>NC_072022.1:13198529-13939447 GCF_027791375.1 Indicator indicator | reverse complement strand
AGGCAGGTGTTGTGATGCATAACGTCTTTTTCTTTGTATATGTATTGGTTTTATGAGAAATATTAATTTTGCTTTATGATTGGTGTTTTGTTTCTTTTTTTTAATATTTATCTTCTATGTTGGTAGGGTTTTATTTTATATTATTTAACGTTTTTATTTAATTGTTAATTAAATTTGTGTTGCTTTTTGGTTTTCTTGCTGCTCCTTAAGTTTGTGCAGATGCATTTAGTTGTGTCATCAGCCATAACTTGGTTTGTCCATTTTATTCTGGGGTTTGGTACCTTTCTCTGAGTTGCTGGTTTTGCTGATATTGCAATTTTTCTCAGGTTCTACTCTTCCTATGTAGTTTTGACACATTTTCTCCAATGCCGGTGTCTTCATGGCTAGATCTGTGCACATTGTCAGTGCAGGGTACTCTATGTGAAGAATCCATGGCTATCTGCCAGGGGCCGTGACATGCTCTGGAACGCCCACTGCAGGATTCCATCCGATACGCCCTGCAGGATAGCTTTGTTAGTCACTTTCCCTCCCTCACCCTGTCCTGATGGTGTGTTTTGGCTCTCGCTGCCTTGTCCATAGCCTTATGTCACCCTGTGGGTCACACTGAAGCCACTCTGTTTGTTGGTGTACCCACCCCACAGGTGCTGTACCTCACTGAAGAGCACGTCAAGCTCATCCCTGCTCATCATGGGATCACTGCTGGGGCATACATCCTCTGCCTGTGAGAGGAGACATGTCCTGCTATCCTTTCTGCCTGCTCTCCGCCTGCACCACACTGGGTCAGGTCTGGTAGGTGGGTTCTATCTCTCACCTGATGCAGCTTCAGTTCATGGCCGCTCTAGCAATGGTTCATCTCGTCTTCAGCTAGAGTTGGCCTGTCCCTCACCCAGCCCAACGCATCACTTTTCAGTCTCATTATGGCCTTTACACCCACCATTGCCACTTCACCCAGACCACCTTCCCCTGCTGGAGCCAGGTGTAGGTTGTGCTGACCTTTGCTGCCTGTAGCAGGGGGTCACTGGCTGCTGTGGTTTTCTCCAGGGTGCCTGTGTCTGTGATGTGTGTGCAGGATGGGCAGAGCAGCCGGTTCCTAGAACCAGCCAGGTGATGCAGACTGTCAGGGCAGACTCCTCCAGGGGAGGATTGAAGGCCAGGATGGCAAGGCTGGTGTGTGGCTCACCTTTGGTCCCCACAAGGCATGGGGTGATGTTGGGGTGTGGGGATCTGGGTGAAGCAGCAGCCACAGACATTCCCATCACCTTCATCCCGCCCAGTGCCACATGCCATGTCCCCAAGGACCTCTGAGGTTCTCTCTGCAGCCATTTCCATCTCCTGCAGATGTCCTGGCTCTGTCCCACTCTCCACACAGTAGCCACACCACCATGTCCCGCTGCACAGCCAGAGCAGGGTGGTGAGGGACAGTAGTGAGGGATGGGGATCCCTGTGGTGCCCCAGGTCTCACCTGGGGACACAGAGCAATGGGGGCACCAGGCAGGCAAGGTGAAAGGCCCTGGGGCAGCCGTCACAGCAGATGAGCTCGCCGCCGTCACCACACACTGCACACTCATCCTCGTTCTCCTGCCCCTGGGGAGTAGGCAGGGGGTGAGCACCACCCTGTCCCTGAGTGGCACTGATAGAGAGCCTACACTGTGGCAAAGCTCATATTGACAGGGGACTCCATTTCCCATCACCCTCTTGCTCTCTACCCCCACACCAATTCCCTTTAGAGTGAGAATTGCCTGTTCCTGGGTTGCTGTAGCCCAGTGACTCCTGTCAGCGGGGTCATGAGTTGCCTGTGCTCTGCCAGGCCAAAGGGATATGGCAGGGACACCCTGACAGCCCTCAGCTGACCAGGTGTCTCTTGGGATGCTAACATGCTGGGGATTACCTGGGGGAGTGCAAGGTCCTGGCTGTGCATGGTGGGCAGCAGTAACTGGCTCTGGGTTTGCCCTCGGTGCTCTCCACTCTGTGGGCAAGACAGCAGAGGACTTCAGGGGAGCTGATAGGACAGGCTGGTGCTGGGGGACACCCCCAGGCAATAGCCATGCTGCTAGGCAGTGACAACTCCCTCCTGCAGCCTCAGGCAGCTGCAGAAGATGGGTGAAAGTGAGTGGTGGGGGGTTTGTACACTTTGGGATGCCTTAGGCTGGGTTGGGGGCTTCAGGCTGTGACTTCTGCTCTTGGTCTCCGGCTCCTCACAGACGGTTGGGGTATACAGTTCATCCCTGTCTTTGCTACCTGTCCTGGAGCTGCCTGCAAGAGATGCCATGACAGCTCTTGGGGGGGGCTCTCTCCCTGCTCACCCCCCAGCCTGGGAAGCCTCCCTGAAGAGCAGCTTCTGAATTTGGGGACAAAACTGCATATGAGGCTGTATGGGTTGAGTTGCATCTACCTGGCTCCAGCACATGTTTGACAAAGATGCCCTCGATGGTCCCATGGTTGACAGGCACCTTGCTGCCTGTCACAGCCACTGATCTCTGCACTGAGGTGGCCACTGCCTGCAGGGCTGCAGACAAAGAGGCAGTTCAGCAAGGTGAGCAAATCCCCCTGCCCTTGGCTGTACACAGTCCCAGAGGCAAACGCTGCCCCGGAGGTTTCAGCACTGACCACTGCTGCGAGGGGCATCCATGCCCTCTGGCTTCTTTGCAGTCTTTGCTTTTGTAAGAGGTCCTGTGGGGTTGTAAGAGTGGGCATCAGGGGAAAAGGCACCTTGCTGTGCCTTGGGGAACCCCACAGCACCTCACCCCATCTCCATACCACTACGGGTCTGGGTCTCTGTACCAGGGCTGGTGGCACACCGTGGGGACGGCTGCACAGCTCGGGTCCCATCCTGCTCCTCAGGGGCCTTCCTCTTGCCTTGCGGTCTGTGTGAGGCTGGTGCCACGGGGCTGGGGGAAAGGTGCCTGCTGCGGCGCTGCCGTCCCAGTTCCACCTCTGCAAAAGGGACAGGGAGAGGAATAGGCACAGCTGGCCCAAGGCATCACCCCTGTCTGCCAGCAGCCCCTGAGGGTGCTGGTCTCTCTGTCTGTCCCACTCCTACCTCTGGGGAAAGCACCCCGGAGGGGCCGGAGACGAGCATATCGCTCCAGGTTGTAGTCCTTGAAGAGGACAGCACAGAAGTCGCGGACAGTGGCAGCATCACGACCCAGCAGCCAGGTGAGCAGTGTGTGGAAAGCACGGTGAGAGCCCTCCTGCTCTGTCCGGCTCAGCGTTTCCTGCTGGTGCCACCATGGCCATAGGTACATGTCCTGGTGCTGCCACCTGGTCCTAGCCCCTGTGGCTTAGACATTCTCTCCCACCCCTTGGCCTCACCTTGAAGATGTGCTCTGGAACTATATCATGATCAACCAGGCCATGCAGCAGTGGGAAAACATCATCTACCGCCATGGCGATCTCGGTGCGGTGCAGCTTCAGCAGGTGCCGCAGGTCCCCCTCGCTCCTCAGCCCAGCCATGCTGCAGGAACACTCCTGGGGCTAAGCAGCTTGCCCTAATGTTCCCCTTTAATATGTTCCTGACAGTGGGAACCTCATCAGGATCCTGCGGTCCCACTTATTTATGTGTAACCTGAGACCATTCTTCCCACCACAGACTGTCCCTGTGGAATGGGCTGGGCTTTCCCCCACAGCACCACTGCATTCCCAGCCCAAGGCATCAACATGACATTAGCTGCTACTGGTGGTGAAGGACACTGAACCTCACAGTAACCAACCCAGAGTGGATGGGGAGAAGGGGTCAGCCAGGGTGTTGGCACAGGGGTACCCACCTCTCATAGAATGGTCTGGGTTGCAAGGGACCTCCAAAGGTCATGTAGTCCACCCCCCTATGCAGTAAGCAGGGGCATCCTCAACTAGATCAGGTAATCCCTGTAGTCAGCCAGGCCTCATTGCAAAATTTCTGGACTTTCCATAACACCTGCTGCTCTCATCTAGAAACTGAGCCAGGGAAACCCATGGCAACTAACTCCCTGACATTGAGGGAAAAGGGAATATTCCACACCTCTGTTCAGACTTCATGCCAGGAAACTGGGCCCTAAAGTGATTTCACTGGACATACACAGCTATGAAAAACTTGGGAGCTGAGGAAAATGGCTTACTTGGGAGCATCTGTCATAAGTAAGTCTGGGGAGGTCTGCCTGCTCTGTATCAAGTGGCTGAGTAAGAGAAAACTCCAAAGCTCATATTCCTGTTCCCAAACGGTTTGGATTTCCCTATGATTAATTTCCAGTCTCTCTCCCTCTGGAGATGTGTTCCTGCTGCTCAGAAGGCTCAGCTGGAGGTGCAATGGCCTGGCACAGCCATCCCCACACTGTTGGGCAGGACCTCATGCCTGTTCTATGGCACAACCTAGCCTGAGCAGAAGCAGGGAGAAGCACAAGAGGAGATGCTCTGTTGTGTGGCAATACAGGTGGGAACATTCAGTAGCAAGTCCTAAAAGACTGGAGAAGTATCTGTTGGCTTCAGAGCCATGCCAGGAGGAAGCAGCTTCTGTATAGAAACCTGGGAAGAACATGAGACATCCTCTGCAAGAGCAGGAGGTACCCTGTCTGATTACAAATTCCTTTCACTTGCTTAGGAGGGACTTTTCCTGTGGAAGTACCAGGGCCCCGTGATAGGTGTCAGGCAAGCACAGTGCTGGGTTCCTCTGCCCCACACCAGGATTTCAGTACTGTGCTGGTTTGGGGCCAGACAGATCGTCTCTTGCCCCCGAAAGGGACAAAAGAATGAGACTCACACAAATGCCACAAGTACCCAACTTTGTCATGGAAGGGACAGCTTTGATGCTTCCTATCAAATACACTCCCCACCAGGGGACAAAACATGGGTGTGTCAGGCAAAATGGGAGGTTTGTCTCCTGTCCTGAAGCTGTCCTGCAGCCCATCCACAGGTCCTGAGCACAAGCACACTATGACACAGTCTCATCTCTGCTCCACCCCTTATCGGGAAAACCATTTTCCCCAGAAAACCAGCTGCAGTGCTACAATTTGTCACAATCACCCTGCCTTTGTCACCCTGTCAGCTCCCTGGTGTCACCTCTAGGACAAGGCTCCAGTGCTTGCCATGACCACCCACCTGTGACAACAGTAACTCTTTTGCAGGCCCAGTGCAGCCACATGCCCCCAACACCGTGCTCAGACTTGTTTTGAGTTCCAGCTCTGTGACAGTTCTTGTGCTCTGACTCAGGGACAGTTTGATTTCCACATCCAGCCTGCTCAGTAGTGCACTCATTTGCGTTTTGGGCTGTTTTCTCAAGTCTCTTCCCCTTTCTGAGATGCTAGGCAGGAAGCAGATCAGCAGCTGCCACATGAAGACGCACGCACATCTGGGGAGATCAAATGGGTATTTCTGTATGACCTCACTTGGAGCAGGCCATGGCAGCTACAAGGCACTTTTAAGGGCTGTGAAAAGTCAGCTGCCATTTGAAGAGGGGTGCAAATATCTCCTTAGAGCTGGCACAAGTCCTGCCTGGATGTGAGTGCTCAAGGTGGGGTGCAGAACAGCCAGGCCATGCTGGGGTTTTGGTATATCCTCTTCTTATTGCTCCCCTTGCAGAAATTGGAGCATTTCTTCCTTTCCCATTCTCCTTCCCTGCCAAGATCCCATGGTGCAAACACCACGTGTTGTGCTCATCTCATACAACACATCCCTCAGCCAGTCAGGAGAGAAAAGGCAGAAAAGCCCACCTCTGAGGAACAACTTGTCTCAAACACCCAACTCCCCAAGCCTGAAGGACACAAAAAGCCCAAGTGAAACACTGCTACCATGTGCAGAGGTCTCATACCTCTCTGTTCACCTTTGGCTGCTCCAGACTCTGGAATTTTTAGTTAAAAAAAGGGCTCCAGGAAGGGTCCCAGTCCTGGACTCCCATTTCTCGCAGCTGCCCTATTGCTGCCCACAGTGTCTGGATGAGAGCAGGTCCACCAGCACACTTCACAGCTGCTCCTCCAAGAGTCCAGGAGGGAGAGCTGGAGCAGAGAATTTTATTTTAGCTTCAGTTTCCTCTTTCCTCCCCCTTTAGAAAGAAGAAACAAAAGCCCAGAGGTCAGTTATATTAATTTATTTGGGACACACCAAAAAAGGAAAGTCAACAACTGTTAACGTACAAAAGTACAGAATCCTGGGACAAGATTTACTGTCCTGATTAAAAAGGCACCATGGTCCCAAAGAAAAGTAATCAGATACATCGTTTAGAAGTTTTCCCCTGTTGCAGCAGAAATAGAGCCAGGCTTTGGCTCCATCCACAGTCAAACCCAGTTAAAAATAACAAATATGATTTGAATGCGATAAACACTGCTCAGCCTGTACAAGATGTCATGAAAAGAATCACAGCATGGAAGATAGTGGGACTTATTTTCTTTCCCCTGAACTTTTTTCAATCAACAAAGATGACAAACCACTAATTGTGTAACTGAGGAAGACAGCAGACTCCTAATGTCTTCAGCTCTGTAAGACAAATCCTTTATACTGGAACTAGCAGGCTGAGTGTGGGGCTTCTGAATGTGATTTCCTGTGGTATACAGGAAGTCAGATTTGATAACCTTAAATTCCCTGAATCCCTGAAAATCATAAAGTACTAAACAGCCATGTTCCATAGTCGAGTCAACCCTGGTGGATTTGCTTTACACACGAGTACTTATACTGTCAGCTATATCTGTAATACTGGGGGGAGGTTTACAGCAGTTACCAAAAAAAAAAGAAAGCAAAAACCAAACAACCAGACAGATCTACCTCGGTGAGGTCTGAGCTTGGCTATATTCCCTGCTGAAACAGAGCTGCTGGTGTAAAAGCCCAGTGAGAGGCTCAAGTCCAGCACCTCAGGGCTGGAAGGCAAATAGTTTAAATGTGACATAATTTGTATGGGGAAATCAGTGAAGCACATCAGAGAGAGGAGAGAGAGGGCTGCAAACTCTCAAGCAGCAGAGGCTGAAGGGTGTTGCAGAAGGTGGGCATGTGCTATTAAACCTGTAACAACACTACAAGTGATGCAGAGTACATGGAGTTCACTAAATATTTTGGAGCAACTTACCATGAAGAACATGTCAAAGACACAGAGTAAGCATCCCAGCAATTACTAACAAGCAAGGTCACTGGGAAGCTGGTGCATCGCTTGGAGCCGGACAGATCCATCCGCAGGCAGAGGGACGGAGCACAGGTAGTCTGGGGCCTGCCTGGGCAGCAAGACCAGGGTGGCCCCTGCCTCCGGCACTCACTGGCTTTGCTGTGTTCTAGTCAGACCAGCAGCAAATCTGCGTTTCATTCCTCCTTTGGCATAGGACTTCAAAGCAGTCCAGGAACTGATTCATCAAAACTAAAGGAACTGTCAAAATTATTCATACATGCATTTATTGTTAAAGGGAGCAAAAGCCAAAGAATGAAACAGCATGAAGTTAATGTCAGTAATATTATGTCCAGGGCAGAGAGGAAAAAAATGGGGAAAAGCTGAGAAACTGGAGTGGGGAAACCAACATTCACACTGAAAGGTAAATTTGAAAACCAGGCAAGTTTACGCTTTTTCTACCAGAGAACCTCTGTGAACAAATAGAGACTTGGGTTTTTTTCATCCTCAGCATGGTCTGGCAAGGTTTGAGCATGTCACCAGAGATCTCTGCACTGGGTCTCACTGAAGGTTCAAGTCTCTCATCTTTAGACACCAGTAAAGCAACTCTAACTTAATTCAGCAGATACTCTCATGCTGCAGGTATCTAAAAATCACAGACAGGTCACTGCTCAGGATGTACATGGGCAAGAAGGTTACACTTCATTCACACTCCAGGTGGAAAACTACTGTTTGCACCCTGCTGGCCTGCATGGACCTGCAGTGGAAAAGCATGCCCAGACTCAGGTGCCTTTTGCTGTAAATGCCACAGCTACCCACACCTGGGAAGGCTTCCTTCTTCCCTAAATCCTATGAAGGTAGGATAACAGTTTATAAAATTCTTCCCATATTAAAACTAAATAAGGAAATTTGCATCCTTCCCCCTTGTCTTACCCCACCTGGACAGATAAAACATGATTTCATTTGGGATTCTCTGATCCTAGATGAGGAACTTCAGATTAAAACTCATCCTTATCAAGGAAACACTGTTAAAATAGAATCTAGAATAAAACATTCAGAATCACCAATGCTTTTACAGCCAAAGCACTCAGATGGCTCCCGGTCTCTCCCTCACCTTCCTGAAGTAAGAGAGCAATCCCTCTACAAAACCACACGGTGCCTCTTCAAGACCTGGTACTACAAGCTGAAAACAGCTACCTTCAGCTGTAAGGGGCCAAGCACCTTTGCTCCCACCTAAACTAGCAGGAGTTAGGGCTTTTCAGCACATGGAACTTTCTACTAGCAACAAGTTATTTCCCTGCAGTAAATCTGAGTCCTGTTTCAAACTGTCAGGCCACCCCAGCTCAGAAATGGTGAGAGACTTCCAAAAACCCACTGATGTGGACAGGACCATGGAAGAAGAGGCTTATATGCTTCGTAACCTTAGACCATCTGCTAGGGTTGCACATTTGCATCATTATCCGCTGACTCCTTATGCTTTCAACTTTTCATGCGTTTTAAGTCCTTCCTGCTGTTGTCATCCCAGTGCTCTTCCCCAGA
This sequence comes from Indicator indicator, assembly GCF_027791375.1. Classification (NCBI taxonomy): domain Eukaryota; kingdom Metazoa; phylum Chordata; class Aves; order Piciformes; family Indicatoridae; genus Indicator; species Indicator indicator. The sequence continues at coordinate 13,930,854 of NC_072022.1, read as the reverse complement.
GGCAGGATGTTCCTGAGCTCTGGCAATCATTTCCAATTGAGGGTGGAATTTCAAACTTGCCTAAAGTGTGCTCAGCCACCTCGTACTCCAGCAGCCCCACCTGCAGACCGTGGCATGCGCTAGCAGTTTTGGACCTTCTCCACAGTCTCGTAGAACCCAGGCCTAACTCTCCTGATGCTCATCCGTATATGCTGGCACTCCAGGGGCGTGGGGGTGCTCGCAGGAGTCATGGTGCACCGGCGCTTCCTTCTGCCCCGCAGTGAGAACGCTGGAGCTCCTCCGTTCTCCTCTTCCACAGGGTAGGATTCATCCACGCTTGTGCCCTCATCTGATTGCTCGTCACTTTTGTATTTCACTTCCTTGGCTTTGTTTCCTTCCCTCTCCTCTTTAGCAAGTTTTCTGAAGTGCTCCAGATATTGTATCTTTTGTCTTCTTTCCATCATCTTTAATTCTTGCTTGTCTGTGAAATCTTCATAGTACATTTTTCTTTCACTTCTTTGATCTTCAAGAAATTTCCACTCAATGCTAGTCATTTTTATTCCACTGTATTCCTCCAGCTTATTTCTCATCTGCGTGTCTGTACAAAATACATCAAAGAGCTTCTCCGAACTCTCGTTGAATTTGTCTGCTCGCTCGGTAAAAGCCTTGTTCTGTCTCTGCTTTCTGGTCTGATACAATCTGGTAAACTCCTCATACATTTTGAGGATAAGTTTCTTTATATTTTGTGTTGCAATGGTGTGCAAGTTGCAAACCAACCAGTGCTCTTGCAGGTGCTCAGCAAGCAACTGGGCTGCATCCTCTTTGGACCTCTGGGCTTGGCCAGCTCTTTTGGGCTGCAGTAAATACAGCATATTCTGAACCACATCCTTCTTGGTCGGCAGAACTCCCTGGGTGAAACCTGAAGACTCTACATATTCAACAGTCCCCAGAGTCTTCCGTACTCTCACCTCAGTATCCAGTGATTCCATCACTGCTTGTTTATCTTGTAGTTATGACATAATCTGAAAGATGGGGGGGAGGGGAAAGAAAAAAAAAAGAGTATGTCAAATGAGACTATTTCTTTTTCTGCAACAAAAATAAACAGATGAGACAATGTACTCAGACCAATAAGATCTGTGGTTTTATGGTGTTCTTCACTGCTGTTGGATGGCTGCTGTGTTAGCCCAGCCCATTTAAACATCTGCACGTTGAGAGTATCTTGCTCCTCTGTGCAGTTTTTAAAACCTAATACGGTGTTTGTTTACATAAACTACTTTTTAATTGGTTTCGGACTTCACGTTATAAATTACAGTAAATCAAGACCGCCTAGGGCGCCAGAATTCACCAATGGCACGCGAAGACAAGGACGCCTCAACACCGGCTGCACTGCAACGCAGCACGACTTCTGCGCCGATACAGGGCTGCCTAAAACTGCCAAGATCCTTTCACCCTCTGCAGGGCCTCTCACCTTGCTCGTTCTTCGGGAACAGACCCAAAATACTAACTCGCCCTGCCAGTGCCCTCCACCTCTCCCTCCCCTCTGACTGCGACACCGCCCGCAATACTAAGACCTCGGTTGAGGATTACTCATCGCAGCCCGCCGCGGCCCTGCCTAGGCCCAGCCTGCCCCGTAGCATGACTGGCACTTTTCCCGGCCCAAGCAGGTGGCGCGGGGGGCCCGAAGCGAGCGGCATCGCCGCCCGCAGCTCTTCGGCTACAGCTCAGCCCCTCCGCCCAGCGCCGCCCCGACCAAGGAGGTTCAGAGGAGCCACGAAGCCCGCGCCCGCCTCGGACACAAGGCCCGCCGCGGGCCTCGGGCAGGTTAACAGGCCTCCGGCCACATCAGAACCCCCGCCTCAAGCTGGCAGCTCCCAGAGGCGGGGGGCAGCAGGACCGCCACAAAACTTGCAGGGCCGGGGCCGTCTCCTCTTCTGAGGCCCTGGGTCTCCCGCAGCGCTGAGTCACAGCGCGAAGCCGCGGAGGCCCCGGGCGCCGCCCGCCCGCCCTGCGTGAGACCTTCTGCGGGCCCCGGGCCCCGGGCGGGGGTCGGCGGAGTCTAGCCCGCCCTGCCCCCGGACCAGCCTGGGCCCCTCCCCTCCCCGGGGCTCACCGCCATCTTGGAGGGGGGTCTGCGGAGCCTGCGCAGGAAGGAGCGGGGGGAACAGGCCGAGGTTGCTGCCGCCATCTTGGAGAGGGGCAGCGCCGCAGCGTCTTCTTCCCGCCTTCTCCCGGAAAGGCGGGCCCCACCTCTCGCGCGCTGGCGGCTCGCGCCGGAAGTACACCTCGCCTCCTGTCCGTCCCTTCCGTCCGGCACCGGCCGCACGATTGGCCGCACGGGGAGGAAGGAACGGCGCGTGAGTGCGTCCGCGGCACCGCTACGGCCGTGACACCACCGCTATGTCCGGCGGCGCCCCCTGACGGCGGGGAAGAGATGTCCTGCGCGTACACCCCGGGCAAAACCTATTGGTCGCGCCCGCGAGCGCCGCTTTCAGGGTCCAATGGGAACCCCCGGGGGGCTTGGAGGGGGGATGGGAGCTGGGGGGAGAGCGAATGAGGGGGTCTCCCAGCCAAGGGGCGGGCGGAGTGCGGGCCGCGAGGATGGGCGTTGATTGGCTTCTGCCCAGACAGCGGGGAGACGATAGGTGGCCGGGCGGCATCATGGCGGACAGGAAGGCAAAAAGGGGGAGCTCATTGGTGGATGCTGTTCCGGTGGGGCAGAGGAAAGGGGGTTGATTGGTCAGTGTCGTGATTTGGAGGTGGGGTGGGGGGAAGCATAGAGGAACCTCATTGGTAGGTATGGTGGCAGTGGGGCAGGCAGGAGGCAGCTCATTGGTGGTGGTGGGACAGGAAGGGGGAAGCCCATTGGTGGTGTCCTGACGGTGTGGTAAGCAGGGCAGCTGCCTGGTTCCTGCTGTAAGTTCCCACACGTCTCTGCCCCGTGGTGCCAGAGTGGTGGCAGCAGCAGGACGGTGACAGAGCAACGATGGGCACTGGAACGGAGCTGGCAGAGGCACAATGCAATGTGCCAGAGGGGTGAGGCTTCAACCTACCCTGTCCTGGTCCTCCCCTTCCCCCTGCGGCTCCTCACCCACCACCTGCTCCCGCAGGAGAGTCTACCTGGACCACAACGCCACGACCCCCTTGGCCCCTGAGGTGGCCCAGGCCGTTTGGGATGCCATGCACCATGCCTGGGGCAACCCTAGCAGCTCCCACCCTGCAGGTAGACATCTGGGGAACCGCCACGTTGGCACCCTGCTGTGGTTGGGCCAACCCCTGTGGGAGCCCATGGCTGAGCTGCTGGGTCTCATCCTGCAGGCAGGAATGCCAAGGAGCTCATTGGTAGAGCCCGGGAGAGCCTGGCTAAGATGGTGGGAGGCCGGTCAGAAGACATCATCTTTACCTCAGGAGGCACGGAGGTGGGAGTGGCTAAGATCTCACTGCAGAGCAGTGACCCCCTTTTCTGTATTTCCTGCCGTTACCTCCTCTCAAGCTGCAATGAGAAGGGTGGGGATGAAGGGTGCTGTACTCCCTCTGGACATTAATTTTCCCCTCTGCCTTTTTTCAGGCAAACAACATGGTGATCCACACTGCCCATAGGCACTTCTATGAAAGCCAGAGCAGGCCAGGGGATAGCCAGAAGATGCCACACATCGTGACATCCAGTGTGGAGCATGACTCTGTCCGCCTTCTGCTGGAGCAACTGGTGAAGGAGAGCCTGGCAGGTGAGTGGTGGAGGTATTGTAGGGGGCAGGTTGAGGACATCTGGTTAAGGACTGGGGTTTGCAAGGGGTACTTTTCTCTGTGGGTGATTCTTGCAGAGAAGGACAGGAACTTGCTTTTGCCTTAATATTCCACTTTCTGCCAAAAACGAATACCAATTCTTCACATGGTGCTCCCATTCCCTCAAGCTGTGTGTTATTCCACTGGCATTCAGCACTGGCCACAAGAGCCACTGGTGCTCTCTGACTGTGTGCCTACTGCCAGCACAGCTTGCCTGCAGGCTCTGCAGGGTACAGGCAGTCCTGGGTGCTGTCAGGCTTCCCAGGAAACTTCAGAGCTTGTTTCTTGCTTTGTAGAAGCCACCTTTGTAGCTGTGTCCCCACAAAGCGGGCGCGCTGAAGTGGATGATGTCCTTGCTGCCATTCGGCCAGCCACCTGCCTAGTTTCCATCATGTTGGCTAATAATGAGACGGGGGTCATTATGGTGAGTCTCTGTGTTGGGGACACACAAAACACCACCTTGCAAAAAGGTTCCTGGAACACAGACCTTCTTCCCTTTTGCCAGCCTGTCATGGAGCTGAGTCAGCGCATCCGTGCCCTCAATGTGCAGAGGGTGGCAGAGGGGCTGCCCAGGATCCTGGTACATACAGATGCAGCACAGATGATTGGCAAGGGGCAAGTGGATGTCCAGGAGCTGGGGGTAGACTACCTCACCATCGTGGGACACAAGGTATGGCCCCACTCACTTGGCCCGTGTTTTGTTCACCCTAAGACTAAGACATCTCTTTTGAGGTGCCAGGGAGACTTTGGGTGCTCCCCGCAGCTTGATACCTCATCAGTGGCCAAAGTTTTCCTGCTGTGTGGTGCTCTGAAGACAGTCTTCAGCTGGGTGAGAAGGCTCAGGGGAGTCTGTCTGGAATGGGGAGCAGAAGGAGGCCAAGGGCAGGAGAAGCTTTGCAGCAGCCTATGAGACAAGAGGGTGGGGGTCAGCACTGGAGGGCACTCAGATTTGGGCAGGAGTACAGCAAAGGGACATCTGGCAGTGTCCCCAGGGTCACTGCAGCTGTTTACTCTCCACAGTTCTATGGCCCACGGATTGGTGCACTGTACGTGCGTGGCCCTGGCACCACAACCCCGCTGCACCCCATGCTCTTTGGAGGAGGACAGGAGAGGAGTTTCCGGCCAGGGTAAGGTGCTGGGCGGTGGCCTAGAGAGCTGGGCCATAGACTAGTGGCTGAACCACACATGGATATTTAGTCCAAGCAGAGCTGGCAGCTTTGTCACCTGCCAGCCCTAGGGCAGGCAGCCCAGCGCAGGGAGATGCATGTGTGCTTGGGAATGGTGGCAGTCTGGTATGAAAGTTCTGCTGCAGGAGGAAGCACAGGGTGGAATTGCCACCTTCCTGAGCACCCCAAAGTGGTGCCCAAGACCTCCTGTCAGCAGTGAGGGGTCCTGTGGCAGGGAATGTCTGTGCCTCAAGATTGAGTTTCTGAACTGGAGAAATAACTTGCTGCTCTCTCTTGCCTTCCAGCACTGAGAACACCGCGATGATTGCTGGCCTTGGCCAGGTGAGTCAATGATTGTCATGGATGAGTGGTTCCTGGAGGTGCTGCCTGTTGGAGTCAGCACAGAGCCAGCTGCTTTTGCTTCCTCGTCATTAGAAGGGACAGATTCAAGGTGTGGAAGGACAAGTGACCTACTGGTGCTGCCAGTCAGAGGAGATGCTTTGAAGCACTTGCTGCAGGCTGTGCAGCCCTGCCAGTGGGCAGTTAGACAGTCATGCAGCTCACTTGGCACAAGGCACTGAGAAGCTGTTGGGGTACAGAGGGGACCTGGTGATTGCAGAGGCTGTTCCTGGGCTCGACTCACATGCCATGAGGGGCCACACATGGAGGGAAGTGTCAGGGGGTCACTGACAGAGCCTGTCTGGATTTTTCTTTCTCAGGCTGCAGAGTTAGTGAGCAAGAACTGGGAGGCCTATGAGGCTCATATGCGGGATATTCGGGATTACCTGGAGGCCAGGCTGGAGGTGAGCAGACCCACTTCCTGTTTATCTCTCTCCTCCTGATGTCTTAGTGCAGGGCCTGGGACCAGACTGGGTTTGTTCCTCTGGCCCTGCTACCTTCTCATCACAGAGCTGCTCGCAAACCCAGAGTTGTTCACCGCCCTCTGATTTCTCCAGGCCTCCTTTGGGAAGCAGAGGATCCACCTCAACAGTCACTTTGCAGGCTCCAAGCGACTCTGTAACACCTCTAATTTCTCCATCTTGGGCCCAGGCCTTCAAGGTAGCTCTTACCCCACCGCTGCCCTGTGATGGTGCCCATGGAGCCTAGCACCTGCCCTACACAGCACCCTGTGGCTAGCGACTGGCGGGTGCTTGGCTGTGGCTTGGGCAGGGAGACAAGACAGGCAGTGGCCCTTGGAGAGTGCCCAGGCACTGGGAGATCTGTGTGTGTGCTGCAGGGCGAAGGGTGCTGTCCCACTGCAGAACACTTCTTGCCAGCGTTGGGGCTGCCTGCCACTCTGAGAAAGGGGATCGGTAAGCAGCCAGCTCCGCCGGGCCCAGGGCATCCTCTTAGAAAAGTTGGTGGGGAGGGAAATAAGACAGTGAAAGGGACTGTGGATGGCCATCGGCAGCATGACCTGGAGCAAAGAGGGTGCAGAGCTTTCCTGAGGAGCTGAAGGACTGTGAAGGAGACACAGTTGGAACACTTGATAACTTGATGGCTTGGAAGGACTTTATTCCTCCTGGCTTTGGTGATCCAGATGAGCTTCTTCTATGCCTGATGATGCCAGAAGAGAGTTTATGTCCATGTGTGCCTGGCTTACCCACTCAAACCCAAAATTTAGGTTTCCAGCAGGGTCCTTCACGGGTGTGTGAAGACACCAAGTGCTTTTGGCCAGGTCTAGAGCAATGCCCTGTAGAGCTGCAAACTCATGGGGACATAGGAAAGATTCCTCTTTGGAGGAGAAGAGCTATATCCACCACAGGGCAACAAGCCTAGCAGAAGCAGGTGCATTTGGAATGTGGGCTGGGTTGCCTAGACTATATGCATAGTATATAGACATATATATATGCCTAGATGTATACTCTCTTAGTGAAGGTTTCTGGCAATGCATGTGCTTCCTTAGCCTTCGAGATAAACCTGCTCACCCTTGTACCTGTTTCAGGCCCTCCTCGATTCTGCTCAGCTGTGGGATCCCCTATGATGTGGCGCAGAATGCCTTGAGGCTGAGCGTGGGGCGAGACACCACCCGGGCAGATGTGGACCTGGTTGTGCAGGACCTCAGCCAGGCTGTGGCACAGCTGGACCATAATCAAGCTTCATAGACCCTCAGGAATTGCTTCCCAGCCATCACCCAGATCCTTGGGATGGGATTGGGTTCTGCTTCACCCCTGGGTGCTGGCTGTCTGTGTCAGTTTGGGCTCAGGTTTTGGCAGGATTCATTTTGTGCCTGATCCCTAAGTCCCTGTTCTGCAGTTTGTGATCATGGATTGGGCACTGGGGCAGTGGTGGTTGGTGGTGACATGAGAAGGAGGCAGGATCATACATTTCAGCAGCAACGTGCTCTTAGTTCTGTTCAGCCAGCTTGCGCTCCTGGGGATCCCAGTGGGACTGGCACACAGCTCTGCAATTTGTGTGGCTCAAGCAGAGACGGTAGCACAGGGGCTGGAGGCAAGAGGGAGCTGTACTCAGGAGGAGGCTTTGCTGCTTTTGGGCTGGGGCAGCTCCTCAAGAGCTTGCTGAGGGAGGACTCTCTGATTCCCACTGCATAGTGCTGGCATTCTGGGAGGCTTGTTGTCAGGTGCAACCTGCTTAGCAGCACCTACCCATCTGTGTGCATGCCTGCATATTGGCATGATCAAGTCTTGGTGCTCAACTTTCTCCAGAGCAAAACAGTGGAGCCTTTTTCCCTGGTTGTTTTCTACCAAGGAAGCTTCCCTGCTGTCTTACCCCTCAGAGGGAAGACCATCTGCCCAAGAGGAAGACAAGGAGCTGATAGAAGCACAGCAATATTCCAGACGGGGAACTGCTCTGTCCATGCCAGGGCCCTGAGCTGCATTGCACTACCTGTTCTTCCTCCTGTCCTTACAGTGGCCAAGGCTCCTGTTGCCAGCTCCATGTGCTCCTAAAGGAAACAGAATTGTTGGGGCAGCCCTGTGTGCCAACACTTGAGGAAACATGTCATCCCTACATGGTCCAGGCAGTCACTCTCATCGATGATGCTGGAGGATACAACCGTCTCATTGATCAGCAGCATCAGTGGCTGGGCTGATGTTGTGGAACCTGGTCTCTCCGGGTATTCATAGGAATAAAAGTGACTGCTGCTTCTGTGTATTTTTCCTAAGTAAAATATATTTTGCCTGGAGAAAAAAAACTGCTTGGGATAATCTCAGTGATGTATCTTCTGTCAGAAAAGAATTGTGTTCCACAAGAGGCACATTCTGTTGGAGCTGGTCATGGCTGGCATGGAGGCCATGAACACAGATTCTTAGGCATGGGCCTTTCTATTTACGAGCCATGTATTAGCAGGGCTAGGAGTAGTATTTGGAACCATAAAACACTGGGGGTTTTGTAAATCTAATTAGTAACCAGAGATAGGACCAAAGCACTCTGACTTCAAGGCTCTGGGTTCTTGCCATGCTGTTCAGTGTTACTGCCCCAATCTCAAGTGCAATCTTTTCCCTTTCTTTGTTTTGTTTGGTTTTGTTTTTTCCCCTCTCTTGCATAACAGTTGAAACCTCCTTTAGAAAGAGGTGGTTCCCTATTTCTCTGCTTCAGAAGTAAATCTTTTGTCTATCATGGACATTACAGTCCTTGAGGAACATTCTTTCCCAGCTGTGGCCAAACTGGAGATGCAGTTTTTGGGGCACTCTTTCCCCTGTAGGAGGTCTGGGCTCCTTGCATTGATTCAGGCAGAAATGTAGCCATGAAGCACAAAAAGCTTTACTGACTTAGGCTTTATGCACACAGGAAATGCAAGTTTTCACCACAGAAATACCAGCATCACTTCATTTAGAATATTACAGCCAAAGTACAAGAAGTGTTACAGAGGATATGAACACTGGTTGAACGTTTTAATGGTTGTACTCTTCATTTTCCTGCTACTACACGGGGCAGGAATGAGAGTCACTGGTGAATCCCTCTGTCTCTGTATTGCCTTTTCCAGGGAAGGTGAGGAAGGACATGTGACCTGGCCTGCACTTCTGTGGGCCAGCATGTGCTCTGGCTCAGGCACCCTATGTGCAGAGAGAAACGACAGCCTTTCTTTTCTCATGTGACAAAAGGCTTGTATGCACTACAATGAATCCACTGTCATGGAGGTCTGGAAATACCCAACACTGCTACATCAGCTGTGAACTTGAACAGTAGAGAGGACCTGGCTGCTATTCTAGAACACCACAGAGCTGGAATACTTCAATTTCAGGTAGTCACACAGCCTGAATCTGATGGCAAAACTGCAATTCATTTAATGGAAGAATCTACAATCTCCTGATAATCTTGTCCTAAATTCTTGCAGGACAGTTTATAACAAGCAAGGAAGAAAACACTAGCCAAAATAACTGCTCCCCCAACAAGGTCATAAGGACCTGGGAAGATCCGCAATACAATGAGCTGCAGCACCATGGCAATGACTATCTCCAGGTGCTGTACAGTGCTGACCAAAGCAGGGTGGAACTTGCTCAGGGCATAGTAGACCCCCAAGAAGGCTGCTGTGGAGCACAGGCAGATGGCAAGGAGATAGCTCCATGTTTCTCCATCCAGTGGGACAATTGGCTCTTGAAGCAAGAACATGGTGGATGCTCCCCACACTGTTCCTGTCCAACTAAAGGTGAATAGTGCTGTCCACATGCTGATGTTATCTTTGATTGACCTATAGACTATCATGGAAAGAGCAGTGGTCAAACCTGCCATAACAGTCATGGTATACCCAAAAGCTTCCTTCCAGGTGTTCAGCAAAGAATTTCCCTCCTTAACAATGTTTGGGATCATGACCAGACAAACGCCAAACACACTGCCAACTACCGTAATTATGTCTATGTAAGCCATTCCTTCATCTATGAGTAAAAAAGCCAAAATGGCACTGAATACTGTAGTGGTAGCCCTCCACATAATGGTCCCATTGCTGGGGGGGACTATAGAGAAGGAGGTATAAGCACAGGTAATAGAGATAACATTGCAGACCCCATAGAAGAAGAGCCGGAGTCTGTAGCCTTTGGGGCCAAAGGGAGGCTCATGGTGATAACACACAACAGTAATGGACAGCACCTGTAAGACTGAACGGATGAAAATTAACTCTAGGGATGGGACTTTGGAACGATCAGAAACTAACCTTGTAATTAGAGCCACACATCCATGAGCCACAGCAGATCCAAAGAGGACTACCCATGTTTTCCTTGTCTGCAATATATTTCCTTCAGGAAAACGCTGGGATTGCCCAATCTCATTGGGTTTTGGCAGTTGTGCTTGCTGAAGCTTGGTGTCTATTGTACCAAAAAAGGTCCTTTCTCTCTTTTTCCCATCACTCAGTAGTCTTTTCTTAGGATTGTCGTCCATAAATACTCCAGTATCTTCATTAGCATCCTGATATCCCTCTTCTCCTGGTTGGGGATAATGAGAAGTGTATTTGACTGTTACTGTGTTGGGATGAATTTTCACTCGCTTTTTGACTGAATATTTTTGGGAAGATGTATCCATTTCTTCAGAGAAATATCCTGGTCTTAAGAAAATAAAAATAAATGGTGAAGCACTGTTATTTTTGTTAAATGAATACCAAGAAAATCTTCAGTATTTACATGTTTTTAGTGTTTACAAGCTACTTTTTTCAACCAGGTCCAAGTGCTTGTAGATCATTCTTGGCTTTGCTTTGCGAGTTACCTTTGATAGGCATTTGGTTCTCCTCAAAAGCCAGCCATGGAATTTCATTTTAGTCACTAGTTTTTGCAAATGACATATATTCTCTTTACATATAGAACAGAAATTGCATTCTAGTTATATTCTTAGTCCAGTGACAAAGTTCCTTTTCTAACATTTTTGGGCAGCAAATACCCTGCAATTATGCATTATTCTTATTGCTTATTGCTCATTAATGTTAAAAGATTACAGAAGAAATTTGGCTGGAGGAGACAACTGCCTTCTTTCTAGACTGACAGCAATATAGGGAGATAGGGAGTACCCCTAAGCAAGTCAAGCAAAGTTAGCCTGTGAATAAACAACATATTTTTGAGCAATATTCTGACCCAAAGTAACAGCACTAGACCAGTGTAATTCAGGCATGGGGATGTCATTGAGATTAGTTTTTTGCAGTGCCCTTCACCATCTGTGCAAAAAAATCCCTCCAAAGGGAGTGGCAGCAGGAGAAATGTGACTTTCCCTGCCTTTTCTTCGCCTCAGCAAACAAACACATGCAGACCTTACCTGTGACTTGAGAGACTTAATCACAAGCCAGAAGGGGAAAGCACCTCTTAGTCATCTATGTGTTTGTCCAGATGCCTAAACAGAAAGAGTAGATGCTCTCAAATAGGAAAAGTTACAATCACCTCAGCACAGAAATAACACCCAAGGGAGGCATGAAACATTCTGCATTTTTTTCAAAGCTGAGAAATGGAGAAGCACCAGCATGCCTTTGAAGCCGTGCTCCTTGGGATCCAGCAGCCCTGGTGCATCATTACCTAGGTGAACCTGCTTTGGTTGGAAGGTTGACAGAGATACTTAAGGGGTAATAATGGGACACTAAGCTTAAAAGGAGGAAGATGAGAAAGGAAGATAACATAAGGATTGCTAAAATGGTTTGAATTACAATGTGAATATCCCACCCATAAAGATTGGACTTAATCTTGGAGGTCTTTTCCAGCCTTAAAGATTCTATGATCCCTGGGACATTCCAAAGGTATTGTCAAGAGAAAAAGGATTAACAAAAGTTCCGAATTTCACAACCAAGGGTGGGGAGTGGGAGTTGGTATCATATCTGGGTAAGCTCCAGGCAGTCCCAAAAGATAGCTAGATAAGGGAATGGCAAATTTCTGCCTTATTTTATTACCATTTTGTATATGAGACTGGGCTTATATCTCACAAGATGTGCTAGCTTCTTGGCATTAGCCTGCTTGCTCATGATATAAACTCAATAATAAACTAGTTATCTCATTTCTGTGTGTGTACTTCACACACTTGATAAAGAATCCATTTCTGGGACAACACTTTATCAGGGGGTTGGACTAGAGGATCTCCAGAGGTCCCTTGCAAGCCCTAACATTCTGTGATTCTGAAAAAAACTAAAATAAAACGAAAAAACACCACCAGAAAACCCAAACTTTTTAAATGGGGAGAAAGTGGTGTCATCTTGCCAAAACCATTCTTTAGCTACCTTTCAGAGCTACTGATGGAACTAATCCGAAAAACAAGTGGTGGCGTTGTGAGCCTAAGGTTCCTACAGCTTAGTAACAGGAAAATTCACCATCCTGTGCCTGCTGTCCTGCCTCACCAGCACTGGAGGAGAGGATGTCTAGGAAGGCCCATCCTCCCAATCCAGTCACCCATCCCCAGGAGCTGAGGCAGCAGCAGTTTGGCCTCTATGGTGTCAGCAGGGTATGGACAACTCTGAAGTCCTTGTCCACAGGGAGTGCCAACGCACCAGAGCAGGAGGGCCATGAAAGTGCAAGACCACAGCCAAGTGGACAACAGGGATGAACAGGAAGACTGCATATCAAAAGGCAGTGTAAAAGTGGGTGCAATAGCTCTGCACAGAAATAATGTAAAAATACTGTGGCCTGGTTCAGAAGCCTTTGTATTTTCTCCATCCATAATCTGTGACAGCCAAGCATTGCCTCTGTCTCCTGCAAAAAAAAAAAATACATTCAAATGGAACATTCCTTTTTCCTGGAGGGCTGAATGTTTATTATTCAATAAACCAGCTACATCCAAGCTAAGCTGTAGCCTTCTTGCAGGCAGAGCAAATCCGTAGTGGGGATCATTATGAACAGTAGTGGGGCAAGGCACCAAGTCCCAGCTCTGGAGGAAGGCAGCAGAACCAGTTTGCACCTGTACCAGTGACTGAGTTATGCTGGGGCACCACATAACTTTTGCTTTGGCAGATGATACTCTCAGCCCTATACCTCACTGAAGCAGAGACTGGTAGGTGTTATAGCAGAGGGTCTGCAGAGGAGAAATACTCCTGCCTATGCAGGGGGCCTTGTACTGGCACTCCTGCCCAAGTTTGTATTGCCAATTCATTTTCAGCAGGCTTGGCTGAAAAATCAAAGCATATCCAGTACACCACTAAAATATCCAGTACTTCAAAGTGCCCATTGGAGTAATTTAAATACTGCAAGAAATTTGAGAAGAAACAGCTGAAATGCCAAGGCAAGTGATAGAGGACAAGAGCTGGTATCAGCTGTGCAAGCGGCAGTTCAAACAACCCATCCAGAAATCTATCCCAAATCCTACCTGCTACTTGCACTTATTCTTCAGAAAGGTTGCCAATTTTGGATTCTTTTAATATGCAAATGTAAAATGAACTGAATGAGTCCAGGAAGGCAGTGATTTTCACAAGCACAGCTTTTCTTACCTAGCATTTTCATTCTGTTACCAGTTCACAATTCTGCCTTGCTGTCCCCACATCTTAAAAAAAAGTAAGGTTGACTTAAGGCACAACATAATTTATTAAGTGTGAGGAAAAGAAGAGAAAAGGTGCATGACAGGCATTACTATTAGAGTGACAGTAGATTTAGGCTGTATAAACTCAATCATTTCACTAAGAAACAGCTGGGTACATGCTGCAACTGTTGGCTCATAAAAAACAAACCCAAGCCAATCAATTTTTGACCATTAGCACATTGTGGCATCTTTCTTGCTTCCTGAGTTTAGATTATATTTTCTTACAAAACAAACAAACAAACAACCAACCCACCCAAAAAAACCCACAAAAAACAACCCACAGAAAAAGATCTAGAAAAGAGACAAAATGTAGTTGCAAATTTAGTACTGGACCTGTGTCGTGTACTGGGAGATGTCTCTGGAGGAAAACAATAGATTATGAACATGTAGCTCAAAATGGCTGTCACATACAGATGCTGTATTCCCTCCTGTACCCTTCAGCACTAATAGTTGGAAGGGCAAACACATCAGAAAGGAGAAAGGGAGGAAAAGAAAGTAACACAGAACAAAAAAATAACATGAGTGCTTAATCTAGTATTTAATATTCTCTACACATTGAGTATATGACAAGTTTTCTGTCAGCTCTCACACGGTACATTTATTTGTACTCTTTGGTGAACCTGCTTTTCTTAACCATCCAGAATTGCAACGAAGACTGAGAGTAGTGCATCTCCCAAATCCATGACATTTGTCCCAGACACAAATTTAAAATAAACAGAAGTCAGCACAGCCTGCACAGAGAACTTGATGCTTCTCTTTCTAATTGTGCCTTTTTTAGGGATCACAAGAAAACTTAATATCTGGAACCATAAAATGGTTTATTTGCATTTTTAATGAAAAATGTAATTTCACTTTGAATAACATTTAATACAAGGCTGAAGATTAAGCAAAATTCTCTTGTTATACCACAGAACAAATATCCCAAATTCAAACAGCAACCTGGGACACCCATTTAAACTACCAGTCATGGAAATCACTGACTGCTGAAGTGTGGGCATTGCTTTCAGATGGGTGAATAATCACAATTCAATAAACGTCACAAAGCGCTAGCAGAAATCTTTTTAGAGAAAAAACCCCAAACACCTCCCCCCTCCACCCCAGTTACTGCACACACGCTAACTCACAAGGCAGAAATAAGCAATTACACCCCATCTGACTATTTGGGGGTGGCAGACTGAGCTCTCCATGTTCTTGCCGTGCCAGAAGGAGTTAAGGCTTTGAGGTGTGACTGCTGATTCTAACCACCAACTTTCCATACACTCATAGAAAAATCCTCTCCTCTTCTGCCAGTCAAAATCAGTCGGCCGACTGAAACATGATCAAAGACTTGCAGACACAGCAGTTGCAGTCCTTCCGAAGGCAAGAAGGAGCAGTCAGCTGTCCCTGTACTGCACGGCAAGGACTTGCAGGGATGAGCCAGGGCTGCTTCTGTGGCCTCTTCCCTGAATCCTGATCAGGTTAGACTGAGGTCGCCAGAGGGCTATAAGCAGTCTCTAGATGGTAATTTTCCCTGAATAGTATATGTATGGAAGACTCATCCATCCCTGCTAACCCATGGAGCTGAATTTACAGGAGCTTCACCAAAGTGCTTCTGTGCACAGGGCACTGCCTCCTCACCACACAGGTTCTTTGTTTGATTCCTTACCAAGTGCAGGAAAATCTCCTCAAGTCCCTTTTCAGTACCCTCTCCATTAACACACCTTAACCTGTCTGGAGATTCCTCTAGTGCTTGGTAGTTTAGGCAACTACACTGGTGAGGTCTGACTAGTGCAACACTATGGGAACAAGTGGGAGGAAAAGGCAACACAAGGTGCACAGGAGACACCGCAGATGTCACTGAGAGCCTGCATTACTGCCTGGCTTTTAAACTACTTAAAGTCCATGCCGAAAGATCAGAGTACTTGTTATTTTGTTTAGCAAGACGGTCTGATGATGTTGACCAACTCTATTAAAAATATATGCAAAGAACAGAATCATAGAATCATTAAGATTGGAAAAGACCTTTGAGATCATCAAGTCCAACTTGTCTGCCCAACAGCACCATGCCCACTAAACCACGTCCCACATAGCCAGGTCCACGTTGTTTTTGAACACTTTCATGGATGGTGACTCCACTACTACCTTGGACAACCTGTTTCAATGTTTAACCACTCTTTCAGTAAAGGCATTTTTCCCTAATATCCAATCTAAACCTCCCCTGGCACAACTTGAGACCATTTCTTCCTCTGGTCCTATCACTTGTCACCAGGGAAATGAGACCAACACCCACCTCACTACAATCTCCTTTCAGGGAGTTGTGGAGTGGAAGGTCTCCTCTCAACCTCCTTTTCTCCAGACTAAACAACTCCAGCTCCCTCTGCTTGCTCCTCACATAACCTGTTCTCCAGACCCTTCACCAACTTTGTTGCCCTTTTCTGGACCTGCTCCAGAACTTCAATGTCTTTCTTGTAGTGAGGGGCCCAAAACTGAACCCAGTACTCAAGGCGTGACCTCATCAGTGCTGAGTACAGGGCACAATCATTTTCCTGGGTGCTGCTGGTCATGATGTTCCAGACACAGGCCAGGATGCTGTTTGCCTTCTTGGCTGCCTGGGCACATGTTAGATCACGTTCAGCCATCTGTCAGCCAGCACTTTCATGTCTTTCTCAGCCTGGCAACTTTCCAGCCACTCTGCCCCAAACCTGGAGCACTCATGGGATTCCTGTGACCCAAATGCAGGACCCAACATTTGGCCTTGTTAAACCTCATACCATTGATCTCAGCCCATCGATCCAGCCTGTCCAGCTGCCTCTGTAAAGCCTTCCTACCCTTAAGCAGATAACACTTCCTCCCAGCTTACTGTCATCTGCAAACTTACTGAGGGTACCTCAATGCCCTCCATCCAGATCACTGATAGAGACACTAACAAAACTCACATCGTTATTAATATTTAATGAATAATGAAAGTATCTAAGAAAATGAAAGAGGAATTACACAAAAGGCATATTTAGTACTTAAGCATAAGAACAAACATTACACAAAAAACAACAAACCCATGTCCAGTGTCTCCAACTGACTCACGTCACAACCAGCAGTGGTGCTGAGGGCAGAGAGTCCACTCTTCAGAGTACACAAATACAAACCCACACTGAAATCCCATGAATTGTCAGCACCTTCCTGATATTTTGCTCCCTGAAACCCAACCAGCGTTTGTGCCAGCTTGCTAAAGTTGCTACATGGGATTTCAGTGGGATTAGAGGTGACACCTTTACCTTCCTGTGTTCTCAAGAACCTGTCTTCTTGCTCTATTGCAGCTGGTTTCATGAAATAACACTCTTAATTAATTCCTGTGGTTGTGTCTGTTGGCTGCTGCAACTACCCCTGCTGCAGCTTGCAGCAATACTTGCATGAGATCATTTTGGAAGAAGAGCCACTTCACCTGCAAACTTCCCATTCCAAAACCCCTCATCCAAAGAAACCCCTTCAGAGAGCAACTCCAGGCATGGGGGAAGAATGAAGAATGCAGCAACATTTAAACATAAGTCTACAGCACATGTAAACACTGGTATCATAAGAAAGGCCTTGAGCGGTATATCACAGGGGTCTGGCTGGAGCAGAGCACAGGAAGGCACAATGTTCGTGTTCCCCAGAGCAGGTGCCAGGTCGGGACCGATTTAACGCTGCTGCTTTTGATCTTGTGAAGTGCAAACCACCTGGCGAGGCAGAAGGATGAGGGTTCTCCGAGGAGGGACAGACAGGTGAAAAACAGGAGACAAGGAGGCTCGGGGGAGTCTGACGTGGAAGATGGCACAAGTCGCGACAGCAACTATCCCGTTTGCACCGCCTAAGAGAGGATAACGGAGCAGGAGAAACGGGGCCTCTCCATGAGAGCGCAGACAGCGGATTCCCTAATGCCTAAAACGGCCTCACGGGAGCCGCACGCCCCCGCGGTGGCCGAGGCAAGTGGGGCCTGTCGGCTGGGAGGAGGCGGACGAGGGACCGCTGATGCTGTCGCTGCCTGGACTCCTTCCCTCGCCCCCAGCTCCCCCTCCGAAACACTTACCGGTGCCGAAACACCCGCCCGACTCCGCCGCCTCCAACCGCCACACCTTCAGCGACTGCTCCTCGCCTCTCCCAAGGCGGGAGTATGTCGGACCCCTAAGCCCACGGGTCGCATCGCCACGATCCCAACCCAGATGAGCCGCCGAAGTGACGGACGCAGCACCAGACGCACGGGTAGAGGGCGGTAGCGGGCACTCCAAAACCGCTACTGGCGCCGCGAGGACTGAACGCTCCAGCACCGCCCCGGGGCCGCGCCCCAGACGCCTTAACCCAGCCGGGGACCGCCCCTCCGAGTGGGGGACCGCCCCTCCGAGTGGGGGACCGCCCCTCCGAGTGGGGGACCGCCCCTCCGAGTGGGGGACCGCCCCTCCGAGTGGGGGACCGCCTCTTCGAGTGGGGGACCGCCCCTCCGAGTGGGGGACCGCCCCTCCGAGTGGGGGACCGCCTCTTCTAGTGGGGGACCGCCCCTCCGAGTGGGGGACCGCCCCTCCGAGTGGGGGACCGCCTCTTCGAGTGGCGAACGCCCGCCCCTCCCAGGCCAGCTGCGTCTGCTCCTCCCATGTTGTGTCGCGACAGACACCAGTCTCAACGCCCGTCTTTTCACCCTCCCGCCCCCGCCGGTTTCCTGTCGCCCTGGCGATGTCCCGCCCCGCCCGGCAGCGCTCCCGGCCGTCTTCCGCTCCGCGGTCAGTCAACGGCTGCAGCGCGGCGCATGCGCGGCGTTTTCGCGCGAAAGACGTTTGCAGTGCCCGCGTGCCGGGGTGGGGTTGTTTTAGCCCGCGCCACTGTCCCCCCTGTTCCTCCTCTTCGCTTTCTCCCGCCTTTCCCGTGCAGCGGGTGCGGCAGACGAGCAGTGGCGGCCGACGGGCGCCAGGGGGCGCTGTGTGTCCGGCGGGCGGCGGCGGCTGCGCCATTGGCGGGTCGGAAATGCCGCCAGATGGCGGTTTAGGATTGCGGCTCCGGTGAGCGCGGCCCCCGCCAGCGCCGCCGCCGCCGCCGCCGCCCCGGCCCCGGCCCGCGCCCGCCCGGACCCCGCACGCCAGCCGCTCCGCAGGCTCCTGGGGTGCCGGCTCGGCCCCCCCTCACCCCAGGCGGCGGCTCGGCCTGAGGTGAGCGGGGCGCGAGGGAGGGAGGGCGCTGAGGCGCCGATCCAAGATGGAGGCGCGAGGGGCGGGGGCAGCGGGCCGGGGCCGCTTGCTTGTTCGCTCGCTCGCTCGGTCTACCGCGGCGGCCGGGCCGGGAGCGGGCGCTGCCCGTGCGAGGAGAGAGGAGAAGGGGAGGGGAGGGAAGAGGAGGCGGCGCGGGGCGGGGCGGCTCCTGCCGGAGCAACGGGTCCCCCGGGCGCGGCGCTCTTCGCCGCCATCTCATTGTCCCCGCCGGGGCTGCCGGGGGCGCCGGGCCGAGCTCGGCGGCCTCTCCCGCTGCCGGGCCTGCGCCCCGCTCCGGGCGGCGGCGGCGGCGCTCCCGCTGCGCGGCCCAGGGCCGCGAGGGCGGGGGTGGTGATCCGGGCAGCGGCGGTGGCGGTGGGGGATGCTCGGGCGGAGCGGGGGTGGCGCTTCCGCTGTGCGGGGCACGGCGGCGGCTCCCGGCCAGCAGCGGAGTTGGTGCCGTGGCCGCGGGGAGGGAAAGTTGCGGGAGCTGGTGGGCAGCCCGGTTCGGCTTGACCCGGCTCGACCTGGGTCCGGCCCTTGGGAGGGCAGCGAGAGCGTCCAGGCCCCCTGAGCGCCGTCGGCGTCTGGCTGGCGTCCAGGGAGGGACAGGCGGCGTTGAGGGGCACGGTCTGGGGGTGGATGTGGGCTGCAGTCTTGGAGCTGCGGACCCCCTTTTTCCGCTGCTTCTGTTGCTTATCACCGAGATGTTCTTGCGGGGATAGCAGTGGGGCGGGCACCCCGCCTGGCCTGTCCTGAGGGCGAGAGGCCAGTCCTGGGCTTCCCGAGAGGCCAGATCCCTGCCATGCCGCGCTGGAGTTCTCCTGGCCTTGGGGGTGGGAGAAGCAATGTGTTGAGCCCGAGGGTTCTGATGGGTAGGTTGGACCCGCGTAGTGGTGCTGGAGCTAAGAACCTGGCTCCGGGGGGAAGCCCAGTGTAAGCAATGACCTGCGACCAGTGCTGGGAGATGGGTAGTAGCAGAGACGCCCATCTAGGAGTCCTGAGCCGTTGGACAGCAAAACAGCAAGAACTTGGCCTAGCAGGGGGGAGGGCTTCTGTAATGGGTACTGGTGACTAGCCTACACTGGGAAGCCACACTAGGCTTTCAGGATGTTCCTAGAGTGGAGTGAGAGGTGTGAGCTGTGGTTGGGTTAAAGCATGATTTGGGAGAAAGGAAGCAGCAGTAATATCCACAGCGCAACTTAAAGGGATGTGACTATCAATGTTGGTGTCAAAAAACTTTGGTAAGACAGTGTGAGTTTCATTAAACTAAATTGGGATGCTTTGTAGGTATTGGTCATTACAATTGTGTTTCAGCATGATGTTGTGGTACATGAAGCTCTGTAGTGTTAGTCTAAGAGTAGTGTTTATTAAGTTTTTGAGGAAAGAAAAGTTTTCTCCAGATCACACTAACTAATTCGGCTGTTCTTGAATTGTGTTTTGTGTTTGGTGTGATGGATGACGTTAGTGTCTAGAGCCAGACGTTTAGTGACTTGGTTAACTTTTCCATCTTATTACTCTAGTGATGGAGTGCTGTGGAAGAAAGGTTAGTCCAGATTTTTCGAGATCCAAAGCAGTTTTGCTGTGTCTAGTGAGATTTTATTTCGTTGTTCATCTGTAGACAGCAAAGTGATTCAATGAGCATTACTGCAGTATAATTCATTAATCCATGAAGAAACCACTGGAGCATGAGGCAGAATATAGGTTGTCTGTCAAAATGTGTCCTGACTATGGGAAGTTTTTTCTTTGTGGAACTAGAGGCCAGTTTATTCTTTGTCTATTTTGTTATTCAACCATGATTTATTTATGGTGGATAGGCCAAGAAAGTGCATGTAGCGGGTGCAGAGGTTTTTCAAGTGGTAAGCCAACCCTTGACGCAACAGGATTTCCTGGTGAGCAGGAGTGGAGGGGCTAACTCCACGGTTGTGACTAATCTGAGAGGATGTAGGGTTTACTTGCTGTTCAATGCAGAGTGTTCAGTTTAAATATTTGTTTGCTATTGCAAATGTCCACACTTGTAGCAGTTGGAGGGGGTAGTGGAAAATGGTACTTTTCTGGAGCTGGTCAAACAGAGCTGGTTTTACATGTTCGGTTAAGGACTGGACCGCATGGCAGATGACAGATTTTGGTGTCTGGTGGTTCCTAATGGTTTACAAACATACCAAAACTGATAACCTCACTGTAAGAGACACTTTTTATGGCCAAATGTCCACACAAGATATGCTGTGCCAGAAGTTGTGAGGGCAGCTGAAATGCTGATGTTTTGTGATCGGGTTCTCCAAACTTTTTAGTGACTGTCTCTGTCCTGCCCTTCGTATTGTGACTTTAATGCGACCTCTAGTGAAACTGCAGTGCACCTTTTGATAGTTGGGAAAGTTTATGAACATTAACTGTTTGGATGCATTGACAAAATTACTTGATGTTCAGAAACTCAATGAGTGAATATTTTTTTGATTCAAAGAACCCTTCCCTAAAGAGGAACAGATACCTCAAGTTTGGTGTAGTGACTTTGGATTTTTTCTGTTCTTTCACTTATTGCAAAGGCGTCCTCCGCTACAAGGTGGCTAAGTATTGGTATTTTAAACATGGTTTCAGTAGGCAGGTGAGCTCATAGCAATGTAAGGATGAAGTGGGAGAAAAATGTTTAAGTGTGATGATTTCCTTTTGCTGTGGTAAGAACATGTCTTTATTGTAAAATTTGCAAATTGTTTCCTGGTGAAATGCACAAAAGACTCAGAGGACCTGTTGAAAATATGAAAGTGCTCATTCTGTAGTTAACACAGGACATAATGAAAGCTGTGAACCTATCATCTTGTCCACTTAAGTTGTGCAAGAATGTGAAAGACTAAATGTGGATGCAGGGCTGTTGACTGGGTGGTTCAAGATCTGACTCTCCCCAGGTGATCTGGTGAGGTTGTGGCTTCTGATGCTTGGAGTCAAATGTAGAAGGTGCCAAGATAAGGATGTGCCTTGTCTAAATTTGATGTACTGGCTTCAGGACTTGAAATGCCAATCAAAATCTGTGAAGTACTTCATGCTTCTTTAAAGTTTTGAGGGGTTGCTTGTAGTCACTTAAATTTATCACATGGAGCTCTGCAACTCCCATTGTAGATTGCTGTCTCTTGCTTGCACTGCCACTGTGTTTGCTCGTTTGGCTAAAGTAGCAAGACGTAGAGCTGGTTTTCTCGGAATAGAAAGGGAAATCCTGCAAAGTTTGAGTTCATCAGCAGATAATTATTTTGTTGTTCCTATCCAGGACATGTAGAGAGATGCCTTATTTTTAGCCATATTTCGCTTTTCTAAACTGATTTAACTTTGTTGGTTTGGGTGTTGAATATGTAATCAGAATACAGAGACCTATTTCTTTGTTCCTTGAGAAAATAAGGGGTTGAAAGAATGTTAGGAAGACCCTCAGCCTGAAAATATGCTTCCAAAACCAAGTGCTGTTTAGGGAAGATCCACACTAATTTTTTTTTTTTTAAGATAGATGCCACCTTCAGCTGAAAGAACTGAAGGGAAGGAGCTGCAGAAGGAATCATCTTGGTTCTCATTTTGTATCTAGTTTCTAATTTCTGTGATTTACTCTTAAACATCTGGTTGTAGGTAATGATTTCACCACTTGACAACTTGTGCATATCATTTGTGAGAGAATACTGAGTAACTTGGGGACTTTCACTGCCTAGTTTTGATAGTTCTCCAACATTTCCTCATTTGCATCTCTGCAGGCATTTTAGTATTTTGGAAAATGCTTTTTAGTAATAACAGTATGCTTGAGATAGGCTGCCTTGGACAATAGATTACAGTTTACTGAGCCCAAACTGTATCACGTGTATCCTCTTTTGAATCAGTATCACTTGATAGATTTGGTAACTCTGTTTTCATATCACACAATCTTATTTTAGAAGAAAATTCCCATTTATAAATAGGAGTAATTCCACATTTGATACAAACGATGCAAATACAAGGTTGTTCATCCCTTCAGGTATCTGACTTGGATACGTGCTGCTCTCTTTGTACCCAAAGATAGAGAGTGTTGGCTAGCCGAGAGCTGCCAAAAGCTTACCCTCTGCCCAGGGTGGATTTATAGTTTCAGTCTACTTGCAAAAAAGGCACTGGTTGAATGACATTGTTTGATGGGACAGGCCTCTCAGCCACAGTTGCCAGCATTGTTAGACACAAGAGCTGGTGTGGGAGTGTATTCTGACTTCCAGTTACACAGTTATTAATCATTTATTGCAGAATTAAGAGCAAGAGGTGGAATTCATAAACCTATCCTGTGCCTCAAGTGAAAGGCAAGTTGTTTCAGGTGGCTCCCTGAAGTAATGGTTTACTAGAAAGCAGTAAGAGGCAACATCGAGACGGCTCTGTTCCTTGCTGTGTAGGATTTCAGCGTAATACATGCTGTTTATTCTGTAAATAAATCTAATCAGTCTATATTCTGTAACTCTCTGTTTAGCAGACTTGTATTATATTGGCTGGCTAGCTGAATGAAAACAGTGTTGACAGATTGTTCAGCTCATAGGAAAAGAAATTTCTTTGTAGAATTACATAAGAATAGACCTTATGTGTCAGAATTGTTTCTAAATGTCAAATATTTTTCTACAATAAAATAATAAAAATCAAAACAATTAATCTTGGATGCATTTTTTTATGTGCTAGAACATAACATGGTGGAGTTTTTTGAAAGAAAAAATCAAATGACAAGCTGGGAATCTGCTCTCCCCAACTTGAAGGTTTCTTTCTCCTTTTTAGGATTAGAATCCCCAAGAATCAGGAAGATACCAAGGTGTTTGTAGTTGGAAAATAAATTTTCTTTCTGGAAAAAAAATTTCCATCTGAAATGAGTGATAAATATACTGGGTTTATGTTACTATTTTCTTTGATCTGTTCAGTAGGCTGACAAGAGCTTGTTCCTGCCAGTGGAATTGCACAAGAGAGTTGAGCTGATCTGCCAGCCTGCCACAGCTGAGAGGCAGATCTTTCTCCACAGCTGCACAGTTCTTGCCTTTCCTTTGTGCTAGTGATGATGATGGCATGACTTCTCCTTCAACTAGTGAAATTCAGTATCTGGCAAAACCCATCTCCTTCGGAAGGGTATTTTTCTGCCAGGTGAATTAATTCAATCAGGCCAATGGAGTAATGTGTTAAGAGAGGTGATGCAAGGTCAATGGTGATGTTTTTGTTGAGAGCGATTCTGGAGATGGAAGTCTTTACTTTTTCAGGTGGGAAAGGCAAACGGACTCTGCTGTGTATGCTTGCCCTGGGTGGCAGTGCTCAGTGTGGAGCTCATCACTCTGTGTGATGTTGGGATTCCTGTGGGAAACTTACTGAATTCCCTCTGCCGGCTTTGCTGTCTGTAGCCTGTGTTCATTCTTCGATTCTTTGCAGCTGGTCTTGTCTGCCTTACCATGAATAACTTGGTGTTGTCAGCAAATTGTTAGCATTCACCTCCTTCTCCAGATGGAAGAGTATCTCAAACAATTTGGGCTCCAGCCCATTCCTGTGGGACTGCACTGGTGGCCTTACTCTATTGTCAAAAATGACCATTTGTGTTCTTTGTTTCCTCCCTTTTAACCATATAATGTACCTGCAAGGCCTTTTATTGCCATGGCAGCTTCATTTCTCAGAGAGCCTCTTGTGAAGAATCTGGTTAAATGTCTCTTGAAAATTAGAACAGGCTTAATCAAGTGGAGTCTGTCAGTGTGTGGGTAGGGGAGATCTTCTTGAAAACTCTGGTGGGTTTGTGGGACTTGACTTTCTTGTACAAAAGTAGAGCTGATTTCCTGTTTAAATGCTGTCTTAGCTCCTTTTGTTTCCTGCTGTATCGTCTAGAATTGTTTCTGCTAAGTCAGCCTTACTAGACTGTAGCGTCATAAAGTTGTTTTAGGTGAGAGAGTAAACACAATTTTTACATGTGCTCAAACATTTGAAGACTTTTGATATACATGGCTTGTTTGGTGTATAAGAATTTTGGTTTTCCTGTGCCCTTACTTTACTATGACACTGGGAGAGAATGAATCTCTTCTTAGAAGTTAATATTTTTAAAAATGTAGAGGAACTTAGATATTTTGGGATCCCCCTTTTTCCTGAGTTCTTTGGAAATTGGCCTAGGGACTGAAAATTATTGATAGCAGGAATTGGAGAAAAGGATAGAGAGAAGGATGTGTAGACAATACAGTTGTGTAGGCCTCTTTCTGTTTGGTACTAGTTGATAAAAGCCCCCCCCCCAAGCAATATGGTTGCAGTAATGTTGTAAAACAATTAATAGAGTACAGGGAGTGCAAGTCACCACTGTAGAGATTATCCTTGCTTGCAGAGTGAAGTTTTAAGTGTCTGCCTTCCTTTGACTACCTCTGAACTGTGCTCAGTGATCTGTACGGTTTGTATTCTGTCATAATTGTCTGGGAGTGAAAGCGTGAGTGGAGACAGAGAATGGAAATGGTAGGGATTGCTACCAAGCCTTTTGAAGGACTTCTCTGAAAGATTGTGACATTTTGGGTACTCTGTCCTTGTAGTTACAGATTGTGGTTTGTTTTTTCTTTTATCTCCTTTCTATTCCACACTTCCAATGTTTTTCTTCAGCCATTTGAGGATTTTTCTGTTTTAGGGCTAGCTGATTGTTCTACTTGTATTTCATAAACCAAATCTGATGTGTCCTTTCTCATCTCTGTAATTTGTGTGGGCTTGTGCATACTTTTGCCTTCCTTGGTCACATGGGTGGCTTTTTGTATTTTCTAATGTTTTGTTTCTGTAAGCTCCATTTGCAACAGTTTGCTGAAGTGATAGAGTGGGGCAGAAATTTCATTGTTTCAAAATGTTGTAGGGAAATTTTGAATACTAATTATTATGCTATTGTACCTGAAGAGGAAGAGATGTGCGTGGCATCCAGAACCTGAAGAGACCTGTGGAATATTGTACTATTCCATTAAAGATGTTCAGTCTGAATTCTGGCAGTGCTGTCCTTTTGCTGAGATGGAAGAGGTGATGGTAGGTTGGATGTCAGTGAGAACTTGTGATTGAGTCCGGTCAAATATCCTCAAAGCTGGAGTGTGACAAATGGAATCTTCAGAGTGGAGCAGAAGAAGGGAGACTGTTCTCTACAGCCTGTTCCATGGCTTGAAGATTTCCTCATTCAGCTGTGCTGTTACAAGTGAGTGGGAGAGCACAGGCAATGAAGTTAGTTGAATTTCAGATATAACCTATGGTGTTAGCACTGTCAGAAACTGAATGGAAATGAAATGCTCCACTTCTCACCTTCTTTTTAGTATATTCCGTATCAAACCGTTGTGGTTTTGTGTTTTCCCCAAAAGAAACCCTGAGAAGTTGCTTGTTCTTTGCTTTGCAGGAGGAAGTTTTTACACACTGCTGTTCCTGTTTGTGTGTAACTATAGAGCACCTGTCTATGGAGTGAAAGGAGGGATTTCTGGCTTTGTGAATTCTTAATGCCTGTCTGAGGTGCCTGTGGAATTGTTAATTTCTTGTCTTTGAATTGAAATGTTTGCTAATGTCGTAGCCACTAAAGCTGGTAAACCAAACCTTTCCTGTTGGAATGCCTTACTTTTCTGATTTCCCATTATTGTTTGTTGATTTAGAGTTTCTTGGTGTCCAGGTAGGAAGTTGTGAGGGAAAAGATGAAATCATCTGTAAAGAGTAAGAGTCAAGGAAAAGAGGGTTACATTTGGGTATCAGGGAGAGGAAATGTCTGTTGTAGCTGCTATTGCTATTTCCTAGGTGTTTTGTTTTCTCTAGGCAAATGCATTGTTACAAAACTGCTAAAACCTGAAAGTGTATCCTTTCCAAAACTTGCAGATTTTTTTTTCCTTAGATACTGTCAGGACTTTATATATGAGCAGTGCTAGTTGTTTTTGTTCACCAGTATTATCCATGACATTCATGCAGAACTTGGATAGACGTCTCTCTCCAGGCCAGGGTATGCCACTAGTACTTTCTATAGTAAATTCTGAGGTATTGCTGCCGTGTGTCACTGATGTAGTTAATTTTGTTGTGAAGTACACAGCTAAGAAGAAACTTAACACTTAACCTAATCTTACTTGCCCATAAATTTTTGGCAGTTGGATGCTGTGTTGTCTTTTCCTCAACCAACTTCCTTGACCTTAAGTCATGTACACACATTGCTCCTTTGTAAGTCGTATTTGCATTCAAGCTATGTCAAAGGATAGCATGACAGTAATCACAAAAAGCATTCAGCGTGTGGGACAGTTTGCTCTGATTTGTAGTTCTCCAGTTCTGATCTCTTCACCTACAGGACTGGTAAATGGGCAAGAAGCACCCTTGCAAAATGTTACCAAGTGCCATTAAATGCATTTATCCTGTTTGAATCCTGAGTGTGACACCTGATGTGTGCAGGTTTGCCAGTGCTGGTGGGGGTGAGTGCCAAATGGAGAAGTGCATCGAACTAAGCTATGATGGAACAAATATGTGTTGAAGAACATGAAACATTGACTGTGGCAGCTTGCTAGAAGCAGTAATTTCATGGTGAGCTTCCTTTTGACCAAATGAGGTGACAGGTGAACGAAGCAGATTGCTCCCAGCACATGCTGGTGGCAACTGGTACAGGATTGACTGTAGCTCGTGCAGCTCCCTGCTTTTCTTTGAAGTATCTTGGTTTATATGTATATTTAAAAAACAAAACAAAACAGCCCTTTTCACCCTTGGCCATTCTGTTGCTAATGTTTATTGCATGTTGGACTCTTTCAGAGGTGATGCAGAAGAATATGTCTCAGGTTACTTTAAGAGCTGTTCTGTTCTTCCTGCAAATGCTGGTACCTGATGTTACTGGCAGAGTTCTCTGAAATGGAGGTTTAAGTTGAGAAGGCAAAAAGCTGTGCTGAAGAAAGGAAAGGACATATTGGTAGAAGGTTAGAAATTGCCTGAATGTCATTCTTTTGCCAGACTTTCCTTTTTTGCAGCACAAAGACAAAAACTTTAACATACAGAGAAGGGCTTTGTTCATACTTTTTTTCTCAGCTGTAAGTTCAGGCAGTTAGGGACTTGAGCTGCTGGGATTTTTTTTTTAATCCTAAAAGGGGAACTTTGGTTATTGCATTGTCAATAGATGGCTCAGATGATAATGGCTGTGGTTGAGATGGGTATTGTCAAGTGGTTACTCAAATCTTCTTTCCAATAATATGTACCTCTGACAAACTATTCAGACTGGAAACTCTTGTGTTAGATTTTTATCTGCAGACTTTAATGTGGTAGCTGTAAATTGTTACTTCAAGGGGAAAAAAACCCCAAAACAGCAAAACCCCAAATCAAAACAAAGAGTCCATGAATCTTGACAAGGCTATGTCTGCAAAACCGTGAGTAAGAATGACAAGATAGGATTTTTGGAGTGGATCTGCATTGAATGGATTTCATTACTATGCAGATTTTGCATAAGGAATGGATTGCTAGCACCACTTTTAGGGTAACCTAAAGGGTATCCTTCCAACTCTGGAAGGACAGGAGTTTGAGGGATACCAGTCTGTTACTGTGTAAACATAAGCCATTCCCCTAACTTCCAGGGTTTGAAAACTAGGCCTCAGATTCTCTCTGTTGTCATTAAGTTGCGAAAAGGCAGATTCTGCCAATCAGCTATCTTTTGTGCTGTATTCATGTTTTCTCCAAAGCATGTAAGTTCGTGAGAACTCAAATGATAAACAAAATGCTTTCCTTAACTTTTAGGAGAGAACATTTGTTTTGGCTGAAATCTTCCAGAGCAATTTAAACAGACACCAGCACAGGAAAATTACTAAAACTAGCTAGTTGGGACATTTTTGTGCTTGAGCAGTTCAAAATGCCATAATGCAATATGAAGTAAAAGAGCAATGTAAATGGTAATGTTGAGATCATTGTTGATACTTCAGAGGGTGTTCCAAAGGTGAGCAAAAGTGTCCAAGAGTAGAACATCTCAGTTTTGCTATGATACCCAATTGAAAGTTGCTCAGTTGGGTAGCTGTTAGACTTTTTTGATTGCATGGGTATCAGTGCTCTCACTAGCAGACCCCAGTGGCTGTAACACTGTTTTTTGTTGTTGTTTTTTTTCCTTAGTTCTAAATACCATGTTGGTACCTGCTGGGAAAAATTGAGGCCTCCCTGCCCCCTCTGTATACTGTTCCTTACAATCTTTTTTTCCTTTTTCTTCAGTTCATCAGAATTTTCTTACATTACCAACACAGATTTAAGGTTGTAGTATGTTTTCCTGGGGACTGCTACCCAAAATGTTCAAGTGGTGCTTTGCAGTCTTCTAGCACCTGGCTTTCAAGTAGAAATATGCTATTATTTTGTCCTACAACTCTTCTTTAGAAACATAGCTTATTTTTGAAAACCTGCAAAGTCTTTGTCACTTACAGGCCTTCATCCTCTAACTGGGACGTACTGTGTTGTGAGAATATATCCTATAAAGATTCTTACTGTTGAAGTTTTATTTGATGAAAACACTGATGGTGGGAAGAATATTAAAGTGTGCTCATCTAATTATTTTATTTGAAAATTTTCACGGATTTTGTGTGTGTGCATTACTAGAATCCTTAGTGACATGACTTTAAATCCAAATTCATGTTGTTTTTACAACCACTAAATGGTATTAAAGCTGTGGTGTTCTGAGATCCTTCTCCAGTCTGGTGTTTTACTGTAACAATGGACTTGTACTAGAATGGTTATTTATTTACTTCTACTTTTGTACTTCTGCCTGGGCTTTCTTTGTTCCTGGAAGAATACTGGGGGGGGGGAAGAAAAGAATGGAGAGAGACCTCAAGTTAATCCCTTTCTCTGTCTTGAGGGAAGATCATTTACAATTTTCTTGACAGATGCTTGTCTAATCTCTTAATTGGTGAAAATTCTGCTGTATTTCTTAAGCAGCTAGTTCTATGATTTTATAGTCTTACTGCTTGTTTTTTTTTTCTAATGTTTAACTGACACATTTTTACAGTAAACTTCGATTTTTACTTTTTCATGTTCAGCTATTTCTGATGTACCTTGATGTATTTAAACTTTCTTTCCCCCCCACCCGGATCCTTTCTCTAACGCAAACCATTGTCTTTGTATTTGAGTTTCCCAAGGTTTCCTCATAGATGTTGTTTTCTTCTGATCCAGCTTTGTAGACTTTCTCCTGTTTGTTCATATCTTGAAGGCAGGAACCCTGAATTGGGCATCTTGCTTTAATGATGAAGATTTGCTAGTGCTAGGTGGATTGTTCTGAGTTTATTTTGAAGAGCTCTTCACAAGACTCCACTGCTCTATGGTTATCCTTTTGTTTGTAGTTCATGTAAGGCTTTGCCAGCAGTCGCAGTGTCTGAGATTCCGTGTTAGCCTGTACTTGGTTGCATATCTGGATTCACTTTTGGTTTCTGTTGCTGAGAGGCGTATTCATCCTTCTCACAAATGGGGAATGAAAAGCAGGATGAGAACCAGCGTAGAAAACAATTGTCACTGGTGAAACAAACTGACATTTGCCTGTTAGTAAAACCAGCTTCCACTATGTGGTTAGCAAAATGCACAACATAAACATTTTAGTAGTTTCTTGGCTGATGTGATTTCATCAAATGGGAGCTGTGGGTTTCTTATTGCTCTTGTCTTGGAGAATCAAGTCTTTTTAATGTTGTTGCCTGATGCAGTTGTCTGGGTTGCTATTTGATTAGCTGCAGTCTTCAATATTCATGAAGAGCAGTGAAAAAAGAGGCTGCCTTGTTTGTTTAGCGTCAAGCTGCTGAAAGCATACGTGGAATATCGGTTTCTCTACATCCTTTGATTTTAAATGCTGTATTTTTTAGTTACAATAAAATGGTACAGATCTTCATGACTACTTCATGACTACTTCTGACAATGTAGAAAGAGGATTTGCTTTTTCCTGGTAAAACTTTAATGGCAACTTTAAGAGAGAATAAAAAAAGCTGAGAAAGAAAATTTTTAAATACATGTTCAAGTGAAGAAGGGATACATTTAATGTGAATAGAGTCTCTTTTTACAGACTTCCTATAAAATTTACCTAAGAAACAACTGTCTTCCAGCATGAGCAGTATTTGTAACGTCTGTTTCTTTCAGACTGTAGGTATTTTTGTTCCAAGTAGGGGTGTTTTGAGCCTTGAAATAGATCTTCTAGTTATGACTTAATCAGCACCATTTGTTTATTAACTATTTGGATCCTGACTTTTTGAAATAACAGTATTTGTTTCCTTCTGAATGTGTAATTTTCAGTGAATAGCTTCAGACATAGATCTGGATTGTTGCTCTGTGGTTTAAGTGCACACTGATTTGAAACTTGGATTTCCTTCCTTGTTTGCTTCTGTCTCTTACTGTGTTTTACAAGCTGATTTTTCTTGGGACTTTCAGTAGACGTAGGATGAAGATTTAGGTTTGCTATGGAACTAGCTTGTGTCTGCTGAGTTCAGTTCATTTAGTAGCTTTACATTGATTAACATGCCTAACTGCTGCCTTTAGTGCATTTTTGTTCTCATTGAGTGTTTTTCTCATTTCTTTTTCTTTAGGTGACAGTATTTCCTATCACCTTTCTGCCCTCCTGTTACCCCAAGCATCTGCTTTTGACTGATTAGTCTTTTCCCTCCACCCTTGTTGCCGTTTCCTTCACATGCAGCTTGGCTCCTGCTTGGAGCAGACGGTCATCTGCCTGGCAGGACTGAGGGGATAGTTTCAGGCCATGCCTCTCTTGTAGGGAACAAGGGCTCTGTACGGCTCTCGGCAGAAAACAGGGGATGTTGCATGTTTGACTTAGCAGTTACAATGCTGCCTGCATTTGCCAGGTTATGAGAAGCTTCTAAGTTTGTACTGTGTTTTTGGAAGCACACTGAATTTGGAATTTGTTAGCAGTTGGTTGGTCAGCAGATGAACAAGTTTTGCAGTAGTGAAAAAACTAGGATGGTGATTGATTCCTCTTATGTCCTCTCTTTAAGCCTCAGTTCCCTGGCAGTGTTAGATGTATTTCCCTCTGGTGTTTCTTTGAGGGTAGTTGTTAGTAAAGGCATGTCAGAAGACAGGTATCTCTGCAGGTTAGATTAGCTTGTGGTCTAATGTATAATAATTGTGATACTGAGGTTTGCATGGGGGTGAAGAACTAGTTGGTGTTTTGATTCTGTACTGCTGCGGCAACTGCACTTGTTACTGTGGCTCTCAGCCTCGTGCTTTGTACTGCAATTGAAAATTTTAGTAGATGTTAACAGATGTAATACAAGAGTAAACTCTCTGACAAGGTGGGTTTCTTCCCTTCCTCCCATTGCAACTGGCAGACCATAGGTACTTGATTCTTCAAATGTACCACCCAGAGAATCTCACGTCGTCCATGACTGTATCACTTGCCTTATGAATATAGTGCCCTTTTTAATATGCTAGGAAGAACCTAATAATCAGTCTCTTTCTTTCCATCATAAGAGCTCTTTCTTACCTGAAATTTAAGTAAGAAATTTAACAAAAAGAATAGCAACATAACAAAGCAGAAAAACCACCAGTTGGAAGGAGAAGCTAAAAGACTATGGGGTATAACAACTGGAATCAGAATTTCTTGCTTCTGACAGTGAAGAATTAGATGGTTCAATGTTAGGAGCAAGAATCTCATCAGCTAGCTGACTAAGTGATTTGTCCTGAAAATCATCCACTGTGGTTAGGAATTGCCTTTTTAACCTTAAGGATTCGTTTTCCTTTGTAACCTGGGGGTTCTGCTCACAAAAGAGGTTATGGGCTTTAAATGCTCATTTCAGTTTACCTTGGGCTTGTAATGACAATAGTTTGTTGATTTCAGGAAACCATTTTAT
Organism: Indicator indicator; assembly: GCF_027791375.1. Classification (NCBI taxonomy): domain Eukaryota; kingdom Metazoa; phylum Chordata; class Aves; order Piciformes; family Indicatoridae; genus Indicator; species Indicator indicator. Next base: position 13,898,544 of record NC_072022.1, on the reverse strand, counting down.
ATTAGTAAGTCAAAATTTAAGTGCTGTACTCATTGTTTTCTTTACCATTTCCCTTTAACACAGTTTAAGTTTATCCAGGGCTTCATTAGTCTGGGAGCTTGGAAGCAGATCACAAGTTAAATTGTACATTAGAGAACAGTCGCTAATAAACATTCCTGTAAATGTTCATATTTGAATAAAAACTGTAAATCCCTTTTCTATTAAAAATAATACTTAAAGATGTGTTCAGGTTCCCACTTTTTGAGTGAATTTAAATCTCATTCGGTTTTTATTTATCCCCTTTGGCAATTAACCTTAGATCTCATGCTCCCAGATCATTCTCCAGGTGTTTGAGTGAGGTCCACAAGTACTCAAAATGACAACCTTTGTTCAAGTGTGTCTGACAAACTGCATTTTCATGTTGGAGAAATATCATCTGTCTTCAAAGAAAACGTGGATGCTTCTGTTACAGAAACTTTAACTGGTCCATTTCTGCTCAATGGTGTTGATGGATGGTGACTTCTTCCTTTGGGGAGTAGTTGAAAACTTGTGGAAGAGACTTACGTACCCATTGGTAAGGAACTCAAAAGTTTTGCCTCAACATGAGAAGAAACCTCTTGACTGTGAGGGTGACAGAGCACTGGAACAGGCTGCCCAGAGAGGTTGGGGAGTCTCCTTCGCTGGAGACTTTCAAAGCCCACTTGAATGCGTTCCTGTATGACCTGTCCTAGATGATCCTGCTCTGGTCTCTGGAGGTTCTCTCCAACCTCTAACATTTTACGATTCTTTGAACTTATGGAACTTTTTCTAGCTTAAAATACAGGATTTTCTCAGCATTGCTCTCTGAAGGTAGGTGAGATGTTTTAGCTTTGGTGTGGGGAAATTTTGCCAAAAATAATTATCGTTGCATTTTGCATTCTTAATCTGTGCCTGGAAGGTGGCTGTATTGACTGCACACAGTTTCTGAATAAAACACAGGCTCAAAAGTGTTGAAGAGTTCCTTGAATTTGAACTGCAAAGGTTCAGGTTTTGGGAGTGCTGAGTGTTTGGCTTCACTAGTGTGTTCATCAATAGGACTGGCATTAAAACAGGCTTTTCTGTAACAGCTGCACTATCCACAACTTCTGTCAGACAGAAACAAGCCTTTGAAAATAGTCCCTTTTGATCCATTGATAGTTCCGTGGTGTCTGCCTGTATCTTCTGTAGGCAAAGAGGAGATTTCAGTGTTACTACAGTGGAGTAGCAACTTAATTGCATTGGTTCAATGTGAACTAGTTAACGTCCTAACATTGCCGACTCTGTATGCTCTTCTAGCAGCCTTTTTCTTGACCGAGAGTCTAGTTCTTAGATTTATATGATGAATTTTGTTACTGTGATGGGTTGGCAGCCCTGCAGGGGAGGGAAAACTGATGCATTTTATGTCAGTGTTGTGTGCTGGATAGGTCATCACCTCATAGCATAAAGGCAGTAGGAAAGCTGTGGTTATGTGTATTAATGAAAAAAATGCAGCGACATCTAAATTCAGTTACCACTGAAGAAGGCAGATGTGTTACAAGTGTCATGTCAGATCTGCTCATAATACTCCTGTCTACTCCTACACTGTTTAGTCCTTATTATTGTGGTTCTGAATGGTACCTGCAGAAATAAAAAGTTTTAGACGTAAATCAACTTCACACTTTTCAGTTACCAAAAAAACAAAAGGAAAGAAAACCAACAACCTGGGCATAAAAGGCTCAAATGCAGGCAAGTGTGGTGTTTTTGCTAAAAGTATTCCTGCAAATTCCCTGGGAGCTCCATATTCAAGGGTTTTTGTACTTAGGATGGATTTGTGGTTTTCAACATGTATGTTTCAAAACATTGAACACACCTACTTTAAGCATACAGTGAGGTCCAAGTTTCAGCCTGCAGGTAAGAAAAGTGCTTTCAGTGGGAAACGTAATTCCTAGGAAACAAGTAATTCCCACTGTTGCTGGAAAAGAGCAGTAAGCCTGAAGGAGTTAGTTTAAAGAAGGTAATCTGTTCCGGTTTCTCTCTTTAGCGGTATTAATTTTATTAATGTTTTATTAATGTTTCCTATGAAGAAATGTAAAAATGAGTGATGGAAATTGCTGTAGAGTTGCACAGATTTTGAAGCATGCATTTTCTGTTTTGTTGATTCTTCTGGCATGTATGGCAAGGCCAATTGGCCATGTAGTACATGTGTTCTACTTTGGAAACGTTTGGTGGGTTGGGTTAGATTGATAAACTGTTTTGCATGAGATTTTACAAATGCACATTAAGGCAGCATATCCTTATTGAAAAACATTATTTAGAAGGTAACTATGATAGAGACAGGAAAATATGGTAATAACAGTAGAACAGGTCAGGCTGAGTTAGAGAATAAGAGGTGAGATTGCTCTTGTTGTTCCTGCTGGTCATGGTCTGAGAATTGATTAGGGTAGTGTGGGACTTCAAATGTGTAATTAATGATGAAAGGAGCTACTAGCAATTTGGACTGTATTAAGCATAAAGGGTATAATGAAGTAGGGAGGTGAGCTCCACCACATTAAATGGGAGAACTTGTCACATCTACAATATTAAAAAGCTGTCTTAGTATTAGAAAAGTGCAGTGGTACTCAGTAATATATTTAGCATTAAAAATCAGAATAAGATAATTAAGGGTATTAAAATGGCTGCACAAAAATTTGAATATTCAGAGTTTATAAAAGCTCTAAGCAGTAATTAAGGATGCTATTTTAATATCTAAAATTCATTAAAATTGAGCAAAGAAAACTCTGCAGCTCATGAGGGAAAATGGAAAAGGAAAAATCTGCTTTTAACTTCTAATCTCTCTACTGGATTTAGTTAAATAACTCAGAAACATGGAACTAGAGTATCCTCTTCTACGTAGTATAGTTTGTTATATTCCCATGTCCTTGCTAAAACTGGAGAAGATAGTCTTTGGCATGTTTATCTAATTTTATACTTCAGTTGATAGGGGATTAGAAACTATATAGTGAATTTTTTTGTTTGCTCTGTATTTTCTGAGACTTTTTCTGTTTTGCAGCTTCTGAGATCATGGTTGCAATAAAAGTTCTACTTTTCTGCCTGATCAAGCATCTTCCTTGGTTTTAGCTGGTGAAAGATTTTTGACACCCTTTTCTCAAGCTATCTTTGCTATAGCGGTTGGGTTCCCACTACTCAGATAATGACCATTCCCTGAAGAACTAGAATGGAAGCTCTGTTTGTAGCAGCTGCCTCGGGGTGACACTTTTGGTGCTGGAGCTGGCTGATCGAGCAGGAAGAGAATATCCAAGCGAAGTCTCCATCTTTGGATACGTTCAAACAGTATGCAAGAGGCTACTGGAAAATTGAAGGAAGCTTGTTGGCAGGAAGTTCTCTAGTCTCATAAATGTCTTCAAAAGCTTACCAGAACCTGTAGTCGGTTATTCTGAATGTTGAGTTACATCTTGTCACCTGGAAAGGTACTTTTCTGAAAGTGTTTTTGAGCCATCCAGCCTCTCCCGTTCCAGTAATGTAATTTTCGGTTTTCTGTGGGACAGTGAGTTGGATTAAGGAAATAGAATGGGGCGTTTTGGTTTGCCATCACTTCGCACTGGTAACAATAAGGATTTTTCTTTTTATGTGCCCCTGTCTGCTCAAATATGGGTATTCTTTGTCTAATGTATGTTTCTGCCATTCCCAGTTTGTGCCACTGCAGTAGAACCTTACAGGGATGAGTCTGTGAGCAGGTTTGAAGGCTAGGGCCCTTTGAGGCCAGGGACCATGGAGATGCTGACTAATGAACTGTCTATTTAGGACTAATTTTTCTTTACAGGAATATGTGTTTATTGATGATCAATCTTTGATTAGCATTTGATGCTAGTGACCACCACAACCTTTTTCCAAGAAAGTGAAACACATGAGGAAAATACGTGGAGAAAAGGAGGTGGAGGGGAGATCTTGCTCTCTATAACTCCCTGAAAGGAGGTGGAGCCAGGTGGGGGTTGGTCTCTTCTCTGTAGTAACAAGTGATAGAAATGGGCTCAAGATGCACCAGGGGTGGTTTAGTTTGGATATTAGGGAAACTTCTTCCCTGAGAGGGTTCTCAAACACTGGAACAGGTTCCCCGTGGAGGTGGTTCAAAGAGGCAGAGATGCGCTGAGGGATGTGGTTTAGCCCCAGACTTGCTAGAGTTAGGATAATGGTTGGACTCAATCTTAAAGGTGTTTTCCAATGGAAACAATTCTGTGATTTGCATGAAAATCTGAGCTGTTCTATGTTCACTGTTCAAGTGAAACTCCTGAGTGGAGTTTGAATGTGTCAATTTCTTTTGAAACACAAAATAAGAGAATTAGTTTTATATGTCACTGAATGGATAATGCTGGAAATTTTTTCATTTGCTCTTTCATATGCTCACCGCATAAAACTTAAGAGAAATACTTCTTGAGAAGTATTTCTGAAAGATAAAGCTTTTAATTTATTTGGCTTTTTCTCAAATTAAAAGGAAGGTGCTTTTTCTTGTTCCATATAGCTGTGCAAGTGAATGGGTATTACCTTGACCGCTCAATTAAATTCTCCATAAAATAGTGCCAGTGCTTCTAGAGCACTCCTTTTCCGCACTACTTCAGTGTGCTCTTTAACATTTCTCTTGGCAGGACTGTGATCAATACAGTACTTCATAATTTCTCAGGATAGATTCAGACTTGATGTGAGTATTCCTGCATAAAAATCAGGATTCAAACAGGATAAATAAATATTCTCTGGAAACAATTATGCTGTTGCTTCACTAAGAAGACAAAAACGACTTGTTCTGGACCTGGAAGCTGCTTCTAATCCTGAACTCTTCTTTATCAAGCAATCTGCATTCATTGACGTGTTCCGTTTGTATTACGAGAGAAATCATTAGCAGCTTCCTCTTCTCTGAGATTATTATAGTTTCTTTAAAAACAGTTTTATTTAAACAGCAAAGTATTTCTAAATGTTCTGTTTTACAGATGATCAGCTTGGAAGATGACTCCAAATCTGATTGTTAGTGTGGTTGAAGTGTAACAGACATGGGTGTTTTCTGCGTGCACAGCTCTCATAAGGTCTTGATGTTTGGGCAGTGGAAGCTTTTTTTAAACCTGTAATGTTGAGCTGTCTGGGAATTTACTTGTGAAGGAAGTGGTCACAGATACTGGAAAACTAATTGAGTTGGGTTACTCTCTGTGTTTGAGAGGAACACCTTCCATTTAGCAGATTGTAATTTATTTATTCCTTTATTAGAAGGCACTCCTTCATGTGGTGATGTTTCATTCACTGTTTTACCATTAAGAGCTTTATGGTAGCTTCCCAACTGGTTTCCATTCAGGCAGTGCAGTTTTGTGGGAATAGACATTACCTAGGAAATTACACGTGGGGGGTGGAAGGTGTCTCTGAACGTTTTCTTAGCTATTAGCTATGTCTTCAGTTGGTGTTTAGGTTTTGTCAAGTGTACTTTAAGGTTTTTATCAGCCAAGAGAATGCAATGTTTTAGATTTAAACCTTTTAAAGAGATAAAAAGTGTTTGCTAACCTGTAAGCTCATAAGAGAATGTAACTTCAGATTGTAAGATGGTGTGCTTATCAGGAAAAAATACTTGTCAAATGGAAATACTTGCTTGAACCATTTCCTCACCTAATTTGTGAGCCCTTCTTCCTTCTCCTAAATATAGATAAACAGAAGGGCAAAATGATGAGCATTAAATCTTGTGCTACTAAAGGTCTGGGATAATAGAAATTATTTATTTATTAAGCTGTTTAATTCTGGAAGATTTTTGAAATGAACCTTTGAAATAAGGAACATATATTAGTTTGGAAGCAGAAAAAACAGTCCTTTAAAATAGTTCTTCACTACACATTTAATTCCCTGTGCGCATTCCAAATTCTTTTAAGGTGGCAAAGGAGCCTTGAGATTTTTTGCAAACATGCAGCTTGGATAGAAACACAAGAATTTTAAGAACTCTTTTCTTGGTTAATGTCTTGGGCTTTTGTGATCTACATAATTTATATCACTGCAGGCAGCCTGATGTCACTTTTAAAGATTCATAGGTTTTAGTTTGGTTTTCTAAGGGCGTGCAGCTTAGCAAGTGCTTCTTTTGCTCCTCTCCCTCTCAGGACAGTCATGTGAGCAGAGGAGGGGTTGGGAAGCTCTATACAGGAGGTGACAAGAGGCGGCAGTTTGGGGTGCTTTTGTATTGTTAAATTTTGGGTTTGTTTTTAAATAGAGCAAGCTTCAGATTTATTTATTTTTTTATTAATGGTAAGACATATATAAATGCATTGGAAAGGTTGAGTTGCTGCATGTCTTTTCTGAACCAATCTCAATTGAATTTGGAGGGGATGAAGAGGGTGGGAATGTCAGATTCCTGCCACTTCTGTAAAGATAGATAACTGGTTACAGTTTACTGTGTTAATACCATTCTGCTTCCTCATCCCTCTCCTACATACACCTACTTTTCAAAATAAAAGCCACAGCAGGGTTTAAATTGTGGTTACATTTCAGAGAACCCACACAGTTACTGTACAGTAATCTGTTGAGAATGAAGGTTTATTGTTTCCACAGCTCATGAAAATGCTGGAAAAGGCAGGTATGAGGGAAGAATAAGTACAGAGAAGTCTCATCTGGGCAAACAGCAAAGAGAGCTCTTTTATCAGCATGGCAACAAAGGCTTTTGGATTTGTGATTCCTGCAGACAGAAGGAATGTTCATATTGTAGAAGAAAATCTTCAATACAGTTTAAAACAGAGCAAGTATGTTCTCAGAAGGAACAGAAATATGCATCCTTACTTTCTTGGAAATCCCTGTCAAGTTGATCAGGTACAGGATCTCACTTGGTGGCTCATGATGTGTTCCTGCAAATTTTATTTTATTTTTTTTTGTAAAGTAGGATTATGTTTGACTGTTCCAAAGCTACATAATCCACTTACTGCACTGACTGAGGGAAATCCATGTGCAAGAACAATGTAATGTTGCTTGAGGTTTTCCTGTTGTTTGGGTGAGGAGTTGGTTTCGCTGTTTACTTTTTCACTAGTTGTTAGTATTGTTTCTAAAGGAAGAAGGACTAATGCACTCATCTGTCACTCTTGGGCAGCCAGGGGTTGCAGGATGGGGATGCATATTGGTCAGTGTAACAGGAAGTAAGGTTTTGTTTTACTTCATTAGTAATGTATAAAATTATACCAATGAATGCTTTACTTCTAATTTAACAAGTACTTTGTTTTAAGAAACGTGATTTTTGCAATGTGTCAGCTTGCCAGGAGCAGAGATGTATTCTCTGGGGGAAAAAAATTCAGTTGTTTGAGTTTTCATGTCAGATTTGACACCTGTTCTCTTTAGTGCCTGTGACAAATGGAATTATTTCAAGATTGCTAATAAATATAACCTTATACAGGTTAGTGTTAAAAACCTGAAACAAAGGCAAAAACTTAAAACCAAAAAACAGAAGAAAACCTAGTCCTCAAAAGGAAAGCATGGTGAGTGCCACAGTCATACTGCTAGTAACTTTTAAGAATTAAAATGTGAAAATTAGCTACGTGCCAAATAGTTTATTGGAAAAAACAACATGCAAGATTCATTTAAACAATCAATTTTCCATTAGTGCTAACCTATTAATTTAATAAGAAACTATTACATTGTGTTGGTGGGATCTTCATAACAAAGCTGGTCTTAATATGGCCTTTTGCCTTCCACCTGAATTAAAACGGGAGCCAGAAGACCACATAAATTTACAGTCTTAAACATCACAGTTCAAATTTTTAATGATAGTGGCAAATCTTTGTAGAAATGAAGCAGGTGGATTTTGTAAACCGTATCTTGCTTATGTGATCTCTAGCACTCTATCTTCTCCAAATAATAAGACAGAAGCAGAGCAGAGGATAAAATATGAAGACTCATTTTGGAGTAAAAAGAACCCAGGAAATGCTTGGACTTAAATCTTAGGGGCCACAAATAAGTTCTTGAGGTTTCGATGGCATACAATTCAACAGTTTACTTCCCCCGAAGTGGCTGCAGGCTGCTGCTGAAAGATTGTGCTAGTTTAACACAGCCTTTTCCCTACAACACAGAAGTGAGGGAAGGTAACACACTTCAAACTCCACATTGAGATAAAGAGTTGAAGTAATATTTTACTGAATAAATGAGATAATAATAATAAAAATGTACACTTATCTTAGCCTGTTTGCAGAAAGCATGAGCAAGCAGAAAGCCAGTGAGCTAAAAACCCAGGCCAGGGGCCTGCTCCCCCATCCTGCCCTGTCCCACTGCCATCTCAGCAGAAGCAACCCAAAACTCCAGAACCCAGAGGCAGCAACTGGAACAGGAAACCTCTAATGTTACAGTCTGAACTTCAAGCCCTGTAATACTTTGCTCCAGACAGCACTTTCATTTTGAAGCTGGCATGAGGCAAGACAATAAGAATAGCAGCAGATTAATACTCAACCTATGGCAAAGATATATCTAGTTTCTCTTCCTTCCTTCTGCCCTCATTTTTTGAATTTTGTGTTCTTGCCAACGTAGGCTGTGGCATAGCAATAGTTAAATTTTCAAGTGCATATATTCTGCAGTTGTGACTGTAATGTTTATCAGCTCTAAATATTTCCTATTTAGAAAGGGAGGCCTGGGAAAATCAACGAAGTATTTGAAAACAAGGTAGAGAAGCAGACATTCTAAGGTGATTTTGCTGGTAGACCAGAACTTGGTAGCAGGAATGCAAATGGGGGCACAGAATTAAGAATGAGGGAGGTGATGGAACAGAACGGGATGGGATCTTTATTTGGGTCAGTGGAAGAAAAGGACTAAGGAAGGAAGTTGGTTTCTGTCAGGGAGGTGTTACTATTGGGGCTGAATCTGTGCATCTTGAGTCATGATAATTGAAAGTGAAGGAGAGGAAACTGCACCAGGCAGTATCTCTGGGATCAGGGTTCTCGCACTGGGACTGTGGGGGGAGGAATCAGCTTTCCTGAAGATGCAAAGGAGAAGCAGGAGAACCATCCAGTATGGTCTGGCTGTGCTGATGGAGAGCTGGAGCTGGTTGTGCTGTTCAGACTGCTGAAGGGTAGCTCTGGTCTGTGTGCTTCACCTGGTGCCTGGAAATCACAGGGTGCATGTTAAGAAGGTGAGTGGGGATTTAATGCTGATAAAGGAGAAGAACCAGAAGAGAGGTAGATGTGGAAAGTAAATGAGAGCAACTGTAGCATTAAATGTAGATGGTAATGAAAGAACGACTTTGCTTATTCTCAGAGAGTTTTGATGGAGTGGAATATACAAAATTTTTGAATAATAAAAGAAGTCCTAAACATACAAGGTAAATGCTAGGCAATTAAAATTACCAAGGATAACTGCTACAAAACCTAATGGATGTAAATAAAATTGGGAAGAGGGCGATTTGGAGAGAGTGTTCTTGGGCAATATGGCTACACACAAACCCTTGTCTTGAGGGCTTTCTTCACAGGTCCTTCTTCTGTGTGGTGCTTTTGTTATTGTAGATGTATGTGGTGATTTTTTTTGTTTGGCTTTGTTTTGGGTTTTTGTTTGTTTTTAATAGTGTAACAGAAATGGACACCACTTTTTGAATCACTTTCAAGGTTAAGGCGTTTTGCCTCTTTCTCAGCTATTTAAAGACTATTCCTGAAACTGATCAGCTAAATTCTGGATTTTAAAAAAATCTAGTTAAAATTCTTGTTACACAACTTTTAAGAGTTATAGTTACTGGTATCTCACTGGAAAGGTTAAGGGAAGCTTGATTGTCATATTTAAACAATATTGCTTAACAAGTTCCATGCTTCATGACTGCTGCCAGCTGTCCACAGGCAGTAGGAAAAAAAGAATTCTCCCATCTTGATGTGAAGAAAAACTTTTTTGGGCAGTGTTTTTCTTGCGGTTCTTCAGAGTGTTAATTAATTATAACTGGAAATGAACCATTAGTGATTTGTGCTCTTGCCTGCTTTGCACATATGAACTGACTGCCAGGTGGCTGTCAGAGAGCAGTGCCCTTGTACCTCTGTCTCTGGGCCTTGCTGTTTGGTGAGCCTGGAGAGATCTCACAGTTCTCTTGTGATCATACTTTCAAAGTGGGTCCTTTTTATCCAAGCTAGAAGAATTTGGTTTAGTTCAATTTTTAGAAGATCCTCCCTGTTAAATCCTGGGTAAGTGGTAAGTACATATAGAAATTGTTACATGTGTGCAAGCAACTCAATGTCTGTGGTAGAGCTCATCTAGACTGAGCTGCTTGCTTTCAGGCAGTGTATCTTAATTTGTATTTTGATACCCAAGATGTTTTCCTGAAGGGTTTCAACTAGCATCAGTACTTGTGTTTTGTAAAAGACTGGGTACTGTGAGAGCTTGATGCTTATCCCAAAGCACAAAATATAATGGGAAAATGTTCTTTATCTTTGTCATGTGAGAACATGAGTTGAACTGGATTTAGAGGGTGTGAGAAAGGAAATTGAAATGCTTTTCATGGTCACATTGGAGTTGAGAAACCACTGCAGTCTTTGTGTATCATTGATGCAGGCAGTGCTTGATGATCATAGAATGGTCTGGTTTGGAAAGGACCTCCAAATGTCATCTGGTCCAACCCCCTCTGCAGTGAGCAGGGGCATCCTCAACTAGATCTGACTGCTCAGAGCCTTGTTGAGCCTCGCCTTGAATATCTCCAGGGATGGGGCCTCAACTACCTCTCTGGGTATCCTGTTCCAGTGTTCCACTACCCTCATGGTAAAGAACTTGTTCTTAACACCCAATCTAAATCTAGACTTCTCTAGTTTAAAACCATTGCCCCTCCTACTATCAATACAGGCCTTTATAAACAGTCTCTCTCCATCCTTCTTGTAGGCCCCCTTCAGGTACTGGAATGTGGTGATTAGGTCTCCCCAGAGCCTTCTCTTCCCTAGGCTGAACAACCCCAGCTCCCTCAGCCTGTTTTCGTAGCAGAGGCGTTCCAGCCCCCTGATCATTTTTGTGGTTGATAACTAGGTCTGGAGAAAGAGACAGTGTGAGTCACTGAGTTTGGTAACTAGAAAAAACTGGTTTGTGTGATTAAGGAAGCATAGTGAGGTTCACAGTGTCAGTCTATCAGAGGTTCGAAGGGACCTCAAGAGATCATCAGGTCCAACCCCCCTGCCAAAGCAGGATCATCTAGGATAGTCCGCACAGGAACGCATCCAGGTGAGTTTTGAAAGTCTTCAGAGAAGGAGACTCTACAACCCCCCTGGGCAGCCTGTTCCAGGGCTCTGTCACCCTCACTGTAAAGAAGTTTCTCCTCATGTTGAGGTGAGATCGTCTATGTTCAAGTTTGAACCCGTTGTTCCTTGTCCTGTCACTGTGTACTACTGAAAAGAGCCTGGCCTCCTTCCTCCTGACACCTACCCCTCACATACTTATAGACATTGATCAGATCCCCTCTCAGTCTTCTCAAGACTAAACAGCCCCAGGGCTCTCAGTCTCTCCTCATAGGGGAGATGTTCAAGTCCCTTAATCATCCTTCTGGCTCTCTGTTGGATTCTGTCCAGCAGTTCTCTGTCTCTCTTGAACTGGGGAGCCCAAAACTGGACACAGTATTCCAGGTGTGGTCTCACCAGGGCAGAGTAGAGAGGTAGAAGAACTTCCCTTGACCTGCTGGACACACCTTTCTTGATACATCCCAGGATCCCATTGGCTCTCTTGGCCACAAGAGCACATTGTTGTTCCATGGAGAACTTGCTGTCCACCAGCACTCCAAGGTCCTTCTCTGTGGAGCTGCTTTCCAGCAGGGCAGCCCCTAACCTGTCCTGGTGCCTGTTGTTATTTCTTCCCAGCTGTAGGACCCTGCATTTGTCCTTATATTAAACTTCATGAGGTTTGCCTGCACCCAGCTCTCTAGCCTGTCCAGGTCACGTTGGATGGCTGCACAGCCTGACGGGGTGTCAGCCAACCTCCCCAGTTTTGTGCCATCAGTGAACTTGCTGAGGGTACTCTCAATGCCCTCATCCAGGTCGTTGATGTAGATACTGAGCAAAACTGGACCCAGCACCGATCCCTGGGGGACACCACTTGCCACAGGCCTCCAAGTTGATTCTGTGCCATTAATGGCGACCCTCTGAACTCTGTTGTGGAGCCAGTTTGCAATCCACCTCACTGACCAACCATCTATGCCACATCTCCTGAGCTTTTCTATGAGGATATTAATGGAGACTATCAAAAGCTTTACTGAAGTCAAGATATATGACATCCACTGCTCTTCCCTCATCTACCCACTTGGTCATAACTTCGTAGAAGGCTATCAGGTTAGTTAGGCAAGATTTTCCCCTTGGTAAATCCATGTTGGCTACTGATAACCTTCTTGTCTTCCATGTGGTTAGAAATGACCTCCAGGATGAGCTGCTCCATCATCTTTCCAGGGATGGAGTTGAGGCTGATTGGTCTGTAGTTGCCTTGGTCTTCCTTCTTGCCTTTTCTGAAGACTGGAGTGACATTTGCTTTCTTCCAGTCATCAGGCACCTCTCCTGTTCTCCATGACTTTTCAGAGATAATGGGGAGAGGTTCAGCAATCATATCAGCCAGCTCTCTCAGCACTCGTGCATGCATCCCATCAAGCCCCATGGATCTGTGTGTCTTCAGATGGTATAGGAGATCTCTAACCCTTTCTTGACTGACCAGTGGAATGTCCACATCTCCAGTTCTGCTCCCTTGCTTCTAGAGAGTGAAGTTCCTGAGGGCTGGTCTTAGGAGTGAAGACTGAGGCAAAGAAGGCATTCAGCAACTCTGCCATCTCTGCATCATCAGTTCCTGTATCTCCCCTCTCATTCAGCAGTGGACCCCCCTTTTCCCTGCTCTTCCTTTTATCATTGATATATTTGAAAAAACTCTTCTTGTTCTCCTTCACCCCTCTGGTGAGATTCAGTTCCAGGAGGGCTTTGACTTTCCTTGCTGCATCTCTGCATTCTCTGGCTACATCTCTATAATGCTCCCAATTGACCAATCCTTTCTCCCACATATGGTAAACCTCCTTTTTGTTTTTGAGTTTTATGAAGAGTCCCTTGCTTATCCATGCAGGTCGTCTGTTTGCCTTACTTGATTTTTTTTTTTTTTCCAAGGGAATACATTTCTCTTGAGCTTGGAGGAGGTAATGTTTGCACATCAACCAGCTCTCTTGGGCCCCCCTTCCTTCCAGAGCCCTAGTCCACTGGATATTTCCAAGTAGAGCCTTGAAGAGGGGAAAGTTGGCCCTTTTGTAGTCCAGGGTTGAAATTTTACTTATCACCCTGCTTCTTTTTCTATTGATGTTAAAATCTAACATGTCCTGGTCACTGCAACCAAGATTACCCCCAACCTTGGTATCTACAACCAGTCCTTCTTTGTTTGTTAATATCAAGCACTTCTTGTTGGTTCTTCAAGTGCTTGCAGGAGAAAGTTATCATCAATGCACTGCAGGAACCTTTTGGACTGTTTGTGCTTGGCTGTGTGATTTTTCCAACTAATATCTGAGTGGTTGAAGTCACCCACAAGCACCAGGGCACTTGATCTTGAGGCTACTTCCAGCTGCCTGTAAAAGGCCTCATCAGTAGCTTCTTCCAGGTTCGGTGGTCTGTAGTAAACCCCCACAACCGTATCATCCACGTTTGTATGTCCCTTCACTCTTACTCATAAGCTTTCAACGCTTTTATCACCTCCCCCTGGGTTGAGCTCAACACATTCCAGTTGCTTATTCACATAGAGAGCAACTCCACCACCTTACCTTGTCAGCGTGTCCTTCCTGAAAAGAACATAGTTGTCCACAACCACATTCCAGTCATGGGAGCTGTCCCACCATGGCTCTGTAATGGCAACAAGATCGTAATGCTGCAACTGCACCCAGATTTCCAGTTCATCCTGCTTATTCCCCATGCTTCTTGTGTTGGTATACAGACACTTCAGAGACTTACCATTGTGGGTGTTGCATAATCCACTATCCCCTACAGCCCCTGGGATAGCAGTGGAGCTGGTACCCTGCCTCACAGTTGTCCCAGGAATGTCCGCAGTGAGGCTAGTTTTTCTCTTCTTCCTCTTCGAAATTAGTTTAAAGACCTATCAATCAGCCCTGCCAGTTCTTGTCCCAGGATTCTTTTTCCTCTCAGAGATCAGCAGTTTTTTCCTATAGTCAGCAGGCCTGGAGTCTATTGTAGAGTAGCCTGTGATAAAAGAACCCCAAAACCTGCTGTTGACACCAGTCCTGCAGCCAGGCATTAATCTGCTGGATTTTCATGTTTAGTCCATCATTAGGCATAGCTAGTGGGGGAACAGAAGCAAATACTACTTGTGCTCCTGACCCCTTAACCATTCGTCCCAGGGCTCTGAAGTCCTTCTTCATTGATCTCATTTTTGAAATTTCATGATTGCCTACTTGGAAAACCAACAATGGGTAGTAGTCAGTTGGGTGGATCAGGGTAGGAAGTTTTCTTACTAACATCCTTGACCCTAGCCCCAGGTAGGCAACAGACTTCCCTTAAGAGTGGATCAGGTCTGCATATAGGACCCTCAGTGCCCTTCAGAAGCAAGTCTCTGATGACAAGCACCTGGCGTTTCTTCTTGACTGCAGATGTTTGACAGTAGGTTTACTTGTCCCTAGCCTCTCTGAACGACATAAACCAGATAAGCTTTCATAGCTGCTGCTAGATGGTTCCATGCTGAACATTGGTTTTGGTGGAAACAGGTTCACTAAGAACAGCATATCTATTATACAGGGGCACCTGATGGGGTTCAGTGGCTTGTGGGGTGCCATGCCTGGTGCACTTAGGAGGAATTTGTCTCCGCTGCTCACCAGCTTCTGAGTCATTCTGTTTGGGAAGATGGTAAGAGAGTAGGGAACGTTTAGTGTCCTGACTACTACATGGCTGATGGGACCGTTTGAAGGATGGCAGAGTCTGATTCCACTGGTCCAGCTTCCTCTCATACTCCCTAATAGTCTGCAGCCTTTCAGCTTCCTCCTTTAGCTCAGCCACTAGACAGAGAAGGTCACCCACTTGGTCACAGCGAATACAGGTTGAAACTATATATTCAATCTTCAGTTTACTCAATGTATTTTAAAATACAGTGCTGTCATTTCTTATTACAGGGATTTTATTCAAACTGGAAAAATAAGTTATACTTTCTGTATGCTCCTATAGATGATTTTACAAGTAACTTGGACTTGCTTAAATTAGATATTTAATGACATAGGAGTTATTTCCCCCTTCCAGATTGGTGCCAAGTTTCTTCATATTTCATCAATTTGTGCACTTAAATAGAAATATAAGAGTTACATCTTAGTGCTAAACGTGTGTTTGGTTTTTTTTATTGGTAGTGAGTCTTAAGCTTGTGATGGGTTTCCACATATTTCCTGACATGGACGTAAAGCCACACTGTTTATCTTTTTTTTTTTTTCTTTGGGTATATGTGATGTGTTGCTCTGAGCTGTGGTTATTAATTGACAGATGAGTTACACTGTGATGGCACTTAAAATGCACAACGTGTATTTCTGAAAGCAGTCGTTGCTATAGCAACTTTCTAGTAGGTCACTGGCAATGTTGTGTGTGAGTGTGTGTGTGTGTGTGTGTGTATGATTTGGCTGTTAATGCAGACTAATACAGATAGAAAAATGAGAAATGTGAGTCAGAAAGAAGGTAGCCCTTCCCCCACTCCTCATTCTCTCCCCTAAAAAACAGGGTAAGGTAATTTTGTGGAGAAAATGCTTACCTAGGGTATTGCATGTATTGGCAAGAAACTGACAATCATCTTCTATAATTAGATGTTTTCTATTTATGCAAAGATTATTAAAAAAAAGACAACAAAGAACTGAAATTGCCTTAATCTTATTCTGCTTTTTTTTTTTTTGACACCTTCAGAGTTTGCTTAGGAAAGCAATACATAGTCAGCTGATCTGAAAACAAGGTATTTATTGAGCATGAAGGTCTGTTTTTAAAGACAAAGTACATCTGTATTATATGATGAAAGTGCAAATGGTGATAAATTGCTTCATTCTCCTGACTTGCAAGGTCTTTCAGCAAGGTTTGATGCATTTCCGTAGCACTTCAGGCCAGTCAAAGTGTGGTGATCCCGTTCTGCCCTGCGTGCTTGTCTCTCTTCCTTAGTGCCAGTTCTGTGTTCATGTGAACAAGGTGGGAGTTGGTTCAGGAGCTGATCCAGGTACCACCAACTTGAAAATTATTTAAAAAATAGCTAAATGATTTCCTGAGCTGTGTCAATGGGCAGAAGGCCACAGGCCAGTCCAGCCACAGGAGTGAGAGGCCTTGGTAGCCACAGTTCAGGTACTAACTGTACACAGGTTTTTGAAGATGTTAATTCCCACTGACATCTGGTTTTAGTTTGTTCTGAAACTTAGCTGAAAGTGTTGCGCCAAGGACTCTTTCCCAATTTCTTTTGCGTTTGTGTTCTTCTCTGAAATAGTTCTCTAATAGTATCTTCTGGGTTTTTTGTATACAGTGCTTTAAGTAGGGAACATTCATATATTTCTTTTAGAGTGATCAACCTATTGTCAGGCCATTATTTTCAGTCTTGAATTCACATTGCCTCAAGATATGAGGAAACTACTCATTTAAGGTAACGCATTCTAGATTATGGTAAGTGAAAATAATGTTGTCTAGCAGGTATTTTATGATAGTGCAATTAACTAGATTTTTCCAAAATTACAGTTGTTGTTTTTTTTAAGTATAATAAAGGGAACTTTCTTTTGTGTTGGATTCCCTTGTTCTCCAGAAGAAAGGAAAAAGCCATGCTGCAGTTGCATTTAGAATCACTGTTGTAGAGCTGTTTACTGCCTGGATGGGAGCAGCAAGAGATTGTGGTAAGAAACGAAGGGAGGGCAGTAGGATTTAAGCTGCTTGCCATCATCTCTTCTTTTCCAATGTCTCCTGTTCCTCCACTCACTAGTTTGTTGATGGCCAGCCAGTATCACAGCTGCTGTAAAGGAAGGAGCCAGAATGTGGTCAGGACTCTACTGAAGAAGAAAATATTTGTTCTGTGTTTTGGTGTGGTTGGTTTTGGTTGTTTGGTTGGTTTTGGTTTTATTTGTTTGTTGGGTTTTTTTGTGTTTGTTTGTTTTCCCTGATATGTAGTTATGTTCTCTGTGTTTGGAGAACTTGATTTGTGAAAGTGCTAGGTATTGATTTAACCCCAGGAAAAAAACAAACAACTTCCTTGATATATGTAGTATTTAAATGATTGTTGGATGCTTTATTAACTGTACTTTTATGTACAGTGTACTCTGGAAAAGCTTGATCTGACTTTGTCTCAAGGATGAAGGCAATGCTTGCAGATTACTGCTTACACTTATTTGAATAATTTGGAGGGAGATGGAGGTAAGGCCACCTACAAGAAAAATTAAAACTTGCTAACTTGCTATTTTTTTATATTTTCTGTAAAGAGTTTTCCTAGAAAATATGTTCCTTAATTAACTGCTGGGGTTGCAGTTTTCAGTTAGAACTTGTTCTTGTCTCACGGGAATTGAGAATCTGTTTAAGGAAATGCTTCAGAATATTCTCACTTGTGCTCTTAACAGCCTGGCAGTTTCAAATATCGGTTACCATATGTATTTTCATTTTATGTAACTGTGTGAAAGGTACTGAAAATCCTCTTCCTACCTTTCTGCAATGTAGGATAAAGTGTCTGCAAATTCTGCAACATTTTAAACTACAGTCTGAGCCCTTCTCTGCAGAAACAAAAGCCAAGAAGCGTTAGAGGGGAAAGTAACCTTTTGTGTGGATCAACTGCTGGAATTTCCGCTCTGACTGCAGAGCCTCAGCTTCTGGTGATGGCAGTTTCTCTCTTCTAGAGCTTCTGTTGTGTTTCACTCGTTACTTTCTGCTCAAGATCTGTGAAAAAATTTTAAAGGCATAGCCCTAAAGCCATCACACTCATCACCCTAAAGTCATCACACTTTACCAGCAGTGCTTAGAGAGCTGTACTTTTAATGTTTTTCGATGTCTTATATTTCATGGTAGAGGTAAGTCAGTTCTTTTCTAGGCCAGAGGGTTTTTTCTTCTCTCATCTGATAATTTTTCTTTTTTCTGTGCTCTTCTGCTTGCTGCACAGAGATTGGTAAAGCTGTGTATATCTAAGCAGAACACTGATATTTACAGGCCTGTTACAGACCATCATTGCAGCTGCATGGAGAATTCTGCAAGTAGCAAGTGTTTTCCTGTTCCGATAGTTGAAGGTAGTGTTATATGTGCTCTGAACAGTGGCCTTAATTTTGTCTCCCTCTGAGCAGAGCTGTGACCCTCCAGAGACGTGTGAAACCCCTCAGACACCCTAAATGCCCAACACCTTTTAAAGCAATTTTTGGCTATATCTGGATAGCTTTGGGATTCTGAGTGGTTGTGTTGCTGGACTCCATGGAGATGTTAGTTTGTGCAGCAGGGCTCCTGTAGATAGATTCCTGATTTCATCTGACAGCCTGTTTTCTGTGAGGCATCTCACTGCAGTGCCTCTTTTTCTAGTCAGTTGACAGTTAATCCTCCATTTCCTTTCTTAGTTCACAGTTAAGGTTAACTGTCTTAAGGGAGTAGAGAGGAGATTTGGTTTCTTTGGTGGTTTTTTTTTTTGTGCTTTTTTTTTTTTTTCCTGTCAGTGGGTTGCTGGAAAGCTCGTGTTCTAGCTTTCCAGTGGCACAAGGTTTTCTCTCTGTGTATCTTTACAAAAACCAAGTGCTCTGCCAGTTCATGCTGGGACTCTTCGTTACCTTCACGATGGAGCAGCTTTCACCCGATGGCAGCCTTTCCAATTGAGGCAAGATCTCTTCTTTCTTCTGTCTTCTTTAAGTGGTCTGTTTTGGCTAAATATTTGAGCTCTTTCAGAGAGGCCCCAACAATTGCATTAGTCCAGTGAACTGTTTTGGTAAACACCTCCCAGATCAAAAAATCTTCCTTGTTGAAGAGGAAGGACTTGTGTTGGGAGTTAGCACTCAACACACAAGTTAGCTGAGAGAGAACGCTTGACTAGACCTGCAAGTACATGGAACAGTAACACGAAAATGGACGATAAACGCTTGTTTGGACACAGTCATACTGTTTCCAGTTTTTGTATCTGCTTGTCTAAGTAATTGTTCAGAAATAGAAAAAAAGTCCCATATTTCTGTAAGCAGTGCAAAATATAGTAAAAATCCCAAACAAACAACAAAAAAAACATAAACAAACAAACCACAAAACAAAACCAACAGAGAACCCCACAAAAGCACAACCAAAAACAAACCAAAAGAAACCCAGAAGCATCAGGCTTTGCAACTTACAGTCTGGGCATCTAAGTACTTTGGTAATAGTTCATAGCCTGAGTTATTGTATCTTCAAATAAATGTTTATATTGAGTCATGAGGAAAAAAAAACATGTTAAAGGGCAAAGAGGAAGATAAGTAAGTTGCATGGTCAATGGAGTTAGTGAAGCCTGTTTGGTAACCCTGTTCCTTACTGCATAAATCCACTAGTTACCTGTGTCCGTGCAGGCTGCCCACCCTGTTTGTAGCACATCTACTGCGGTATTGTGCACCTCAGCACCTTCCCCAGGCTGAGCAGAGCAGCACCTATGGGTGACCAGCTCTGAGCTGTGTGCCTGGTACACAGGACAAATAATAGCGCTGATCCTGGCCCCTCCCTTCACTCTCATCGAAGTGCTAAACTTAGCCAGTATTTGTTTTCAAAAGCAGTCTCTGGAGGTACCTGTCCTGTCAGATCTGCCTGTGTTTGGCAACATGTTCAAAAATTGCCAGAAGATGGAGGGCAAACAGTCTGCTTGGATGTGAAGTCCTTGGGAAATAAAACTGGATCAGCTTCTTGTTCAGTTTGTGCATTGGCTTTTCTGTTGTTGCCTCTCTTCCTTTTATGTCAGATAACTCTTGTCTGCTTTTTTAGTTTGTCCAGTTTGGAACTGAACTTCCCACTGGTTTCACGTAGTGCAGTTATCTTCTTCCTATATCTGGAGCAAGGAACAAGCAGTGAAAGAGAGTTTGGTGTTTGTTTTTTTTTTTTTTTTCCCAAGCAAGTTTCCCTCTCAATGCATTTATTGTGATTTGCAAGATGGTTTTAAACAGCAAAGAACAGACAGTTTCCTCTCCCCCTGATTATTTGTAGGGTTGTTGACTAAA
Source organism: Indicator indicator (assembly GCF_027791375.1). NCBI lineage: Eukaryota > Metazoa > Chordata > Aves > Piciformes > Indicatoridae > Indicator > Indicator indicator. Next base: position 13,878,476 of record NC_072022.1, on the reverse strand, counting down.
CAAAATTCATTTCCGCACCAAATGATAAAAGCTTTTCTTCAGGATTATTTACTAAGCTAAAGTAAATCTTGTTCCTGGGTGCTAATTTGTCTTTTCCCTTGCGATACCAGCATTTTACACTGTGGAGATCTATTTCCAATTCTGTGTAGCCCTTGATAATAACTTTTCTCCTATTTCTCCTGTTTTCATTGATTTCTTGTGACCGGTGGAGCAGAGAGGTCATTAGGGAACACTGGTGGGTAGCTAACCTTATTTAGCTTATCTTTAATTTCTGGAGTCCTCAGATTCCTTTTTTTTCCCTCCTTGTATCAGGAAAAGCTTGTAGGTAGAGGTGTTGTGTTCTGTAAGTCAGTTGACATTGCTGTGAAAAAGTAAGACAGGGTTCTCCACCAGACATCTTTAGCTTGAAATAAAATTGCAATCCTCAAGCTCAGTACAAGTAGAAAGTAATAAATTGCTGTGAGCTTTGCTGTAGTAGGGGGAGGATGCCTGTTGGGCGAGAGGCAAGTTACAGGGATGGAGGAAACTCATACGTAATAAAGGCCTTTTGAGTCAATTATTTTAAATGATTATGACTTGTCAGTTTCCAGGCATGTGCTTTCCTAATTCTTTTGGATCAGGAGCGAGAAGTGGAATGTTTTTGTTCTGTGAAGTATTCTACTGCTAAATCATTATTTCTGACTTTGCTGCCAGCCATGCTGCTGTTGTTCACCTGTGTATTTCAGGGAAGTCATCTTGGGGCTTTAGTGAGTTGTGTGAGTCTGGGATGTGTGGGTTTGGATTTGAATTTTGATTACTGTATGAGGCGTTTATGGTCACTGGGGAAACAGCAAGGCTTTTTATTTTTAGCTCCAACATGGTTTTGTGTGCCTATTGGAAAAATGTGCTTCTCCTCACAAGTTTATTGTGGTTGGGTTGTTTTAAGATTGGAGGATGAGAGGGGAGAGTATTTTTAAGGTATGCTTTTTGAATACAGGTTTTAACTGCAGAGCTCATTTAAGTCATCAGCTGTGCCATTCGTAATAATGGAGGGTATGCAGTCAACATCAGTGGCTATTGGAGGACAGTTCAGGGATGCTTGTTTGACTTGTTAAAAATGTTGGCATATTTGTGTGTGTATGAACACACACATATATATATATATAAAAAAATTTTGGGGCCCTCACTACAAGAAAGGTCCTTGAGCAAGTCCAGAGAAGGACAACAAAGCTGGTGAACAGTCTGGAGAATAGGTCTTGTGAGGAGTGGCTGAAGGAACTGGGATTGTTTAGTCTGGAGAAAAGGAGGTGGAGGGAAGACTTCCTTACTTTCTACAATTCCTTGAAAGGAGGTTGGAGCCAGGTGGGTGTTGGTCTCTTGTTCCAAGTAACAAGTTATAGGACAAGAGGAAATGTTCTCAAGTTGCACAAGGGAAGGCTGGATGTTAGAAGAAACTTCTTCCCTGAAGGGGTTCCAAAGACTGGAACAGGCTCCCCATGGAGGTGGTTGAATACCCATGCCTGGAGGGGTTTAAAAGATAGAGATGTGGTTCCGAGGGACATGGTTTAACCCCAGACTTGGTAGAGTTAAATAATGGTTGGATGCAATGATCTTACAGGTGTGTGTTTGGGGAAAGTTCTCTTTAAATCAGTGAAGGAATGCAGTGATGAGCACCCTCACAACATATTCTGTGCTTCATAATACATTGCCTAGACATCACTGTTTGAATTTGATATTGTTGTTGGTCTGGTGAACAGGAACCTGGTATCAGTGTAGGCTCTGGGAACATTTGATAGAGAAATGCGTGGTGTCATACCCTGGATGACTTTTGATAGAGTATGATTTTTCTGAGTAAAAAAAATAGGTGTCATCTGTATGTTTTAGAAGAGGAGGCTTGGTTATAGCTTTAGAATCTCCTTCCTTAAGTAAGCCCATGAAGATTTAATCATATTTATGGGTCTGCTCCAGTGCCTTCAGACCAAGGCAGTGTCAGGTTAGGATGGATTGAAGGCATGGAGGAGCATATGGATTCTGGAATTTTTCTTCCTAAGGAAAGTAAGGTATGACAGAATGAGAAACCGGTGATCTGACGTAATACATTTGTGGTAGTGTAGATGGCTTTGGAAGGATTGATTACGTTTTGTGCTTTATAGATGCCATTTAGTTTGTCTTGAAGATAGCAAGATAGCTGGCTCACTGAGTGGTAAAGAGAAATGATTTAATGAGTTCCAATGTGTTGGTTTTATTTTGTTTGGGTTTTTTTCCATCTATTGTATGTGGATTCAAGACATGCCAGGCTTCTTGATCCTGGTGAGCATGTTAAAAAGTTCCTGAAGTAGAATAGGGTTGCATGGTTTACTGGGAGGGGAACTTGAAACAAGTCTCAAAGTAAAGAGGAACGAAGTCGGTTGCTGGCTTGTTCTGCTGCTTGTCAGGGTGTGGGATTACTTACATCTCTTCGTTTGGTATCTAGGATGTTATGGGATTTAAGGCTGGTTTTCCCAGAAAGGCTGCAGGTGTGGATTGCTTCAGAGGAGGAATTGTAGTGGTGCAAGATGTAGGTGAAGGGTGTCTGGTTTGATATAGAATTCAATTTCCTCAAGAAATACTGGGATTGAGAGGTAGGGTTTGAGTCGGTAATTTTTTAAAATTGTTTCTATTTAATGACTTTATTGGCTAACATCTTCTCTGACGTGCCTTTGCTATGTTTTTGGCTCTTTGTTCAGTTTTCACAAACTTTTCAGGAATCTATCAGGTATCTGTAATTTAGGTCCTCTGGCTATAAAAATAATTTATGGAGTTATTTGGGCTGAAAATAGTTAACAGTGGAAGGAAAACATCTTACTTATGATTCTGTTTGGAATTTATACCTACTTAAATTAAAAGCACCCCTGTGATGATAGTGCAAGTTAAAAATGTTTGCTAAAAGCAAGGATATTTAGATGGCCTCGCTATAGGGAGATAGCAGTACTTAGAATAATGCCTGCTGGATATTTGTTAATCCCTTTGTTAAATACAATCTCTCTTCTAAGGAGCTCAGAACACAGGGGATTTAATAATGTTTAAAAATCCACCTGCCTGTGTGCACATAAAGATTGTGGTGGAGTGCAAAAGAGACTAGTAAAACAGTTGCCAAAAAGCTACATCAGGCTGAGGGTTAAGATGGATCTGAATCACTGGAACAGGTTGCTCAGGGAAGTTATGTATGCCCCCTCACTTGGAGGTGTTCAAGGCCAGGTTGGATGAGACCTTGAACAACTTGGTCTAATGGAAGGGGGGTTGCAACTAGATGATCTTTAAGGTCCCTTCCAACCCAAACTGTTACATGATTCTATAATCTCTAACCTGTTAATAGTAGTAGTACAGGAATAGCAGTAGCATAGGAATTCATGGGGTTTTGTCATATGAGCTATGTTGAAGTCCTTGGACTGGGGAAACTGGTACTCCAGGATATTCAAGTTCCTGCACTGATAACATTGAAAAACTCTTGGCCTAAAACTTTGGAAGGATTATCTCTGGAGTAGGTATGAATATCTCCCTCACACCTGATAACGCCCAGAAATTTTTAGTGTTTGTGGGACTTGGGTCGTGGCATCTTTGTAAGGGCAGAGATCATTACGCATGAAACAACTAAGGAATTGGTGGAGCTGCTTCTCAAAGCTTGTGGTTCAAGATGTGGTTTTTCGGAATGAGTGATTTTCAGTGCTGGGAATGCTTTGACATAGTCCTTCCACACTACCATCTTCTTTTGAAGACTGTTATGTCTTCATCTTCTTTTGAGGTGCCCATCAGAAAATTGGTAGAATATTACACTTCAGAGTGGTTCTGTGTTTATGTGTGCAAAATTCTCTCTATATTAATTATTTTTCCTTTAGGAGCTCTGCGAACTTTGAAGTTACTGTTAGTGAGCTTGTTTTCCTCAAGCCTTTGTGCACATCCCTCTTGAGTTCATGAGTACCAGAGTTAGTTACTTCCCGAAGTATTAATTTATCTGCCACTTAAAAATGCTTTTTTTCTTTAATAACCTGGACAAAACATTTTGCAGTTCCTCCTGGCTTTTTGTATCAGAATCCCATATGAGGTAAAAAAATAAAAGACGAAACAAACATGCCCAAAGAACAAAATCGTGAGTCATTCTGAGAGGTTTTTTCCTTCCAGCATTCTGTATGTCTGGCTTTACTGCTTTTTGTGAAAATTTGTTCTATTGTTGGCAATTTTCCACATGCAATGAATAATAGAACACCAAATGTCCACTGCTGAGAAATATTACAGATGAGTAAACGCTTTCCTGAGGTAGCAAAACCCTGCTTCTAGTGTGCCTGTAGTCATGGACACTGTTGTCCAGTTGTGTTTTGTGCTGAAAATCCAAAGTTGGTGTGAGCACCTCAACATGTTTGACTGCAGCAGGGACTTCTGTCTTCCTTTCCATGTGGATCATTTTGTGGGAATAAGCAGTCCCTCCCTGACGTGCTTGAGTGTGAATTTAATCACTGGATTTAATTTTAATTATTGTCACACATGTCTTTACCTTCAACAAAATCCATAGAGTAGAAGAAATGGGGGATAGGAAGGGATGTCAAAATTGATCTAGTTCTGATCCTTTTGTCTCCAGGAGGCAGAGCGTGTTAGGTTGTGCTTTCAGAGCTGAAGCAGGCTGGATTCCCAAAGCCTTGCCTCTTTTTCCCCAGGTCTTTTCAGTCCTCCAGGAATACTTTTACCACAACCTTTGCTATGTTTGTTGTAAACACACATGTGGTCCCAAGTGTGACCCCTCTGTTTGGGAAATGAAAAAATCCTCGGTGTTGGTGAATTCACATTTGCTTGAGCAAACTGTTGGAGTCCTTCCCTAGTCCTCATCAAGTGTGTGTCTCACCTTGCTGCAGTTTAAACCCATCACTTGTCCTGTTTTGTCAAAGAGAGTTTATATCTCTATTCATCACCTTTGAAGCAGTTTTTGTATTGCAAAAGAAGTCACCCTCCTGCAGTCTCCTCTGTGTTCAGCTGTGCTCTCCTGTTGCTTTCCTGCACACAGATGTTTCTGACTCTCCTGGAAGCCTGGCTTGACCCGCGAAAATTAACCATGCAAAACCCTGAAAACTTTTATGTCTTCATAATGAGCTGAGGTGGCTTACTAAGAAATCAGCTGAACAGGCCTATTTTAGGGGAAACATTTCAACTCAACTATCCTTTAAAGCTTTATGCTATGGTACAGTGAACAGCTGTGCTGTCCGTATTATTCAGTCTGTTGCAAGTTTTTGCAACTTGCTCAGGCTTTTGTTTTGAAGGTGACTCCACAGTTTCTATGGCAAGTGAAATCTCTCTTGACTTTGAGGAGAGGCTGACACTTTGTCATGACGTGCTGCAATTCAGTGAGACCTGGAGAGCTGGGCAGAGGGTAACCTCATGAAGTTCGACAAGGGCATGTGCAGAGTCCTGCATCTGGGAGGAGTAACCCCATGCACCCCAAGAGGTGAGAGGCTGACCTGCTGGAAAGCAGCTCTGCAAAAAAGGACCTGGAAGTGGTGGTGGACAAGAAGTTTTCCATGAGCCAGCAATGTGCCCCTGTGGCCAAGAAGGCCAATGGTATTTTGGGATGTATTAAGAAGAATGTAGCCAACAAGTCAAGGGAGGTTTTCCTCCCTCTCTACTCTGCACTGGTGAGGCCATACCTGGAATACTGTGTCCACTTCTGGGCTCCCCAGAGACAGGGAGCTGCTGGAGAGAGTCAAGTGAAAGGCCACAAGAATAATTAAGGGAATAGAACATCTTTGGTACAAGGAAAAGGTGAGAGACCTAGGGCTATATCGCCTGGAGAAGAGCAGATTGAGAGGGAATCTTCTCAGTGCTGATCAATATCTAAAGGGTGGAGGTCAAGAGGATGGGGCTTGGGCTCTTTTCAGTGGTGCCCAGAGATAGGGCGGTGGGCACGAACTGGAATACAAGAGGTTCCACTCGAACATAAGGGAAACTTCATTATTTGGAGGGTACCAGAGTGCTGGAGCAGGCTACCCAGAGAGGTTGTGGAATCTCTTCTTCTAGAGATTTTCCAAACACACCTGGTCATTGTGCTGCTCTGCAACCTGATCTAGGTGACCCTGATTTAGCAGGGAGGTTGGTGTATATGATCTTCATAGGTCCTTTCCAACCCCCACCATTCTGTTAAATTACAGAACGACACAAAATGTCCCAGGGGCTTTATCTTCTCAAGACTCCTTCTGAGTCTTGAAAATATAAGTATGGAGAAGCAGAAGACTTCGTGGACCTATATTTTGAGAATAATAGAACCTAGGTTTCTGGAGCTTTTTGTTACTCTGGGTATTTTACGTTCAAAATAAGTAGATAAGTTAGCGGATAGCTGATGTTAATCCTAATGGACAGATGGCAAGGAGCAAGCTGTTAATTTAGACTTAAATCATCCAGATGTTGAACTATCATGAAAACTCAGTGCCTTAACTGTTAGCCTTGTGCAATCAGATTATAATTATTTGCCCTATGAGTGACAGAGTGCCCATAGGCCCCAGTGATCTCAGCCAGTTGTGACTGCTCAGTGCTGCAGAAAATCAGGTCAAGTGTCTTGCTGTGTGTCCGCAGAGTGAGGAGCAGTTATGTCTGAAGAGAGTAAGAATAATGAAGGGAAGGAAACCTTATTTGCATCAGTCCATCAGGTTACTTTTGCTTGATAAAAAAACTTATTGAAAAGGATAGAATTTCTGTCCATGAGCAGGACATACTCAACAGGCTGTATTTGCACGAAGCATTTGATTTGATGCCTTTAGTATCCTGGGCATTCTAAGAAAGCAGTATATGATCACGTAGTTAAAAACTACTCAAGTAAAACACTGGAGGTGATCAAAGAAAATTCTCAATGATGTGTGACATTTGAATCAACTAGGCTATTACAACCATTGTCAAAAGGTTGTGTCAGCTTTCCTTAGTGATCTCAGCATCAGTGCCTCAGCACAGATACATATGGTACAGGAACTAGTGGCTGTCTTCTGGAAAGGGTAGCAGGAGATACAGAAAAACTGATTTGTTTTGCCAGTTGATACCTTTTTTGACAGAAAATGAAGCATTAGAAATGTGATAGTATGACCTGGAGGTTTTTGTAATGCAAGAATTTTATTCTCAGCTCTGCCAGAAGTGATTTGCGTAACCTTTCAATGTCAGGTTTTGCATTGGTAATTGTGAGGAGCACAGAAGAACATTGCTCACTAGGAAGTGAGACTTCAGATTAGTTTTCTGGCTGACTGGGCAGGACCCTTCTAGGCTAAAAGCAGTTGGTGAGAAGCAGCAGCAACAAGCTGTCTTGCCTATAGAGTCCATTCTCCATGTTGATGCAACAGAGGGGAGAGCTGGAACTGAAGGCAACATTAAATGACCAGCTGGGGGCTGCCAGGAGATAATTCTTGTTCGCAGGTGGATGTGTAAGATGTCTGGAAATACTTTTAAAGAGAGTCAAAGAAAAGAAACTATAGTCAGTGATGGACATCTACTAAATGCTTTAACTTTGTGTGCAGTGTCAGGCTGTTCTTGGCCTCATTTTCTTTGTATTATGCACATTACCTCTGTGAGCTTAATTACCTTTTTTGTATATTCTTACTGACATGATCTGAGCAAAATAACAATTGTCTGTCCTCGACTTGCTGTTCTGGTAACTCTTTCTGAAAGACTGGGTCAAACCATACTGCTAAAAATTCTTTACTGCAAACCAAAATATGTCTGTGTCTCTCATGTAAAGGAGAGCCCAACACTGGACACAGTGCTCCAAATACGTCTCACCAGTTCTGAGTAGAGGCCAAGAGTCACCTCCCTCGATGTGCTGGCATTGCTCTGCCTAAAGCAGCCCAGGAGATGCTGTTTGCTTTTGCAGCAAGGTGCGTTGCTGGCATGTGTTCAAGTTGTTGTCTACTTGGTCGCTTTTGGAAAAGCTGCTTTCCCAACTGCTGGTGCCAAAACTGTGCTGAGGGACTAAGTTTGCCACCAGACTGGGTAGGGTTAGATAATGGTTGGACTCAATGATCTTAAAGGTCTTTTCCAGTTGAAACTACTCTGTGTTTCATATCTATACAAGCTGTGCATCTGGAGTTCTCAAATTGCCTTTGGGCCTTAGTGGGATGGAGCATTGTACAGCTCTATCATTTTTCAAACTGCAAGAAAAGACACAACAGGGAGCACCAAGGGAGAAAGGCAAGTAACTTTAAATAGAAAATGAAGTTCTGACATCCAGGCAGCAGAAGATTCTGCTCCATTAGTGTGAACTGTTGTCTGTCAAGGTCTCTTAGTCAACAAGGAAAGAGGTTTGAGTGGAGTCAGTTGAATACCAGTTACCTTTTATCGTAGGTATCTTTGGGATAATGGAGTTAATGGTGTAACTGTTACTGCTAAATGTAGTAGTTGAGATGGGAGTGAGTTTGTTTTTTGAGTCTTGGCACCAGAGAGGCAAATAAGCAATCTAAAGACTGCAAAAAAATAGAGGAAGCTTTTCATGTTAGCAGAAACTACAGAAAATATTGAAGAAACAGATGTGTTGGATTCTTTGTTATAAAATTGTAGAGCATTTTGTAAAGCTAAGCTCCTTGATAATAGAGGTGACAAAATGGGAATCTCTTTCAAGCTTTCAGTGTCTTTTATCCATTCTCATGCTGAAGAGACAAAGAAGGATAATTTGATTTTTCATGTTTATAAGAAAATCATCTCTAAGGAGCAGCTATTTCTGTTATAAGAGCCAGGAAAAATGGGAAGATTTACGTTTGTGTAGTCCTTAAGGATCAATGATTTTTCCACAGTTGTCAAACTTAATTGAATTACATGGCTAAATTGAGAGCACATACAGCTTTTCATTAGTCACTGCAGTGCCTTATTTCCTAACCAAGCCTAAGAAACATGGGTGATAATTTAAGACAGAATTGGGAAGCAAGTGGTGGTGTTTCTGTGACCATAGAGGAATGTTACTCTTGAGGTAAGTTGCAAGGCAGTTATCCTAAGACCGTTAAAGGTTTCTGAACTTGTAGCTGAGTGTCTGAGTTGAAGAAAGAGTTAACATCCAGACATCATAGCCAGCAAGACTGTAGTGGACATATGTGAAGGATACAGGTGACATGGATTGTGGAATAGGGAGTGTTATTCCATGCCTTTTAAGATTTCCAATTTGGGTCAGTCCCGCAGCATGGGCAGAGTTGTACCTTTTCTTTTTGGGCTTGCAGCTCTGAGTTGTTAATTTGCTGGCTCATCAGCAACTTGGTCATACTCTGGATGGTCCAGTCTGGAGCTAACCACATTTGAATGGATTTTTTAATATTTTTTTCCTCCCCATCACTGTTTTGGAGTTTCCTGTTTAGCACAAGGACATTGAGGAAATACCTCAGGACCTTGCGGTTCCCTGTGTGTCAGGTTGTCTGCCATTGCCATCATTTCAAGGCTGTAGGTCCAGCTTCCTTAGTTCTTCCATGACCTTTGAACCAGCTTCTCTCTTCTGTCTGTTTCTACCCTTCACCCCATACTTTCTTTCAGGCCAGGACTTTGCTTTTCTAATAATTTCTCTCTGAGCAACTATACCTTCTCCAGAGCATTTGTATGCTGCAGGTTGCTCTGTCTGGGCTTGCACAGCACAAGAATTGTCAAGGGTGATAACTACATTAGAAAAAGAAAATGAAAAAAAGCAACTCCCCATGACAGTTGTGCAGGATGACTTAAACATCTGTGGGAAATAACTCACATGAAATGTCCATAGAGTTTCTTGAACTTTTGAAGTTCTTCTGAAAAGTAAGATTGATGTCCAGTGTTCCTCTAGAATTAATATGAAGATCTAAGGTGGATGGGTATTGTTTGAGGTCTAGTTACATACTCAAGAGCGTGTGTCTGAGAGTGCTTTTTGTGTACAAAAACTATACTTTTTTTCCTTCTGTTTTAAACAAGGGGAAGGTATTACAAAAAATAAGTGCATGTAATTGTCATGGCAGGAGGTAAAAGTATTTGCAGCAGCTTAAATAAAAGCTACTTTCTTCTATTGCAGATTTAATTAATAATTCTTTTTATATTCCACCTAAATATTAGTATTTTGTGACCATCAGAGTGTCTGTGGTTCCAGTGTGGTGAAACTCTTTTTCCCAGTTTTCCCTTGTACAGGAAATCAACTCAGAACTTCATTCAGTTTGATGCTGTGTCTGTTTATAATAAATTCTTTAGAATGTCTGAAATGGCTACTTTATGAAGTGTCACTCCCCTGTTAAGAGTAGTTGCATCTGTTACCAACATAGCAATGACCAGTGTCTCTGATTGGGAAATGGTGTTACGGAGACAAGTTACAGAAATAGCGCCTCTGCAACCTGCTGTAAGTGGCCCTGCTTTAGCAGGGGGTTGGACTAGATCATCTCTGGAAGTCCCTTCCAAAAGCTACCATTCTGTCATTCTGTAACTACGCTGCTCAGTGCAGCTATTCATATTGCCCTAGGCTCTATAAAAGGGAAGAAAGAAATGAATCATTTTAGTTGCTCCAGAACTTGTGTTTATGGATGAATAGGATGGCAGCTTTTATATTTTATTACATAAAAGATTGCATTTGTCACATTGTGCTGTTATTGAATGACGAAGTCATGCCTGCTGTGATTAGTCAGCTCCTTGATTAGTCTTTTAGGTAGATGTTACTAGTGGGAGTCGTGGTACCACCCTTGCAGCCTAGTTTATTCTTTAAACTTGCAACTTGGGCTTCTCTAGGTCAAAATACTTTCTATTGCAGTTAGATATTTGCACAGCTTCTTACTGTTCCATGGAACCTGGTCACTTAAAGCTGTGAAACAAAGAGTCTGGTTGAACAGATGAAGTTCCACTAGAGGGAATGTTACCAGGAAAATTATTTTACCTGTTTTATCAAAACCTGTGTGATTTCAGGTGCAAAACTTGTCTTGATTCCAGACTAGCAAAGACTGTTTCTCATGAAACCAAACTTTTCTTTTGCAAGTTTAGTCTATTGCATGAGTAAAAAAATCCATTAAATCTAAGATCATCACATTTTCTGATAGCTTAGGCTTATGTATCTTATTTATTTAAATTTTATTAGAGTTCTGTTTGTGTTTTTACATTAGAGTTACCATAAACAAATATGGGAGGTAATGCAAAATATTTTGTGTGATTTAAAAAACAACAACCCCCCAAACCAGGTAAATTTTCCTAAACAGAATTGTGAAAATTGTGTCCAAGAATATGATCAAGCTGTCCTGGGGATCATCCAATCTAAAATTTGTGTGACTTAATACTGATGCTACTTCAAAATGGATCATTTTGGTTTACGGTGCTTTTTATTCAGTGTATGACTGTTTTGGAATCATATTAATAAGGTTTTTTCCTCTCTCTTTTGCAGATTAGATTTTGACATTCACTTCATGAAAGAGATCTCCAAGTAGTTGTCTTGTAATAACTTTGAGAGGAAGTTCTATGTAGCTCTTACTTTCAAGAGTGCTGCAAAAATGATTACTTCAGATTTGCCAGTACTACAGTGAGTATGTTTCTTTCTATATTTGAAATCTTCAGTTTTAAAAAGGTTGAAGTAAACAGAGGTGATCACAAGTATAAAGGACAATCTTGAGAGAAGTGCCTCCTGTGTTGTCATATGCTGAAAAACTGTGTAAAAGAAATAAAGCAATCTAGAAGATATTTCTTCATATGTATGGATATTTTACTTTGCTGTGAAAACCAAACCGGCCTTTGCTACTTTTATGCTTCTGAATGTTGTAAGATTTCAGAAGTGTGTATGGGCTTCTTATAATGACCATGTTTGTATATTCCAGTTGCATCCTCTCTTTTCCAGTGAGCTGTATTTATTGTGTAAAAAGCCTTTGGCTTGTACAATTCAAAACAGCAAGTGGCATTAGCATGTTTTGATCTTGCTGGGAAGTAAGAGGGGCTTATACAAATGGGAACATCACTGTGCCTGAATAAAGTGAATGACTGTAAAGAATAGAGTGGAAGTCTAAATGAGAGGAGCTGGAGAGCAAATCAAGTCAAGAATGGAATTTTAGAGAAGGGAACAAAATCGAGCTTTAGTTGATGTGCTGGGTTGACCATGGTCACCAGATACCCACTCAGCTACTCTCCATTCTTCAGCAGAGCATGAGGAGAAAAATGAGATGAAAAAACTTGTGGGACAGGATAAAGACAAGAGAAATCATTTACCAGTTGCCCTCCCAGGCAGACCTGACTTGACTTGTAGAAAATTATTGCCAATTAAAGAAGATTTGGATGATTGTGAGAAACAGAGGCAAAACCTAAATCTGTTTGCTCTCCTCCTTCCTTTTTTCCTTAGTTCACCTTCACTCCTTCATTCCCGACTCCCCTGTCATGGAGCCCTCCAAGGGCTGATGAGTGGATTCCTGCTCCAGTGTGGAATCCTTTGGGCCAGCTGTGCTTGGGTGCCTTTCTCCTGCTGGCTCAGAGGGCTAGTCACTTGCCCCTCCAAGAATTCAACCCTTCTATCAGGAGCTCTCACGAGGGCCAAGCCAGCTCCTCGGGCCCACCTATGCCACCATATAGAACAAATTACATTCACTAATTATCTAATGTTATTTTTTTTTAGCTGGTATGGACATATATTCACAGTGTAAAAGAGGCTTAATTGATCAAGGTAGAGTGGTGTTCCATAACTAAGATTTCAGGTGCCCTTTTAAAATAAACAGTTTGCTTGGACAGCTGCAAAATTATTTGTCTGGTCTTAGTGATAACATCTCCTAGAATCTTTAAAAGCTTGTTCAAAAGTGTTCTTTTCTGCTGTGAGTAAACACATGGGTAAAGACAAGAATGATCCTGTTGGGTAGAACTAATGCAGGAAGGACAACCCTGGCGCAGGGCAGTGCTGGTTAGCTTTGAGGGTTGTTGTGGACAATTTTTTTTCCTCAGTTCATGTTTTCCTGGATGTGCTACATTGAAGAAGTAAGGAGAGCGTGATTGTGAAATGTGCCAAGGACAAAAAGCTAGGAAATTCTATCAAGACAACAACAGGGAAAGGATATTCCAGTTCCCAGTCTGAGAAGCTAAATATCCTTAAGTGACTGAAATATTGTAGAGTTCAATGTTAAAGAGTGCATATTAAATGATTTGGTAACTCTACACACCAACAAGAAATTTGAGGGACATTCTAGATGTCAATGTATTCTTCAATATAACAATTGAATCAAATTCCTTGTTCAAAAGATTTGAATGAAAAGATTGTGAGCCACCAATATTATGCAACATTAAGATAGTGAAAGCAAACGTGTATGTTGTTTTTTTCTAGAAGAGATAGGAGTACTTAATGCCACTGTGCATAGTGGTGATGTGATATCATCAGTATTACAGATAATTTTAGTTGCACATAAACAAGACTAGGTCTTACTTTTTACAGAAAAATCAGCAGGATTTTCATGTAAAGATTTTGAGACTCTCCCAAAGGCTCAGAACACTAAGTCTAAGCCAAGAAAGTGACAGCCTCTAATTCAGTAGGTCCCAACCAGACTTCTGTCAGAAGATAAGTCTCACCTAATGATGAGAACCTGGAACAGCCTTTGGTTTAGGGGTATTGGCTTTGCATATTTAGGTTTGGGAAGCCACAGTCTGGTTCCACACACAGAGGTAAAGGTTTTCTTTCTAGCTCTTAAATAAGCAGCTTTGAAGAATTATTGTAATCTACCGCTCCTGTACATAATTTTTTTCTTATTCATAACATTTGCTAATCTTTTCAGCTACCCCTTTTAAACAGAGTCCTACAGTCAGTTTGGTCTGATAAGGTACTTTGCTTAGGATCACATCAAATATTCTCTCCCAAGTTCTTCTCTGTTGACCTAATATGGAAGGAGAAGTCTTTCTGGATTCACAGAATAGGCTTCAGAATGCAGTGAAGACAGGATTTAATTTAGTGGTGTTTCTGACGAAGGGAAAATCTGTCAAGCCTCTGGTGTATTAGACCTGGGTGATGGCCTGTTATGAGTCTTCTCTCAATGAGGTGACTCATACTTATTGTAAGGCATGTTCTTCTTCAGATTTTGAAGATCAGCCACAAGAGCTGATTCATCCATGATTCATGAGCCTGTGCATTTAGCCATTTTTCTTCATGAATGCTTCCTTTTTTTTAACAAAAACAAAACACCTTATAAAGGTGTTTTTATTTACAAAACATGAGCATTGGTTTTTGGTGTGATGTGTTTTTAAGGGAGATGGTATAGGCTCTATAGCTGGGGCTTTGTGTAGTAGGAGAAGGAAGGTAAACCTGTTTTCATTTATTTTGCAGAGATGTGAGATTTACTGTGTCGATGGAAACACGAGCTTCAGAAACATGGTAAAGGGCTGCCCAGTAATCTGTTGTTTCATTGCCATATGGTTACTTTCAATGGCTAGTTATGGTAATTTCAGAATGATACACAAAGTTCTTAAGGGGTGCTTCTGGAGTTAGTGCTGTTTTTGCAGTATACTTTAGTGTCATGACAGAAACCAGAAAGAAAAGCAGAGTGAAGTTGAGAACTTAAAAGACGTTGGCAGTTGTCTGCCTTCCTCTGCCCACCTGGTTCTTGTAGGTCTTTCACACTCTACCATATTTTTCATTCTGTTAGAAGTGTCTTAGAGATGAAAGATTTAGCCTTAGGCACCACCACCTCTCCTAATCTTAGATGAGGTAGGTTTCCTTAGGTCCAGATTATTTTCCCTTGCAGCAGCTTCAGGAAAGAGAAATTGTGACTTAAACCTATGTTTTCCCCTCTGCTGATAGTGATACACATGTACAATAGAGATAGGATTAATTTTGGTCTATTAAGATGTGGATGACTGCCACTAGATAAATTACTTTCTAGCAGTTCTGCAAGATGTGTAGGGAATGAGGAGATGGATGCTCGCCAGATTCTTCTCAATGAGTGTTAAAAACCTGACAGAACTGCAGGCAGTTAAGAGACAGTTTTCATCTTTTCTGAGTTCAGGAATAAGAAGAAAAGGGGGTGGTGGGGTGTGTGTGCAGAGCAGCTGTACAGCCTTCACAGAACATCTCAAACCGAGGGGACTCCAGGTGGCAGGGGAAGGGAGTTTTGGTGCTGAGTTGTGTGATTCAGGGAAGCAATTGTCCCCCTGTACTCAGCAATGGTGAGGCCACACCTTGAGTACTGTGGTCTGTTTTGGGGCCCTCCCTACAAGAAAGATGTTGAGGTGCTGAAGTGTATCCAGAGAAGGGCAACAGAGCTGGTGAAGGGGCTGGAGAACAGGTTTGGTGAGGAGCACCTGAGGGAACTGGGGTGGTTTAGTTTGGAGAAAAATAGTCTGAGGGGAGACCTTCTTGCTCTCTACAACTACCTGAAAGGAGGTTGGAGCCAGGTGGGCTTTTGTCTTTTCTCCTTAGTGATAAGTGATAGGACAAGAGGAAAATGGCCTCAAGTTGCACCAAGGGGAAGTTCAGGTTGGATATTAGAAGATTATAAATGATAAATTGTCTGACCGATTTTGGACACCAACTTTAGCATGAGGTATGTGCATCTTAACATTTTCTATTTCTGCATGCTATATGTCTCCAATTTAGATAAGCTGGATCTCACTTTTAGTACTGATTTATTGAGCCTTTCCCAAAAAGCTTCCAGCCAACCAGAGAAGTTTTGCCAGAAAAATGAGAGCAGCATGGTTATCAGGGTTAAGACAAGTCTGTTTAAGACAAAAAAGAGAAGGAGCTTAATAATTAAACTGTATGCAGTTTTCTGAAGCCATTTAAGTTTCCAGAACTAAATACTCAAATCTTAGCAGGTTTTGCTAGACATGGGTAGCGACTGTACAAAAGTCACACTCTGTGGACTAGGTGCATGCAAAACAGTAGCAGAATTTAATTTATTTATATAGCTCTAGTGTTTCAGGAGAAGCGTTTGAACTGTTTGCCTCGGAGGACTGATGAGTCTGGTTTTAATAGACAAAAATCTTTATCTTGATGGTATTAGGGGTGTAGCTTTGTAAGCTAGCAAAGCTACAGCATTTCTCCAGGATCAGAGGTGTTGCTTAGACCATATCATGCCTAGTATGTTTCCAGTAAAGATCTTTGTAGACCAGAGAGGAACTTGCCTTTTTAAATTTTTTTTATACAGAAACCAAGAGAGAATGCCTTTAGTTTCTCTGTAGGAAGAGAAAGCTGCAGGTATCTTTATGGGATTCCTTACTTCTATATTCAGAAGCTATTAAAAACCCAATAAATTGTCACTATGAGGCAATAAGCTTTTTTGTCAGAGGGAGTTGCAGTGTTGATGACTTGTCTTTGAGTGAAGGCTGGATCTTTCCAGCTACATAGATACTGTGTTCAGGCTGTATTCACTGCATTGCTTTTCACTAGTGTGGCCCTATTTCACTAAATACTTTTGAACTATATGTGGGATATCTTTTTGTTTGGCTTTAGGCTTTTTACAGATGTGGGGTTTTTTTAAAAGTTCATAGATTGAAATGGAGTTTTCAAAATTTCATGTTTTAGGAAGCAGAAAAGCAACCTCTTTAATTTTCAGTATTTTGTAGAGATCATGTTTTATAAGCATATATAATGTGGGAATTGAAATGTACTTGAATACTGTTTTTTAATTTAGGGTGTCTAGTTCTTTGTTTTGTGTTAGAGCCCTATATCTGGGTTGGGGCAATCCCAGTCACCGATATAAGCTGTGCAGTGACTGGCTTGAGAGCAGCCCTGAGGAAAAGGGCTTGGGGGTGCTGGTTGATGAGAACCTTAATATGAGCCACCAGTCTACATTTGCAGCCCAGAAAACCAGTCGTATTCTGAGCTGCATAAAGAGAAGTGTGGACAGCAGGTTAAGAGAGGTGATTCTTCCCCTTTACACCTCTCTTATGAGACCCCGCCTAGACTACTGCGTTCTCTTCTGGAGCCCCTGTTACACGAAAAGACATGGACATGCTGGAATGTGTCCAGAGAAGGGCCACAGGACACGCTGAGAGAGTTGGGATTGTTCAGTTTGGAGAAGAGAATGCTCTGAGAAGACCTTATTGTGGCCTTTCAATATCTGAAGGGGATCTACAAAAAAGCTGGTGAATGACTTTTTAGGGTGTTGGGTAGTGATAGGACTAGGAGGAATGGATCCAAGCTAGAGGAGGGGAGATTTAGATTTGACATGAGGAACAATTTCTTCACCGTAAGGGTGGTGAGACACTGGAACAGGTTGCCCAGGGAGACAGTAGAAGCCCCATCCCTGGATGTTTTTAAGATCAGGATGTATGTGGTTCTGGGCAACATGATCTAGTGGAGGATGTCCCTGCCCATGACAGGGGGTTGGAACTAGATGATCCTTGCAGTCCCTTCCAATCTTAATAATTCTGTGATTCTCTGTTTTAAAGCTAATGCCTTGGAATTCCTTCAAAAAAAAGGAGATTTATACATACTCTGCTACTTTTCTAACTTTTGCAAATGTTTCTGTGGACCCCTTGGTGATTTTGTGCTTGCAAACTGTGAAATATTATCTTAATATAAGGAATTCATTACAGTTCTGCAGAACTGACTTAAAATAGACCTAGAATAATACAGTAATTTCAGTGAAGTATCAGAACATTTTTGATTGCCATACTAGGATGGTTGTATCTTTTTGCATTGTTAAATAGCCTTCTTGGTGATAGTCCAAATTTGTGAAGTATTCTTCACTAAAACAAAAAAAAAAAAAACCCTAACAGCAAAAAATGCCTTGAAAACAATCAGAACCCCCCCAACACAAACACCACCCCCCCCACACACAAAAACCCCCCAAAACCACAAAGCCCCCCACAAACCAAAAAAAAAAAAACAAAAACAAAATAACAAAACCCCAGAGAGAATGGATGATCTGTGTCCATCTTGGCTTGCTGGAGCTTCCCAGTTTCTGTAAAGTAGTCCACTAATGCCACCTTTAATTATGTCTGAGGCTGTATCAGATAATGGAAGATGTCTGATTTTCATCTTCCCCTGGCACAAGTTTTACAGCTGTTTAACTCCTTTCACTTGAAGGAAATTGGATTTAAAGAAACCTCTAATCAGAGCTGGACTTAACTCTGAGTGATCTAGGATGTTTTTGCAGTTACTCCTAGTTTACAGAGATCTCATGCACTGGTGATCTTGCAAAGTAAAATTAAAGCACAACAGTAACAGGTGTGGCTTTGCTTGTGGGCTCTTATTGGGCAAAATCTAATGCCTCAGATGACCAATTACAAACAGAGTTTCATCAAACAGCCAGGTCTGTTTGGAAGGCAGAGAAGTGTCTGCACCTGGCTCAGACTGGGGGGAAATTGGAGTGATGTTTTTCCCTTAGTATCATCTCTAAGTGTAAACCAGGAATGACTGACAAGTGATACTGTGGATTTCTCTGCTAATAGTTTTTGAGCAATGTCAAGGCTTTTTTTCACTGTACAAGTGAAAACCTTTTTCTAACTGGAGGAATAATAGATGTGTCCAGATTGAAGTGAGTTTTCTGGCTTGTTCCTCGTGGTCTGTGTTAATCCTCTCTTTATCAACAGCTGCACAATACCATAGTCTTCAAGTGTAGCTGAAAACATGGAGTAACTCAAGTGGGAACGTATGTCACTGCTCTAATGATGTGATAGCTGGACTGGACTCCAGTTTGCTTTCTCATGGCCTTGAAAGCAACTGGGAACTAGCTGCTAATAGTAAAAGGAAGTTCATACTAGTGACTATGCTGTGGGATGGATATATTGAGAATGTGCTGTTTACTATAGCCAGCTTTTGAAGTGTAACATGGTCTCAAAAAAACCCTGTTAAGTGTCTTCCAGTCAGTAAAATGGCATTCCAACCCATCAAAAGGTAAGGCTTTTTGCAAGGGCTAACAATGCTTTGTTCCTTAGTTTGCAGAATAAATGTGACAAGCCTTTTAATGCCTTTTTCTGGTTTAGGACTAAATATTTAACCAATCAGTTGTAAATTACTTGTTGATTTCAAATAATTTTAATTTATCTAGTGTTTTTCCCCCCCTAGGGATTCTACAAATGAAACTACTGCACATTCAGATGCTGGCAGTGAGCTTGAAGAATCAGAAGCCAAAGGAAAAAGAAAAAGGGGCCGTCCTGGCAGGCCTCCAGTATGTGTAATTTAGTTTTTGTTTTGTTATGCATCTATTTAAAAATGACTGCAAACTGTTTTCCATCTCATCATCTTGTGATCACATAAACAAATTTTTAATGAGCCATATGTAAAACTTTATGAAGACTTGTAGTATGAAATGTTTATAAGGTTGATATACAAACAATGTTTAGGGTGTTTAAAAAGAGACAAAACTGAGCTCATAATACCTATTATTTTTTCTTTTGCTATCAACTTACATGAATATTGCAGTTCTTTGATCATTGTCATATTACAGCATTCTTCCAGATATGAGAATTGTCAGTAAGCACAGTCAATGTCTGTTTTGAAAGTTTAGTGGATTTTAAGTGGCAAATGATATTTGAGCCTTTTGATAACTGATAACCTCTTAATGTGATTTTCCACACACAGTTGCAGAACAGCATTAACTTAATGCCTCATTTTAAACATTGACATATTCTGTGTCCTACATAGAGACTGGGAACTTCAACCTGTTCTCTAGTGTCGTGCAGCAAGAGAGCATTGTTGTCTGCTATGTAAAATTTGATGTTCTTGACTAGTCTTTGCCAATTGCTGGCCCATGAAGGAGAACATACAGAAACAATTCTATATTACACATAGTATGACAGCAAGCTTTCTCTCTTATTTTACATCTATTTTATAAAATAGTCAATTTATTGGAAGAGTACGGAAAAAGTTCGGCATGCCATATCATCCTTCATTTTAGTTCTTCAGAGTCATCAGGTGTAGTCCTCAATATCACTTGGAGTACACATTGTAGAATATGCTTTTAGTGGGAAGTTCTGTGTTTGTTATTATTAGTTTTGGTTCCCCCCGTCTTTGTGAGCATACCTCCAGTATCAATGTGCTATATTGTGTCGGTGTGAGCTGAAATTCCCCCCCACCGACAATAACCAGGCTAGCTCAGTCTGGAAGCAAATGAAAAGCTGTATTTACAAGCAGAGTCTAAAATCTACAATGAAATGCAATGAATATGTACAAATATACAAAATTCACAACATTTACAAATATATACAATCAACAGAAAAGCACAACCGATCTCCCTTTGCTTCCCCCCAAGGGGACCCTCCCAAAGGGGCCTCCCTCTCCCAGGAGCTTCCCCCCCAGGCCCCCCTGGACAGAGAAGCAGAGTTTAGTTAGAGCAGAAAGTTGTTAACTTAACTGCCAAGGTCAGTGTGTTATCTTCAGCCAGAAGAGAAGAAGAAACAGCAACCAGACAGCCCAGCAGCTGCCCCCACTGTCGAACGCAGAATGTGCCGAATGCCTACTTTGTTTTGGGTAATAGTTCTTAAACATTTCTATCTATCCAATGGAAGTGTTTAGAACAATCGTTATTTTGCTTTCTTACACCCAATAGTGACTTATTTACATTCTTTCACTTTCTCTGTTCTGAACTTTGCAAGGAAAAATTAAAAAGACAGTTTCAAACCATCACATATATATATGTACAGTACTACTAGATTAAAATTATTTTCTTTTTACCCTAAGTCTAACAACTTGAGGTTGGGCTAGTGAGGCCATGAGAATGGACAGAACCTCAGTTCAAGAGAGATGTTGAGGTACTGGAATGTGTCCAGAGAAGGGCAATGAAGCTGGTGAGGAGCCTGGAACACAAACCCTATGAGGAGAGGCTGAGGGAGCTGGGGTTGTTTAGCCTGGTGAAGAGGAGGCTCAGGGGAGAGCTCATTGCTGTCTACAACTACCTGAGGAGAGGTTGTAGGCAGGTGGGGGTTGGTCTCTTCTCCCCGGCAACCAGCAGCAGAACAAGAGGATACAGTGTCAAGCCAGGGGAGGTATAGGCTGGATATTAAGAGGAAGTTCTTCACAGGGAGGGTGATTGGAATGTGGTGCCCAGGGAGGTGGTGGAGTCGTCATCACTGGAGATGTTCGAGAGGAGACTGGATGAGGCACTTAGTGCCATGGTCTAGTTGATTGCTTAGGGCTGGGTGATCGGTTGGACTGGATGATCTTGGAGGTCTCTTCCAACCTGGTTGATTATATGATTCTATATGTTCCTCTCAAGCATGATGGCCAAGCTGGAGCAAACTCCTTCTTAGCATTCACTTCGAATTTGCATCATAGTTTCTGAACTTACTTGGGGAGTAAGCTTTTTAAATGCTGGGCTTTATAGGGCATATCATTTTCTGTTTGGAAAGCTATTGAAGAGTGTTAGCTATAATGACATCATCAGCTGTACAGATTTGGTTACAGGAAGGTTTAAAGAAACATGGGAAGAGAACAGGTCCTCTGTTGATAGAATTTGTTAGCAAAGGGCAAAATCAGAAATTATGTGAAGAAATCTCCTTTGTAAATGTTTGAGTTTTTGCAGACCTAATGAAAAAAGAGGATGGTGCAACCAGCTTGCTAACCCAGAAGGTTCGGAGTGTGATAGTTGAAGTTACGCAAAAAGTAGGGCTGTTTGGTACCCACCCAACAGTCACTGGGACACAAAGGTGACTGTTAGAAAAACTTTCTCATCTGTCTCTTTGAGCTAATTAGTAGCTCCTATGGGAATATTCATGGAAGCACTCTACTGGTGCTGCTATGAAGTTTCTACAGCAGCCAATTGCACATTATGCTTAGAACAGCTCCAAGCTCTTCAAGTGTATGTGTTAGTGAGGAGCGTATAGAGGCAGTGGTCATTGCTTCATACATAGAATGGTGGGCTGTGAGCTGACCATTCCTGCTAAGGAGCAAATCTATCAGAGATTAGTCTGCGAAAGCATCATCCAAATGCTCACTAGGGATCAAAAATCATCTCAAAACTGAGGAAGACAATAGAGAATAAAACAAATCCTGTGCCCTTCGTAAAACTGCCCCAATTCCATAATTCCAGTTTTGTTGGGATGGCGGTTGAGAGGAGAAAACATCTCAAGAAAGCTTTATTAGAACTGGAAGAAGTTCTGAAAAGACGAATAATGATGCTGAATCATGGAATCTTTACCATGAGGGATGGTGAGACACTGGAACTCGTTGCCCAGGGAGGTCAGAGATGGCCCCTGCTCTGGAAGTGTTCAAGGCCAGGCTGTGAGTGACCTGGTCTAGTGGAAAATGTTCGTGGCCCATGGCAGTGGGGTTGGAACTAGATGATTTTTAAGGTCTCTTCCAACATAAGCATATCTATGAATCAGGCTGGGAGGAACCTCAGGAGGTTTCATTGCAACTTCCTGCTCAGAGCAAGATCAGCTTTGGGATCAGACTTTCTGCTTTTTCAGTCTTGTCTTGCAGCAAGCTATTCCATTTTATTTCATGGAAGATTTATTCCATGTAGACAATTGGAAGCTCTCATGCTTTAGTTCCTGACTCCTGTAGTTTGTCCTCCTTTTTGCACCACTATGCAGCTGCAAAAAGCCTCAGAGGGGAGTGTTATCTGCCCCCCAACTACATTGGTAGCCCTGTGCTGAACTAGTTCTGGTTTATCTGTGCTTCTCTCACACTGAGAGAGCTAAAACTGGACATGTTATTCCAAATATGGGATAAGCATGCAGCAGAAGGGCATAATCGCTTCCTTGGTGTGCTGCTGTATTCTCATTTGTACAGCCTAGGGTGCTGATGGCCTTTGCTGCTCAGGTACATGGCTGCTCGTGTCCAGTTTCCTGCCTGTCAGGACCCTGCAGTCCTTTTCCACATAGTTGCTCCTGGACTAGCTGCTGTCCAGCCTGTGTTGGTGCAGGAATTAATTCCTCTGCTAGGGGCAGGTCTTTGCATGTGTCCATATTCAATTTTGTGTGTACTGTGTACTGTCAGCCTAGTCCTTCAGATTGTCAACAGCAGTTTTGCCCTTGATGCCACCAGTTTCCCTGCCACTTTGGTGTCATCTGCACACTTAATAGGACCACACTCTCTTGTTCCTTCTGGCTCTTCGATAAAGATGGGAAACTGGACCTGTCCCAGTTAGACTTCTGTTATACTTCATTGCCATCCTCCAGGTAGAAGATGATCCATTAATTGCTGTGCTCTGAGCCCAACAGTTCAACCACTTGTCCACTCATCTAATTATCTACCCATCCAGATCACAATTTCCTAATGTGGATACAAGAATATTGTGTAAGGCTGTTGAAAGTCTTGCTGAAGTTAAGATAAATAGCATCTGTTGCTCTCTCTTCATCCACAAATTGTCATTCTGATGCCGTTTTTGGTTCACTTGACAAAAGGTCTCTTTGGCTACACAATCAAATCCTGCCTTCATAATGGATGCTGCAGCAACAGAAAGGAAATAAGGTTAATCTACATAAAAATTATGAAAGGAAGGAAGTGTCTTGTATCCTTGAGGAGAAGTGAAATCACCTTGAAAAGTCTAATCTAGGCAGTTGCATTCGTAACATTATTTGATATTATAATGCACAGACTTAGTAATTGAAGCATTGGTTTTGCAAACGTATTTTGCTTTCCCCCCTTCTCCTCACTGCTTAACTGTCCATGTTGCTAACTTGTCAGCTTTCCCCAGGTGGTTTATCTGCTTCTTACAGGAGGTGCAGCTCTGACATTTCCCTCTCTCTCTTGGATCTGCTTACATGATTTTTATTTCCTCCATAGGTACCACCTACCTTTATTCTCAGATGTGAAACAGCTTATTTAATTAAATTCAGAGCTATTTTTCTCAACTGATACTTAGTTTTGATGTTTTAATTTCTGTTATACAGGTTTTTCCTTTTTCTGTGGGACTTTCCACCCTAATTAAAAGATTATGTTCTAATAAGATTTGATCTCTCTCTGCAAATGTTGATTTCCTAATGTCCTTAGGCCATCACATCCACAGTGACCTCTTTGGGAAGGTTTACTCTTCTGTTCTCTTTTTTTTGCTATATGCTTCTGCTGCAGATCTGTACACATCAGATCTGTGTATCTATTTATTTTTTTTCTTCTCTGGTGTTAGAGAATTGACCTGACTGTTTCCTGGAAAGATGAATTACTACTAGAGGATTTTCTAGGCTTCCTTCCGAAGAAAGACATTCTTCACAGATTTGAGACTTCTGAAAGGAGATGGTCCTCATTTGAAAATTTGCCATTTGTAGTAAATACTTCTTCAGTTTATGGAGAACCTTTTGGGAACCTTCCCTTCCTAAGAATGATGCTTTCCAAGTTGTTCCTCCATATCTATAAGAGACTATTCTAATGAGTGCTTGGCTGAATAGACTAGACAGTGAATTTACAAAGAGTTTAACTTCATTAGTCCTTCAAAATAACTCTCAGAATCTAATTTGATTGTTCTGAATTCACCAAACTTGCAATGAAGTTAGTAGAAGTTGCACCATGTCCTGTACTAGCATTGACAGCAACTGGCCTCTTGCTTGCCCATATCCACCTCTAAACAGTCTCATAGACCAGATGCCTGTGGAAGGATTAGCCAAGAGATGAATCTGGCAGTAGGATATTTTGGTGCATGTTTTTATGTGATATTTCATGTGAGCTTATATCTGGATATATATTCAGTGAATTGTGTGTAGGTCTAGTAGTCCTCTGCTTGAGGTTGATGAGTACCATTGGCCAAAAATGCCTTTTCTCTCAGCTGTGTTGTTGAAATACATGGGTATGGATGTGCTCTGCTGTTCTAGGAGGGGATTTGAAAGCCTAAGGAATTGTGATGCAATGTAGCTTTCATATTAGTGAGTCTAGGTTCATGTCAGTTGTTTATCTATCTTTATTCATCCCCTCTTGGATCAATGCTGTCTGTTTGATGTCGTTGGCATGCTTTATTTCAACCTACTTGGCCTTACCTTCCCAGGAGCTCAGAACAGCTTGGCTTCAACCTCAGCTGAGGGAGAGCCCTGGCTGTATTTCAGCTTTGAAGTAGGAGTGGACAGATCTGTTTCTTTGACTCCAAGGACAAGAAGACATGTCAGTATTTCTGTTCCAAAGGTTCTGGCATCTCTGTCAACCCATACTTGGGGTTGCAACATGCCTTTCTTCAACTCCTCAGATTCTTCCATTAAGTCTAGGTGGAGCAAGTGCAGGTTGTACAGTCTTCCATTCAGATCCTTTTGTATTTTCCTTGATATGGAGGAGACAGACCTTAGCTTTGCGTTCATGTGTGAAGTTTTGACTTTGTAGCAGACTCCTGTTTATTGTAGCATGGATGTTGCATACTGCGGGAGATTGAGTTTTCCTTCACGTTCCAAATCACGCATGTCCTGATTAACAGTAAGGAGGAGTATGCTTGGAAGAATTTCTTTTCAGAGTAATTGAAGTTTGTGGCGTGGAAAAGACTTCCGAAGTTATTGAGTCCAACTGTCAATCCAACACCACCGCGTCCACTAACCCATGTTCCGAAGTGCCATGTCTACATGTTTTTTGATCACCTTCAGGGATGGTGAGTCCACTGCTTCCCTGGGCAGCCTGGCCATTCTTTCAATACAAACATTTTCTTATTATCCAATCTGAACTTTTCCTGGTACAACTTGAGGCCATTTCCTCTTGTCCAATCACTCATTACTAGGGAGAGAAGGCAAACACCCACCTCGCTACAACCTTCTTTCAGGGAGTTGCAGAGAACAATGTGGCCTCCCCTCAGCCTCCTTTTCTCCAGCCTACACAACCCCAGTTCCTTCAGCTGCTCTTCACAAGACCTGTTCTTCAGACCCTTCATGAGCTTTTCTTTCCCTTTTCTGGACCTGCTCCAGCACCTCAGTGTCTTTCTGAAAAGTCCAAAGGATTGACCATTTGACTCCCTAGATAACCATGATGATCTTATGAAGTATGTGGTAGCCTTCTTTTAATTCGGTTTAATTCAGGAAAAACTCACTCTTCCCCTTAATGTGAGGTTAGAATGCTGAGGCCTCCTGAGAGGATGTTGCCTTTGAGAGATGAGGTCTTCAGTTTCCCTCAAGCGGAAGGTTAAAAGACTTCTTCCAGCTATCATGAGAAATGGGGTATTGCTTTAAATTGCTTATGGTGTGAATGCACATAGAGGCCATCATTTAAGCTGGCAGGTTAGGTGCAGTTACTGACCTGTAATACTTCTACTGTCCTATTCCTTTGTGAAGTGCATCCGATCAGCTTGAGGAATGTTAATGGAAAACGGCAAGCCACTGCCACTTTTTTCCCTTCCTTTTGGTATTGTGAGAATTAACTTCCACTCTCTGACTTCATTTTACAGATTTGGGTCACTTTTTTTGTCTGTCTGTGTTGACACCACAACCAGTCTGACTGTCCTGGGTCTCAAAGTGAAAGTTCACAACTTGGGGCAGCACCTTTCTTGGGGCATGATTAAAAAACCTCAAGCTTTCTTACCTCTTCATGCTTCTTTATCCCTTTCCCTGGTAGTCTTCATTCACCTCCATGTGTTCTCTGCTGTGGCAGCAGATGTCTGGATTATGGAAATTGTTGTATCGCACTTAGAGACAGTATTGCTATTTACTTGGCCTGTTCCATGATTTTTCAGAGATCCCTATCATAAACAGGAGAAAAGTCAAATTTGAGTCTCGAAGACAGTCGGTTTTTACACACCTCAGGATTCTGACAGTCTGACATTTGCAAAAGGAAAAAACAACAACAACAAGAACAAAAAAACACCCCAACCTGTACTCAGGAATGGAAGTCTGGTGGACACCTTTCCTGTAGTGTCTTTCTACTTGAAAGATACTGTTTATCCCTAACTCACAAAGTTCTAGGTTTGGATTTTTTTCAGTTTCTCACTGTAGGATTCTCTGACTACTTGTTTTGTGCCTTGATTCAACACAGATCATGCTTCGGGATTTAGCTACCTCATCTTGGATACAAAGTAGCTACTGTTCTCATTGTCAAAAGACAAAGCTAAACCAGAGGGAAACTTCATTCAAGTAGAGTCAGTACAATACCTGTTGTTAATTCACCTCCAGGATATTGAGATACTTAGTTGGGCTTGAGAAATCTGGTCTTTGTCAAATAATTCTGTACCTCTTCTGAAAGCTCGCTGGTGTTCTCAGCCTTTCTAATTCAAACTGAGTCTTGTTCAAAGCACACATCCCCTTTTCCCAAGATACCTGACAGAAATGGAGTTTAAATTGAGTGGTCATGTGTCTTCTGATCACTGATGTTGAGCGTATGCATGCCTATCTATAGTACTTTTACCAGTGCAGATGGCTTTTCTCATTGCTTTCCAGTAACATGGAATCTTTGGATGTGTGGTTGTCACGTCCTTCTACTTGGTTTCTCTTTGTTCTTGCAGTGTTTTAATGCCTGCCTTTGAATTAAATGTTGAGAGAACTGAGTACAGAGGCAGCTTGCACTAGCTTCTGTGGAGGACATCACCTTGCATTCCTGCTTTCATTTAGCAGAACTTGTAGGTACTTGAAGTGGTTCTGGTTTATTGTCACCCAGACTGAATAAACACATGGATGATATATCTGAATTTACTTCTAATTCTATGCCATGTTATTAAATAGTGATCATGTGTCACTTTGAAGTTCAGTAGAGCTCAAATATTTCATGTACTGATACTTTTCTGGCTGAGAAAGGCAGCCTTGCACATGTTTAAAAAATGAGGGAGAACACATTCTTGTGATTGTAAGTGCAGACATTACTCAAAAAGTCTGCACAGAGAATGTACCATTATTTTAAGCTTTCCATCTTACATTTGTATGCAAGTCCTTAACTGACTATTTGCAAGAGGCAGTTGTGCTCTGCCATGCCCTTTTCTTCAGCTCTTTGGCCCCACCAGCAGTGCTGCCTTTTAAAGTAAGGGGAAAGCTAGACTTCAGATTTGTCTTCTACCACCTCTCTTCCAGAAGTTTCCTCTGCAGGAAAATTCTTAATGTGTCTGCAACTGGAAGAGGCAACCTATTACATTTACTTCGTGTTCTTTACTAAAAGCTTTAACAGAAACAGGCTGACAGTGTACTCAGGTAAATGGTACCATGAGGTTATTGTCCTAAGTGTAATCTTCCAGTTGCTTGGATGTGGTTTTCTTTAACATAATTCCTCAAAATAACTTCATTGCTCTGTGGAAAATGGCAACTCTTGCTTTTGTCAGCCTCACAGAAGGGAGGAAGAATAGAATATGGAAGTAAGATCACAGCAGGAATCTTATGTTATTTTCCCTGAATGTCTTTTTTTTTTTTTTGCATAAGATGACTTCAGTTCAGAGCAAACTGTTCACTAGATGACTTCTTGCAAGTGGGATCTATACTGTCTTATAAGCTTGAAGAATCTAGAGAAAATTTACATTAAATAATTCAGATGCACAAGGGAAATGTTGGAATATAAAAAATTTTGAGCAAGGAGCTATTATAGTGGTTACTAAATCTGTCTGTATGAATTCAGTGATTTAATTTGAATTGAGTTGAGGAGGCTGACTCTGGTGTATGCAGTTTCTTAGAAAAGTTATATGAAAACAAAAACACAGAAAATGAAAGTTAACATGACAAGTGTATTTTTAATAATTTCCTGTCTTCTGATGATCATTAATTATTCTAAACATTTGCTTTGTGTGCCAGCATAAAATACTGCTGTCCTGTTGGTAGTTTGCTGCCTTTTATCTAGCTTTAGTCATGTTGTCAACTGTTTATGTTGGATAAGACTAAGATGGGTGTTGATGTGAGCTTGTATGCCAATGCTACAAATTGACCACTGCTTTTTAAGTCGTCCATCAGCAGCTACTGATAAACACAAAAGTGTGTGTCTGACTGGATGAAGCCCTAAGAAACCTGGTTGAATTTTGTAGCTGACTGCTTTGAGCAGGTCAGGCTGGAGAGCTTCTGAGATCCCTTCCAGGCTGGGTTGTTCTGTGAGATTCATGTGTATGTACATGTCTCAGTGTATTAATGCGTGTGCAGCATTGATGTACAATTTATAAAGAGATGTTGAGTGATTTCAGATCTAGCTATAATAAATTTTTCATTCTGCTGGTTTTCTTTGCCCAGTCTGCCACTAAGAAACCTCGTAAGTCTCCAGCAGACAAGAGTCGTTCTGAATCTGGAGCTAGAGGAGCAAGTCGTGGAAGAGCTAATGGCCACCCTCAGCAGAATGGAGAAGGGGACCCAGTCACTTTGTTTGAAGTGGTTAAGCTGGGAAAGAGTGCTATGCAGGTAAAGTAACTAATTGTGACTGTAACTATCCTGTGACTGTAGGAGTTGACTCCTCTCTTTTGTAAACAGTTGCATTTTTTTTCTGGTAGGCTGTCTCTCAAATTCAGGGACAGAACGTGCTTTGCTTGAGTTGAGGACTGACATATGTACTTAGGGAAGACATAAAATAGATCATCAAGTCATGTATTGCAAATTCTCCATTATTTTGTTCATTGCTTCCTAATTGAAAATATACGTTAGGAATAAGCAGTCCATTAAAGACTATCCTGTTATGCTTTTTCCTCATAAAACTTACATGGTATTAGTGATGGATCTAAGGCTTTTCCATTTGCTTGTTTTTTAAAAAAACACCTGCTGACACAAGCAGTCTTGAGTACTTTGCACTGCAGCTCGCATTCTTGATGTCCCCACTGGAGCAGCAGATGAAGGCTAAACTAGTTGTCTAGACTTCCTCTGTGTCTGAGGGACAAAGCTGGGCAGCTCCTGAAGGTGCATCTTAAGACAGTTGTAGTTAATTGCTTCTAGATGTGTTTCTTATTCCTTTATATTTTGATCAGTTTCAGAGGTCTTACAGGATCTGCTGGGCCACATGAGTTCCCACCTTAAGAACCTCCATAATAGATGATTGGTTTTGACAGTACTTGTGACAGTACTTTTATGCTTTCAGTAAACTCTTGTGCCTCAGCTATTTTTGTAGCAATCAAAGGAGAAACAATGGGCCCAAAATGCTCTTCATCTGCAGTGCAAAGCCAACAGTTGTTCCTTCTGAGGGAGTGTTTAAGCAAACCTCCTTGAATTTGCATTTCAACAAAACAGGACTCATGCAGTATCAGTGTGTTTTGACTTTGTGCTGCTAACTAATGTGAAAGAATCAGAAATGAGAAAAATCAGGGGCCAAGTCCTAGTCTGAATAAGACTTGTAATGTAGCTAAAAACTGTCTGGTTAATTCCCAAAGGAATCTAGTCTTTCAAATGAGTGAAAGCTGTTGAAAATTTGTCTCAAATCTGTGAAAGGTCTGAGATATAGTTTTAAAGTAATAAACAGAAGGAAAACGAGATTTGTCTTCTTCATAGTTGCTGTATTTACATTTACTCAGGATTGACCCTTCTTATCTAGTAGGTGAAGACAGAACAAATTTACTCCTAAAAAAAAGCTACAGATTCCTTGTGCTACCTCTTCCTACGTGTTTTCAGTTAGGGCTTCCAACTTGATTGTCAACACTTCATATTTATTTTTTGGCAGGATTTGAGGGAACATCTGGAGTCTATTTTATGTTTCTACTGTGATACTGAACATACAATATGCTTTTTATGGTATGTTTGTCTTAGAGTTACTGATATTTGCAGGAGCCAGATGAAAAGGAGTTGGGTGATTGCTATTTGGTGACCGTGTTTATGTGGAATTGACTTTGATACACCTGTTTTAAGAGGGATGCATAGAATAAAATCATAGAATCTAATCTTTTTGTTTGGAAAAGACTTACCTTCATTATTTGTATATGCACATATAGGTGGGTGTGTGTCCGTGTAGTTGTGCGTATGTAAATGTGCACATGCATGCTTAGAACATGCCCAGCCTATATGTGTTGAGAAAGAGCACATTTTAAGCAGTGGAGAAATAAGCAAATCATAAAGGAGTAAGGCAAGTTTATTTGAAGGCCTGGGATCCAACAGGCATAATCGACTTGAGCCATAATTTCAGTTGTATATGTCACTTGTGCACCTTTCAAAAGTTTACTATTGTAAAAAAAAATTCCAAAGGTGGGGAAAAAATGAAAAGAAAAGAAAAAAAAAAAAACCAGGAAACCCCAGATGCAATTAAAGTATGATGTAATACTTCTTAACTTGCACTTCTGGACAATAATCTCATGTGAAGCCGAGGTTCTATAAACCAAACTTATGAATGTTTTTATGCTTTTCTTTTTTCTTACTAGCTTAGGGATTTTATAACAATTATGAATCCTTGGCATTTTCTTTTCAGAGTTTCAATGCAGATTTTATTTTGTGGCCAGTTTTAGCGATTTTGTCAGTATTGCAAATTGTCAGGCAAGTGCCATATATTCACACTTGCTAGAAACTACTATTTCTCAATATTTAGTTCTTTCCTTGTAATACGAACCTATGTTTTTCCATAGCACTCTTAAGGTTTGCTTCCAGCAATGAAAACCCAGACAATTTTAATTAATATATTTTGAGATAACATGAGAATTGTGTTCTTTCACTGCTGATCTATCTGCTCCTGCAGTCTGTTCTCAGGGTTTAGTTTAGTTAAATTTTTCTGACTTTGTGTTGCCAGCTCATGGAAGTCAGTAGCTGGGTTCAATTCTCATGTCTTTTAAGTTTGTCCTCTATTTAGGTTCTCACAGCAGGATTCATTTGCTGCTTCTCTTTTGGCTTTCTGCTGTGTGGTTCTCCTAGGGAAACAGGTTAATATTTTGTGTTTCAAGTACACTTCAGAGCTGCTCTTTGCATACAAATCTTTTCCTTTCTATGAAGTAGTAGTTGTGTCCATGTTGAGTCTTATCTGAACTCTAGAAATCAATTTGATACCCACATGAAGCTGGTATCAGGTTGTTGTCACTGCTTTTTAATGTGCTCTGTAACCTTTTGCACAGTTAGTTACTTCAGCAGTTTTTGTCAGCAGCTCTCTGTAGAGTGTGGTATGACCTGCTGCTCCTGCTTTCTGCAGGTGCATTTTGTCAGTCCACTAAGACTATTCATACAGCTTTTTTTTAGGCTCTTAATTTTTTTTTCTTCTGAGGCAAGCATGATACTCTTCTGCTTTTTGTCATTTGTCTCTTTTTTTTCCCTTGAAGGGTTTTATGGAGACAGCTATCTCCACTGTATCCCCCGCACTAAACCTCTCTAGGCAGAAGGGACTATGGCACTGTTTATGTGCTACACTGCCTGAGTTTGCACTGATGGGGCTGGAGGGTGTTGGTGAACCTCCACTTCTCCAGCTGACCCCCAACAGACCCAGCAGAGACTGACTTGCAGCTCAGATCTTCACAGACACTTCTGCAGGTCTCTGACCCAGGCATTCAGCCAGCAGTGAAATAAAGAGCATGTGAGGATCTCAAATTTTTGTTAGGCCTCAGTCTTAAACTTTCTCCTAGGTAAATAATGACCAATTAACTGTAATTCAGTTTGTACTTCGGTGTCGGTCAAACTAAGCAGAGAAGAGTTCTACTTAATGGTGTGCAAAGGGGGATTTGTGCCTCCTCCAGAACATTGGTATCACAGGATGATAGGGGTTGGAAGGGACCTCTGAAGATCTAGTCCAACCTCCCCTGACAGAGCAGGATCACCCAGAGTCAATCATATAGGAACATGCCCAAGTGCGTTTGGAAAGTGTCCTTTGGAAACCTCTCTGGGAAGCTTGCTTCAGTGCTCCAGCACCCTCAAAGTGCAGTCTGCTCTAAGTGGAGATGCTTTAGCAGGGGTTTTGGACCACATCATCTCCAGAGGTCTCTTCCAACCCCTACCATTTTGGTGTCCTGTGATTCGGTATTAGCACAGTGTGAATTCTTCCATAATTTAAAGTTGCTATCTTTAGAGGAAAAGGAATAAATCACAGCTTCTTAATCTACAGTCTTTTCTGCGTTTTTAATTAACCTTGTATTAGGGTTTTCAGTGGGTACATGTTAGACCTGGTGCCTGCAATTTGGAATGCAACTCCTCTTGATGTCTAATGCATTATCTTAAATTGCATGTACTTTCATATGGTAAGAATGAGTTTATCCCCAGTAACTGTAATTACTTCCGTCTCCAAAAAATTAGCCTTAAAAGACTTTTATTCTTTTTAAAACAAAACCTGCACAGATTTACTTGGCAGAACCTTTATAGTCTTTCACTACTTGCTTTTCTTACATATGTTGTTATTTTTAGTGTACCATAAGTTCTTCTTACTGCCTGTTAAACATGGTTTCTAGCTTCTATCTTCTGTTCAAGTGGCTCTTTATACAGGTAATTGAAATCCTTAATTCTACTTTTTCATTTTAATAATCTTCAAATTTCATTTGAGTACCTTTTTTTTTTTTTTTGGCAGAAGATGTTAGTATTCAATTTGTTGTTGTTGTTTTGGTTTCTTACCTTTAATGTAAACACACTGCACACCCATTCTAGAGTCACTTTTTGGTCTGTCATATTCACTGGAAATGAAGTGTCTCTACAACCAGTTGAGTGAATTGGCAATTTATTTATGCATAAATTCAAATGCATAGATGGTTTGGGTTGGATGGGACCTTAAAGAACATCTAGTTCCAACTTGCCTACCATGGGCAGGGGCACCTTCCATTAGACCAGATTGCTCATGGTCTCATCCAACCTCACTTGAACATCTCCAGGGAGGGGGCATCCACAACCTCCCTGGGCAACCTGTTCCACTCTCATTGTAAAGAACTTCTTCCGAATATAATCCTAATTTAAATCTCCTTGAGACTTAAGTTGCCTTGGTTTACAGTTGACTCAGATCTTACCTTTGAATGTGCTCTTCATGTATAGTGCCATTTGTTTTCAATTTGTCGGTAGTGCTGCTGCTCCCAAATTGTTACTTAATTTGAATTGGGAAAGAGCTTTTTTTTTTAAATCAACTTTCATTAATATTTAGTGGGACTGTGCTAATTTACATGAATTGGCAAGGTAGCCTCTGGAGTTAGTCCCTGTGGTTCCTCCAGCAGTTAATGCTCCTAAGTGTAGTAATGTTCCTGTACTGAAGGAATATGAAATGGATTCACAGCTGTGAAGCCTCCAGGAGGTAATAAGCTAACTAGCTTCATTATTTCATTCATTGCCTCAGACTTTGGATTTTATTGGCAATCTGAGCTGCTGTTTCTTTGTAACACTATAAAATGTTCCTATTTATCTTTTAGCAGACTTTGAGACATAAAGGTCAATATCTGCAAGTCTCCATGATTGATTTCAAGTTGTTTACTCAGACCATGGATCTATTCTGCTACGTGCTTGAGACTTTCTTTAAGTTTCTGTAGGGTTGTTTCTTTGGCATATTTGAATAACTGAGGGCAGACCTTCTTGCTCTCTACAGCCCTCTGAAAGGAGGTTGGAGTAAGGTGGGGGTTGGTATCTTCTCCCTAGTAACAAGGAGAAATGAGAGGAAAAGGCCTCAAATTGCAGCAGGGCAGGTTTAGGTTGCATCTTGGAAGAATCTTCTTCCCTGAAAGGGTTCTCATAGACTGGAACAGATTTCCTATGGAGGTGGTTGAATCCCCATCCCTGGAGGTGCTTAAATGAGGCAGAGATGTGGTGCTGAGGGTCATGGTTTAGCACTAGACATGGTGGGATTAGATACTGGTTGGACTCAAATCATCTTAAAGGTCTTTTCCAACTGTAATAATTATGGGATGCTATATTTGTCAAGTTATGCTGCATGGTAGCTTTTAACAGAGATCCACCAAAGAGTTAATTTTTGCAAGATTCTCCTGAAAGCTGTTACAGGCTTTTGAAAGTCTCTGTGGTCTTCATGTATTTGTACTGTGCATCATCTGCCGTTTGCAGACAACCTTGACGTTTTTCATTCGGTTTTCGTGAGATTAGAAGCATTTTTAGACTGGGGGGAAAAATACAAATAGTGTAAGAGTCTCATTTTTGTAACGTGTACTTTTATGGCTTTGTTACACCAAATGACCAGAGCTGTAGTGCTTTCATGTGTATAAATATATATGCACACACACATACCTACATAGGTGTTTGTGTGTGTCTGTTTAGCTGTTTTCTGACAGGGAGTGAAAGGGAGGCCATGTGGGTGTTACTGGAGTAATCTTGAGCTTTTTATTGATGTAATTGAGCCATTAATAAATATTCCTTGCCTCACTCCAATCTGGCAGTAAAGACATGAAGGTACAGGGGTTTTGTGCGGTTTTTCAGTTGTTGTTCTTCATACCCTGTTGTCAGGGGACCCTTTTCCTTGAATTTGGTGAATACCAAAAGCATGGCTTTCCTGCATCTTGTACTTCCCAGGAATGCTGAATTTATCATGTATCTCATGCACAGCATGCAAGTGCACATTTCTGTGTGGTGAATCCATGCTCTCTATTACATGTGAAGGTGAAAACATCTGGAAGCAGATGGGTCCCACCAGAATAACTCATGCAATGTATTCCTTCTATCTTTCAAAAGGGCTTTGCAGAAGTAGGCAAAAAGACACTTGGGGATGAATTCTGGTGGGTGAAGCCTGCTAGTAGCTACCTCCCTTGCAGAGAGCTGACTGGTGCTTCTCTCCTCTTGTCCCCACGTGTGCCATCGCTGCAATACCCATTCTGTGTTTCGGGATCAATGACAGGGAGGAGGGAAGGGCAAGATGGTGACCAAACGTATATCTTTCCCTGAGTTTGCTCTTTGCTTATGTTTGAGAAGCTCTTGAAACAGGATGACTGGGTGGAGGCTGCTGACAAGATTAAATCTACTGGAGGGGTTGGTGTAACTTGTGGATTGTTGGTTAGAAGTCCTTGTTTTCAGTAGGAATCTGTCTCTGCTTGACTAATTTCTTTTTTGGCAGCTATTGCTTGTGCCACCATTTGCTACTCTGTTGCCTCTTGTTTGATCTATCTGTTGCTTGTATCTGACATTTTTCCTAGTATTTGGATTACTGCTGAGTTTTCTTGGTTCAGTTAATATTTGTCTTTATTTTAAGTCTGGTATGTATAATGTTGGGTTGGTTTTGTTTTTTTTTTTTCTCAGTGTTTTCAGTTTTTCTAGCCCTTTTCTGTTACATCAAAAGTTAACAGTGTGATTAAGTTCCAGCTGTTGTGACATATGTAGTTTGGCTTCATTATCTCCAGTTGCCTGAAACTGTAATCCCTAAAGAAAATTACCAACAAACATGCCAATGTGCACTGGGGGTGGGATAGTGCAGATCTGTGGGGTGGTATTTTGATTCTGATACATTGAAAATACCTCTCACCTTTATAGGGCTTAGTGAACACAGTTTGTTTGACTTTACTGATGTTGACAGGTCAAGTACTTGTAAGTGACTTGTCACCCAAAGCTCCTCAGACAGTCAGTGGAGATCTGCTTAGTGTAATCAGGAGCATTTTTAAACAGGAGCTCCTGCATACCTGCTTTGGAGAGGTGAATTAGGCTGACAGCTTCACTGAGTGTTGCCTATATATGTGTGTGTATGTGTGTGCAACTCATACACACTGTGTTGAGTACAAAGGGAGTGACTGCAGGGGTTGTGCATATAAAATTGGGTAAAATGTATCCAATTTTAGTTAAAGCTTTGTAAGTCCTCTGCTAGCTCAGATAGCACAGGGGCAGCATTTGCCTGCTGCCCCTGCTCTGAGCCATCACTCTGATTTTGTTTTGTCTTTACTGCTGCCATGAAAGACTCTGCATTGTCCCAAGTCTGGTCCCTTGACTTTGTCATCAGCTGCTTGTCCTTATTTTTTGTTGTGGTTCTGGGTTAAAAATGCAAATGCTACACCAGATAGAGCTGAGTGAGACCTTCATGCCCACATTTTCTGTGAAGAGACAAGAAGTGTCATAAGGGAGATGAGCAGCACTGATGCTATGGGTTTGAGGGTAATGCTGAAAAACCCAGGTAATCATTTAATAGAACCAGAAAAAAATATGGAAGATATTCCTCTAAGTCTCTTCCCTTTGCTTCCTCCCCTCTTTTTATTTTTTTTTTTTTTAGCCCAGTTGGCTTCACTGGCAGTATTTATAGCACAGTCCAGAACTAGCTGTGGTGGTAGAACTGAAGGGGCAGGATGCTGTAGCAAGAAACAGGAGTAGGAGTGACTGTGGAAAGTAATCCCCTCCACAGGGAATGTTTTGTGTGAAACTAGGCTGTTCACAATTCACAGATGCTGGTAAACTAGTTATTAACACTCAGGAAAAGCATCTGAAATTCCCTGGGTCCAAAGAAGAATATAGTTGGCTTCAGAAACCATTAAGAGATGTGTGATGAGAGTGAGCAGAGGTAAATACATGGAAGTATTTCTTTGCAAACCACACAGTGCAAAGTGGGATCATTCTGCTTGAAAGAGGTGACCAGACTGTAGCATGGAAACACAGATACGGACTTGAGGTTTGTTTTCTCTTCTTCCATAAGAACTAGGTCACATCAAATAGATCCAGCAATTGACAAGTTAAAAAAAGTTTTTATTTTTGCAGTGAATAATTAACCCTTGAGACACATTGCTCCAAGATAATGCAGGTATCAAACTTCTTGATTTAGACAGGATATAATCATGAAAGAAGAAATGACTCTAGGGTTGTAAGGGTCTGGGAGAATAACTTAGAAATATCAGTATATGTTTATTTCTTCTTCTGATGCTTTTTGATACAGGTATAAGCCCTGTTGGGCAAATGAACCTGTGGTCTGACCCAGCACAGCTGCTGTTTTCCTCAGTGAAAAAAATAGCTGCTGGCAATTGCATGTCTGTTCAAACAAATCTTTTAAATTAGCAGTATACCAGCAGTCTGACCATTAAGCTTCGTCAGTATTTAGTTTAGTAAATAATTTTTACATTTGGTTTTATGTGCCCTGGAGAATTCTGATAATTGATTGAAGTGATACTTAGAGATACAGGCCTAAATTCATGATGAAACGAGTGAAGCATTCTAAATAACTGATTTTGTGCTGTTGTTTCATATTTCTTCAACCTCTGTGAAGATTTATTGGAAGCCAAAGCTTCATTTTTAATTTCTGCTAGGTAAGCAGATGGACTTCTTCCTAAGGTTGCTTCTCCTGGGCTTGTACGTGTGTGTGTGTGTTGGTAAATAAAAAGTGAAAACTTAGTTTCCTGGCCAATGGAATGTTCAGAGATTCATGCTGGTTGTTGAATACCATGGTACTACCGACAGTCTCAGTCTCATCCTGTCTTGGGTTAAGAATGAATCCATTGTGTTAAACAAGAAATGTTTTGGTTTGGTTTGCATGGTGGAGAATGTCTCTCTAGTGCATGCACAACTGGTTTGCTGCTTCCATTTTCTCAAACACTTCCTAAAATACCACTTGAGTTTGGACTTGAATAAGATACAAACTACAGAGGGATTTTTCAGGATCCTATTATTATGTCTACTCTTTTATCAAGAGCCCAGTTTTTGCTATGAGGTTGAATTGTTTGGATTTTGGCTTTCCTGCTTATCCTTTTTCAACATAGTTGGAAGCTGGTTGTGTGGTGATGATGGTGGTGGGGGTGGTGTATGTAGGATTCTTTAAATTATTTTTTTAGAAATTGATTGTAAACCTGAACTCTCCAAAATAAAAGAATACATTTGCAAGGTGTACTTCGATAGCGTAGTCAAGCTTCCCTTAATGAATGCTGCCTCATGTATGGAACAGTCAAGATATTTTTTTCCTGCTAAATAAGTAAAATGCAGTATTTGGTTACATTTGAAAGAATTGGGTATATTTAATTTTTATATAACTGAGGAATTTGGAATACTGTATTTTAGAGATGTGAAAGGAAGCCATACTTGTCTTCCTTCAGCATGATGCAGGCTAAGGAAGGAACTCAACACAGCCCTCTTGCTGTTCTAGAACAGTTTTTATGCATTTCCATAGTTATTTTGTTTACTTGGTCCTCATTACTTCACCTACGTCTGGAATTTTAAGAACTGTGGGTCTGCAGCTCTGGTAGGGTTCTGTAGTCAGGACTGTAAAATGTCTGTATGGGAAGCAGCAAGAGCTTTGCCACATTCCTTTCAGATGATGTGTATCTGCCATTAACTCTTTGTGATGCTGTGATTGCATTTCTGTGCTGGCTGGCAAAGTTAATTTAGTGCTCTTTCTCATCAAGATCCTGAGGGATTTTCTGCCTTCAGAGATTTATATGTGATACATGATGAATATTTTTGACACCTGTAAGCTTTCTGTCCTCCTCCCTGCTCTTATTCTTAGTAATGACTCTGTGCTATGCATAGTGATAATTATAAAAATATTTCCTGGCTACTTACAGTTCTGAGTGCAGTTTGAAACTGGGGCTTGGCTTCACACCTGTCATGCAGGTGCCTTATTGACTGCCAAACACTATAAGACCAACTCCTGTGTATTAGTCCTGCTCACCAAGTATTCCTCTTTGCATTCCGTCTTCCTGACCTGTGTGAAGGGTTTCTGAATGACTGATACACTACTTCAGGCTTTATAAATACTGAAATGGTTACCATGCAATATAAATTCAGTTTTAATCCCAAAGTGTTTGTACTGATCAGTTTCCTGGGACTGTATGTTGGTCATTCTGAATGAAATCCTGGGATTTAAGGTTTCTTTCAACACAGTTTTGAATGTGGATAAATACTGTAAGTAGAGTTTTGAGGACTTACGGTCATTTAATTTTGAACTCATGTTTATACAATTATCATACCAGAAAATTATGTATGTAGTTCTGTTCTCTAGCAAGATTTGTTCTGTCTCCACCCTGAAAGAAGGTGTATAGGTGTTTGAATTTGTACACATGTATAATTATGCAAAATAAATGCTCCATTATAAATTCTGAAAATAATAAGTTATTTGCCTTTAATAAAACACTTTTTAAGAGTCTGATAAGTATTCTTTTTTTCTTGACAGTCTGTGGTGGACGACTGGATTGAATCATATAAACAAGACAGGGACATAGCACTTCTGGATTTAATCAACTTCTTTATCCAGTGTTCAGGATGTCGAGGTACAGAACATTGGGAACAAGTTGTACAGAATAAATCTGACAGCCATACAATTGTGCATTAGTGCTGGGAAAGGTGTGGGAGAAACTTGGATTGGTATTCTTCGTATGCATGGTTTATACAGAAATACTGTCTGCCTTCAAGAATAATTTTATTTAAAGCTTGTTTGTCAAGGGCCTACCCTTTCTTTTTCTCACTTTTCTGTCATCATCTTAAAGTGTACAAATCCTCACAGAGCCACTCTACTCATCAGCAAAAGGAGACAAAAGATCTGTTCATCAAGGTAGGCGTATCC
Organism: Indicator indicator; assembly: GCF_027791375.1. Lineage (NCBI taxonomy): Eukaryota > Metazoa > Chordata > Aves > Piciformes > Indicatoridae > Indicator > Indicator indicator. The sequence goes on along the minus strand of NC_072022.1, from coordinate 13,838,506 downwards.
TTACTTCCCCTGTTTCTTCCTTAATTTTTTATTACGAGAATTTGTAGGTGTAGCTATACTTTAACTTTGCTATTTTTGCTTTCTTTTTAGGAAAATGATGGGGTTTTAAACTGAAGAAGAGGGAGTCAGACTTCAATTGACTTCAACTTAGCAAGAAAGATTTCTTCTAGCTGAAGCACCAATCTTATTTCTTCTTCTATAATACTTACCAAGTTAGCAGCAAGTGGCCTGCCTTTTAAACCTTATTTAAGCAGTCCTCCATTACCAGGCATGCAGCAGTCAGGCTTTCTAGTGCTCTGTTCCCACACCTTCTGTTGCCATACCTTCTAATGAATTTCTCATGTGTTGTCTTTCTTCACTTAACTCAGCCTTGAAAAGAGAGAATGATCAAGCTGTACTCCATCTGTAGCACCCAGAACCAAACTATTTACTGTGGCCTGATGCTTCCACTAGTTTGCTTTGAGTAGAGTTGAAAATAATCCACAATTCAGAAATTCTTTCTTCATTTGATAGCTGATATGCAGATACACCTTTAAAGATTAAATGGCCTGGGTAGAATTCCCTTCCTTCTTAAGTATTTGGTGAAGTCACAAGTACAGTTAAAAGCATCAAAGAAAAGAAATAGGACCCCACCAGCAGCTTCAGCAAGCTTTTTTCATAGCTTAAGGAAATAAACTTATTTTGTGGATGGAAGGCAAGACTGAAGCTCTGGAATCATTCTGTGAAAAGGCTGAAGCTTAGGCTTTAGAGTACCAGCCTGTCTGTACTGTTCCAACAGATTCCCTAAAATATTTTTCAGACTTGTTTGGCAGCTCATATGAAAGCAGTTGTATTCTGTTTGCTTTTTTTAACACTCTCCTAAAGGTGTATGTGAAAAAAAAAACAAACCACCACACAAGTTTCTTTCTAAGATGTTGGGCAGTGTTAAACCAAAGAGACCCTTGACCATATGTTTTTATGCTTGTTGATTCAAGCTTCTGGTGGAGCGGTCTCATAAATATCTTTTCCCCCTGCTGCTCTCTAATTCTTGCTTCCTTTCTTTCTCCTTGCACTCTTATAATCTCAGAAGATGCATATTTTTTAAACCTCTTGTGACTGCCTGATGCAGGCTGAATGTGCACTGTCAACCATATGCTGCTAGATCAATTGCTTCCCAGAAAGGCTTTACGTTGTTGGCTGTGAAGTAGCTGCACTTCAAGTTGCTGATGTCATTTACTTACTCTTCTTTTACACGGTGACTTTTTGTCCATTTTCAATACTCTGTACTGACAGCTCTCTGCTGAGCTTGCTTTAGTGACCTTCTGGTCCCCAACAGCAATTAAAGGAGAAAGAAAGCTCTGAGCTTAGCGTGAATGTAGAAGATTTATTTCTGTGTTGGAGTTTTTACAGTAACAGATGTAAAACAGGGTTAATTTCCAGTAACATGCCTGGGTTTTAGAATAAGTGAAAACTTCATCAGAAGAGACTGGATTTTACAGGTACTTCACTTAGGGTAAGCTGTCCTCAATGGAAGTAAGGTCTGGAAATCTGGGGGTGTTCTGTATCTTGTGAGGGAACATCAAGTGTCTCTTTCATGTAAAGATTATATGTTCTACTATGACGTTTTTATTCTCGCTTGTCAACACCCTTGTTTATTTCCATTTCTGATAAATAGCAGCTCCTCCTGAATCTCAATGGCGGCTTTACCTTCCTCAATATTCCTTATTCATGCTCTTTTCAATTTGCTCCATAACATCATCTTAGTTTCCCCAGTCTTCTTTTCCAATGTTGGATATAAATGTTTACTGATAATACATCGTTGTCATCATAGAATCATGATACTATTTCAGTTGGAAAAGGCCTTCAAGATCAAGTCCGGTCATTATCTGTCTCTACCAACTCTTGGTGCCAAACCATGTCCTTCAGCACCACATCTCTGTCTCTTCTAAACAGCTCCAGGGATGGAAATTCAACCACCTCCATGGGGAGTCTGTTCCAGTGTTTGAGAATGCTTTTCTCTGGGAAGATATTTTCTCTAATATACACCCTAAACCTGCCCTGGTGCAACTTGATGCCATTTCCTCTCATCCTATCGTTTGTTACTAAGGAGAAGAGACCAAGCCATGCCTTGTTCCATCCTCCTTTCAGGTAGTTGTAGAGATGAAGGCGGCCTCTGCTCAGCCTCTTTTTCTCCAAACTAAACAACCCCAGTTCCCTCAGCTGCTCCTCACTAGACCTGTTCTCGAGACCCTTCACCAGCTTTGTTGTGCCCTTCCTGAACATGCTTCAACACCTCAATGTCTTTCTTGTAGTGAGGGCCCCAAAACTGAACCCACTACTCGCAGTGTGGCCTCACCAATGCTTGAGTACAGGGGGACAATCACAGCACATTCAGGTCTTTCTCTGCTGAGCAGCTTTCCAACCAGTCTGCCCCAAGCCTGGAGCTTTCAGGGGGTTGTTGTGACCCAAGTGCAGGACCCACACATGGCTTTGAACCTCATATGGTTGATCTCAGCCCACAGATCCAGCCTGTCCAGGTGCCTCTGTAGAGCCTTCCTACCCTCAATGAAGCATCCACCTATCCAAGCCATAAGTAGCCAGTTTCTGCAGGAGGATGCTATTGGAAGCAATGCCAAATGCCTTAGTAAAGTCCAGATAAACAGCATTCACAACCTTTCCCAGATCCACTAAGCAGGTCATCTTTTCATACTAGACCAGGTATGTCAAGCAGGACCCTGCCCTTCATGAACCCATGCTAACTGGGCCTGGTCACCTGGTTGCCCTGTACATGCTGCATAATGGCACTCAAGATGATCAGCTCCATTACCTTCCCCAGCATCGAGGTTAGACTGACAGGCAGGCCTGCAGTTTCCTGGATCCTCTTTACAGTCCTTGTAGGTGTGCATCACATTTGTCAATCTCTAGTCAGCTGGGATCTCCCCAGTTAGCCAGGACTGATGGGAAATGATGGAAGTGGCTTGGTGATCACTTCTGCTAGCTCCCTCAGTACACTTAGGTGGATGCCGTCCGGCCCCATAGGCTTGTGTGTGTCTAAAAGGTGCAGCAGGTCACTAACCATCTCCTCTTGTTATGGGGGCTTCATTCTGCTCCCCTTTCCTATCTTCTAGCTCAGGGGGATGTACAAGAGGGATATGGACATGCTGGAATGTGTCCAGAGAAGGGCCACCAGGATGATCAGAGGGCTGGAGCACCTCTCTTATGAGGAGAGACTGAAAGAGTTGGGGCTGTTCAGTCTGGAGAGGAGAAGGCTCCGAAGTGACCTTATTGTGGCCTTTCAATATCTGAAGGGGGCCTACAAGAAAGCTGGGGAGGGACTTTTTAGGATATCAGGTAGTGATAGGACTAGGGGGAATGGAATAAAGCTGGAAGTGGGGAGATTCAGGCTGGACGTGAGGAAGAAGTTCTTCCCCATGAGAGTGGTGAGAGCCTGGAATGGGTTGTCCAGGGAGGTTGTTGGGGCCCCATCCCTGGAGGTGTTTAAGGCCAGGCTGGATGAGGCTCTGGCCAGCCTCATGTAGTGTGAGGTGTCTCTGCCCATGGCAGGGGAGTTGGAACTAGATGATCCTTGTGGTCCCTTCCAACCCTGACTGATTCTATGATTCCATGATTCTATATCCAGCAAACAACTGGTCTCACTACTAAAGATGGAGGCAAAGAAGATAATGAGAACCTCTGCCTTTTCCTCGTACTTGATCACTCCGTTCCCCCCTGCATCCAGTAAAGAACATACATTCTCCTTAGTCCTCCTTTGGTTGCTGATATATTTGTAGAAGCCTTTCTTGTTCTTGTTAACAGCTGAAGCCAGATGACTTTCCACACACTAGGAAACCACAGGACTGCTCCCTCTTTGCTCTATTGTATTTCCAGCAGACATCAGGGAAGTTGAAGTCCCCCATGAGAACAAGGGTCAGTGATTGTTAGACTTCTCTCAGATGACTGAAGAATATTTTACCTGTTTCTTTGTCCTGATTGGATGGTCTTTAACAGACTCCTACCAGGATATCTGCCTTGTTGGCCTTCCCCATGATACCCATAAATACTCAGCCCTGTTGTCACTATTATTAATCTCTGTAGAGTCAAAACACCCTGATACACAGGGCCACCTCACCACCTTTCCTTCCTTGCCTATCCCTTCTGAAGAGTTTGTAGCCACTGATTGTGACACTGCAGTCATGTGAGACATCCCAGCATGTTTTTGTGATGGCCACTACATTGTAGTTTTGCTGATACACAATGGCTTCCAGCTCTTCCTGTTTGTCTCCTGTGCTGCATGTATTAGTGCAGGTGCACTTCAGCTGATCTAACAGTCCTCCCATCTTTTTGCAGGGAGAAATCCTAATTCCTACCTGACTGTTCTCAGGTGCTCCTGTGGTTGCTAACCCATCAGTAATCCTTGTGTCTTTGCTGGCTTAAAAGGAGATTCCTCAGGAGAGTTTGATGCTATGTTTAGAAATCCATTTTCACAGTGCTTAGAATTGTTAGGTATCGATGTGTATCTACATACATCTGGTTGACATTTCTTTCAAAAGCTTTAAGCAGATAAAGAGCCTGTGCCTATTTTCTGACTTTGATTAGAAATTATTTCAGCACCAAACTGTTTTATTTAGCAACAGTACTGACCTTGACAAAATACCCTTGTGTTTTGAGAAACATTGATTTTTACTGGTCTGTCCCATTCTCTTGGGCAGCGTGTACGCTTGAACGAACCTCTTAGCATCCTCCAACTTCACTTAGAGATGTTCCTGAAATTTACAAGTGATCTCTTGTAAATATGAATAAGCAGTCATGTCATATAAATTATTAATACAAAACCTTTGTAAAATTAATGAATTTTGCAAGTGAACTTGAAAGATTTGTGCTTCTTAAAACTGAATAAATCTAAATCAGATTTTAAATCAGATCTGTCCTTTGTCAAGTCTTCTGTGTTTAATCGGTAGTAACTTTCTATCCAGTGTCTTCTGTTTCATATATTAATGTACATTCAAATATGAAAGGTCTGATTTTAGCATGTCTTGAGTAATCTTCTTGGGTTTTTGAAGCATCATTTGGTATAAATTAGAAGTCTGTCCTACCAAACTACCAAAAGCCTCTCAATTCAACAGTTAGATTTTACAGAAGTTAAAATTTTACCCCTTGCATGCCAACTTTCCACTGGTTTACCTGCTCAATCTGTGTGTTTGCTTGTCTTTGGTGATTTTGATTACAAAGAAGTGAAAGTAGTTTCTTAAAGAGTTTTTCCTTTATCTTTCCTTTGTCAAGAATACAAAAAATCTGTCTTTCCCAGGTTCTGTAGTCTTGTCCATGGTGGGACATTGTATTTCTGGGGCAGAAAAGTGGTTAACAAGGACTGATAAATTCATCTATTCACTTTTTGTTTTCTACCCTTTTGACATGCATTGCTTTTTCTGGAGGGAGGATCTTGTGTCAACTAGTACTTTAAAAGATGAACAAGGGAAGTTTTTTAAAATACTTTTTCTTCCTGAAAAAACGTGAAATGAATACTGTTTCCAGTCTTTGTGGGGAAAAAAAAAAACAGGTTTGGGTTTTGGTAGTAGGTATTTCCTTTCCACAGTATTCGTGATCTGTAAAGCAGGTGATGTTGTGTTTTTCTTCTTACTTCTGTTGGGAACTTAACTTTAGGATTTTGCATTTTTAGATAGCAGAACTTTTGAATTTAGGTTGTCATAATGATAAATCAGTTTTTCCAATAGATTCCATTAGACTGGGAATGGACGTGTATCCATCCTATGGAAATTTCCATTTCAAATATTGTAGTCTGGTGTTGTGGATGCCGGCATCCTCTTCTCTTAGAGAAGAATTGCAGATCAGTGTGCAGAGTTCTTTCAGGGTTTTTTCAGCTCTTTCTGCTGCTACCTTCTTTGCAGGAATATATTTCTGCTTTTTTTCCCCTTTTTTTTTTTTTGTGGAACACTTGCATAAAGCATGGTGTAGTGCTGAGATCTCTGAGCTAAAGTGGAAAGGAAAAAGCAAGCAAGCAGTAATGTCTAATCAGCAATATGTGTGCCCAGGTCCCAGAAGGATTTATAACTGTGTCAGTGTATGCTGTATCTGGGCTAATTAGCTCTGCCTCTCAGACTGAGTAATTAGCTCAGGTATCGTACTCTGCTGCTATGACAACCAGGCTGTTTCCATTTCTGGAGCTCCATGGATTTTGAGCTGCCTTGGATATCTGCATTGCTGACTGCTTTTGCCTTCTGTTATTGATACAAAACAAACAGAAAACCCCACCAGCACTCTGACCTTTCTACAATTGTAAGGCAGAGAGCCATGCTTGTGGAATAAATATTTTATTTTATTTTTTCTAACCAGAAGTAATTAGCGGTTGAAACAGCCTCTTAAGCTGTGAAGAGCAAACCAACCCATCGAGTCCATGTAAGCAGAGAAGCTTTTTTTTGTGGGGAAAACAGTCTCTCCGCATAGCTGAAGAGAACTACTTGACTACTTTCAATTATATAGTGAAATCATTCCTAGTCTTCCTCCCCTTCATTCTCTCATATTTGTTTTCTGGGTCAGAAACCAGAAGTAAATTCACAAGTGACATCTTCATGGAATTTTTCTTTGTGAATCAGACACTTAGGGCTCCATGCTCTCTTGAAGCTTGATCCTTGAATCTAGTTTTCCCTTCCCTATTATAGTTAAGGTGCTCTGAAAAATTCTGTGGTTTAGTGGTGCCAAGGAATTGAACAAGTGCAAGAATTATGTCTTAGCTTGCTTGAATGCAGGATGCATGCTCGCTCTGATTTTTGCTGATGTTCTGTGCTCTTAATTAAGGACAAGCTGTTTTGCCAAAGGTAATTGAAGGCTAAACCTGGGAAAATGCACTGTCAAGTGGCCGTGATATGGTCTGGCAAAAGAAATGAACAAGCAGCTGCTTACTTTGCTGCTGGGTGGGATTTCAGACAGCAAATTAGCTTTAGGAAATTAGGAAATATTGTTATTTGCTCTGATTAGTAATATTTTAATAAGAGGTGTATACCATTGTAAGCAGAGTAATGATTTAAAAGAAATTAATAATTTGTCATTTGTTTGTGCACAATTTAGTTTTGTGATCAGCAGGCTAATACCACTCTATACAGATGGAGGTTTTTGAGCATGGGAAGAAGACCACTTGATAAGTACGACTTCCTGCAAGTGGTCCTTTCATAAGGAACTGCAAATTGTTAGTGAGAAATGTTGCTGACTTTCTCTCTTCATTAATTCATTTATTATTAAGAAGTTGATAAGCAGAAGTCATAAACATTTAATATTTTGAACAAATTAGAAAATTATGCTGTTGATTGCATTGGAAACTGTATTTTTATGAGGAATATAAAGTTCTCCCTGTTTCTTCCAAAAAGTCCCTTTTTAGTCTGTGAATATCAGGAAGAAGTTGCAAAGGGCTCATACACGTTTTTAAAGACTGATACTCATGCATGATTGAAGTCATAGTAATGTCAAGAATTTATGGAATATTTTATATGTATAGTGTACAGAAATCAACACACCACCAGTAACTATGTGATACAGTGAAAAAAATGCTGTTAACCACATGCAGAAATGGAGAGTAGACTAGAATGAAAGATGGAAATGAGTTAATTTTCATTTTAATGTCATGCCTGGTGGCAATGAACTCAGTGTAAACTTTGTACTTCTTGTTTCTGAGCCTTGAGGTCATTTGTACAGTGTGTTTATCTTGAAAGCTTAGAAAATTAAACTGAATGGATGGAAGATAAATCAGATTACCAGACATGCATTAAATGTTTCATGAGTTCACTTTTTGAATAAAGATAGGTAGGGTTAATTCGTATGGTTAGATCCAAATAATTTTTTTTATGAAGTGCAAATGTTTGGTGTTTGGTGACACTGAAACCAAAGCTTTGGTTTCATTGTTGATATTGTTTTTAAACCAGAAAAGTTTACAGTATTTCTTCCCATTTGCTACTGAATGCTATCTGTACTTTTCTCAAGAACTCTTCCTTCCTTTTTTTGTGTGTGCTGTTTTTTGTTGTTGCTTGTTTGTTTGTTTCTATTCTTTAGCTCTTCAAAGCTGTTTTGACTATGGGAAAAATAGCCACTAAATATTTTTGGTATTATTATTACTCTTTCAAGATTTGCATCTCCCTAACTCTTCTGGGGATGGGAAGCCTTGGAAAAAATAAAAAAGATCAGGAAGTGTAAAAAATACTTCAAGTAGTACATCACATTTTATAGTGGTGTCTTTTTCTCAAAAGATGCATCCTGCCAATTTCAGGAACTAGGGGGCAAAAAACTCACAGGGATTTGCTAACCATCCAGTACTGGAGACATGATTGAAGGGCATACTGATCTGTGGTTTCAAAATCTGAATGAAGTACCTGCCCTGTTGAGGTCTGACTTCAGTCCAGGATTTCACCCTCTGAATTGCTAACAGGAGCAGTAGTAACTTAAACCAAACCTTTTCTTTATTACTTGCTAGCTGAATACATCAAACTAGTCCGTTTTCAAGTAAGACAACAGACTGAAAATAAGCTAGCTTAAAATCAGCAAGTAACTGATTTAATTAATATAAACTTTCCAATAATTGAAAATGTGTGTATTGAATTAATTGACAGAACTTGATATACTAGAGTGTTTCACAGGAAATGTATCATGTGAGGAAAACCAAATTACCTTTGAAATGGTAGTTTAAGTGCAAGTTCTGCACTGCCAGTTTTGGGTAGTATGTTCAAATCTCTGCTGAAAATGAAAGCACTCCTTGTAAGCATGGAACAAAGTCCATGTTCTACTCCTGTGTACTGCTTAGTAAATTCATAGCTTGAAAAATTCCTTTGGCACTGTTCATTGAAGATAAATCATGTAAGGCTTTCAAATATTACTGCTTGTTTTCCACTCTGTTCATTTAATTACCTATTGATTTGGAAATGGCACTCCTCATGTGACTGCAGAGTTACTATTTCAGAAGTCTCTTTCAGATCGATGATGCTTTAATGCTACAACTTTTTAAAGAGAAAAGCAGTAAATCCCGTTTGGTTTTAATGATTCAGAGTAGCTGCTGTCTTACTAACCAGAGTTTTGTCATTTTCTTTAGTTATATAGCGTTTTTTCTCTGTAGAGTACAGATGTGTTACAGGAAGGGTGCCTCTGTACTAAGCAGACAACAAAAACCATTAGTTGGATTTTTTGTTTTTGACATTATTGCTCTATGACTTGTGAGCAAATTATGCCTGTCTGAGTTTGTTTCTACTTATGTGTTAGATGCATTGCTTGATTTTTTTTTTTTTTTTTTTTAATGACATAGATGGTACTTTCTGTGAAGACAAGAACTAATTATAAAAAGCAATCAAATCCCACTAGCTCTTAGCATGCTGTTTTTACTGGATTACAAATAGGAAGTGTTCTCAGGTCTCCAGGCTTTCCAAAGATGCAAGTTCTATGGAAGGTTGAGTCAGAACTTTTTCCAGACCATGGATAGGAATTAAATTCCAAATACAGCGTTTCTCTCAGCAAACCCTGTAATTATGATTTTCTCTCCTTTGCATTAAGGAAGCCATAGATGTATTTTATTAAGTGCAATACTAGTATGTAGTTCAGTAATTACTTTTGAAGAGAAAAAGACAGGGATGATTAAAAAGGTCACATCCTAATGAAAAAGCCTTATTCTCTGGCATAAAGGAAGTGGTTAAAATAAATCAAATATTCTCTTAGTCTGCAAGCACTCAATGCTAGCTGGGTATAGAAGAAAAAGAGAAGCTTGAGTTTCAAAGATGTATCTAACTTTGGGAAAAGAAAAAGGGGGCTATTATGCAAATACACTCCTGCTCGCACTAGTACCTACTACCTTATTTATATCAATCTGATCATAGTGTCCGAATCATCCTTAACCCACACCATCAAACAGCTGAGCCCTACCGGTTTTCATCTGCTTTTAGCTGGAAGTTACAGCATTTTCTGGCAGTGCTGGTGTCAAAACCATTACCAGAACCAATAGTTCTTTTCTTATTTTCATCAAGCAAGAAGCATGGTGGAATGTCTTTGGGTACCTCTAAGGGAAGAAAAGGCAGTTGTACAAAATGAATATCAGATCTTGCAGGAAGAGTGAGCTGTCTTGCCAGCGGTCTCTGTACGCTTGTTTGGATAAGGAACCGATAACACCTAGCAAAGAGGAACCTGGTTCTTTGATAACTGTCACCAACTGAGAAGTGAGCAGCAGAGAGTTTCATTCTTCTTTCAGTGAACACCATGAACTTAGATTTCAGCTTAAAACAACTAGAATTCATACTCTCCACCTGTAGCACTGGGTCTTGGGCATTCCAATGTGAAGCAAACTACCTAATTTCATGAAATACTGAACTCAGGAGTTATGAGGTGAAAACACCTTCAACTGATTAGAAACTAACCTTTTGTCTCAGGCGTAGCCAGCAGAGTTTAATAGACACCATCTGTTGTTGCAGCAAGCTTCTACAGAGTTTATAACAACATCTTTTGAAATACCTTTAATGTAGTTTGTCAGATTTACCACAATCTCTACTGTTTCATCATTCTTGAAATAAGTGTTTTGGATAACTTGGAAGTTGGTGTGACTTAGGAAACTGTGATAATAGGAAAGGACCTAGAAATACTTTATGGGAATGAAAACTTAATATAGAAATATTTAACTATAGAGATATAGCCAAGAATGCTGTTATTTGAAATAACATTTTTATTAGACTGGAAATTACTAAATTCCAAAATTCTGAAGGATTAAATCACTTAAAATTAATTCAAATCTAATTTAGTATGACAAGATTTCCTATTGCAGAATCACAGAATGGTAGGGGTTGGAAGGAACCTCTGAAGATCATCTAGTGCAACCCCCATGCTATAGCAGGAACACCTGCTAGAAAACTTAACAGGAACGCCTCCAGATGGATTTGGAATGCCTTCAGAGAAAGAGACTCCACAACCTCTCCAGGCAGCCTGGTTCAGTGCTCTGCCACCCTCAAAGTGGAGAAATTTTTTTTTATGTTCACATGGAACTTCTGTGTTCCAGTTTATGTCCATGCCCTTTATCCTGCCATTGGTCACTTCGCTCTTGAGACCTTTAAGATCATTGCATCCAACCATTATCTAACTGTACCAAGTCTGGTCCTAAACCATGTTCCTCAGGACCAGATGTAGTGCAGTTATTGGACTATCTTTCCAACCAATCATTACTGAATTAACTTCTAAAAGATGTCATTGATTCTGTTAATACAGAAAAGGAAATACATGCTGGTCAGTTCCTGGTAAAGGGGTGGAATTTAAAGTCATGGTTAGCAAAGGAATCGTAAGAGATTCAAATTGTCTTGAATTCTTTGTATGAGTTATGATGAGTTCTCAAGATTTGTTAGCAATGTAAATATTTTTTTTTCTGGAGGCTCAGCATCAGGACAGCAAGTTTGTAGTTGATGCAGAAGTTTGACTTACTGGTGTTGTATGCAGAATGTCACTTCTCCCTTATAAAGTCTTGACTGACTGTATTTTTTGTCAATTCGTAACTGAATCCATGGCTGAGAGTTTAATTTATGATCTGTACATTTGCAGTTATTTAGACTTCAATCAAGGACTTTGGGATTTTTTGTCAGGGTTTTGATAGTGGGGTTTTTTGTTTGTTTTGGTTTACTTATATTTTGTGGGGGGAGAGTACACTTGGGCTCTAAATACTTCAAACATTGTATGTCCTGTCTCTGTGGTCTGCTTGTAGCTGCTCACAGGATGTTGCAGACAGGAGAGATACCAGCCAGGTCCATTCCAGCAAGTCTCTACCTCTCTGCTCTGCGCTGGTGAGACCACACCTGGAATACTGCATCCAGTTTTGGGCTCCCCAGTTGAAGAAAGACAGAGAACTGCTGGAGAGAATCCAATGGAGAGTCACAAGGGTGATTAGGGCACTTTAGCATCTCCCCTATGAAAGACAGACTGAGATCCCTGGAGAAGAGAAGACTGAGAGGGGATCTGATCAATGTCTATCAATATCTGAGGGGTGGCTGTCAAATGGAGGGGGGCAGGCTCTTTTCAGTGGTTCACAGTGATAATACAAGGAACAACGGGTTCAAGCTTGAACATAGAAGATTTCACCTTGCAAACCATTTTGTCTAATAATGAATATTTTCACTCAAATTTGTTTTATATAATTCTTTGGGTTTTTTTTTCTTGTTTCCATAGCAGTTTTATCAGTGGGATTATACTTCAGTTTTGTACTGTGTGGAAAAATCACTTCGTTTTGCACTTTGATGGTTGACTGGCTACTTCCCTGGGATTTTTTTTTTTTTTTTTGGAAACATAACAAACTGTTCCATGTTAGATCTTCTCTGTCCCACTTGGAACTTTGTAGAGGCTTCTCATAACCCTCTCTTTCCACCACTCTTTTTAATTTCATTCCAGTTACTATTTTATATTAAAATGCATCAATTAGGATCAAAGAGTGAGGCTACATCGATATGATGTTTATGACCTAATCTTGGACTGCTTGGTTCTTACCTGCTGACTCAGCTGTGACAGCCAACTTCTACCCTAAGTTTCTGAGATATTTCTGTTGAGATGAGGCCTTGATGTAAACAGTTTGCAGATAAGGGCCAGCAACTGGGTTCAGAAGTTCACATGGTGTTATCAAAGTCATAACTGCTGCATGTGCTGCTTTTAGGATGGTTTGTAACAACTGTCCACTTAATTTGCTATATTAGTTTATTGCTCTGCTTGACTGATACTTTCACTTTGGTGACTTTGTAGTGCTACTTTGCATATTATGTTATAATGCCATCATTATTTCTTTTCCTCCCCTTAACTGGAGTATAACATTGGATTTAGTTTTGACAGTGCTGTTGTGTGTGAATGGTAGCTTAGTAAACCTAACTCAGTAAGCACAGAGGTGTGTAATACACTTCAGGGAGAAAAATAGAGGTTGGGGAAGCGAGAATTTTAATGCATTCAGAGTGAGTAAGTTAATTTTCTCTGCTGTGTACTAGAGTATTATCAGTCTAGTACACTATAATGTAATGCTCATTAGCATAGGACACTATTTTGATTATAAAGTGGCATACAATATTAATAGTTGAGCTTACTTGCATTGGCTTTGCTCAACTTAGGGCAGGTAATAAAATCAAGAGCAATACTCTGGGCCAGTACTGAGCTGTGAAGACAAGTTAGAGATAAACTGCAAGGGCTTAGATTTTTGTTGAACAGGCATGGCTGAATGCACAGATGGATATCCCCTAGCATTTTTTCAGGGAAATACAGAGAGTTGATTTTTACTTAGTGGCTAATGTTTTCCTAGTGGTCTGAAGGAAGACTAGGACTAAAGCTGCTCTTGGGGCAAGACAAGTATCTGCATCCCCTTGTAGTGTTCCTCTCTGCCTGCCTGTGTTGTGCAAAGCTTGTGGTTCATTCTGATGAGAAACAGGGAAAGACATTGCACAGTTGTGAGAACTGCATTTGACCCGCAGGTATTTTTAAACTTCTATGGCATGCAAATAGCGTAAGGTGGCAGGCATTTTGGCAATGGGAACTCCTCTCTGCATTTCTTTTCAGTTCTTATCAGGCTGTATAATAGCATAAAAGTGTTGACTATCCTGGGGAAAAAATTAATTACATGCATGAGATCTCTTTAATAGGGAAAATTCAGGGAGAAGGGGAAACCGAAACATCTGTAATGGTGAAACAAACAATGTAGAGGTGGTAAACTTGTGTCTTCAAATGCAGCAAAGTACAAAGCAAAAGGAAGAAAATACAGATTCTGAAAATTCCAAGACAGCCAAATTCAGTATTCTCATTTCATCTGATGTACGACTGCTTTAAGCTGCTGCACTATTACAGAGCCCCAGGATATCCTGTTGAGCAGGACCATCAATTAAAAATGTAACTCAGTTTTTGAATATTCTCCTCAAGCAGCTGATGCATAGTGTAACAGCCTTTACTGGTTTTGTTATGGACTTCAAGAAAAATTTCATGTGGGAAGGACACCAAAGCAATTACTAGAGAGCGTCTGTGTTGACATGGAGTTACAGTCTCTGCCACTTCTCAGAAGACATGTTCTCCAGACCCTTCACCAGCTGCTTTGCCCTTCTCTGCTTCAGCACCTCAATGTCTTTATTGCAGTGAGAGCTCAAAACTGAACCCACTACTCAAGGTGTGGCCTCACCAGTGCTGAGTACAACAGGACAATCACTTCCCAGCCAGGATATTTTTGGCCTTCTTGGCCACCAGGACACACTGCTTGATATATATACAGAGCCATTTTTTAATTTGATCAAAACACACCATTTCAAGTAATTCTGATAGTGAAATTTGTAAGGAGAAGGATCCATACACAATCTGAGAGGAGATAGTAAATAAGAATTTGAGCCAGATTAAATCTGCTTGACTTGTAATGTTCCTCTCTGTTTTAATGTGTTCCTTTTTCCTGATTGGTACTTGATTATTTTTTTCCCTTGAGTCCACTATCTTTGTGTTAGTTAGTGTACTCAAAGTGTTCATTTCCTCTTGTATTTCAGGCATTATTCATTACTATTTGTCTCTCAGCACTCTTTTCAGTACTTGCAGCTTTATCACTTATGTACGGTTTTCGTTTTTTTTAGTATCAGTAAGTTTATACATTTTGCTATCAAATAAATACTCTTTAGTGAATCCTAGACATCCAGTGTTGAGAAACAAATTCCATGTTCAGTTTTCTCAGTTTTCTGCTCCTTTTTCCACATTCTCACTTCTGTTTGTCTTGTCAACACTTGTGATTTGTATGTGTTCCATCAGTTTCTCAGTTCTGAGGTGACAGTTCCCTCTTGCATTATGTTTTTAACAAGCATATCCAGACTTTTACTGATTTTGTCTCTAGTTTGTGTTCCCTTGTATTGGCTTCCCATGCCAAAACATGTTGAGCAACTCTTCATTGTGTTGTGTTAACTTCACTTTTAATATGGTACTTCCTCTTATTCTTCCATAGTAGCCAAGTTCCAACCAAAAAAAGAGAAAAAAACAAAACCAGTTTCCCTCAAGGGCTTTTTTCTTTATGGTTTCATCTAGTTTTACTTTGCCAAGCCTTTATAAATAAAGATCCTTTCTGTGCTCTGTTAATGGCACAGAGTCATTGTTACAGAGAGCTTTTGAGACAACAGGTAACATTTTCTGTGGCATGCCCTGTGGGGAGGTTTTTTCAGATAACATATTACATGTTTAAACCATAGCCATTACTGATTTCCTGCTCCTCCTCTTCAAATTGCTTAATGACCAGGCTCAGAGTACTTAAAAGATTTCTTAAAGTTCATGGTGTGGAACCTTGAAGTTCTTAATGTTACAGAATAGATACATATTTGCAGTAAAGACAAGCAGGACTAGCCTATGCCCTCTTCCTTACTTCTCCAGTAAGGAAGGGCTAATTCCAGTTTTCCCCATCAGATTTGGTTTAAGCAAGTAGTTAAAAGTTTATGAAGCAGCATCCTCAGAGACAGAAGCACACAGCAGCCGAATTTTCTTCTTCCAGAGTAATGTATAAAGCATAGAAACTTTCCAGGCGGATGTTGGCTTTCACTTAATGAGGGAACTGAAGTCTTCTGGATGTAAGCTGTTTCCAAGACACTTCCTAGTCTCGAGTCTCATTTGATGACTCACATCAGCTTTCACCAAATTGGCTGTTAAAAGTTCTTCAGCTTTCTGCTACAGCTTTGTAGCACTTACAAAGTGTCTATTTTACTGTTGTAGTTTAACATGTCTGGTTTTTTTCCATCAAATAATACAGGAAGATACCAGTTGGTGTTTGTCTGGTGTCTCTCAGATTGGTGACTGGGGAATTCTGAAAAGTAAGGGTTCACTCTGGGAAGGAAAACTGGAGCTATTTTGGTCTATTTGGTGGTGCCATTGTTAATAAGATTTGGCACTGTGAAGACTCTGCAAATGTAGATGCTGCTTTTCTGCCTGAGCCTTTCCTTCCACATACTGGAATAGAAAACAGTTCAAGTAAAATTGTAGAGGATGTGTGGAAGTGTATTTCTTCAGGGCCATGTTTCAAAATATCCCATACAGTCAACAGTAGCTTCCTTGAGATAAGTAAAGCAAGACCAGTTGTCTCAAGGGACAAGAGGCAGGTGATTGAGAAGCAGAGTCTGGTGGACTTTCAAGGAGGACTCACTTTTTTGGACAATGAGTTCTGTCAGACCTTTGGCAACCCCCAGGTGTGGCACAGCCCACAGAAAGGCCTGGCCTGTTGTGTTAAGGGAAAAGTGCTGGAAAGGACCCTCATTCTTTCCTTTTTTTGTTGCCTTTTTTTTTTCCTTATAAGATGCTATTTTTTTGATGAGTCTAGAGCCTGCCACATAATTTGAAGATCTCTATATACTTCTATTTTTTGTCATACTATTTTTTTTAGGACTTCTCTTTCATCTTCCTGACTTTGTTACTTTGGAAGAGAATCACTGAGAAATAGGGTAGAAATAAGAGTCACCATCCCTGGAGAAATATGTAAACATGGCACTTTGAAACAGGGTTTAGTGGGCATGGTGGTGTTGGGTTGATGGTTGGACTTATCTTAGAGGTATTTTCCAACCAAAACAATTCTATGATTCTGTAAATTAATCTGGGAACCATTTCTAATTGAAGAGGCAGAAAGTTTCATACATGTGTAAACCCCAAGAATATATTGGTGTCAGTGCTTTCTCTCTCCCCATGAGTGTAAGTGTTCTCCTTCCACACAGACTTCTCATCCAGCCAGAGGGAATTGAGGCAGGGCAGGGCACAATGCAGCTGTTGGATGACTGCACTTATGGATGCTTCCAAGCGCAAAAACATTAAGATATGGCCAGGAGCGAAGTGCTGCATTTGAGGTAGCAGAGACTCCTGAGGTTTTCAGTGATGTTCATGTCATTTTACTGTTGTTCAGGTTTGGAGTTGTCTGTACAAATATTAGATTGTCTGTACAAATACTAGATTAGTGGTGTTGGTTATTAATTATTTGGCTTCAGTTAGTGGTGTTAAAATCAGGAGGAAAAACAGCTTAGAGTTTCCAAAAGCACATACTGTAGAGCCGTATCAAACCTGTATTACCTGCCTTAAACTCAGAGCAAGGAAGTTTCCTTCATCAACATTGTATGACTTGAACACACGAAGGGTACTCATTTTTGATGAACTAAATTATGTAGCTAACTTCTGTTTCTGCCAGTAGCTTGTGGACTTAGCCTACTTTTTACCCAAAGAGTATAATTTCCATTTTATCAATGTTATTACTGTGAAATCCTTTGGCAGCTTTAATTCTAGCTCCTCTAAATAATCCTGTCACTAGCAAGCTTTATCTGCTTCATTGTTATCTTTCTTTCAAACGATTTCTATCTGCTATTGGGTATATTCCCATCAGCACCAATGCTTAGAAAGATCTATTGATAGGTTTGTTTCATGCTGAAAGCTGACCACTTTTGCTATCTTTGCTTTCCTGTCTTTTGATATGAGAACTTTATTACTGTGTATCAACTTCTTCAAGAACTGAGGGAGATTGTGATAGGATTTTGAAAATGTGAGGTTCAAAAGAGAAGGGATAAAATCACCTGTGTTTATTCTGTGAGATTGAAACTGTCTGAGTTAGTGTAAGGACATAGTGCCTCATTGATTGCCCACTGCCAGTGGTTTAGATTTCAAGAGTCCATTTATTAGTGATTTGTTTTCATTAGTAGTGTTTAAATGATTGTGGGCTATTACAGCTGGAGTACCACTTAGCTCTATAGGAGCTTCCTCTCCTATAGAAATAACAGAATTGCCATATGCAGGAGGCTGCTGGAGTGTAGTATTTGGTGTGATGGTGCTCCCTGATTTCCAGTGGTGTTTAGTACCTTCTCTTTCATAGAATCATTTTGGTTGGAGAAGATCTTTTAAGATCGAGTCCAACCAGTATCTAACTCTACCAAGACTGGTGCTAAGCCTTGTCCCTCAGCACCATGTCTCTGAGCTCTTTTATATATCTTCAGGGAAAGAGATTCAGCCTCCTCCCAGGGGAGCCTGTTCCAGCCTTTGACAACCCTTTCAATGAAAAAGTTTTAATACCCAACCTAAACATCCCCTGATACAACTTGAGGCCATTTCTTCTTATCCTGTCTCTTGTTACTAGTGACATGTCCCGAAGTGCCAAGTCTGGGTTTTTTTTAACACCTCCAGGGATGGTGATTCTACTACTTACCTGGGCAGCCCATTTCAATGCCTGATCACTCTTTCAGTAAAGAAATTGTTCCTAAAACAGGGGGTTGGAACAGCTCTGCTATGAGGACAGGCTGAGGGAGCTGGGGTTGTTCAGCCTGGAGAAGAGGAGGCTTTGGTGGGACCTAATAGCAGCCTTCCAGTACCTGAAGGGGGCCTACAGGAAGGATGTAGAGAGTCTGTTTATAAGGGCTTGTGGTGACAGGATGAGGGGCAATGGTTTCAAACAAGAAAAGGGCAGATTTAGATTGGATATCAGGAAGAAGTTCTTCCCTATGAAGGTGGTGGAACACTGGAACAGGTTGCCCAGGGAAATGGCTGAGGCCTCTTCCTTGGAGATAGTCAAGGTAAGGCTCGATGAAGCCCTCTAAGCATGGGCTAGTTGGGGATGTCCCTGCTAACTGCGGGTGGGTCAGACTGGATGACCTTTGGAGGTCTCTTCCAGCCTTGGACCATTCTATGATTCAGTCTTTGATTCTAATATCCAATTGAAAACTTTCCTAGTGCAATTTGAGGCTATTTCCTCTTGTCCTGTCACTTGTTACTATGAAGAAGAGACCAATACCCACCTTACTCCAGCCTCCTTTGAGGTAGTTGCAGAGAGTGAAAACATCTCCTCTCAGCCTCCTTCTCTCCAGACTAAACAACCCCAGTTCCCTCATCTGTTCTTCATAAGCTCTGTTCTCCAGTCCCGTCACCAGCTTTGTCGCACACCTGTGGACACACTCTAGCACCTCAATGTCCTTTTTGTAGTGAGGGCCCCGAAACTGAACTCGGTGCTCAAGATGTGGTCTCACCAGTGCTGAGTAGAGGGGGACAATCATTTCCCTACTCCTGCTGGTCACACTGTTCCTGATCCAGGCCAGGATGCTGTTGACCTTCTTGGCCACCTGAGCACATGTTAGCTTATATTCAGCTGGCTGTCAATCAACATCCCCAAGTCTTTCTCTGCTGGGCAGCTTTCCAGCCACTCTGCCCCAAGCCTGAAGTTTTTGTGGGGTTATTGTGTCTGAGTAGGAAAGGAAATAATGGGACAACTTGGATCTGAAGAGTACCCTGCTTATTAAAGCTTGGTTGTTATTCCAACTTGAGAGCTTACACATCTCACAAAGTTCTCAGAGACTTTTTCTATTTTTTCAGGGCCTTTGTATTCTAGCCTGTTGGTCTTCTCACTGTAAATACATGTTTTAAAGACACTGAGTCTGTGGTATATCTCCTGAAAATACTATGTTGTGAATCACAGAGTGGTGGGAGTTTGAAGGGACATCTGAATATCATCTAGTCCAACCCAGCTGCAGGATGACCATATTTTGTACAGAGGGGTTTGTTTGTTTTTTTTCATTTGGTTGGAATTTTTGAGTGTATTCATCTGATTATAAAATCAGAGGTCCTTTTACTCTTTAATTGAAATAATGTCATGTCCTCTGTATAGTTTTTTTCTTTTCACTTAAAAATGCTAGGTTGGGTGACATGATTAATCATTGGCAAATTAAATTGATGCCTGTCTTAGCTGAAAGTTAAACTGGAATTTTGTCATTAAGGAAATCTATTTAAGTGTCAGCAAGAAGACTTTAAAATACAATGTGTGTGAATAAGTTTGAACTAAGAATTTAGTACTGAGGTACAATAAGCTTCTCAAGTTGTAAATGGACTAAGACAAGTCATCTTCACTAAATAGAATGAGGCCTTCATGATAAAGGGAAAACTCAGTTTAGAAAGGGATTGAAGACTAGTAACAAGATGAGAAGGACAGAGAATACATGCCCCATCTTCAGTTGTATTTGTAAAAAAAAAAAAACTATTATAAGGATTCACTGTAACGTGTTAGGGTTTAGCTTTTCACTGATCATAAAAACTATGAAATTGAACAATGTTGACCCCTGTAGTATTGAAATGCTGTGATGACACCATAAAATGTATTGTGAGCAGAGTCTTTGTAGTATATTTACAGCATGTGAAATTAGTTTCCTACAAAAACAATCAAGATTGTGTTTTGGTCATGAGAGGGAAAGGTGGTGCTGGAAAAGCAGTCAGACCAAAGTTGTTACCTGCTGCCAGATGAGTAGGAATGCTGATTTTGCTTGACATGACTTCCAATGAACTTTTTCATGTGGATGAACGAATGAGACATAACAGTGAACTGGAAAGTTATGTCATAAAAGGTAAAAAGCCTTTTGTGACTGAGGGGAAACTGTGGTCTTTAGCCCTCTGTTTGCAACCTCTCCCCTTAGCCAGTTCAGTCAGCAAGGTCCACACGTCTGTAGCACAGTGTGTACCACTTGTCTGATAGTAACATGGAGAGTGTAGGCATCCAGCATGAGCCATCAGCTTTCTCTGAGCACTGTTAATGCCTCTGCAAAAGTGCTGAATTTATGAGGCAGTGCTTAAAGCATTCACCTCCAGAAATAGAATCCTTGAGGGAAATTGTTCAAGGAGAAATTATGCTTGACTGTGAAGTAACCTGCAGGAGGTCATCTAAGTAACACCTGAACTACTAAGTAATGGTGACCACAGTATAATTGCATTCCATATTCTCAGGGAGAGAAGTTATGAAGAACCACAGCAGAAGTATAGAAAGATGAAGGGTGATTTGAACTGAGTAAAGTCTATTAACAGCGAATTTTAGTTAAGGTGTTTTCACTTTTCATATGTTTTCACTGATCATATGGAAGGTATTCAAGGTTATTAACAGAAGTCAGAAATATATAAGAATAAAATTAGAGTCAGGGCTATACAAAATAAAATTATAAGGGTCAAGAGGTTATTTTTTTGAAAAGGGTTATATAACAGAGAGTTCAGCTCTGGGGAAAGTCCTGGTGGACAGCAGGCTGACCGTGAGCTAAAAATGTGCCCTTGTGGACAAGAAGGCAAATGACATCCTGGGGTGTGTTGAGGAAAGTGTGGCCTGCAGGAGGGAGGTTCTCTTTCCCCTCTGTGCTGCCCTTGTGACGCTTCATCTGAAGTTCTGGGCTCCCTACTTCAACAGAGGCAAGAAACTGGAATCCAGTGGAGGCCACAAAGTTGAGGGGACTGGAACATCTACGTTACAAGGAAAGAATGAGAAAGCTGGAGCTTTTTAGCCTGGAGAACATGAGACTGAGAAGGAATCTTATCAATGCTGATCAATATCTAAAGGGCGAGTGTCAATAGGATGGAGCCAGATTCTTCTCAATGAGGTCCAGTAATAGGACAAAGGGCAATGGACACAGTCTGGAGCACAGGAGGTTCTATGTGAACATAAAGAATTTTTTTTTTCCTTTTGAAAGTGCCAGAGCACTGGAGCAGGCTGCCCAGGGAGGTTGTGGAGTCTCCTTCTCTGAAGAGATTCCAAACCTGCATGACCGTGTTCCTTTGTATGATTGTCTCTGGGTGATCCTGTTCTAGCAGGGGGTTGGACTAGATGATCTGTAGAGGTCCCTTCCAGATGCTACCGTGCTGTGATGCTGTGTAATGAGAAGAGCACAGATAACAGCGTGCAGTGAGAGAAAGAGGTATCCATGCAGCTGAGGTGGTTTCTAAGAGAGCATTCCACTGTTTAGTACTCTGAGACATACTGGGAAACTTTCATTTATTCAAAACATCTCTCGCTGTTAGGGGAAATATTAAAATACAACTGCATTTACAGATAATTCATTGATAAAACAGGTCTCAACTGTCAGATGGTATCATTTTCTTGTTTTATGTTAATATGTTGCATTACTAATTGCTTGTTAATAATAGGAAAATTACCATGCACAAACTGAAGTTGCTGTTGTTAGAACTGAGGCTCTCAGTGTTATTCAGCATGAAATGGATAAGTAAATATTATTTTATGAAGAAGCAAAACCAATTCAAGAAATCAATATTTCATCTGTGGTGTAAAACTCCCCCCCTACTAAGATAGCGAGGATTGATGTGCTATAACTGTGTTGGAATTTTTTGAACTGCCTGTGTTTGTAGTGATTGTTTTTCATGGAATGGAATATCAGAATTAAAATGTTCACATAATATTTCATGTACTTAAATTATCATCATTTATAGTATAGGGCCTAATAGTATTAGCTCTTAAGCTTCTTCTGTTTTGGTTTGAAGTTTTGGAGCCATGCAGTTGATCATTAATCCAATTGAACTCACTTTTTGTAATGTTAATGTAATCTGGATGGATTTTGTAGCTCTGCAGTTTGCTTATTTTTTTGCATTTCCTCTGTTAATGAAAGATTGTGAAGTGGCAAAAAGAAGATTGTGCATTAACAACAACAAGTTCTCTATGATTGACTTGGGTTACATGGTTGGGTATTTGGACAATGTCAGTTGCAAAGGCAGTAATGTTTAAAAGTATGTTTGTTTATACTGACTGATTTGAAGATCAAAGAATTTTGTTTTTTGTCATTGTTCTTACATTTTCAAATTTCGTAGCTTTGTTCAATTTTCACTGAGAAGTTAAGTAGCTTTGCTGTTCAGGTAACAGCAGAGGATGACTTAATCCATATGAAGGAATAACACAGGTGCAGTTGCTGCTTCTGTTCCTGACCTGGCTCATGACTTGGCTGAGCCCTTTTGAAAATAGCACTATGGGATGATGCTCTGCTAGCTCAGCTCTGCAGGTGCTGTAGCTGCACTAACACAGTGCTGTGTACAATCCATAAGCTCCACTCATTCTGCGCTAAGGAGTTTGAAAACCACCCCTGTGTCTCTGCATAGAAATTGTGGTGTATCTGCAATCCAGGGGACTCAACAGTGGACAAGTACTAGTAGTGGCTGTGGAACTGAAAGTTGGTCTTCATTTTATTTTGCACATAAAATTAAAAAAACTTGGCAACTGCAGACATGACCCAAATCCTACATGGCTATCACTTCTGTATCACACACACTCAGTTGTACGAAGACAAGACAGACAGTTTTACTAGTCCTAGTCTGATAGTGCTTTAAAGGACAGAGGATTTTTTGAAGCACTTCTTTAAGAAAGTCTTGTTCAGTGCATTGCTGTGGTTGTTACATTCTATACTCTTTCATGTGTGTTACTGAGCTGTCAGTTTAGCAGCAACTTTGATACAGCAAAAAATGGATTGTGTTAATTTCTTTTTTTCCTTTATTATGTTACAGGTACTGTAAGAATTGAAATGTTCAGGAACATGCAAAATGCAGAAATCATAAGGAAAATGACAGAAGAATTTGACGAGGTATAGTATACCAGTAGGTCTTTAAACATTGTGAAATACATTACAATAATGTATTTCTTGCTCATTGCAATGAGCAAGAAACCAGTTGATAATTAATGTCTTGGTGTGAAAATTTGCTTTGACAAGCAAAGCAGTGATTTAAACTGTTGGGTGAGGAATAACGAGCTAGCATCAGCTTTAGGAAAGAATAATGGAAACCAACAAGTAATTAAATAATTGGGAGATGTAATTATAGTTGCTTATCTTGAAAAGTTGGTGTTGTGGATTGAGTAGGCCCTGGATGCTGAAGTAGCCAGTTTAAAGACATAAGGATACTGTCGCACAAAAGCACAGAGTAAGCTCCTGTCTAGTCCTGTCAAGAGAGCCCAGCCAGCTATGACTCTGCAAGAAGTCTTTACTGGAAGAGTGGTCAGGCATTGGAACAGGCTGCCTGCACAGGGAGGTGGTGGAGTCACCATCCCTGGAGGTGATAAAAAACTGTAGACATGGCATTTCAGGACATGGTTTAGTGGGCATGGTGGTTTGGCTTGGCAGCAGGACTTGATGATCTTCCAAGTCTTTTCCAAACTTAATGATTCTGTGATTGAAATGGGTGTGGTTTGGTTAAATTTGAAATACGCAGGTTTTTGCTGCAGGGGAATATGAAGTTTAGGTAAAAAATCAGCTCTTTTGCACTTATATTGCTAGCTTTACATGGTTCAGTCTGGATGATAAGATCTCTGGGTGAGAGATCAGCAGTGCTTGTTCTTCACAAAACTACAGAATAAGTATGTACAGATGCATTTAACTTTGATTCTACTGACTTCTTATCTTGGGAGAGAGGTTGAGGCTGGAGCCTTGATCTTTTGGATAATCTAGAGTTGTTTTATATATCATGTGACCAGGGAGATTATATTTAATTGGTTTCACTAAAGGGGAAAGAATTTGCTAATAATGGGGGGGAATGAACTCACTGAAATGCAGTGTTGCTTGAATTGAGAATAGTAAGAGCAGACTCAGATAGGAGTTAAGTGTTAAATGAACTGAGTGTGCACATAGAATCACAAAAAGTTTTGGGTTGGAAAGGACCCAAAAAATTATCATGTTCCAATACCCCTACATGTGTGGGGAAACCTTCCTCTAGACCTCGTTGCTCAAGGCTTCATCCAACTTGGCCTTGAACAAGTGGGGTCATCCACAACCACCTTGGGCAACCTGTTCTGATGTCTTGCCACCCTCACTATAAAGAATTTCTTCCTAACGTCCAGTCTAAATCTTCCCTCTTCCAACCTAATGTCATTCCCTATCACTAGTACTCTTATTACAAACCATTGTAAAAAGTTTCTCCCCAGCATTCTTGTAAGCCCCCTTCAGGTCTGAAATGGAGGATTAGAAGTGAGAAACATCAATGTGTGTAGTCATCTCAGTTTCCACCATTGCTTTCTTCATGCTCTCATCATCAAATATCATCTTAATAGGGTCTTGGATTGACTTAGCAAGTTTTGATTTTGTTGTGGCACCTACTGTCACTTTCCTGACATCTTCTTCATCCTGTCCATAATCTACATGCCTACTCCAATCTTGCAATAATCTTTGGAAGATAGGATGTATGAAACTGTATGGAGCATGTGAATCTGTAGTAAAATTTCAATTTCTTCTATTAGAAGGCAAGTTTTACCACACTGGAAAGGGTAAATTTACAAGATTTTAAACAGACCAGTATTGACTTTCTGATAAGATCTCAAGTGTAAACAGAGATCTTATCTGTAAAAGCAGAGTTTATGGGGAGGGGGCATTCAGCTGATTAGAATATTAACCTGGAGTTGAAGTGGAGATGGAAAATAACACAAACCTTTAATCACACAAGCCTATTTTTTTAACTCTTGACCTTAAATATTTTGAGAAATTCCTTTCTCATCCTTTTCCCCAACTTCCTAACCTAGGATACAAGAAAAAGAATTGATTCTTGGTGCATATCTTTAACTATACAGAGCTAATATTGCAAGTCTAGACAGTTACAATGGAGTCTTGGAAAAAGTATTTTCATGCCAACAGGCTACTTTGTTGAAGGTTCATGTATTGCTTTTATTTCTTACTCTCTGTTAGCTTCAAGGAAGAAGATAGTGTTTAGCTTAGAAACTTAGGTGATGGTAGCTACATCAAAATAAATTAAATGGAGGGACTTCTAATACTTTATATTTTCATTTTCTTGTTCTTCAGGACAGTGGCGATTATCCGCTTACCATGCCTGGGCCACAGTGGAAGAAGTTTCGGTCAAACTTCTGCGAGTTCATTGGAGTGCTCATTCGACAGTGTCAATACAGCATCATTTATGATGAATACATGATGGACACAGTGATCTCTCTTCTGACTGGTTTGTCAGACTCCCAGGTCAGGGCTTTCAGGCACACCAGTACATTAGCTGGTAAGTTAGACAGTGCAGAGAGGAAGCTTTCTTCCCCCACCCCCCAAAGGAGTTGCTATTATTTAGCTGTTTTGAGAATTACCCCTACTTTTGACTGAGGTGGAATTTGACCACCACTGAGAATTCTTGCAAGCTTGATCAAAACCAAGTGTCATATATAGTATAACTATGCATAAAATACACTCTGTTTGAAAAGGAGTATGCTTAGACATCTAATCTCAGAGATTCCTTTTGGAACCAGGAACCTCCAGGGAGTCCTGTGAATCAAGTGTCTTGTTTTGTTATTAGTTGTTCATTTGTTGTATAGAATGTTTTCATAATTTTCTATTTTATTCTAAGTGAATGTCAAGAAAATTGTATTATTAAAGAATTTAAGTCCACCAAAAAAGAAAACTTCTGTCTTCAGTCTTGAGAAGCATGAAGTTTGGAAGCACTGGGCCATAGTTATATGTCCCACTATCCCACCTCCAGCCATACTGCACCTTGCAACACATCTGCCTATATGTAAAAAAACCACTGCATGTATCAGTAGATGGTAACAGACTTTTCTAGAGTGTTTCATCAGACCTGTATGAGATGTTTCCCATGAGATGGGTGAATTTCTCCCCAGAAGTAACTATTCTGCAATTTCAAAGCAGTATGAAGGTGGCTAGTTTGAGTGTAGGTGTCTAAAGCTGGTTATGTCAGGTGATATCTTTTTGCTCATCTGTGTCCTAAAATACATCTTGTAGGAAGATTCTTGTCCCTAAACTGTTCCTAGATCATACCAAGTATTTAAAGCCTTTATAGGAGGTAATTGGCATAATTGAAATATTTCTTTTGCCAATATTTGCTACAGATTTATCTACTCTTTCCATAATCAGCCTCTTAAAATTTTATTCAGATTTCCAGGTGTAATACTCAGTGTTCAACAAATTCAATCAGAATTTGTTTAAAATTTCATCTCTTGCTGTGAATCTAAGAGGCAGCTTTCCAATGATACTGAGAAACCAACTCCAGATTTGATTTAGAGTTTGATTTTTAAAGTTGAAAACCAAACCCTTTTAGCTCACAGTGGAAGCCTGTGCCCTTGCATTCTTCACCTAACTCAGTAACAAGATGGTAAAAACATGAATTACGCAGACCTGAGTTTCCAAGTTTGCTTTGCCTTTACATGTTCACTGTTCAAAGGTGAACGCTATTAGAGCTGCAGTGAACTATCTCCTGGAAATCTGTGCCTGTTATTTAAACTGAGATGGAAACTCTATTCCTTTCCAGCTGATACTATCTTCAATTCCAGATGATTTTGATTTGCTGTTTGCTTACATTGTGGTTGCTTGTTTCATAGGAGAGAAATCATGGAGTGAAGTATGCACTCTGGTCTCTTCTTGATTAGTTCATCCTGTTTGGAAAGTATGAGTGGCTTGGTTGAGAAGAGAGGAAATGGGACTATATATTAGAGGTGTTCTATAAGAACAGCATTATGTGGAAGAAATAGGTGCCATTGTTTGGAGTGGATTGTGGAGATAGCCATGTCAAACAAGGATAAAGCCAAGGTTCATCACAACTAGCTTTGGTTATTTAAGCCACTGCTTGCTTCTTGCATTAGATATACATGTCTAGCACTTAGATTAGGAATAGGAGCTGCCCAAGAGCTCCAATATTCCAATGATAATATATATCATTTATTTCTTTGTTTGTTTAACAGGCTTGAGAGCTTTGTTTTGATTCTACTAATTTCCTTCAAACTTATTTTTGCACATTTAATTCTATTGCTGTCCTGCAGGGCAGGGGTCAGCACAGTGCCACAGAGCTCAGTCTTCATAAAGTTTCTGAAAATTTACTTGTAGCATTTTCTTTATTCTTGCAAGGAGTGGTTTGCAGGTCTTTGTTTTCAATTTTCCTCTGTGCTAGCCAATTTGAATCAGAAATGATACACTGCAGCAGGAAACTTCAGACAAAAATGACATGTATCCTTCTAAAGTTACCCGCTTTGAACAGCAACATGAGACAAAGTTACCATGCAATTAGCTTCACATCTCCATTTGTGTAGTTGCTTTTCTGACTTTGAAGGCAACACTGCATATTTAGCAGGAGATGTGATAGCTTGTTACCTTATTTTGCTGTTTGTTCAGGATTGTAGAATGTGATGTGCCACAAAACGTGGAAAAGACCGTTATTAATGTTTTTGTAAGTGTAAATTAAGATAGAAAATTTTATACCTGATAAATACTGTATCCAGCATGTGTGAAAATGCATATAAAGGGATATGTAAAGTTATAGTGGTTTATTTATGCAACTATACACTTACCTTCAGAACAGTATCAGAAGTACTTTCCGAGAAACAATGCTGTGCTCCCCTATAATTGAGTATGGGTTAAGAGCTGTCCTATGGGAGGCATCTGTAATAAGGATTCATAGTAGGGAAATGTATGTAATTCTACACTGATTGCTTTTACAGTGTACACTGATTCTGCAGATTCACACACTTGCCCACTAACCTTAGGCACTCAGAACTTCATAATATTCCGGAGAAGATGGCAAAGAGCATTTCCTGGAGCTCAGTGCAACATATGTACTCTCTTTTCTAATCTTAAATCAACCGAGTGGCCTCAGTATTTCTTGGGTGGCTTTGTGTCAGGGTCAAGTTGGTTATTTTCTGTCAGCATGGATCTGCTGAGGCAATGTTTTTTTTTACTCTGACTACAGGTAAAGAGTCATATTATGTCTTCTGCCTTTGCAGCTATGAAGCTTATGACTGCTCTTGTGAATGTTGCCTTAAACCTGAGCATTCATCAGGATAATACACAGAGGCAGTACGAAGCTGAGAGAAACAAAATGATTGGCAAAAGAGCTAATGAAAGATTGGAGCTGCTGCTTCAGAAAAGAAAAGAGGCAAGTGAAAAGATGAATTTTGGGGTTTTTCCTGGTTTATGTGCATTCCGTCCAGCAGAAAGTGCAGGGTGGTTTGCTTTAAGTACTGTAGGGAGAAACAAGAGATAAGTTCTGCAGTCATGTTTGTGTCATCTCAAGCGTATTACTTGGGCTATGGTCTTCAGTTTTGTGTTAGCACATTCTGCTGAGTTTGTGTGCTGTTCTGCACACACAGGGTAATATCTGCTCTCAGGCTTGTGCATTTGACCAGGCAGGGAGGAAATTAGTCTTAAGTCGTTAAGTAGTAACTATTTTGGTTGTAAAAATGATTTTGAGAAGAGGCTCACATGTAGTCCCTCACTGCAATGCCCCTTTCTCCCTTGCATCACTGAAATTATTCTGTAGTGTCTCATTAGTACTTCTTTTTGTAGCCTCTTTCAAGAAACACTGGAATGGGGGCTATAGCACCTGGTCTCAGGGAGAAGAAGCTAGGGAGACATTAAAGTCGCTTTTAGTAAGTACCAATCTGACATTAGGTGAGCAAAATCATTAGAAGGTTGCTGTAATCATCCTAAACTAAAGTATTACATCCCAGGAAATTCCGTTTTAGAGTTGTACTTAAATATGACAATTAGAAAATGAATAGGCAATACACTCAAACAGCCATAGTCTGGGAAGCTGCCATGTCAGACTCATAAGACTGATTGAAAAGTTGAAGTATTTATGACTTAGATTTAAATTTATTATTTTTGGTGTATTAGTTTTGAATATATTTTTTTCACCACTGTTTTACACTGTGGCAAATTAAAGATGTCTGAGAACTTTACTTTGTATGCATCTTGAATTCTTTTAGGTATAACTTTGACTAAAATTCCTTGACCAGTCTTTGTCTGAGGATAATTATTATTATGTATTTGTGGTTTTATTTTGCTCCTATGATCCACATTACAATTTTATTTGGCTTTCATAACTCTTGAAAATCATGCATTAAGTTACAAATCAAGAAGAATCTCTGCCGAAACTACAAGAAACATTTTAAATATTAAATTCAATGTCATCCTTAAAGCATTTTAAAAAGCAGAATTGCTTTGTCAAAATAGCTGAAGCACAGATTCTGTTCCATATTTCTTGATTGTTGCTTTGGATTTCCAGAGAAGGACAAAGCTACTGATGACACTGAAAAACTAAACTAAGTTGGGTTTAGTATCTCTGTGTCTATGAACATCCTCTCTGCTCATTCTTTCAGCTGTTCTTTTTGACGTCTTTTTGAGCTGCAGTGTATAATTGCTCTGGGGAGACTGAAGCCATGATGCCCAGGCTAGCACAGGGCTGTAAAACTGAATGAGCATTTGGCAAACCTGAAGTTTTGCTATGTATATTCAGTCTCTCTCCTGTTACTACTCACTGAAACTAATCTAAAATGTTGCATGGGGTAAGCCAGAGGGGAACAGTGGTGGTTGAGTATGTCCTCAAATGCATGATGGTAAGCCCAGCAGAGGGCCTAGTGTAGAAGAGGTTTATGAGGTTTGGATAACCTAACTACTCCATAAGAATTCCCAGTGTAATGCTATATGATCCCTGGGTTTAAATATGCTGAATTTGCAACAGGATTCTTAGTTGTTTCTTTTGATGTAGTGCCAGCATAAGCAACCCTCATAGGCACATACACAGATATGTGTTTATCTTCATGAAGATCTATAGGGACAGTTTGCAAGCCAAGTGTAGCAGATTAATCTGAAGCAGAAGAGAAGAAACAGTCTCTCTGAAGTCTTTCATTCTCATACTGTCTTCCACATACCTCATGTGAAAGCAGTGTGTGAAGGTCTAGTCTTGTCAATGAGAACTGGATGGTTTATGTAACAATATGCCATAAAACAGGAGGTTTTAGTTGCTGTCAGTAGTAATCCAAATTTTGTGTTCATTGTCCATGTCTTCTTGAGCTTCTCAAAATGCTTTCAGAGTCAAGAAGAGAATATTGTCCTTACTTTTACTTACCTCTAAGGAGGAACATGTTAGATTACTTTTGCATTGTTAAAAGCAGGAATCCTGAGACACAAATGCTCTCTTAAGATGCCTGAATTTCAGCAGTGAAATTCAAGTACCTGACCTAGAGAAGCTGAAAGTGTAAAAAGCAATTAAAGTTTGGGAGAAAATTAATATTTTTGTAAAAATTGTTAATTCATTACTGAAATTAAGATACAATTGAGAACTGTATCTTTTAAGTGTTAGCACACAATAGGGTTCTCCAAAGCACCTACTGAATCTCTGGTTGTCCTTCTAAACCAGGTCTGCCCCAGCACCTAGGTGCCTATATGGGCTCTATAGCTCATAACTTAGGAAGTTATAGCAAGCTTTAAATTCCCAGTAGAAAAAAGGGATGAAGTCATCCATGCTGTACCCTCATCTATGCCACTTAGTCTTGTACAGCGCTGCTCAAGTTCTTACATTCAAGGATGTGTCAAAGTACGTTTTCTTCAATATTTTAGCCTTCTCATGACTCTTGAAGTTCAGATTCTTCTACCTATCCCCTGTGGTGTGTTTTTCTATTAATGATTCATAGCCAGAGTTCTCCAGGAGCTACCCCTTTCCCTTTGAGGGTCTCATTAATTTTTCAGAAGGCCTCCTGAGGCTTCTGGGTTCCTTCCTATCCTCATTTTCCTCCACAGTGCTAGGCTGTCTCTAGCACCGTGTCTCTGTGGATGTTTTACCTGCCTATGTCCTGTGTAGTCAACAAGCTGAGGTGTGATTCATGCTCCATTTTGAGTTAGGTATATTTGAAGCATTTAGGACAACAGGTTGCACCAGAGGAGGTTTAGATTGCATATTAGGAAAAACGTCTTTACTGAAAGAGTGGTCAGGCCTTGGAACAGGCTGCTCAGGGAAGTGGTGGAGTAACTGTCCCTGGAGGTGTTTAAAAACCAGGTAGACATGGCACCAAAACAATTCTATTATTTAGGCCATGGATGCTGGAATAGTGTTCTTTTTGTCAAGCCATGTCTAAATATGCTTGAGTGCCAACCCTTGATGTGCAACCAACTATTTGCTTTGTACATAATCCCTTTTACTATGAAATTAATTTCTTTGGCAAGTGTGTGACAATAAATTTAGTCAAGAACCCTCAATGCCTCCCCTATGCAAAATGGAGATAGCACCTTCTTGCTTTTTTTGGAAACTGGCAGACTTCATGACCTGAATTTTGCAAGCTACTTTAGATCTTAACTGGAAGATACTGCAGAAATATTTATAAACACAGCTTAGAATATATAAACCCCTAGGTGAAAGTGATTATGAGCCCTTGCTCTGCAGGAAATCAGAACAGCTGACCCTAAGTTTTTCAAGCATTGGAAAAAGATGCCCAGGGAGGTGGTGGAATTACTGTCCCTGGAGGTATTCAAATTACAGGTAGACATGGCACTCTGGGACATGGTTTAGTGGGCTTGATGGTGTTGGGTTGATGGTTGGACTTGATGGTCTTCAAGGTCTTTTCTAACCTCAAAAGTTCTGTGGTTTTGCCTCTGGCTTTAAAATGTTTTATCTGTTAAATATCTATATCAGTAATTAAACTAGGTTTCTTATT
The DNA here is from genome assembly GCF_027791375.1 of Indicator indicator. Classification (NCBI taxonomy): domain Eukaryota; kingdom Metazoa; phylum Chordata; class Aves; order Piciformes; family Indicatoridae; genus Indicator; species Indicator indicator. Next base: position 13,806,351 of record NC_072022.1, on the reverse strand, counting down.
TTATGCATGTATGCACTCTGTACTGGCAAAGCTCTGTTGTGGTTTTCCTACAGAAAATGTGGGAAAATTTACATGACACGTGATATTCTGCTTTGATGTTATAAAGCACCTTGATGGAAGAATAATGGCCTTGAGTCTTGTAGCAGTTCTGCTCCTGGTGTCATCTTCTCTAACAGAACTGCATTTTGGTTTGATACTTGGTTTAGTACAAAACCTGACAGTATGAGATTACTTTAATTGGTTCCAAGATATTCCTTAAGAGTGTATTAGCAGGTTCATTGACACATAGCTTTCCATAGTAGTTCCAAAGTATGCTCATATTGCACAGCAAATAAGAAGGTTTTGTAGAAAAACACTCTTATTTCTTAAAACGTGCCCATAATGTCATCTTTGTTTGCTTTTGGGGTTTTCTGGTTCAGAAGCTCAGTTATCATGGGCACTGAAGGTAAAGCAACTCACACTTATGATTGAGAGCATCTTTAACTACTTCCCTTAAAATAGGACATTGAATTTTTCAGAGGGGATTCCTAATCTGTAACCAGCTTCATTTCTCCAGCGCTCATTGACTCACAGCTCTCTAACTATGCACACAGGACTCTGACATTGCTGAACACAGAGTCCTTACCTGTCAGTATTTTGGTAGCAAAAAAGTGGTGATGACCAATTCAAAGGACTACTTTGAAATGAAATTAATTTGTGTTTGTAGAAAATGTTAATTTTCTTCCAATAAGGCATTGCCTATGTATATATATATATGGCATGTGCTGGAAAAATAGAAAATGGTGAATCTACTAATACCTTTAATTAAATGCTCCTTCATGGTCTTCTAATGTTTCCCAGTAGGGAATTGTAGAATATTAAATTATAAATCAGTGTTCTTTCTTTCTTTCTTTTTTTTTTTTTTTTTTTGCAGCTACAAGAAAACCAAGATGAAATTGAAAATATGATGAACTCTATTTTTAAGGGTATATTTGTTCATAGATACCGGTAAGAAAATGCATGCTATGGTAGAGTGCTAACAAAGTGTAATCATAAATAATGTCAAGTTTCTGCATTGAATTTTCTACTGATGTAATATTCTAGATGTCACAAAAGCAGTATCAAGAAAGGGAAGAAAATACAAGTGTAACCTGTATTAATTAGTAGAGCCACCCACAGAACTTAATTTTAACTCAGTAAAACAACTAGATAGAGTTGTGGGAGCCATGGAATTTGAATCTTTGTGGTTTTGAAAAGTTGTCCAAGGTGGGAGCACAGATATGGTATATCTTAAGAATATGAGAAGAAATGGTCAGTGAATATCATAAGAGGACAGTTTTGGTTGCTGAGGAGTACCTCTGAGTATGCATTTGATTTTCTGTGCCTTGGGTGTAAATTGGTTTCCACCATCCATGCTTTACCCACAGCTACAACTTCACTTTAGGCTTTTTCCACCTTAATTATGCAATCAAAAGCCTTAATTCCAGTTAACATGGGGATTTTTTTTGGTTTTGTTCATAGTTTCAGGCATTTGTAGCAAGAACGTTAAACAGTAATTGCAGCATTAGCACACCACGAAGGGGTGTTTAATGGTTAATATACTATATGATACAAGTCAAAACCCTGGTAGGATATAGATATAAATAATCCATATATTCATGTGCATATGTGAAAGTGTTCTGTTTAATACCTGAAAACAAGCTATAAATAACCTTCTGTTTATTTTAGAATTCTAGTCAGTTGCACAGACAGTATGGTTGTCAGAGAGCAGTAGTCTTTTAAAATAGAAGTTGGGTTGTTTTGCATAACAAAATACCTCAGAGCATCTGCAGTATCTTGGTGCAACCAGCTCTTTAAATGTTAATTGCTAACCAAAGTCTAAAATAAATGATACTAAATAAACTATGCAATTAACCTTTCAGATTTTTGGTTTAACTATTTTATACAAATGGCAGAAAACAAAAAAGGATCTATGAGAGGAAGGTTAGAAAGTGAAGAGGAACCCATAGTTCAGTTGGGCAGAGGGATTATGGTAAATATGGAGAAAATCATGCAGGAAACATGGAAGGGGCTTGTGCTAAGAAATATGTGAGGGTGAACAACTCAGTGGAACTGGAGCATGTATCTTTAGCACCCAAGCTTGATACTTGAAAAAAAGTTTATGGGCAGTAGGCCTTGAGCTACTTAGCAGCAGAAGGATTGGGTATTGTGGTGGGTTGAAATTCCCTCCCACATTAACCACACCAGACTAGCTCAGATTGGAAGCAAATGAGGCTGTATTTACAACAAAATTTACAGTCTACAATGGAATGCAATGATTATGTACAAAATATACAGCATTTACAAATATGTACAATTAACAGAAACAGTACAAAACCTTCCTGGCACAAGTCAGGAAAGCTGTCCCTCTGCCTTCCCCTTCCCTGCCTTCTCCAGACCCCCCTGGCAAAAGGAAGAAAGACAAGAAGCAGAGAGGTTGTTATAACTTAGCCAAGGTCAGTGTGCAGGTGTGTTGTCTCCGAAGCAAAGCCAGAAGAGAAACGCAGAAGCACCCTGCTAGACTGCCCAACAGAAAAACACCAGACAGATGACCTTTGTTTTGAGAACTGCATCTTAAAGGTTTTTGTCTCTCCAACTGAAGTGTTTAGAATAATCATTATTTTTCTTTCTTACATCCAATTGTGATTTATTTACATTCTTTTACTTTTCTGCTCGAACTCTGTGAAAAGAAATTAAAGGCATAGCCTTAAACCCACCACAGGCATACAGAGTCAACTTGTAAATTAGGTTATTAGCTCAGTGCAGCACTCTCACTATTTTGTTATGAAAGCAGCTTTTATGTCATGTAGACAACAAAGCTGAGGAAATTAAATGCAAAGAGTGTTTGCATTTTTGTCCCTTCAGAATTTATTATATTGTATCGAACAAGAAGTCACTTTAATATTGTTTCCTTGAATCTCCTGTTCCTGTGTGAGGTTGGTAAACGTCTCTGCCTTTTGGTCATCTGCAAGCTGTTCCTTTTTGGTTTTAAATCCTTTTGTACCCAAGATTGCTTTTCATGCCTCCTGCCACCATGAGTGAAAGCTTGATTTTGCTGATATTGCTGTATCAAAGGAGAGGCCAAATAAGCAGAGTTTATTTTTCTGTAGCCTGAAAAAATACCCAAGCTGACACTGTTAGACCACTGAAGAACTGACTGAAATCAGGCCAGTGGTGGTGGGCTCCAAGTATGGTGAGTGACACCCTTTCTGCCAGTGTATAGAGAGGGTCAGAAGAAGTAAGCACTTCTACATCTGTCCTTAAGAGCCACCTTTGTGAGGGGTCATCATCTCTCTGGTTTCCTTCACTTCTGTGAAGCTCCTCTGAAAGTCTGTTACTACATATACCTGAATATCTGTACACAGAAGAGAGCACAGATTCACATTTCTGTAGTCATAGATGTGTAGGAACATAGAGGTGGGAAAAAGCCATGTATTAAAACCAGCTAATGGAAGAGAAAACCCGGGCCAGGAAGGTGGAAAGGAAAGGATTTCAAACTGTTACCTGCTTCCATAATGTTTCTTAAGCATTCTTTCTCTCAAATAGCTCAAATGATGTATAAAATTGACGTAATTTTACAGTCTTTAGACAATGTCCAAGTGGTAATTATTTCAAAAGAATGTTATTTTAATTATTCACAGAGAATAAAGCCTTTCCCATGATATAATTCGGAGTCTGCCACAGCAATTCATGCTTCGTGACCTTTGTAACTTGAGTAGCAGCTCCTTGATCTAAACACAGAGTTCCCGCCAAAACTATTTCTTTTGGAATGCAGTCGTGTTCCTACTAGTAAGCTAGAGTTGCAGTGAGGTTACACCCCCTGCCATCATCTACAAGCAGTATTGGCTGGCTAGGGAAGTTTCACTTGACTGCAGCTTGGCAAATGTGATGTCTATTTATAAGAAAGTCCATAGACTTGCCGGTCTGACCTTAGTGCCAGGGAGGGTCATGGACCAGATCATCCTAAGGGCCATCATGTGGCATATCCAGGACAACCAGGGGATCAGGCCCAGCTAGCATGGGTTTATGAAAGGCAGATCCTGCTTGATGAACCTGATCTCCTACGACGTGGTGACCCTCATGGTGGATGAAGGAAAGGTTGTGAATGTCATGTGCCTGGACTTCAGTAAGGCCTTCGACACGGTTTCCCACAGCATCTTCTTGGACAGACTGGCTGCCCGTGGTCTGGACAGGCACACTCTTTGCCAGGTCAAAAACTGGCTAGCTGGCTGGGCCCAAATGGTGGTGGTAAATGGAGTTAAATCCAGTTGGTGGCCAGTCACTAGTGGGGTTCCCTAGAGCTCAGCACTGGATCCAGTTCTATTTAATATCTTCACTGATGACCTTGGTGAGGGAAGTGCACCCTCAGTAAGTTGGCAGATGACACTAATTCAAGTGGGAGTGTTGATCTGCTGGAGGCAAGGAAGGCTCTGCAGAGGGATCTGCACAGGCTGGATAGATGGGCCTAGGCCCATCGTATTAGTTTTAATAAGGCCAAGTACCAGGTCCTGCGCTTCAGTCGCAACAACCCCATGCAACACTTCAGGCTTGGGGCAGAGTGGCTGGAAAGTTGCTTGGCAGAGAGGCATCTGCTACTGGTTGACAGTCAGCTGAACATGAGCCAGCAGTGTGCCCAGGTGGCCAAGAAGGCCAACAGTGTCCTGGCCTGGATCAGGAGTAGTGTGGCCAGCAGGATGGTGACTCTGTACTCAACACTGGTGAGGCCACACCTTGAGTACTGGGTTCAGTTTTTGGCCCTTCACTGCGAGAAAGACATTGAGGTGCTGGAGTGTGTCCAGAGAAGGGCAAAAAGGCTTGTGAGGAGTCTTGAACACAAGCTCTATGAAGAGTGGCTGAGGGATCTGCAGCCGTTCAGCCTGGGGAAGAGGAGACTGAGGGGACACTTCATCTACCTGAAAAAAAGTCGTAGCAAGATCGAGGTTGGTCTCTTCTCCCAGGTAACAAGACACAGGATGAAAGGAAAAAGCCTCAAGTTGTAGCAGGGGAGGTTTAGATTAGATATTAGGAAAAATTTATTTACCAAATGGGTCATCAGGCACTGGAAGAGGCTGCCTAGGAAAGGTGCTTCCGTCTCCTTCCTTCCAAGATGCTCCTTTCCCCACTAAAGAGTTATAGGATGATGGTCACAAGTTATATGGGATTTCCACTCTGGGAAACAAGAGTGTTGTATGACACAGGGTGGTTTGTAGAGAGAGTATAATAGATGAAGTTTCATAAGGAAACAGGTAAGAGACTGAGACAAGCAAAAACCAGTCATCACAGGGAAATGAAAACTGAAACAAAACTACAGAAAAATCCTTTTCCCTCCCTGCAAATGTTATCCTAAGGAGGTGAATCTTAGGTGACAAAAAAAAATGCATTCTCTTCTTATGTATGTTGGAAAAATCAGAGATAGATTACTGGGATCATCTGCCACTTGTAGGCATTAAAAAAAAAGAGAAAGGCAAAAAATTACTTCTTTGTACCTAAATATGTTTAACCATGATACTGATGTTTAAAAACACACACTCTTCCCTTTCCTGCAGAGCCATGTATCATACTTCATACTTCATATAAGCAAAGGTGTTATTATGGTAACTCTTTGTGAAACACTGGACCAGGCTGTCCTGTATCTCTAAAACCAGTGCTCTGAAACCCTAAAAGTAAAGAAGGTTTTTCTCCTGGTCAGATGAAACCTCCTGTGTTCCAGTTTGTGCCCATTGCACCTTGTCCTGTCACTGGGCGCAACTGAAAAGAGCTCACCTCCACCCTCTTGACCGCCGACCTTTACATATTGATAAATACTGAGAAGATCTCTCAGTCTGTTCTTCTGCAGGCTAAACAGCCCCAGGTTACTCAGCCTCCCATTGTAAGAGAGATGTTCCAGTGCCCAGTGTTGGACTCTCTGCTGTAGTTCCCTGTCTCTCTTGAACTGGGGAGCCCAGAACTGGACACAGTACTGCAGGTAGCACCTCACCAAGGCAGAGCAGAGTAGAAGGAAACCTCCCCTGACCTGCTGGCCACAGTCTTCTTAATGAGCTCCAGGATGCCATTGGCCTTCGTGGTCACAGGGGCATATTGCTGGCTCATGTTGAACTTCTTATACACCAGCTATCTGTTGTAGACTTGCAGGGTCCTAAATACCTTCAGCCTTAATCAAAATATTAAGAGTGTAATTTTGGATGAAATACATGCTGAAGTGGCAGTTTTAATGATGGCTTCTTTGAAACAATCAATTAGAAAACCTGCTTCCTGACACTGGTTGCTGTGGTTTGTCCTAAGTTTTATGGGTCTGCCTTGTCAACCCAAAATTTTAAAAAGAACCAGTGAATTTCTTACATGATGCTCGTTTGTCAAACCCCTTTATGAAGTTGCATCTTGGGTGAGGCGCTTCACTAAGAACTGAAATACAGATTGGGAATTTTGCTGCGAATAGCAAAGTGTTTCCCAGTCACTGCAAAGATGGCGCTTTGCAGTTTGTGTTTTCAACACAAAGGTCAAATATATTTTATGTCAAAGATTTTGAGATCCATCACTGTTTTTGGTGTCTGTGCTGAACTGGATTGTGTTCCTTTATAGAAGCATTTGGCAAGGAACACAAACTTAGTCCGAAAGTACTTCCAGTGTTGGTGTGATTAGTATTTCTATATCTTCTTGTGTTACCCACAAGTAGTGGATATTTAAAAAAAACTAAACAATTCATACTGACTTCAGCAAGGGGCTGAAATATATTTGTGTAAAAGTAAGGAAATAATTCTAGTTTGATAACCAGCAATTGATCACATCTTCTAAAGGCTTTTTGACTCTTTGTGTTTGATACAGCATTCATACAGGCATTCAGTCTGGGTTAATGACTCCTGCAAGAATAGGAATGATTCCTACTGGTGATTCCTGGAAGATGGTGGTTGAGTAGAAAACTATTGTCTGCAAGTTCTCTTGCTTATCAAACATCTTGAGTCTGCTAATCTCACATGCATTATGCATGATTCTTTTCCATTTTCAGTTATACTGAAGAAGTTTGAATTTTATTATGCTAAAATAACTTTCTTTTTTCTTTTTTGAAATTAACTACGAATAGCAGTGTGGATTGAGTGTTTGTCCATAGTGTCCAGGGATTCCTGAGAAGCTTTTGAATCACGAATCAGTTTTTCACTGTGTGCCTAGAGAAGCTTAAATTAAACCTTACAGAAAAGATAAATCTTCCTGATTTTTGGATGGCTGTGCTGGATGATTAAATAGCTGGTGACATTTGGGTTCTTTTTGGGGTTGTCTTTAAATCCCTCCAAAATGCTTCACAGTTAGTAAATTTATAAGATGGTGAAATTACCTTCTTGGATGTGAGATCTCAATCTGTCATTCCCTCTTGGTAGTGTCTGCCTGGCTACTTTGTGTTCCTTCATACATGGCTCGCCTCTTTTATTCTTGATTCTTTCTTACTAATCCTTTAGATAGTTCTTCAAGTCATATATTCTGATGCCTTCCATATACATTTCGTTGTTAAAATAGTTTAGAAATACTTATGTATAAGAGAATTGCTGATCTAATTTACCATGAAGTAATATACAATTTGACATATATATATATGAATATATTCATAGTTTTAATTAAAATTTGTCTTCATTGTGTCTGTATTTCCCATAATGTAGTTTTTCTAGTGCAAACCCTTGAACGTAGTATTTTAGCACATATGTCCTTGCAGTGTCTAAAACCTGTTTGAGAATTCCCTGGTAGGAATTTTAATATGTTAATACTTAGGGCATACTTAATTCCCTACTCTGCCTGCTATGTGGCTTTTCCATTTTGTGAATTCACAGCTACCTTGGGTTTGAGGTTGTAGAGTCTTCAGGGAGTTTGACAGGCCAGTTTTAATGATTTGGAAACTGATACAGTCAGTGTCTTTCAAGAGAGACAATGATAGTGATTTGGTGGCATTCCTACAAATATCCCCCTCTCATTCATACAGCAGCTTGAGATTCATGTTTTATTTTGTTACCTCAGTACAATTTCCTCCCTATAATTTGAAACTGAGTGGGTGAGGAAAAACAGAGGAAGTTTCATATCTAGTCATGTGTGGTGCTGCAATTGATTACAGTGTTCAGGTACAAGCAGTGGCTTTCACCTTGCTGTCTGGAAGATTGTATCCTGTACAATGGGACCAGTCTGAAGACCAGGACTACATAGGCAGTTGCAATATGGGGTAATTGTGGTTCTATTATACTAATTTGTGTGTATGAACTTACACAGTAGTAAGTATCTTGAACACATGGTTAACTGCATTTTATTTTGTAAAATTTAAGATTTCAGGAAGAATACAGTTTCTTTATCATAAATTAGATTTCATTTTGGGGCTCTGTTGATGCTGGTTTTGAATTAAATTAATGTTTATTGCTTTTCCAAAAAGATATTTTTATAGAAATACAGACCAAGAATCTCTATTATGAGGAAGGCCACTGTCTGCAAAGCATCAGATATTCCCTTCTTGTGTACAGTGGCTCTTTATGTTCCTCTTTTCTTACAGCTGAAATTTGGAACTGTGAAGCAGCGCCAGCTGGAATGGCATAAGTGATTTCTCATAGTAACAGATGTCTCTGAGATGAAATTACTAAAGGGCCAGATGGCCCCAATCCCTTCTCCTGTTGTTTATCTGTCGTTCATTATTAGTAAATATGCCATGCTCTCTGTCAGTCAGGCAGGGAAGTGCCAATCAGATTGAAATAATCTCCATCTTTGATCTCTTTAGGTGATCTCTCCAGACAGTTTCCTGCTGCCCCTCCTTAATAAGCAGCTGATAAATCTGCATGAGATACGTCTTTGCCACTTCCATCACTTGCCATAGTCAGAATGTGGAAAAAAGGCAAAACTGGAAGAAAACAATATTGAAATGAAAACATATTCCTGGAGTCTGTTATAGAGGCTTTCGTGTGATGCAGAAGCAAGATCTACTTGTGTACCAGATTCCAGTCCCTTGATTAGACTAAATAACTTTTTCCATCTTTTAATTGTTCTACACCTCTAGCTGAAGAGAGTCAAGCCTGCTGCTAAGCAAGTGTCAGGGACAGTGTTTCAGAAATGATTCTCCAGAGTAGGTTTGTAGATTGGACTCATAATTCTGTTTGAAAGTAGGGAAGTAAAAGATGGGGGTAATAGGCTAAAAAACAAACTAGGGTGAGAATTTTTTTTATACTAAGGAAGTACCAGATCTTAATGGAGAAATACTTGTATTATTGGATAGATCAGTGAGTTCAAGAGCACAAAGGAACAGAAAATCAGTAAGATGACAGTGAGAACAGTAAGAGATGACCAAAGTTCGTCAAAAGTAAAAGCAAAAGCCCTGATTACAACTAGGGCAATGGAAATGAGAAATAGAAGGTGGATGTGTCTGTAATCTTGTTAATCCTTTCTCTTTTCTTTTTTCCTTATTAGTGATGCTATTGCTGAGATCAGAGCTGTCTGTATTGAAGAAATCGGTGTCTGGATGAAAATGTACAGCGATGCCTTCCTGAATGATAGTTATTTAAAGTATGTTGGTTGGACACTACATGACAGGGTAAGCGTGGTCTGTCACTGTACATAGCAGTGCACTGTAGGTAGCTGGTGTTACAGTACCCAAGACATGTTAAGTATGTCATCTTTGATTTATAAAAGGATTGTTCTTGCCTGTGATGTTTCAATCAGCTTATTTCAAAGTATTCACTTGAAACAGGATACAGTACTCTAAAAGTGCATGCTTAGTTCATGTGCTGTTTGTGTTTAGAATATCTTAATAGAAATACCTCTGTGATGCTTTTCTTTTGATTACAAGAGAAAGAGAAGTCTCCTCAGATTACCCCTGATAACATTTGTGTCTGGAGTAGAAAAGAGATTTCCAGATGGGCTGCCCAGTTCAAGAGAAACAGGGAACTACTGGAGAGAGTCCAATGGAGGGGACTGGAGCATCTCTCTTACAAGGAGAAGCTGGGAGACCTGGGACTGTTTAGCCTGGAGAAGAGCAGACCAAGAGGGTATCTTCTCAATAATTGGCAATATCTAAGGGTAGAGGTCAAGAGGATGAGGCTGGGCTCTACTCAGTGGTAGAGGGCAAAGGTTACAAACTAGAACACAGGAGGTTTCACTTGAACTTAAGGAAAAACTTCTTTCCTTTGAGGATGGCAGAGCGCTGGACCAGGCTGCTCAGAGAGGTTGTGGAGCCTCCTTTGGAGACTTTCAAAACCTGCCTGGATATGTTCCTGTGCAACCTGATCTAGGTCATCCTGCTCTAGCAGGAGGGTTGGACTAGATGATCTCCAGAGATCCCTTCCTGTAGCATCCCCACACCTTCCAAACCCTGTCATCCTGTGGTTCTGTGAAGAAGAACGTCTTCAGGACCTCATTGGGCACCACTGAAAAGAGTCCAGCCCCATTCTCTTGACCTCCACCCTTCAGATATTGGTAAATATCTGCTCTTTCCCAGACTAAGCAGCCCCAAGGTCTCTCAGCCTCTCCTTGTCAGAAAGATGCTCCAGTCCCCTCAGCATCTTCGTGGCAGTCTGTTGGACTCTCTAGTAGTTCCCTGTCTCTCTTGAACCGGGAAGCCCAGAACTCGAGGCGGTACTCCACATGTGGCTTCACCAGGGCAGAGTAGAAGGGGAGGAGAACCTCCCTTGACCTGTTTGCCACATTCTTCTTCATGTACCCAATCATGTGTGGACTTCTTGGGCAGGAGGGCCATTTTCTTGTGCCAGCAACCTGTTCCCCACTGGTTGGCCTCTCAGACCTTTTTTCATTCTTCTACCTGTGCCTGTCCCATGATGACAGATGGGGTGTAGACAATGTCAGAACAGTAAGTCCAGTGTATAGTCTTCCTGTCCATGGGAAGAGGAAAGCCAGTGCTTTTGGAGATGGCTGAATTGCTTGAGTGGGCTGCATGCAGCCCATGCTCTGTCACTTTGAACCCTTGTGCACCAACTGTAGACCGTCAGTATCAGCCAGAAGTTACCTGTAGGCCCTTTCCTAAAGAGATAGAGGCAGAGTCTTCATCAACCACCTCGAGATCAGATGGCTTGATTTTGTAGTTACTTGTTACCTTCTATATCTTTTTTTGCAGTTACTTGAAAGGGAAACAGTAACAGACATTAAACTGCTGGCACATTAAATTCTTTATATATGCAAATAGGGAGAAAATGTAACATTGTTTGTGGGCAGCTGCCTGTGATTTTTGGTTTTTAACTGTATTGCAAATTGGCTTTTCTCACTCATTTGCATAAAATTTAAAATGTACATTAAACAAATTCCAATGTGATATGATTTAATATTCATGTGCATTTGATTAGGGTATTTTGTCAGCTAATCTCAGTGTGTTTTATTTAGCAAGGTGAAGTGAGGTTGAAGTGTTTGAAAGCTCTTCAGAGTCTGTATACCAACAGAGAGTTATTTCCAAAACTGGAGCTGTTCACTAATAGATTCAAGGTAAGGGGAAGTACAACTTTGGGAAGGAGTACAGAAAATAAACGTATCATCTGTGTCATCCTGTTGTGGTCTTTGAGTCATGAATATTAATGAAAAACAAACTAATTTGTTTGTTACAAGGATTGTAACTGTACTACTGAATGCTGAAATTAAACCAATTTCATTTTATGGTGTTTATCTTGTGATATTTGTCAAGCTTGACCACGATGATTATTTATCTGCTTATATTCTTGATAGTTTATATATTGTCATTATTCAGTCTGATTGTGCTTATTTAAATAAATTTCAGATTTATTGAATTTCAAGGACATGTGCTGGGTGTTTCACACAATCTATAATATATCTGAAAGTAGGAGCCTGTAACAAAAGATTTTCCATAAACCAGCTTTTTATCTGAGTACATGCTTGTGTTGGAGGAAGAGGTACTTCAATCTGCGTCACAATATTCACCACAGTGAAATACCTTGCTGCAAAACAGGATTTTACAGGGAGCTTTTAGACCAACCCCAGGAGAAATCAATCTATCTCCCTTCCTTTCCTTCCTTTCCTTCCTTTCCTTCCTCTCCTTCCTCTCCTTCCTCTCCTTCCTCTCCTTCCTCTCCTTCCTCTCCTTCCTCTCCTTCCTCTCCTTCCTCTCCTTCCTCTCCTTCCTCTCCTTCCTCTCCTTCCTCTCCTTCCTCTCCTTCCTCTCCTTCCTCTCCTTCCTCTCCTTCCTCTCCTTCCTCTCCTTCCTCTCCTTCCCTTCCTTCCCTTCCTTCCCTTCCTTCCCTTCCTTCCCTTCCTTCCCTTCCTTCCCTTCCTTCCCTTCCTTCCCTTCCTTCCCTTCCTTCCCTTCCTTCCCTTCCTTCCCTTCCTTCCCTTCCTTCCCTTCCTTCCCTTCCTTCCCTTCCTCCCTTTTCACTAGCACAAACGCTTTTGCTTACTATCTTGGTGAGAACATTGCTGTTAATTCTCTTTGTGGCATGACTGCTTTATTTCACAAGTATGTGGAAAGATGAGTGTAGAAATACTGTCATTGCTTCTGTTTGGATGCTCAGCAAAGAAAGCTTTTGGGCACTGTCGCCATGTCAGCTGGCACCTTTTACCATTGCTTTTGTGTTCTGGAGAATACAGAACTGTGGTAAAGGGTGTATCCCCCAAGAAAAGACTAATTTAATTTATTTTCATTTAAGCATTACTATAATGCTAGTGAAAAGCTGTTTAGAAGTGGAGATGACTGATGTATTTTCCTTTAAATCATGATTATAACTGATGAAAAATTCTATTTAGAAAAGGAGATTTATATACTTGTAATTAACTACTGTGTATGAGACTTGAATACTTCTCACTGGATTTTTTTTACTGCTTCACTGCCTTTGTCATTGCAGTTACTGTTAATTCCTCCAGTGTGATCTAGGAAAGCACAAAAGTATAGAAAACTTGTTATATCTTTCTTGTATGTAAACAGTTCATCAAAACATAATGGGAACCTGCCTTTTGCCACATTCCTTTGAGACAGAGAAAGGAGATGCTTAATCAGCAGTAAAGTCAATATATTAAGGAAGGTTTGTTGTCCAGTATGATATACAATAGAACTGACTATGAATAATTTCTTTCATTTGAGATTTTTAAGGGCATATTAAATGAACATCTGTCAGGAATGAACTAGATATACATGACTTAAAAGCAGGAGTTGAAATTAGGTCATTTTGTGAGGTGACTCAAAGGCCTGTATTCTTCTACTTTTATAAAGTCCCTTTCTGGCACTATTGCAGTAAAGATGACATTTCCTCTCAGAGAAAACTACCTGGCAAAGCAACTCAGACCTCAGACTACTTTTGTAATGCCTCCACAAGCCTGGCCTACTTATTGTTTCAGAATACTTAGTCAACTTCCTAGGAAAAAGAACCCTCCAACTCTGCCGCTTTTCTTGGTCCATCTGTTTAGACTTACAAATTTGTTTATATTTGCTGCTTTCACAATTTTGATTTAATTTTAAACAGGCCATTAAAATTGTCGTGGTCTCTATATCTGCTTCTCTTAACTAGGAAATGTGCTGGGTGCTTCCCTCTTAAACTCCTGTAATTTGTAAGAGGAAATTCTGCTTTGAGTCTGAACCAGTTCCATCCACCAGCAAAACTTTTCATGATTGGAGACACTTTGAGAAAGAATTAATCAGTGATGTACTTGAAAAGAACCCTACAGGAGCATGAAACTTCTAAGTACTTCCTCCTGGCTGTGTAGATATTTTAAAAATCTTTGTTAGAAGTTAGGTTAGCCTATGCAGTGCTTCTTGGTTTAGAATGGCACAAGGAATTTTCTGTCCAAAAGAGTCAGACAAAAGGGAACCGTGCTAGGAATCCTTGTCTTCCTTCTGTCCCATTAAAGCTGGTTTTACTACAGAAACCTGTGTCATAATGAAATAAATTAGAGAATAGGTGAGTTCAAAGTCTCTGTGAGCCTAGAGAACAGATATGTTTTACATGATTTATCAGTTTCATTTTCCAAAGAACAAAAAGCTGGCATTGCCCAAATGCCTGCACTGCACAGCAGTACTGACAGGGATACAGCCTGTGGCATCAGGATGGAGTAATGCTACATTACTTACATGTCTTTTGTATTTCCTCATCAGGCTTTAATCGACCTGCACAGTTCAGCTGATACTTAGGTCAGTCCATTCAAGCTGTCAAGAGAAATCTCTCAAGAGATCATCTGTTTCAAATATAAATTAATTTGATCTAGAATGACTTACTGGAGTATTAATATTTCACCCCCTTCCAAATAGCTGTGACAAGAATCTGTTAATATTATCTCTTTAAAGGAAAAATGCACTCTTTCTAGCATTTGTGTTTTGAAGAGCAGCTGATATGCTAGAAAATAAACTTTGTCCATACAAAAAAAAAAATTGTCCATTGAAGAAGAGACTTTCTCTTTCCATCAAGAAATTCTGTCTGATATAAGCATTAACTGAAGCCATATGGAAAACATATGAATCGCCTCTTCTGCAGTCAGTGCCATAGTCAAGATCCAGCAGATTTAGGTGCAGCCATTTAATTCCCATTTCTCCTCCCTTTGCAGGAGAGTGCTATCTCCATGGCCTGAGAGGCAGAAGGAGATGGATTTGCTCTACAGTCAGCCTTATTTGCAGCCTAATAAATAACTGCAATCTGATCTTCACATACAGTGAAAATTAGTATTTCCAGTTACAAATACAGGTCTGTGTGCTATTCTACTGCTGTACAGGGGTGCAGGAAAAAAAAATCTGTCAAAGCAGATGGAGCAGCTGGGGTCTGTAACTTTCTAAGCCGTGTACATTTCACCTTCCAGAGGCATTAGGTGTTCAGGTGAGCTTCAAGGATCTTGGTGGCTGGCTGGCAGGTGCTGTCATACAGAGATGCTGATGCATCTACAGTGTTTATTTAAGCCTGATGTTTCTGGGAAAAAATGAGAGGATAGAATAGTCTTTTGGATAAGAAAACATTGTCACGTCAGTTAATTTCAGAATCCAAAAGGACTCCAACTTCAGAGAGTACCTCTTGCTGTGTGGATAGAAGATCCTTTTGCTTGCAGGCTTTTGCAGAGATACAGAAGGAGCTTTATATTTGTGTGCTTACTTCTTCATGCTCAGTTAGTTCCCTTCCTGCAGTGTCCTGGAGTTCAAAATACACTTTGAGGGACTATATGAAATTCCAATGAAACTTCTAAGATCAATGTATCTGACTGTTCTTGCTCTTGTTATTGTTGTTCCTTGGTCAGGAAAAATTGACAGCAATCTTTTTGTCTTTTCCATGCACAGAATTCCAGTTTGGAAAGTTATTTCACTGAGCCTCTTCACGGACTTGTCAGTCCCTAAAACTGTCTAGATAGAAGAGTTAAATGCATCAAGTTTCTGGGGAGCTTAGTGGCGATTGACACAAAGTGCCTCTCCAGACCTGGTTTTGTTGAGAGGTAACACTTGAGAGACAGCCACAATGCATCATTTACAGAACTGTTCAACACTGAAATAAGCATTAGTTGCTTGATATCCACCATCAGCCTTTACTTTGTCCTGATTTGTCCTTGGTGACTTTCACTGTTGTTTCCTAACACTTTCCTTCTTTCTTTTCCAAACCCTGTCTTCAGTTTTTTTTATATCCCTAAATGTCATATAGCACCTAGTCCTTCCTGAAGCAGGTCAAGCTGGAGAAATCAAGTTTTATTTTCTGGTGGTCCTTTGTTTTTTGCATTAACTTGATCAGTCAAGCAAAGAACATGGAGACATACTGCATTTTTATGGATGGATAGGAATTCTCCCTGGAAAGGGAGGACATCATAGACTAATCTCATCTATTTGGGGTTGCCAGTAAGCAAATTGAAACTGAGGAATAAGAAACTCTTAAGAGATTTTTCATAACTATGAAGTCCTTAGTTCTAAAATCGTTAAGTGAGATTGGAAAGTGATGTGCTTGTCTCCACTAGAAAGAGTGTGGGAAAATGCAAAGCCAAACTATGGAATTTCTGACTTTTCTCTAGAAGATCTGTAGCATAATTCATCAATTCTTAAGATGTAGCCAGGTATAAAGAGCACATTTTATAGGCAATATGGAGGTGCACATATTTGGGTGAGATTTTCTTTGCAGTATTTCCAAATATGCAGCATTCCTTGCTCTAAAATTACTTATTTCAGGGGGATGAAGTGGGGCAATGTTTCTGCTGTCATCTAACCCAGGTACATCCCTTTTCAGGAAAGAGCTCTTGAATAAGACCAGTCAAGAACAGTGCTTCAACCTCAAAGCCTGCTTGCTTCTTTCCTGGCAAACACTCAAGGCTAGGAACTGTTAAGCAGTTGTGCTCACTCCTGTGCAGTGGCAGTGTTGTTCCATTGTGTGTATGGCAGATATCTTCCTCAGATGTGCATTAAATAATTGAATACTAAAGGATATTCTTGTGTATAGTTGCCACATCTTTCTCCCTAAGGGTATTTGTTTTGTCATCTATAGAATTCCTCACCTGCTAGCTGTTTCTGGTTTGTCACTGTAATAAAATTCCCTTTCAGGATCGCATTGTATCAATGACACTTGACAAGGAGTATGACGTCGCTGTCGAAGCCATTCGATTAGTCACACTAATACTTCAGTGAGTGTTTTGCAAGTATATTCCTTTTGAAAATTACCTAAGCCAGTAATACTTAACTGACTTGATTTCCTGTGTAATGAAGTGAGTCTGTTACTTTACACATAGTATGAAGTTGAACTGAATGTATACTAATAGGGTTATGAATCTAAAATAAGGTATTCCATCTTGTGGGAATGCAGTAGGCAAAGTACCAAAATGTATTGATGTCTCCAGACTGTCAGTGCATCTGCTGGCGTGGAAGAATGCCAAAGGGCATCTCTACCTTCTGCCAAGGGCAAAATGATTGTCCTCCCCAAAACAAGTATGCATAGGTTACATTTGCTAAAACAACTCTAGCATCTGGATGTGTTCCTGTATGATCCTGCTTTAGCAGGGTGGTTAGACTAGGTTGGACCTCTGGGTTTTCAGAGGTCCCCTCCAACCCCATCATTCTGTGATTAGCTAAACAAATGTCTGGCAGTAGTAGATTTGGTTACTGGACACAGTCAAAAAGAGTCAGCTGGTGGATAATCTACCAGCTTTTCCCTGTCAGCCTACACACCTGTGGTCAGATTGTGTGGAGGTGGTAGTGGTAGCTTACAATTCTAAACATGTGGCCATGGAGTTGAAGAGATACTTCCAGGCCCCTCAACAACTTCTTACTGAGATGCAGTGCCTTCCCTAAGGCAAAGATCCAGTCTGAGGATCATCACACACACTGTTTGAACCAGCTTGTCCACAGCAACCTCATGAGTGTGCTGCTGGAGGAGCACTGCTAGGCTTTGATTATGTGTTTGTTAAAACATATGTTAAAGAAAATCTGTTTTACAAGCATGAATAGAATTTCTACATCCTATTTTATACCCAGTATCTCCAGTCTGAAGAACATTTTTGAATGTTGGATGGAGCCCAACTCTTCTCAGTGGCATCCAATAAAAACATAAAGAGCAGTGGACACAAACTAGAACACAGGAAGTTCCATGTAAACATAAAGAAAAAATCTTTTGCTTTGAGGGTGGCAGAGTACTGGAACAGGCTGCCCAGAGAGGTTATGGAGTCTCCTTTTCTAAGGGCATTCCAAACCCACCTGGATGTGTTCTTGTGTGATTGGCTCTGGGTGATCCTGCTGTAGCAGAGGGGTTGGACTAAATGATCTTCACCTGGATGTTTTCCTGTGTGTTTGACTCTGGGTGATCCTGCTTTAGCAGATAAGTTGGGCTAGGTGATCTTCAGAAGCAGTTCAGAATATGATTTAGTAGGCATGGTGGTGTAGGGTTGACAGTTGGACTTGATGATCTTTGAGGTCTTTTCCAACCCTAATGATTCTAATTCTTTCAGTGGAAGCGAAGAAGCTCTTTCGAATGAAGACTGTGAGAACGTTTATCACTTGGTGTATTCAGCACACCGGCCTGTGGCAGTAGCAGCTGGAGAATTCCTTCACAAAAAGTAAGTTATTGGTTGTCCTGCAATAAGACTAGATTTGTGAATGCTTTCTAGTAGGGTTAAGATCAAAAGACAAAGAGTAGTGAAGTTATTTCACTCAGAAGAATGAAATATCCCTGTTTGGCAAAGCAGGAATTTAAATTTCAGAGACTTATGCACTTTTTCATATTCAAGATCTAAAGACTTGAAGAAAATGAATTTACTTTTTTCTTGCTCTACAATTCATGTGACTTTTCCCAAGTCTTCAAGGTCCAAAGAGGCTGAATAAACTTCTAAAGTTGGTTTAAATTCTGCAGCTTTTGCTGAATTACTGTTGTGATAACTTATGTAGGGCCTGTACATACCTGATGTTCTATCTCATAGGCAGTCATCGTTTTTACAGAGGTTTAAAGCAGTTTATTTCAAAATTGTGAACTTGAGGAGGTTTTATATAGTAATAATTAAGAAATTTGTTTTCTAAACTCACTGATTTCCCTTAAAAATATGTTTACACCCTGTTTACATCTTTATGTACCCAGCATGGGAAAAGAAATGAGCTAGCCTTTCCATGGAGGTGAATCATACCACATCTGTAACTCTGACCAGGACGTTGCCGCATCGTAGTAGTCGCATCAACCTTGGCATTTTACTCTTTGCAGATAAAATTCTTTTAGGAGTAATTTTCTTTTCTCCCCACGTGGGTTGTGACATTAGAGTTGTTTAATTTGCAATCTCCTCTAGGCAAGCCTGCCTAGACTAGATGATCTCTGGAGATCCTTTCCAACCTCTACCATTCTGAGACTCTTTAATACATTTATAGAGTATTTATATCAGAATCCAAGTTATCCATTTTTTTCATGCCAAGATAGAGAAACAATCTATAAAAACCTTAGTTTTCCTGTGCCTGTGTTCTAATTTTTTAGAACACAGATGGTTTATTAGGGATTTATAAATCTACATGGGAATTGTAAGCTTTCATCGATGGATTTCTGGAATTCCAGCTTTGTGACCAGATATAACCTCTTTCAAGGAATACATTTCCAAAATTCAGTTGCATTGACTTTCCTCCATGACATTTTATGAGTTACAGGAAAGGGTTGGATACTGAAATTCCTTTGTTAATCAACATGTGACAAAATAATGTTGAAAAAGGCCTCCAAGGTGAATAAAGACATATCTACACCTTTGTACTCCTAGCATGAAGTCAAAACTATCCTAACTTTTCCTTACACTGTTGCACTATGCCGTGTTCTACAAAGGTCTCTCAAGGTAAACATTGAAAGAAGATTATCCCTTTCCTGACACTTTTCTCTTGCCTTCTGCCAATGCACAAGAGCTAGTGCACCGTTTAAATAAGTTAGTATCGGCTTGACGCATTTGAGGTGGGATTTCTCTCACTTGATTTTTTTACATTTAAATACCACTTTCTACATGTATCTAGTCATTAGACTTTCTCTCTGTAGTTAGTCAAAGAAAGCAAACACTAGAGAATCGCTGACTCAGCCCTGAGGTGCATCTTTTAAGATATTTTAGCACCTGCACAAGTGTTTCTTCCTTTATTAAGATAAGCAGAAAGGAAGAGGCAATGCCTAACTAAAACGCATTTTTGTGTAACTCATTCTTTTCAGTGAATGACAGCAATGAATAGCTGTCAGAATAGCTGTTTCATGCTTCTAATTTTCTTCACTGTAGAAGCAAGAAACAGTTTTCAAACTTCTGAATGTAAACTAGTCATTGCTGTAAACTGTAAAGTTGGCACAGCTGAGATTCTCTTTAAGCCAACAAATTGGAGTGCTGAGAGTAGTTTGGAATTAGCCATGCATCAAGGAACTCAGTGCAGAATGTATAATTTACCTGGAAAACAATCAAATAATAGAGTGGTAGCTTAGTTTAGCCTTTATGCTGCTACTGGTACTTGAGGTTGGTTGGTTAATAGGGTGTCAAGTTTGTTTATACCATATCCTAGTCAGTGTGAGCACAGTGAAGGTACAATCTTAGTTCTTAAGACACAAATGGAATAAGTGCTACTAAGACTTAATAAGTTAAAAATGCAAAACTATACAAATTATGAAAATATGTAAAGCTGCGCAAAACCCTTAAATATGAATGTATTTTGGAGAGCTTTTTCCTGGGTGAAATTCTTCCAGCTCTGTGAACTTGAAGACTCGAAAGAATTCATCTCTTCAGACAGGCAGAAGTCATGCTGTCCTTCACCTGAAAGAAATAGCTTGAGATATTTTCAGTGTCTTTTATCAACAAATCTACAGTAATAGGAATGAATGCTCATCATATGATTGCAGGAATGAGATTTGTTTTGATAAACATCATAGCTCTTTTTGCTTGTTTTTAGACTGTTCAGCAGACATGATCCTCAAGCTGAAGAGGCTCTAGCAAAGAGGAGGGGGCGAAATAGTCCAAATGGAAACCTTATTAGAATGTTGGTTCTTTTCTTTCTTGAAAGTGAGGTAAAAAAATAATTTTAAACCTTTACATGTTTAATAAAAAACAGAACTTAAGTAGTGTTTTATCAATCTACAGTAACATGTTTTCTTTCTTTTCCTTTTTTTTCATCATTTCAGAAATACCGTATGTCCTTTACCCTGCTCCCTATTTCCTTGCTCATCAAGAAAATTCAATTCAAAGTATTCTTTGTGGTTTATTTTGCTCTTGCGTGCCCCCTCACTGTACCCAGTACAGCATTGCTGCTAGTATGGTGGCTACCAGGATTCATTGCTACATAGAAATGTAACTGGTTCCTTTTTTTAAGATAACCATATTAGGACTTGACCTCTGGAGTTACTCTTTATGGAGTAAAGTAATTTGAACCAGAAAGGAACAAAAATTACTTAACATCTCAAATTATGAAAGAATCATAGAATTATTCAGAGTGGAATGGACCTGAGTGTTCTTAGCTCAAAGCAGAGTTGGCTGTGAGGCTAGATAAAGTTCTTCAGGACTCTGTGCAGCTGCATCTTGAAGACATTGGAGAATGGAGAATGTAAACATGTGTACGATGACATTGTTTGGTGAACACCTTCAGGCAGGGATTGTGCCCATAGTCTGTAGAGACAGCATAGAGGGGAAGTTTTATGGTAGACATTATTATATTAATTCAAGTAAGGAATTCAGTGGTGAGGAGGAAAACTTGAGAAGATAAACTACCAGGTAGAGGATGCTCTGAAGATAGAGAGGCACAGGTTTAAAAATTATACATTTGATTTGGTAATAAACAGGTGGAAAAGGAAGGCTGAGAAAGTTTAATGACAAACATTTCTCTACAAAGGGAGGGTAGTATATTTGTGTAAAAAAGCAAAAGGAAGGGTACTGCAGTCAGGTATTTTAAGTGTTACGCAGCCTTGAACAAGAGGCTTGGCTGTGAGAATGAGAAAAAACACAATCAGATGCTGAGAGGGCAGAACAGCATTCAGGTACAGTGTTACTGTTAACAGTCTTTAGAAACACCTGATAAACATACATGTCTGGTTGCAATATCACTACTTGTGTGAGTCTTAGATCTGCTCTCTGAATGTATTTCTAGTTCCAGCTTCATAAAAACTTAGACTGTAATAGATCAGTTTATCTTTCAGTAAAAATACCTTAAATCTGAGTGTCTGTGGTTGGACAGTTCTTGCTATGGCTTTTTTTGAGACAGGTGTTAGAAGCGAAGTTTTAATAATTAGAGAATTGGGTGTTTCCATCTGTATAGGACTAGAAGACGTAAGCACTGCAATCTAAGAGGTACATAAGAAGAGGTAACAGTTAAAGCTGTGATAAGCATCAGTAGGCTCTGGGACACAGAACATTTTGCCCAAAGCTATCAGAAACGGGAATAGGTGAATGTACTCGCATCTCCTTCTCTGCATTCTTAGATACTTTGCAGTTAAGGAACAAGTCCCACGTCTAGCAGGCAAATCAGAACTGCATATTGGGCTTGTTATTTTTTGATAGCAGCGAAAGATCAGTTTACAAAACAGTAGAAGCTTCTGGATTATTTTTCTCACTTTACAATGACTGTGTTAATTCACATTAAAACATGTTTTGCAGTTAAAATTAGTGCTCATTCAATACCTCCTAAAATCAGCAGGATTTCTCTTGTTGTTTTCTGAGCACACAGCAGCATGTATGAAAAATAATTGCCTGTTCAAAAATGAGCACAAGTCTCTCTTTAGTCTGATGTCTCACCACCTCTGCTTTTCATAATGCAGTAAAAAGGGAGGAAAGGCAAGTTTGCAGCTCCTAGGTCAAAGTACTGAGAAAGACTTTTCACAAACAAGCTGCTTTTATGGAAAACAAGCTCGTATTGGTTTTATTCCTTCTTCTATTAAAACACAACCCCTTTGTCATGTAACTTGTATCGTTCATTTGGAAGAAGACTGCTGAATTTTTAAGAGTTAGTTTCAAACTGACTTTTCTTTCCAACTAACCTAATAATACATGCCCAGGACACTCTTCGTGGCCAAATGATTGTGATAGTTGAAAAAATGCTGCTTGTACCAGAACACTGTACTGATGGTTGCCTTGGATTTTCTAGTTGCATGAACATGCAGCCTATTTGGTAGACAGTTTGTGGGAGAGCTCTCAAGAATTGTTGAAAGACTGGGAATGTATGACAGAATTGCTCTTGGAGGAACCAGTCCAAGGAGAAGAAGGTATTTGTTTAACTTCTCTACTTCATTAATATTGCACGGTATTTTAAATTACTCCTTCAAAAGATGTTTCACTGTGGTTGATAGAGATCTTTACATTGTGGCTTGTTTAGAAAGTGTATTTGAGGAAGATTTTCATCTAATACATTTTTAATGCACTTTGCTTCAGAAGCAGCATTTTTGGACTCTGTTTTTCATCTTGTGAAGTCTGCTGTACTGTGGTTCCCTAATATTAAAGGCTAGAACCACTTCTTATCCGAATGTTTAAATAGCTAGCGTATGCATGGACACTTCACTAAATTGAATAGCTAATACAGTTGTAAATAAACAAGCACTTCAGGTGGTGTTAGTTAAATGTGGAGCTTTTCCAGACAATGTTAAAAGCTAATGAATTCCCAAGAGGGAATAAAGCAAGCAGATTGTTTTGTCAATTATTTTCAAATTTCCTTTAGCTAATAAGAGATGTGTGCACAAGGTAGCCAGGGAGTCCTAACTGTAATGACTGTCACTCAAGATCCTTTAGAATCCTTCAGGATTCTCATGCTTTAGGGGCCTTCATAGAGGGTAGTGGTTGAAAAATCGATGTATTCCTATTATGATGTGCTCATCATCTCAACGTTTCAAAATCTGATCTTTGGGTATCCACCTGCTACAAGCGTGGTGCTTTCATAGTAATTTCCTTAGGAAATTATAGGCACTTTGTTTTTGTGTAGCCTCGTGGGGTTTGATTTTCTGTAAGTGACCAGAACAGAACTAATACTTCATGATACTGAGATCATTTTACAAGGAAGTGACAGTGGACTGTCAGTTGTTTTCCCTCCTCTGTGATGCTCTTTATTTTGTGGATCTTCATTGTATTCCCCTTAATCCATCCTTTATCCAGACTACATTTCTCTGGACTCTTCATTTCTGCCATATTTATTTTGAGATAATGTGAATGGTAATTAATTCAAAGAGCAAGTAAGAAAGCTTTGGGTTTATAAATGGAACAAAATGATGCTTGCTGTGTTGTTGTCTATTCCCTCTGCTATACAGCTGCACTCACAGGTTTGACTTCTTCAAGATGCCTTGCACAACCATCAGAACTGATTTTACTTCTTGTTTTCCCTCTGTAGCAATGTCTGACCGTCAGGAGAGTGCTCTTATTGAGCTGATGGTCTGTACAATCAGACAAGCTGCTGAAGCACATCCTCC
The DNA here is from genome assembly GCF_027791375.1 of Indicator indicator. NCBI lineage: Eukaryota > Metazoa > Chordata > Aves > Piciformes > Indicatoridae > Indicator > Indicator indicator. Next base: position 13,782,553 of record NC_072022.1, on the reverse strand, counting down.
AGTAGGCAGAGGCACTGGCAAGAGGGTAAGTGGTGCTGCTGGAGGTAGCTCAGACCTCTGTGTGTTACTGTAGTAACGTAAAATATTTGTTTACTAATGCTATATTTTCACACTTCAAAATTACATTTTTAGAATTCATGTTTCCTGTGTCATATGAACATTATGTAGGAAAAACAGTAGAAATTCTATTTCTGGACATTTTGGGGAATTTTGTTTACTTGTTTGATTGGGGGTTTTGCATTGCCAAGTCAAGTAAATATACAGCATGAAAACATTTTTTTTTTTTAATATTCTTTTTATCATATCTCTGACTTACACTTGTGAAGTACCCACATCTACAGCCCTTAATGTTAAACCTAGATTAGAATTGAAAGTGTAGAGCTTGGGAACTAAATAAGATTGCATCTGGCTGCCTTCCATAAAAAGGAATGTGCTGCTGACATGGGGGTGAAATTTCCAGAAAGAGCCAACAGTATCTTCATCATGGGAGTAGTTAATCACTGGATCAGAAGCTGAGTTTATGCTGTTTCCATCCTTAGCAGTTCTCCAGACCTGACTAGACTAAGCCCTGAGCAGCCTGGTCTGACCCCTGAGCTGGCTCTACTTCGATCTGGAGGGACTGGGACCAGCCTGAATGCATCCATGTTTTTATGTATCCATCTTCTTTGACCTCTTCCACTGAGTGCCATGGAAGTTTAACAATTTGACGTTCTGGCCATATTGCAATCTAGTTGCCTCTTTATTATAGTGATTGCTTTGGGATCAGTGGAAGTCCATTCCTAAAGCTGGGCATGCAGTTTTAAACATTCCAGTATGTCACAAGGTCAGGGTGATCAAGAGGCTTTCAGCTGTATTCCCCATAAATACAGCATCCATGTTCCAGAAGAGTCTTCAGCATCCCAAACTCATTTCCCTTATTTTTGATATTCCCCCTCTTATTTAGCTTAGACTAAAATTAAATAAATCCACATGAACATTTGGTACTCCTGTTAAGTTCTGTTCTGAATAGTCATAACTAGTTTATTTTAAAAAGCCACAAACTTAATGAAGGTGAAATAAAAGGTAGACTTAGCACTCTTTATTGCTAAACTAAATCCACTTACTTAGCTTCTTAACTTTTCTGTGCAAAAGCAGATTAGCCTCATGTCCAGAAAAAGCATCCCAGGAAAAGCTCCAAGAAACTATCAAATGAAACATGCTTGATGTACCTTAATTTATAAATCATACTCTAAGAAATTTTTACTGTGTTAGAATGTTTCAGAGGTAAGAGGGCAGTCTTTGAGAGCCGTTACTGAAATTTGCACAAGCATGTATTATCCTGTGTTATCAAAACTGTATTGTAAGCACAGCTTAACTGTGTTTTGCCTCTAGCTGCAAACCCTTCTAGCAAACAAAGCAACCTTTAAATTTAACAAAAATTTCATATTTGTATTTTCTGTTTAGAAAATGTCACGATAGCTTTCTGGGGTTTTTTTCTGTCTCAGAAGATCTGCAATTGGGCTCATTTCAGTTCAGCAGATTGCAAAGTCATAGATTTTCGATATCTGTCTATCTTCAAAGCAAGAGAAAACACTTCAGTAAAATACATTTCACTTTCTGAAGGCTGATCAGAAGAGTCTTGAGGTCATTCTAGGGACCTGGATGAATTCATAGCGCAGAGTAACAATATTTGGTCACCACACAGTGACTGGGTCGTTAGGGGGTGGGAGCCTGACTTGCTTGCTGCATTTGTGCTGCCCTATGATGAGCTAGCAGCTTTTGCTGCCACTGGTGGTACAGGAATTGGGGTTGCTCCTGTGTGTATTCAGCTGTCTCTCATGGATTGCGCAAGTGGTTTCTTCCCCAGTTTACAAATCTATTCCCACTCACTCCTGTGGTTGTTTTGGATTATCTGCTGACATGATAGGCTACCTGTAATCCAAGCACATGTTTCGCTTCTTTGTTCCTCCTCACTCAGAGTGATGTAGGTATGACACTGAGCTTTTGCTTCTTTTCAGTCATGAGTTGTGGGATGGTAACTGCAGGGATCTCTGACTTGTCAGTAGAGGTTTGTTGTGTTCTCCTGATCTTGCTGGCTTATTCTTTAAGTTGTAATGGGAGCAGATTTCTGATTATGCACTCACCTTCTTGTGAAATAGTTTCTTCTCTGGCTTTAGCTTGTAACCCTTACTGTGGAGTCTGGTAGCTTTCCTATACATAAATCGTTAGCTAACTTGAGTATTTTATTGTCATTATTTGGTTTCAAAAGTATTCTCTCCTTTTCTGAAGCCAAGAAGTTGTTTTTTTTATGAAGCATGCTGTTCTGATTATTGTCTCTCTGCACTGTTTCAAGGTAGTTTTGCTATGACAGCATTAGTAGCTTCAGTCTGTCACTGAAATTCATAAACCAGTTCTGTGAACTTAGATGTGTGTTCTCACAGAGAATTACATTCCAGTTTAGAGATGAGGCCATGAATCTGCTAATGAAAATCACTGTTACACTGTGGCTTGATTTTGGTATTCTTAATTATACTTTGGTTTTCTGTGAGGTCTTACATTAACACTTTGTTAATGTGTGAAACCCAGAGCATACTTCACTTGGAAGCAATAGCAAAACTTCTCCTGACTTTGGGTTATATTTGAATTTCAATCCTAAAAAATAGTTGCTGTGTTGAGACAATGTCATGCTGGATGATCCGGTGTTTTCCTTTTCAATCATGGCTTCTTAGGACACGTGGTCCCCCTGTTTAATCATGCCTCAGTCCAATGTGTTTGAGCTTTTTTATTCCCTTCTCTTCTGATTTATTAAAAATACGCTTGCATGGATTTTTGTTTGTAATTCCAAATTTGGAAAAATTAATGAATCCATTATGCAAAAATTGTATTTACATGAGTTATTTTTGATCATTTGCAGGTCTTGACAGCAAAAGAAAGAAAAACACAGATAGATGACAGAAATAAGTTGACGGAGCATTTCATTATTGCACTTCCTATGTTACTATCAAAGGTACATTTTTCAGCACAATAAATCTCACTGGTATTTACAACTGTTTATGGTTTTCACTCTGTACTGTAGGAGTTTGTTTTATACTTGACTGTTTTGTGTTTTGTTTTTTTCTGTTTGTTTGTTTCTTTCAATGATGTTCTAGTATTCTGCTGATGCTGAGAAGGTTGCAAATCTCCTGCAGATCCCTCAGTATTTTGATCTGGAAATCTATAGCACGGGCAGAATGGAAAAGGTATAGTACCCTGGGCAAGAAGGCTGATTCGTTGCAAGATCTGACTGCTGTGCAGTACCATGGTACTGTACCCTCACTTGGCTTATTAGTTATCTAACCTTTATTTGGTGTATTCTTTGAGTGACTTTTTCTTTGAGCTTGATTGTTCAGGTTGTTAAGGTGAAAACTGAACTTCTTTTCTGATCTGCAGCATCTGGATGCCTTACTGAAACAGATTAAGTTTGTTGTGGAAAAGCATGTGGAATCAGATGTTCTCGAAGCATGCAGCAAAACCTACAGCATACTCTGCAGTGAAGAATATACAATCCAGAACAGAGTTGACATAGCCCACAGCCAACTTATCGATGAATTTGTGGATCGATTCAACCATTCTGTAGAGGATCTGCTACAGGAGGTTTGTTTTCTTAAAATGAGTTTAGTTAGACTACCTAAAATACACCATGATAATCTCCAGAAAAGCGTTCTTACAAAGTCATGTAATTATCCATCTGAAGATGTCATGGAGCAGCAACTATTTCTAATGATTTGGAGCTATTTCTCTGCATAGAATATCCCTTGGACTAGCCAGTAGACCTGCAAAGCACTGATGCTGTAAAAGATGACATGGCAATCCTGCTTCTGAAAGTTTAGTATAGTATTTAAACAGTCCACATGAAAAATTAAATAGATGAATGCGTGAGAGCTGATGAAAAATGAAAAGAAAGATGCATTTATATTAATGCTTCTGGTGATTTCCAGTAGTCACAAATGGATATTCAGGCAGCAGAATCAAGACTGGATTATGTCGTGAATGGAAGAGAGGATTTAGTAAAATATTTATAATGGCATATTGAAGGAGTTCTGGAAAGAATGAAATAAAGATACAGGTCTGAAACCAGGAGGTACCTGGGATTTACTTGTAAGAATTTATGCTTCAAAATACTTAAGACGGAATACGTTAAATAAGAACAGAAATCATAGTAGTTTTTTCTTGCTTTACATCAATTTAACTTTGTGTAGCACTACTTAATGTGTTGTAATTCTCATGCTTTTTAAACATAACTTAGGGGCTACATAGACCTTTTTCTTCACTTCTGATCATGCACTGCACTGCAGCAGATACATTTAGGTTTTGACGTACACTAGAAGCAAGTTAACAGTCTCTGTTTTAGAATTGCATGTTAGAGAAAATGAGGGTTTTTCTGTCTTTAAGTAATATAGCGCACACAGGCATACTGTATATATGCTTTGTCACATTGCAGATTAAATAATTTTTCTATGGCTGTTGGAATGTACATGAGCAAAAAAGGCATAACCCACAGCAGTTAGTGCCCTGCTGTACAGTCTCTGATAGAACACATTTACCTTGCTGTCTACCTGTCTCCTATTTTATGTGTACCTTCTCAGAAACTTCTGAGCTGAACCTGAAAAAATAATCCAGAATTTGTGCTACACCACTGCCTATTTGTGTGTGGCAAGGTGTAGTCAATCTGCCAGGCTTCACCATACTTGTACTTGGACCATCGGTCACCGTACCACAAGGGTTTGATCCGCTTTGCCTGCTTAATAGCAGCACAAATGTCACAGTCATGGATGACTTGAGTGATAGCATCCATGGAAATGTCAATGGATCTGTCACGAGCCCATCGGTAGGTTGCATCTCTGCCTTGATGTCCTGACGAGTCATGGGCCCACCGAGCTAAGAACAGCTCACCTCGGTGTTTCCAGTCAAGATCAGGATCAGGATCAGAGTTTGTGTCCACCTGGGAAACTCTTGCAGCTAGATCTGCCTGATGGTTGTGTTGTTGTTCTTCAGTAGCTTTGCTCTTAGGAATGTGAGCATCGATGTGTCTCACTTTCACTGGGATTCTCTCAATGCGAGCAGCAATGTCTTGCCACAGATCTGCAGCCCAGATTGGCTTTCCTTTCCTCTGCCAGCCATTCTTCTTCCAGTCTTTCAGCCAACCCCACAAGGCATTGGCTACCATCCACGAGTCGGTGTAGAGATAAAGCTTTGGCCATCTCTCACGTTCAGCTACGTTAAGAGCTAGCTGGACAGCTTTTACCTCTGCAAATTGACTGGATTCTCCTTCTCCATCTCTCGCTTCTGCAACTCTGCGCGTTGGACTCCACACTGCAGATTTCCATCTCCGCTTGTTCCCAACCAGACGACAGGAACCGTCTGTGAACAAAGCATATCTCTTGTCATCATCAGACAGATCACTGTAAGGAGGAGCTTCCTCAGCACGAGCTACTCTCTCCTCTGGAGGCTTAGCACAGCTTGTGCCTTCTGGCCAGTTTGTGATCACCTCCACCAAACCAGGCCTTTTGAGATTTCCCATTCGAGCTCTCTGTGTTATTAGAGCCATCCACTTAGACCAGGTAGCATCTGTTGCATGATGTGGTGAAGAACCTTTGCCTTTGAACATCCAATTCAGAACTGGCAATCTAGGAGCTAGAAGAAGTTGTGACTCAGTTCCGATCACTTCAGAAGCAGCTTTCACTCCTTCATAAGCAGCTAAAATCTCTTTCTCTGTTGGAGTGTAGTTTGCCTCTGAGCCTCTGTAGCCACGACCCCAGAAACCAAGAGGACGTCCTCGTGTCTCCCCTGGAGCTCTTTGCCATAAGCACCAGGTTGGACCATTGTCACTCGCGGCCGTGTACAGAATGTTCTTAATGTCTGGACCAGTTCGGACAGGTCCCAGACCCATCGCTTGGACTACCTCTCGCTTGATCTGGTCAAAGGCTGCTTGTTGCTCAGGACCCCATTGGAAACTGTTTCTCTTTCGAGTCACATCATAGAGAGGTTTCACAATCTGACTGTATCCAGGAATGTGCAGTCTCCAAAATCCCACTATGCCTAAGAAACGCAGAGTTTCTTTCTTGTTGATGGGATTTGCCATGGTGGAGACTCTGTTTATCATATCCATTGGGATGTGATGGCGACCATCTTGCCACCGCACTCCCAGAAACTGGATTTCCCTGGCAGGTCCTTTCATCTTGTCTCGCTTGATAGCGAAACCAGCTTGCAAGAGAATGTCAATGATTTTGTTACCTTTCTCGAAGACTTCTTCAGCAGTCTCACCCCAGACGATGATGTCATCGATGAACTGAATGTGTTCTGGAGCTCCACCTTTCTCCAAAGCATCATGGATCACTGCATGGCAGATGGTTGAACTGTGAATCCACCCCTGGGGCAAACGATTGAATGTGTACTGAATGCCTCTCCAGGTGAAAGCAAACTGAGGCCTGCATTCCTCTGCTATGGGAATAGAGAAGAAAGCATTAGCAATGTCTATGGTAGCATACCATTTGGCCTGCTTGGATTCCAGCTCATATTGGAGTTCCATCATGTCTGGCACAGCTGCACTCGTGGGTGGAGTTACTTCATTCAAGGCACGGAAATCAACTGTCAGACGCCACTCTCCATTCTGCTTTCGCACAGGCCAGATTGGACTGTTGAAAGGTGAATGAGTTTTGCTGATGACCTTCTGACTCTCCAACTGACGAATCAAGTTTTGAATGGGCACCAAAGAGTCACGGTTGGTTCTGTATTGTCTGTGATGCACAGTTTGAGAAGCAACCGGCAGCTTTACATCCTCTATCTCATGTTGTCCCACAACTGCAGATTCATCTTGAAAGCTCAGGTCTAATGGACAACTTCAATTTCCCTCCATCAATTTCTACAGTTGCTATTCCAAAAGCCCATTTGTAACCCTTAGGGTCTTTAAAACGCCCTTCTCTCAGAAAGTCAATTCCCAAAATACAAGGTGCATTAGGACCTGTTACAATAGTATGTTTCTTCCACTGCTTCCCAGTTAAGCTTATATCAACCTCTATCTTAAACAACTCTTGAGATCCACCAGTGACTCCCTGAATAGTTATAGATTCTCCCCCTTGATAATTTGATGGTATTATGGTGCACTGAGCTCCTGTGTCAACCAATGCCCTGTACTTCTGAAATTTTGAAGTGCCAGGCCACTGGATGTACACATCCCAATAGGTTCTGTTATCTCCATTATCCCTTACCTCCCCCTGGCGGAAGGCAGGGCACCCCTAATGGTGGGGATTACCTCCACATGTACAGCCGGCACAATGTCCAGCACCAGAATTAGGATCACTGTTGGAGCTATCAGAGTTGTTCTGGGAAACTGAGGAAGCGACAGCTACCCTCCTGGTATTGCTACCTCGGGATCTGCCCCTCTGCAGCTCCCGTAACCTCTTGAAAAGATCAGAAGTTGGTTGACCATCCCATCTGTTCATGTTCTCACCAAACTGATCACGCAGAGTTATCCAGATACTGCCACGTGATTGCCTCTGCTGTCTGTTTTGGTTTGACCTATTCTGGAATGGCCTTCTTGGAGCACGTCTGTTCCTAACAGCTGAAACTTGTATCCATCTGGAGGAAGAGGAATTAGAATCATCCCCCTTCATCAAGTTGGATATGGAGGTTTTAAGTTCCTCCTTCAGCTCTTTCATGCAATTCTTTATTTCTCCAGACAAAGTTTCAATGGCTGAAACCAAAGAAGTACGTGCAAGACTATCCTCCAATTGCCTCATTTGGTCAGTGAAATGGCCAACAGTGGGAGGCACTCCACCATAATTTCTTGCCACAATCCTGCTTGCCAGAATAGTAGCATAATTAGGAGGAGCAAGCTTAATGAGCTTTTTGGCAAGGCCTGTTCCAACAGGAATTTCGTCAGGATTCAGAGTCTTATGATCTCCATACATTACTTCTCTCACAGCAAACTCTCTCAGACGCTTGATTCCCTCAGCTATTGTGGTCCAAGGCTTAGGGTTCCATGGTAAATCATCTCTGCTGGGGTACCTCAGTGAGACTGCCAGTAGGAGGCGTGCCCACAGAGAAACTTTACCAATGCACTTGCCTAGATGCCTGTCTATGCCTGTATCCTTTGAGAGCATCCTCAACTGAGAGGCCGACTTGTCACCTACCACCAATGCTGGGGCTCCCATATCAAAACACCTGGCTAGCCAAGACAGGACTGGCTCATTATCTCCTCTGATGTAATCCTTCCTCACATGTCTAATTTCCTGTCTGGGTGCATTAGCTGACTGTATGTCATCCTCATCATCATCATCATCATCATCATCCTGAGGTCGCTGTCCCCATAATCCTATTTTAATCCTCCGTTGAATTTCTTTGAGTTCAGAGGCACTACCAGCAGTTGCTAATCTACCAGGGTCTACATCCTGACCTACATCTCCATCATCCATGTGTGGTCTCAAGAGGTCTACCAGAGTTTTAAGGCTAACCCTCTCTTCCTCATCAGAAGGATCTTTCTTAACAGAGGGACCCTGAGTAGAAGGACCCTCATCTCCATCTACACCATCTCCTGCAGCATCTGCATCTCCTCCTGCAGCTCCTTTACGCTTTCTGGTGATAGTGGCAACCAAATTTACTGGCTTGGTTTTCACATTTACAGCAGAGTTGGAAGAGCAAGTAGCCTTATGTCTTTCTTGACACAGTGCTATCAGTAGCCATATGATTATTCCAAGAAGCAACAAAATTAAGGCAAGCACAAGATATTTAGGGTACCACTGGTTCCAAAGACCCTCTGTAGTTGTAAGAGGAGTAACAAACTCATATGTGTCTGCTAGCAGATCCATAGTTGAGTTACCATAGCTTCTTAGCCCAATAAGACCACAACAGAATTCACCAACATTCAGTAACTTGTTCTTAACCCAAAGAAACGACTTATATGCCACATATCTCACAATCTTGTCTATCATGCAAGAAATGGCCCATCTGTAGACAATTGCACCAATAATAGATGAAATAGAATGACTCAGAATCCAAAACAGCTTCATTTTGCTTCCTAATCTGAGCAGAAATAAATCAAACAAGCAATCGAGCCCCGAGTTGGAGCGCCGAAAATAAAAAGTGTGTCGGTGTGAGCTGAAATTCCCCCCCACCAACAATAACCAGGCTAGCTCAGTCTGGAAGCAAATGAAAAGCTGTATTTACAAGCAGAGTCTAAAATCTACAGTGAAATGCAATGAATATGTACAAATATACAAAATTCACAACATTCACAAATATATACAATCAACAGAAAAAGCACAACCGATCTCCCTTTGCTTCCCCCCAAGGGGATCCTCCCAAAGGGGCCTCCCTCTCCCAGGAGCTTTCCCCCCCAGACCCCCCTGGACAGAGAAGCACAGTTAGTTAAGCAGAAAGTTGTTAACTTAGCTGCCAAGGTCAGTACGTGTTATCTTCAGCCAGAAGAGAAGAAGAAACAGCAGCCAGACAGCCCAGCAGCTGCCCCCACTGCCGAACGCAGAATGTGCCGAATGCCTACTTTGTTTTGGGTAATAGTTCTTAAACATTTCTATCTATCCAATGGAAGTGTTTAGAACAATCGTTATTTTGCTTTCTTACACCCAATAGTGACTTATTTACATTCTTTCACTTTCTCTGTTCTGAACTTTGCAAGGAAAAATTAAAAAGACGGTTTCAAACCATCACACAAGGAAATCCTTTCAGCTCATGCCAATTCTGTGTCTCGGTGTCTTACAAATGTGGATTTTGGAAGTTCCTCATCTCTGGTCAGCAGGACCAAAAACTCTAAAACAGAAACCTTGGGGAGTCTGTTGCTGTCATGGGTAATAAAAAGGGCTAAAGGACTGCCAGCACAAAGATCCAGCTTCAGAACCAACCATATTCTCCACACCAGCTGTCCAGCAACTAATTACTGTAAATAGTGGTCTTTGCTCTTTCCAGCAGTACCATTAACACAGGTTCAAGAACATGAAAGTCCTCTAATTTTCCACTATCCCCACACCACTGGCACCAAGGTTCAGTCTGGCTGTATATGCAGGGACGAGTCTCCTATGTTGTTTCTCCAAACCTGGCTCCTGGAATCTTCATCTTATTTTTTTCCTGCCACACTCAGATCAGCAAGAAGCATTTCATTCATAGTGTCTTGCCTTGAGATGGAAGAAAATGCTTAGGGGATTTTTCAAGAATCAGTCCAAGAAGCAAGCAGAATCCCGATTCTTTGGCACTGACTTCTCATTTCTGTTACACTGTCTTGTTGTGTAGGACATTATGAAAAGGTCGTCTTCTAGTTTTTTTCTCATAGTTTTATCATGGAACTTCTGCAAAGCAAATGCCACGTTTGGTCTTTCTGGAGACAGCTGTGTAACAAAGGGAAATTAGATCTTTTTGAGGACAAGCAGCTTTTTTAGAAGAGCCACCTTGAAGCTTTCACATGGCTCAGCTGTCGCAACATTATTCATCTGTGGATTTAGAGACAGCATTCCATTGCCTGGAGAGTTTCACTAAAGATCCAGTCACCATTTCACAAGTATTACTGGGACACCCATAGATGTTTTTTTCAACCATAATCCTAAACTCAGCAAAAAAAGGCACAGTTAGTCTTTCTTATTTCTGACATACCCATTCTCTTCTACACAGTAGCTTTGAAGAGGAGTCAAGACAAGAACTAGTCCTCTAGTTCTGTCAGCTCTCCTTCTGTCACAGACACCCTTCTAAAAGCCAGCAGTCCAGCTAGTGTTGACTGCTTTACTGTAGCATCAGACCTCTTGTTCTCTGATCTGAGGAGGTCCAGTGCTGTCGTCTTTGCAGGCAGCTTCTCTTTCAACAGCACCACAGTGTGAAGGATGCTCTGAGACGTACTAGGCAGGAAACAAAGCCTGAACTCCTGAAGTACTGTGGGCTAGTGGCACAACTTGAGGCCACTTCCTCTTGTGCTATTGCTAGTTACTTGGGAGAAAAGACCAACTCTCATCTCTCTGCAATCTCCTTTCAGATGTACAGAAGAATTAAGAGGTTTAGATCCCCATAAAAAGGGAGTGTGGAGGTCTGATGTGATATAGAGAAAGATGTGAAGACAAAACAAAAACAGAAGTAGGAGAAAGCAAGGAAGAGAATAGTGGAAATAAGGATTTAAAAATTTGGCCTTTGTGATATTCTTTGAGTGATGATGGCTATTTCATCATTTTAAAGATATTTTAACTTTGGAAAATGTACATCCTTAGATCCAAGGAAGTATCCTACTTCTTTATGACTTCTTGCTAGGTTAATGAGAGAAATATTCATCAAGAGTTGCAACTGAGGGCAGGAAAATGTCTGAAGTGTTAGGCTTCTAACTGGAGGAGAAATCATCAAAGTGAAATGGAATCATAGAATTGTCAGGGTTGGAAGTGACCTCAGGGTTTGGCAGGGACACCTCACACTAGATCAGGTTGCGCAGAGCCCCATCCAGCCTGGCCTTAATGGAGAATTGTCACAAGTGGGTTTTCTGTTTGCAGAAAGCTGCTGGGAAAATTAAGTTTAGGAAGTACTTTATTTCCACTTGTTGCACAGAGAGAATTTGCAGTACAGTTTGCATTAACTCTTAGGATTTATGATCATTTGAAACGCAAGATAGAAAAAAGTAAATGTAAAATAATTCCACAGTCTTTATTCTTGGACAGTTGTTTCCCTTATTTGTAAAATCTAAATTAAAAAACAAACAAACACCACCCAGCAGCAATGAAGAATTTGAAAAGAAAGACGTTTTCCCATTGATCATTGGGTTTAAAAAAAAAAAAAAAAAAAAACAAAAAACCCCACCAAACACTTACTGCTGACATCTGCAGGTTTGTGGCGTAGAACAAGGTAAGCATTTGGCTTTGTGTAGCATGTTCAACAGCTGATGTTTGAAGCTGATGGTTCAGTCCTTCTGTAAAATAAGGTAGAACTCAGATTTTATTCTTGGGAATGATTTCTACTGCTAGAGGATACTGTATTAACAAAGTGACACTGCGGGTGATACTGCTTATTTCCTAGTGCTGTGCTGTGGTTCTTTAAATATTATTTTTATGAAATCTATGTATGGAATCAGCCAGGTTTGGTGTCAGCATAAACTCTCAACGAAGTCTGCTCCTCCCTGTGCGGTACTGTGCTCTTCTGGATTGCTGAATTCTCTTAATGGGTTTCCTTTCATTTTCAGGGAGAAGAAGCTGATGATGATGACATATACAATGTGCTCTCCACGTTAAAGAGATTAACCTCTTTTCACAAGTAGGTGACCCTTTTTTCCCCTCAAGAATTTACCATTAATTTTGTAATTTCAATGGGTATCAGTTAGCCAAGATGGCCAAGAGTCACAAAGCATTTCTTCTTTATCACAAGATCTAGAGGACCTTGCTTCTGCCACTTTTTTAATACGAATTGATTTTAGTGTTTTCATTTCTCTCTTATTTGTACTTAGTCTTCACAAACCCTGAATTCTGTGTTGAATCATGGTATGAAATGGTTCTGAAGTATTTATTTTTTGTTTCCATTTAGCAAGAGTCCCACAGAAATCATTAAATCATTACTAATTTCCATAGAGCAGCAGGCTGACACGTGCAAATTAGGTTTTCAGTCTCCCTGGTAACTAGGGAGCCACTAGAAGTGCTAGAGCCACTTCTGCCTTTTCTGAGAGGACTGGTGAAAGCTACAGTTCAAATCCAAGAAAGAAGCACAAATCTGAAGGCTTTTCTGAGAGTCTCTCATATATATATTTTTTCGTTTAGGGTTCCAAATCTCTAGAGAGTTAATTCAGACAATGAAGCAAGCTTTGTAGAATTACAGACAAATTAGGGTTGGGGACACCTAACTTCACTTTCAAAAAACAGGACAGAGAAAAGAATCAAAGCTGAAAAGCAGCTGTGTGTAAGTTCTCAGATGATTAGTTATTTATGATTACAGTTCAATGGGAATTTCTAATTAATAATCTGCTTGCATATAAAGAAGCAATGAAATCTTTTCATTACTCTTCTGAATGTTACTTCTGATACAATTTCTTTGTGTAACAATCACACCATCTGAGACTGAATTCTTGCCAGACCTTCAGCTGTGAGATTGGGATCTTCAATTCCATACTTGTATTGAGCATTCTCACCTCAGAGAACAGTGGCTATTGCCTGATACTGTCATTGTCTGTCAGCAGCTGGGAGCCAAAAAAATTAAGTTAGTGGAAGAAATTGAGACTGCAACTGAACAGCTGATACCTTTCAGATCATCTAAAAGTGCACTGATAAGGTAGTTGCTGATGCTTTGAAAAGAAATGTTTAATTCCCTCTCTTGTTGCATTGAGAGACACTCCACTATACTCTGTCTGTGCTTGTGTTTCCTTGGTTGCTACTGCTTGTTCATATTTTAGGAAAAAGAATCGCAGCAAGGTATTAAGACACATGATAGGGGATAATCAGAAAAGCATTCCAGTCCAAAAGAGATTTCCCAAGCCTGAGCTAATCCTTTTTCTGAGAGGGTCACAACAACAAAAGGTTCCTAGCACACTTCTAAATTTATGTCTTTTGATCAGAAAAAAAAATTGTCATTACAATGTTTCCTTCCAAATTTTCAGAGTATAATAATACGTTTTCTTGAGGTCTTCTGATTAGAACACAGGGAGTAGATACTTGAGCTGCTTCTTTTTGCTAAGGCTTCACTGACATTTACAGCATTTTTTTCTTTCTTTATGTGCATGAAGACAGTTTTTCTGTACTGACTTCAGCCCAGTTCAGCTGAGCTTTAGAAAATCACTGAATGGTAGTCATTGGAAGGGACCTCAGGAGACTTTCTAGTCCAACCCTCTGCAAATGCAGCTTTAACATATGACACATCAGTGCTGTAGTAGTTTGTGAGCAGCAAAATATCAGCATTTCTTATTTAATTACTTCAGTTAATTGAGTGCAAGACACATGAATCTTATGCGTCACCTCTGTCACTCTGGGTGCACTTCTTGCTACTGATGTGTACAGGGAGTTGTTTCACATCTAGAAACGAGGATTGTTGGTATCACAGTGCAGTAGTCCTCAAATGTAATAGGGAATTTGATTTGATTCCTTCCTGCCTCCACACTGACTTCATAAGCCTGCAGTGGCTCAGCTGTGGGCTTTACTTCATCTCACAACCTTCTGTCAGAAACATATAATCACAGAATCACTAAAGTTGGAAAAGACCTCTAAGATCATGAAGTTGAACCATCAACCCAACACCACCATGCCTGCTAAACCATGCCCCAAAGTGCCATATCTACATTTTTTTTTTAACACCTCCAGGGCTGGTGACTCTGCTACCTGCCTGGGCAGCCTGTTCTAATGCCTGACCACTCTTTCAGCAAAAAAATGTTCCTAATATCCAAACTAAACCTCTCCTGCTGCAACTTGAGGCAATTTCTTCTTGTCCTATCACTAGTTACCTGGGAGAAAAGAACAACCTCTACCTGATTCTGACCTCCTTTCAGGTAGTTGTAGAGAGCAGTAAGATCTCTCCTTAGCTTCCTTTTCCCCCTCAGCAGACAGAAATATCTAAAGGGATGAAATCTTGATGAAATTAGGAACCTTATTTTCTGTAGTCCATGAAAAGTCTCTGACATGGAAAGGGCTAAAGAAAAGTTGTGTGTTGTATGGATTTTCATTCTCGGAACCTCTATGACAGCCTGAGCCTCTGAGGAGAATTGTGTTGTATCCAAGGTACCTCTGTAACCATCGCTTTGATTGACAGCTGCCTGACATGGAGGGCTCTAGAATGAGATTGCAGGAATAGGATAGGTTTTATTTCTGTATTCTCTGCAGGGTAATAATCTATGCTAATATCTAGCTCTGCACACCAAGGAGATTTTACTGCTTTAATTACAGCACTGTAATTAAGGAGGCAGAACTCTGCCTTTCTAGCAACCCTGTGATTTGCTGAAGCAGCATCCATGTGCTTTATATCCACTAGTCAGAGGCAGTTCTCTGACACCCTATAATTTTTTTATGAGACATTTTATTTTCCTGCTTCTAAAACCATCCAGAGTCTAAGGCAGAGGGAGTATTTTTACATTTGTATTCCCTTTTTTTGAGGTTTTCCTTTTGTTCAGTTCATGGATTTGAATTAGAAGTCAAGATGCACCTTGGCTTAATGACACAATCCTAGAGTGAATACTTCTGTTGCTCTCAGCACAAGGACATCAGTTGTTATGCTTTCTGTGAAACCTGTATCAGTGAGATCGTCCAGGGCTGGCACGTTCCAGGCTGAAAAGTATTTCATTACTGAGGGTTTCAACAGGATCTAGATCCTTCCAGTCTTGGTTCAACCTCTGTCCATTTTGGAACTAGAGGATTATTCTTCCTGGCTGAGCAGGGTAGTTAATTATTTTAACACAGTCGGTCGGGTCCAAAGCAGGGCAGACACAAAGGGGTAGGGGAAGGGACCCTATCTTTGTGATCAAGATGCTGGGATGAAAGGGAGCCAGATAAAAGAGGCTTCTTTAATCTAAGATAGACTTGCTAATTCAGTCTGAGTATCATTTCTTCCAGGTGAGCATTTTAATCACCATGTTTCCAATTACTCAGAAGTGGCTTGCTCTTTTATAAACATATTCTAAACTCCTTCAAATTATCTTAGTTTAATTCTACTGTAGAAAAATAGATGTTAAACCTAAATTATTGTTTTGATGAGAGAAAGTTTTTTGTCTTTCAGGCAGCCTGAACATGTTGTAATTTCTTTTGTATTTCTCAGTTCGGTATTAAAAAAGCCATATGGTAAACTGCTGAGGTGTGTAAGGCTGTAGAATGTGTGTTGCTAATCTCATTCGTATTCTTCCTGCTGGTAATCAGATTGGTACAACTGAAATGCGAAACTATGAATGGGAGTTGACAAACACCAGCTCTGTCTCATGTCCAGGTGCTGCTTACCTTAGATATTTTAGGCTATTTAGTATCCAGTGATAATGAGTATTATTTTTCTCCAAATGATACGGCAGAAAAACAAGTAACCTTTTGCTTAAAGCCATTTTCCATTCAGTACATACTGCTATGTTTGACCAGAGCTTCTGCTGCAGTGCCAGAGAACAGAGGAAAGATGATGTAGAGGCAGCACTGAGAAGCTCATAGCTACGCTTAAGTGCTCTTTAAAGGTGTACAGTATGCAGAGAGTTTATCTCCTCCCTACAAAAATCCCACATAGTAAAACATTTTTCCTTGATTATCCCAAAGCTAGACTCCTGCTTTTAACATGGTGTGAACTGATGGGGCAGCTGCTTTGTCAGCAGGTGTTTTTGTCTTTGCTTTGCAAAAACACCAAAGCTCTCTGAGCTACCAGGTCAGGCTGTGTTCTCACTGTGATGTGAAGGTCTGAGGAACACAACTAATCTTTCTTTTTTACCTCTCATTCTAGTGCTCACGATCTCACAAAATGGGATCTGTTCAGTAACTGCTACAGATTACTAAGAACTGGAATTGAACATGGAGCAATGCCAGAACAGGTATAGTTAGCAACACCTGCACTGCATCATTTGGGGAGTCAACATTTTAAAGAGTCAGGTCATAGATAAATGTAAAAGATTAATGTACTAGATTTTAGGTATTTAGGGGAGAACATGGATGTATGTTGTAGTGCTAGAAGGTGACATATATTCAATTCTGTGGTTTTCGAGCTACTTGCCTCACCTTTCTTATCTGAAAAGTGAGGGGTAACTCATGTTCCTGGGTGTGAACAGCAATGAATAAATCATTAAATTTAATATACTGAAATCCAACATTTTTAAACCTTGGCTGCAGTTAGAATTATCAGAAACTGTTCTTGTGCATGGAAGGGAAGAGAGAAGCTTATGAAAATCAGGAAGCAGAAGAATATTTAGCAAGGGTGCTGGCCAGCCTTTCCAGTGGAGTTCTTTTGGTGGATGTGTCTTGGATTTAATTTCCTCTTAGCTGGGTTTTAGTTCCTCATGGATGAACAGAGGAACCTTTTCACATTCTCCCAAGATTCCAGTTTAAACAGCAGACTGCCTATTCCAGCATTTCATTTTAATTTTATTTCATTCAGAAGCCAGTTGTTAATTCTAACTCATTTAGGAAAAAAAAAGTACTACATGAAATTGTGTGTAAGTATTTTTTAAAGAGGACCATATGGAGGACACACTGCCACACACCAAGTGAAAGTCATGGCTTTAAGCTGTGGGACTTTCTGCACTCTCTGCTGGGGTTGTGGGCCTGCAGATTAAAACTGTCCATGCAGCTACCAGTCATCTTCACGTTCTGGATTTAACAGTGGTATGGCTCCCCAATTACTTGTGTAAGATCTTTGGAAAAAAGTTCTGAAATCTGTACTCTTTTTGGTATTTCTTCCGGCAGTCCACTAGAAGGAGTTCACTGAGGAGGAATGCTTTGGTCTTCAATGATATCTTTCCAAAATTGTATTTTGTGTAGTGGTAAGAGCTGTTGCAAGGTTTGTTTGTTCTGGTGGGTTTTTTTTCTAGAAATTTGCTACACGTTCTTCTGACAATGAAACAAATTTCCAGACTGTTTTACTGATGAAATCTTATACAGGGGTATTTAGACAGAAGCTTTTAAACAGAGATACGTAGATTCTGGGTTGTACTACTATGCCATGACATCCACCTCTTCCTGTACTGTAATGCACAGTTGTCTGCTATTTCCCAGCATTTACACGTTTTTTTTTTCACCTGTAGTAGGCTGGTTTCCTATTGCACCAGACCAAGGGAAAACATAATAACCTTGAAAACAAACCGTGCTGCTCCTCTTTATTCTCTCCAAAATGCATTATAAAGTTTACATGCCCTTTACGGCTATGCTTGATGTTTCCACTCTGCTGAGATTCTTTGTGTTCCCTCTGTTACAGATAGTTGTTCAGGCGCTGCAGTGTTCCCATTACTCTATTCTCTGGCAGCTGGTGAAAATCACTGAAGGCTCCCCTTCCAAAGTAAGTAGATATTTGATCCTACAGATTTTACTGAAGACACCCAGCTTGCCTAGAAAGGCTTTAGACCTGATTCTCTGACTCCACCCACTGCACCATCATTTCATGTCATGATGTAACAGATACAAAATGTTTTTTTCATTTATTTGATACTTCAGGATCTCTTTACCATCACGCATGCATCTAAATAAGGTACACAAACAGCAAAAGCTTGTCTTTATCCAGCTGATTTTTAGATGTTTTTAATTGCTGAAGACACTGCATTTTACTGTGAGTTTTCATGTGTGGAGAAGTGATGTTGACAATAGTTGTAAAAATACTGTTGATCTGTACACCAAAGGTAGCTTCCTATTTATCTCTATTTACCCTGCTCACCTTTTTACTTACAGCTTTTATGTTGTTAAATAAAATGTAAGGTTTCTAGCACTGGCAGTCACTAATAAAACTCTTCATAAAAAGGAAGTGCATGCAAGTGGCAGGACAAGGTTAGATGTAACTTGTTGATTATACTTAACTTTTCCAGGACCTTTCCTTAGCTTTTTTCCCAATCATAGAATCATTTTGGTTGGAGAAGACCTTTAAGACCATTGAGTCCAAACAGAGGTCAACATCCTGTCTTTTTAGGGCTTTTTCAGAAATAGTACATCCAATTCAAATGGGATGAAAACCTCAGTAGTAAGTGTCCTTCCCCATCAACATCAAAAAGAAAAAGACAAAGTACAACTAAAACAAACATTTTATGCACATAAAAATACACGGTAAAATTTTGAGTTTTGAATATTGACATATATTGAAACATTTAAAAGTAGCTACTAGGAAAAAAAAGAATACTTGGTGTTCTTTATTCTGGTTCTCATTCCTATTTTCCCCACTTAGCTTCATTAGCTTCTTTATCATGCTGGTAGTATATAATATTACTTCTTTACTCCTTTTATAACTGAGAAAATTGAATACTTACTATTTCTTTTAAATTAACTCAGAATCTCATCAGAATAAATTATATGAAGTCCTCCTAGCCAGCAGCATTGTTAATGTTAGGAAGAAATTTTGCTTTGACAGAAGGAGCTAAGTAACTAAAAGTAAATCTGGGAGGCCATACATTGCCTTAGCCCTTATTCCATAAAACCAACACACCAAATTTCAATCTAGTGCTTCCCCAGTATGGAAAACTGGACTGCTGGATACCCATGTAGTGACTGAGTTGGGTATGAGGAACCAAGCACTTAGAGCAGGTGCACTTAGAGCACCCAGTCGACTCTCCAAGCCTGAACACTGTCTTCAACACCTTTATTAATTTTTTCCCCATGTACTGTGGTCTGTTTTGGGTCTGGCTTAGATGCCTTACCATTTTTGAAGATCCTCAGCAACTCTATCCTCCTACTTGCTGGGCCCTTTGAACAGCAGTGTGCAGAGTTGCCTTGCTCTGGGTGCAGATGTGAGACAGAGTTTGGTAAGATGCTCATCTCCCTTCACTGCATTTCTCTCTCTTTTTTTTTTCTTTTTTTGTTTTCTTTTTTTCAAGTAAATGCAATAAATGGCTGCAGTATAACATACTTCATATAACATAGATGGTGCAGAATGAGATCTGTCAGCATCACTGCAGAAAAGGTTTCCTATTTTCTGTGTCTAAATTACAGCAATACATACCATAAACTACAGCTAGTGACTAACATATACAGCATGTGTCTGTGTCTGTTAAGACCTGGTCAGAAGCTTTGCATTTTGATGTCAAAACATTAAACAGTGGACTGCTGTTTGCAGTGTTACTGTGATGGTCCAGATAAAGAGAAAAGGACGTTTATTTATTCCAGTGACTGAGTTTAAAAATAAGATTCTTTCTTTGTAAGAGACATAGATTTATGAGATGAATGCAGAATAATCTTGATCTTTCATGTATTTCTAACACTATTCTGATTCTTGCTAGTCAGTGTAGTTCATAGGAATAGAAGGAAGCATAGAATCATTAAGGATGGAAAAGACTTCTAAGATCAAGTCCAGCCATCAACCCAAAACCACCATGTCCGCTAAACCATTTCCGGAAGTGCCACATCTACATTTTTTTGAACACCTCCAGACTTTTACAGGAAAACTTCTGAGACAGTAATTTAACATGCAGCTCTGTCCAGATTTCTGGTATTACTTTGCCCTAGCTGTAATGATCTAAGGACAGAGGGAGGTGACAGTTTGCTGACTGAAGTGGTATCTTTAGTAGGCTAATGGATGTAACTGTGAAAATAAAAGAGGCTTTTGGACACACAAGCCATTCAGGTTTGAAATGAACGCAGATCACAAAGCAAAATAGAAGCTGAGAACAGTTGCTTCGTTTCTGTGAGGCAAACTGTTTGTGAGAGAACAGGACAAGGTCCTGGGTACTTAGAAGGGGGTGGGAGCAAGGGAAGGCAAGGTGGTAGAAAGTTACTAGCAGGGAAGTAGGAGCTGGATGGTGGGGAAGAGAAGGAAGATGAAAAGGCTAATGGGGAGAAGAGAATTTATCATATATCACGAAACTAAACCTGAGTCCTTGGTTGTCCGTGTCCCTTAGATTTATGAGTTTTTCTTCCCAGGCTCATGTTTAGAAGATGATTTTTTAGATTTTCCTTGAGCATCCAGGCTGAGAGATCAGAGATTGAGAGACTAATTTGTAAGAAATGTTCATCTCCTGCCAGCTGTGGCACTTGTGCGAGCTCCTGCTGGCACACAGTAGCTGCTCTGTTTCACCTAGTTAGTTACCATGTAGGCATTCAAGGCACAGGATGAAGTTTATTAACACTTTGGGGTTAAGTACAGCATTCAATGGTGTTAATGCTTCTCTGGGAGGAAGTGTTTTAGTTTGGTAGTAGTGGGCATTTATGGGCAAGTTTTACACCTTCATCATGTGTGCCCTGCAGCCGTGAGGTGTATGGTTTATAGGGATTCTGTGCATGGGGTGGGAGGTTCTGGTAAGGGTTTTTTCCTACCAGAAAGAAAGAAATGAGTTCTTTTGATCAGAGCTGACAATTGCTTACTACTTTTGTGTGTCAGTTCCAGGGTAGAGTCATGCACATGTTTATTGTTTTCTGAGAAAGACCTTACATTACAGCTATTGGACATGGTTTGCATTACGACCAACTGACTATATGAGGCAATACATATTGGTCTATAGGCTCTAGAGGTGTGTCAGGGAAAAATTGTTTGACTCCTGTGGTTTTAATCAAATTAGGATGAAGTCAGTCCTCTGATTTATTAACAACATGTAATTAACCTCCACTAGAAGTAGCAGCTTTACCGCAGGTAAACCATAATATTAGAGAGTTTTATAATGCTAATGCACATCTACGAATTTCAGACTACCCTGTTTACAAGTTACTCTGATCCCCTCCCCAGAGCACTCCACAGTCACACAGATGTCCTTGAGGTGTGGGTTCCTGCATGTTGCACCCCATACTGACAGCCCTTCAGATGGACATGGGCTATGTATGGTTCCCAGCAGTGAGAATGTGCCAACAGACCTAGGCAGTAATTGCAGTGCTGGGGTCTCTAACTTGGTTTGAGTGCTGCTTTGTTCCACCCTGAGGTTCTTCTCCATGATCACAGCTTTTCATGCTGCTTTTATGCTTCTTCACAAGGTGACTCCTCTTATTCTCAGAAAGTTTCTTGGTCTTCTCCTGGTTACTGTTTCATCTGGTCATTTTCAGTAAATTCGTTGCTAACTTTTCTCTTGCATAATCATTTTTTAGACAAACACCCCCTCAGAATGGGTACTTTTGGGTGTTCTGTTCATAGGCACCTGTTATACTCATGTTCTCATCACTTCAGCTGTTGTTTATCTAGGCTATCACCAGGAGGGTGCTCTGCAGATCCCCCTGCATTGTGTGATACCATGTGTAGATTACAGTTTTGATCAAAGAGCTTAAGGAAGCGATATCAGCATAAAAATGTTTCAAAGACATTTTAATAGAAGGGTTATAATTACTGATTATTTGAATTTGTAAGAAAATGCAAATATTCTGCCCAATAACAAAGATTCCACCAATCAAACACAGCGTAGAGTCAGGGCAAAACTATTTTTCAAGGTAGTCTGTGGGGAGAAAAGGGTGTCCAGTGGAGTCATCATGGTGTCTGAACAAACTGATTACTGAAAGGAAGGTTGCATCAGGTAAGAATGAAATATCCATGGGCTAATGCTCCAATCTTTACTCTTCCTCTTGTACATGTTCAGAGGAGTCTGAGGCCACAGAGAAGGGTAGTTTTAGACTGGAATTTAGGAAGAAGTTCTTTACTGTGAGGGTAGTGTTGGAGGGAGGTGGTGGAAGCCCCATCCCTGGAAACATTCAAGGTCAGGCTTGATGGGGCTCCGAGCAACCTTATCTAATTGGGGATGGTCCCTGCTTACTGCAGTGGTGCTGGACTGGGTGATCTTTAAAAGTCCCTTCCAAGCCAGTACATTCTATGCTTCTGTGACTGCAGGGGCTGTTGATAAGCAGACTAGTGCTCTTTGTGATAAACAACATTGTGTGCCTAGAATCATTGGGGTTGGAAAAGACCTCTAAGGTCATCGATACCAACCATCAACCCAGCAGCACCATGCCCACTAAACCATGTCCCAAAGTACCATGTCTGCTCGTTTTCTTAACACCTCCAGGGATGGTGACTCCACCACTTCCCTGGACAGCTTGTTTTGCAATGGAAGTGGTTTATACTGTGTAATTTATGGGAGCGTTCTGTTGTAACCTGGAGATAAACTGTTCCTCACATGAATAGGGGTTTGTGGATGGTTTCAAATGAAGCTGGTAGTTTCTCAGGAACAGTTCTCTTTCTGTAGGTCTTTGGGAGCAAGTAAAATCTTGAGGCAGGAAGCTTGGGAATTGGATTATACAATTGTTGTTTCCATGTAGGTTTCTTCATATATTCAATAAACCAGGTGCCTGGGGCCATTGTACTATGCCCTGTGCATGTATCTAATGAAAATTAAATGTTTGTGGAAGAACAGAGTCAAAAACGAAAGCCAGACTAGAGCAAACATTGAGGCAAGACAAAGGCAAAGCAGTTCTGAATAAGCAGCAGCCAGACCAGCCAAATGCATGGCTATGCCAAAGTGGTTAGTGGGCAGAGGAATTAGTAGAGAGGATTTAAAGAGGGGTTTAAACAACAACGTAGTAACTGGGCAGAGACATCTTCCACTGAACCAGATTGCTCAAGGCCTTGTCCAACCTGGCCTTGAATGCCTTCAGGGAGAGGGCATCCACAACCTCCCTGTACAGTTCAAGGAAGTGTTATTTTTATCCTGATCATAGTGTAACCCCATGAGCTTACCCTAAAGGGTAAAAGGCAAGAGGACAGTTGCATTTTTCTGTACTGTTTTTTCTGCTGAAGCCAGCACATCCAGTGCACACCTCAGGAGTCTTGGCTGTGTGTCTGAGGATCTTTTTTTTTCTTCCCTATTTTCTCTTCTGAAAAAAAAAAATACCACCCTGTAGTAGTGTGGATATTTTTCCAAATTTAGAAAAGTTCCAGATGGCTTTGCTGCACTGTTCAGTCAGGCTTTCTCCTGGTGTCTGTAACTTTTCAGAATGAATCTTCATCATGCTATCAAGAGAAGAGACTAAATTGTGTGTGGCTACATGTTCCTCATTCTTTGACAGAAAGAAAGATGGGAGACGTACTCATTCACTTTTTAACCTTTATGTAGGATTTTTGGTAAGGTGTAGCTTCTCTGTTCAATTAATTAACATCTAAAGGGAAAATAATTATGATAGAAAGTAGGAAGTTATTAAAGTGATTGTAATCCCAGTGCTTAAAGGTGTAAATCAGAAGGTTATGTAACAGTGAACTGATAAAGCCTCGCACCAATCCTAAGTAAAATCTTGGACTGGCTGCTAACACCAGTCAGTACAAGGCTGAAGGGCAGATCAAACAAGGCCAAGAGATAAGATTGGAAGGAAGAAATAAATTTGTTCTTGAGAAGATTACATTTTTTTCTGATAGGGAGACCAGCTGACATGCCAGTTTCTGTCAGACATTATTATCCCAATGCCTGGCAGGTGAATGTGTGAATTTAATGTAATTCATGTTCAGTAGCTCAAAGTTGAATAATACATTAGAAAAGAAAGTTGTAAGTGGGAAATCATCACACAATGGGATAGCTTGTGATGGGTTACAGGAAAAATCCATTCTCCACCTAAAACTGATTATATTTACCATCAGGGAAGGTAAAACGTGGATGATATAGATCAGTGTAAACAAAGTACAATTGAAAAAACAGAGACATTTTAATGCTGCCAGATGGAAGGCTGATATCTGGGAACAAGATCAGTGGAAAGCTGTGACTTGGAACAGCAGAGCTGTCTTACAGATCATGTAATGGCAGGGTAGTGTGGTGGCACATGGGATCCTTGGCTGTATTATCTATTAGGAGTAGGAAGGTGAGATAGCTCATAGACCTTCAGTCTCCATATTACAGAATCACTTAATTCAGAAAAGACCCTTAAGGTCACTCTTTCAGTAAAGAAATGTCTCAATATCAAATCTAAACCTCTCCTGGTGCAACCTGAGGCTGCTTCATCTTACTCTATTATCATTTGATACTAGGAAGAAGAGACCGATACCCATCTCACTCCAACCTCCTTTCAGGGAGTTGTAGAGAGTGAGTAGGTCTTCCCTCAGTCTCCTTTTCTCCAGACTAAACAACCCTAGTTCCTTCAGCTGCTCCTCACAAGACCTGTTCTCCAGACGCCTCACCCAGCTACATTGCTTTTCTCTGGACCCACTCCAGCCCCTCAACATCTTTCTTGTCACTACAAGAACAAGGGCCCCAAAACTGAGCACAGTATTTGAGGCGCAGCCTCACCAGTGCTGAGTACAAGGGAGACGATCACTGCCCTGATGTTTCTAGCCACGCTATTCTGAATACAGGCCGGGATGCTGTTGGCCTTCTTGGCCACCTAAACACACTGCTGGCTCATGTTCAGGTGACAGTCAACCAGCACGACTCACACTACTGAAAATTTTAAGAGGTTCAGAGATTTAGGAACACTTGGGGTGCTTGCAGACCTGCCTTCTGTTGTGAACCACTAGAGGAAGAACATATGGATCACAAAAAGGCTTCTCAGTAAACAAAGAATAACAAGATCTTATGATAGGAAGCAATACAAAAAGCTAAAACTAGAAATGAGACACATGGACTGAACAGTCAGCATAACTGGAAACTGGAATTTTTAGCAAGGCAAATGTTGTGTGCAGATTCCTTAGGTTTAGATTGGATGTTCTCTGGGGCACGCTGCTCTTGCACACTGTCTCCCATTCAAAGGCAGATAGAGGTTGTGGAGGAAAGTCAGCAGGAGCAGTAGGCCAGCAGTTTCTGTGTGAATTAATGGCTGGTATAATTCCGTCTCTACATGAAAGCAGTGGTCGTGAACGCTGGGAAGGGCCTTTCAAGCAATGGTCTCAAGTGCATGTGAGAAGTGGTGGTGTCTGTGGGGCCCTAGCAGAGCAGCTGGTGGCACAGGAGGAAAAGTGAGTGCTGGGAGGCACATGTTGTGGCAGGGAGTGAGGGACAGAGGGCAGAAGCAGGTGCTTGTGTCTCTTGGGCAATGCGGAGTAGAAGCAGCTACCGGTCAATGCTGACAGAGCTAGTCCTTGTCACAAAACTTGAAATCAACAAAAATTCCTCATCCCATGTTTAAAATACATGTCAGTTGGCTCTAGACCCAGGTGATCAAGAACAGTCAGTCATTTATCTTTTCCACCCACAAATCGTGTTTATCCCAGATCCACAAACCTCCCTCCATCTTCCACAGCTCACCAGATTTCTGTGATTTCTCTTCATATTTCCCATGTCTAGAGCAATTAGGGTAATGCTTCTGCTGAACTTGAGACATTCACTGGTATTTTTCTTAGAATCATGGAATTGTTTGTGTGGGAAAAGACCTTTAAGATCAAGTCCAACCAGTATCTAACTCTACCAAGTCTGGTGCTGAACCAGGTCCCTCAGCACCACACCTCTACATCTTTAAACAGGGATGGGAATTCAACCACCTCTCTGGAGAGCATGTTCCATTGTTTGATTCTTTGTTGATGTTGATTTATCTTTATAAAGCACCAGGTAGGCTGACCTTGATGTAATTCAATTTTGCTCCAAACCACTTATAATTTGCATTCAATATAAAATACAGATCACTTAACTCAGGAATTTATTGGCTTAGTAGTATTATTTATTGCAGGGAAACTTTGGGTCATTCCTGTTTTACTCTGTGCTCTAATAACATTTTTTCACAACCTTTTTCTGTTTGGCTAGTTTATGGGGTGAAATGTATTAAATTGTCATCATTTTATTTTACTTTTTTTCCCTAACAACCTTTTATTAACATATATCTGTATTTTCCTGTTTTATCATTTATTCTAGGAGGACTTGTTGGTATTGAGGAAAACTGTGAAATCCTTCTTGGCTGTCTGCCAGCAGTGTCTATCGAATGTCAACACTCCAGTCAAAGAGCAGGTAAAGGAAAAGCCTGTCACATACTTTTAGAAAAGTGTGATTATTTAATTCTAATAAAACTCAAGATGACATCATATCAAATCATCTGTGCCTCAGAATCATAAAATCAGAATTGTAGAGGTTGGAAGGGACCTCTAGAGATCTTCCAGTCTGACCCCTGGGCCAAAGCAGGATCACCTAGGGCAGGGCACACATGAACACATCCAGGCAGGTTTTGAAAGTCTCCAGAGAAGGAGACTCCACAACCTCTCTGGGCAGCCTGCTCCAGTGCTCCGCCACCCTCACTGTAAAGAAGTTTCTCCTCATGTTGAGGTGCAGTCTCCTGTGCTGTAGTTTGTACATGCTGTTCCTTGTCCTATCACTGGGCACAACTGAAAAGAGCCTGGCACTTTCATCTTGGCACCCACCTCTCAGATATTTATAGACATTAATAAGATTCCCTCTCAGCCTTCTCTTCTCAAGGCTAAACAGTCTCAGTTCTCTCCATCTTTCTACATAGGAGAGATGTTCAGGTCCCTTAATCATCCTCTGATGATTTCTGTCTGAAGAAAGCTGAACAAACACTCCACAGCAAGAGCTGTTTTCAAAGCACCTGCAAAGCACAGCAAGTGTCAAATTTTTGGTATAACAATGAAGATTTCTTGGCTGCTTAGGCTCATGCTTGGGCTGTCATTATTTCCTCATCTAACTCAGTCACCTGAAGTAAAAACCTGTTCCTTTATAGACACTTACTGTATTAACAGAAGGAAGTAGGCACTTTTAGAGGGTGTTTGAGACCTCAAATGGGCTGAATCTTAACATTTCTGAGGTTTTTCCCACTGTTATTGACTAACAGGGAGTCTAGAGTGACTGCTTTCCTGCCAAAGGTGGAAGTGCCTGCAGCCTTGGTATTTCATTATTCTAATATTTCAGTTACACATGGTGGCAAATACTAATTATTGTACCTCTGTCTCATTGTGGTTAATGAGAGTAAGTGGAGGCTTCTAGCAGTACAGATCATACTACTAGCAGGAAAAAAAAGTTTATTTTATAAAAATATTTTTAATAACCCTAAGAACATAGAGGTCTCTCACATGATGCAAAAATCATCACTTCACAAAGAGTTATGTCTCCTTGAGAAATCAGAGTGAAGTTTCTATTTAAACAGTGCCTTCATTATAGAAATATCAAGATCTGGAGGGGTTTTAGATTAGAGCTTAGGTTGCTGAATTGAAATATGAGTGAATAAGGTTCAGATTGGTTTATGATTCAGTGTAGTTATCCTATTCTTAGGTTTACTTTTGGAGAGCCACATGTGCATGGTATGTGAAGCTCCTGCTTATATGTATTTAGAATTCCAGTGTGATAGGGGTTGGAAGGTACCTCAGGAGATCTAGTACGCCCCCACTGCCAGAACAGATTGACCTAGAGCAGGTTGCACAGGAATGTGTCCAAGCAGGTTTTAAAAGTCTTCAGAGAAGGAAACTCCACAACCTCTCTGAACAACCTGTTCCAGTGCTCCCACACCCTCAAAAATGTTCCTCCTCACATTTACCTGGAACTTCCTGTGCTCATGTTTGTTGCCATTACTTCTTGTCCTGTCACTGGGCAGCACTGAAGAAAGACTGGCCCCATACTCCTGACACCCACCCTTGAAGTATTTGTAAGCATTGATAAAATGCCCCCTCAGTCTTCTCTGGGCTTAAAAGAGCCTCAGGTCCCTCAGCCTTTCTTCATAAAAGAGAAATTCCAGTTCTCTAATCATCTTTGTAGCCTTTCACTGTATCGTCTGAAGCAGTTCCCTGTTCTTCTTGAATGGGAGAGCCAAGAACTTGACACAGTACTCCAGATGAGGCCTCACCAGGGCAAGGTGGATAAGAAGGAGAACCTCCCTTCACCTGCTGGCCACTCTCTTCTTTATGCACCCCAGGATACCATTGGCCTTCTTGGCCACGAGGGCACATTGCTGGCTCATGGTCATCCTGTTGTCCACCAGAAATTGAAATAAAATAAATTAAATCAAAGGGCTTGTTGGAATAATTCACAGTGTCTGAAAAGAACAGTAGCTGGTTTGTTTACTGAGACTTTATGAATATAAGCTTATTCATATCGAGTCTGTTGACATCTTTTACTTGTCTACAAACTGCTTTTCTACCAGACCTCCCAAGAGACCATAACTAACTGGCCTGTGGTTTTTAACAGATAAAATACTCCTTAACAAGACCGTTGTTTGTTTGTTTTTTTTTTTAAGATAGCTCTGCTTGGTATTTCACTATGTTCTGTGAGTTGATAAATATAAATGTTAAAGGCTCAGAGATGTCACTAGTTTATGTGTTTTTAAAAGATTCTGCCATGTCATTGTCTTCCAGCAGATTTAACCATTTTAGCTTAAGCCAGAGCTAAGGTCTTTTCTGTATCAACAAATGGTAAATGGTCATTCCCATTACTTCAGTAGTTTTGTTCATGATATATATTAACATGGTTTTATTCTCTTATTCTTAGTGGTCACCTTTTTTTTTTTCATTGGTAATTTAAAGTTTTTTAGGAGATCCTTTACAGTTCACAATTCTGTGGAAGCTTTCAAGCCTCAGTTAGACAAAGCCATGACCAACCAGACCTAGAGACACCAAGTGTCCCAATCAAAGTAGGTTGGACTGGAGACTGCAGAGGTCCCTTCCAACTAAAACTTCTATGCTCTTTTTAATTTCCTTCCTTTAAAAGTGTATTTCTGCTTCTTGATACTTTTGAGGGTTTTATATTTTCTTGAGAATTCTCTGTGAATTATATTGTCCCCCTATTGTGTTTGATTCTCAATCTCTGCATTATTTCCAGAGAAGATCAATGGACACATCAAAGGAAGGAAAAACATACTACACTTTTTTACAAACAGGACTCAAACATTTCAAATTTTCCTAGGTTATTTGAATGAAATAAATCTCCTGTGACTAGCTGTATCTATAATAAATAGACATCTCCATCTCAGTCCTCTGCTGTCTTTTTATTAGGCAGAAAGAAACATTTTCAGTGCATTATTCATATGTTTTTGGGTTTTTTTAAGAGGTCTGCCTTAGGATGAGCTTAATATTTCTGCTTAGTATCAAAGGAATTTAGAGCGGGTGAAATCATCACCGAAATTAATCACTACTTTTTTGGACCCAGTGGAGAAAAATCCCAACTAGTGGCATGTTTCCAAAGTATAAGTAGGAGATAGTTTACAGTGATTTGCATTTTGTTCTTGTCTGAGTGTAGCTCATTCGGATTTTACTCCAAGAAATAAGTAAGCTGCTATAATGTTCAGCATTCACAAAGATTTCATTTTGAAAGGTTGCAAACCAAGTTGCTCTCATTCACTACCTCTCCTTAGTCTCAGTTCAAAAGTATGTTTGAATGCAGATTTAACTGTCTTTCTGCTGGGCTGTTTCTAGAAGGGAATACTGGACAGAATTAAAGCTGATGTTGGATTTCATGGCTCTGTCAGAGCTGTTCTGCAATCTCTCTCCAGCTGAAAATGCCTCTGGGCTACCACCTGCATGGAGTGGTGATTGACACTGCCCTGAGTAGGGCTCGCAGGCTGCTGGGGGAAGAGGCAGCACATCCAGCATACATCTTACGGGATTTTTTTTTAATAGACTTTCATACTTCGAACCTTGCCCTCTTTGAAAGTTAGGAGAGAGAAGCTGAGATGATTAAAAAGTACTTTTTGAAGGGTGCTCAGGTGTTGAAAGTAATGCAAATGGATACATCTGGCTTTGACACTCTGACATGAGCCGGGAGAAAATAGTGTTATTCTGCACTAGAGTGCACAGATAAGCCCTTGAAAGAAATAAAGCTAGGAATAGCTGCCTTGTTTCTCTGTTCCCAGGTAATGAGGGTGTAATAGTAACAAGCATAAATCATTGAAAATTCTGCCCTGGTTGTTTTTTATGTGGATTTTAAAAGCTGTGCAGAGTTACTTGATTATTTTTGCAGAGACTTGTTGATGAAATTCTGCAAGAATTTCTTTGCTTACAGCTCCTTCTTGAATTTTTGGCATCTGACAGTGACTCAGCCTAGATTTTCTCTCATAATTTAACTCATCTTTTTGCCTTTTCACTTTTTATCAAAGAGGTGTTTTTTTCTTTACTACGGTCCTTGGATCAGAAGTAGACTTAGAGGAGTTCTCATAGAGAAGAAATGGAAATTTCATATGGCTCATCCTATAAATGGAACAGGTAGTAAACACAGTTCCCTATATAGGAATCAAAGGAATAATGTTATAAGGTTAGGGGAACCCCTTATGAACACTTTTCACAGTGCACACACAAAACTACAACTGAATACAGTTAAAAAGGACATTCAACAATAGCAGGAGATATCTGGATATTAGATAAATGGGATTTTATTTTTTACATACTTGACTTTTGCTTCTTCATTCATTGTTTTTTGTGTTTTAGGCTTTCATGCTACTCTGTGATCTCTTGATGATTTTTAGTCATCAACTGATGACTGGAGGTCGAGAAGGTCTTCAGCCTTTGGTGTTTAATCCAGATTCTGGCCTCCAGTCAGAACTTCTCAGTTTTGTGATGGACCATGTCTTTATTGACCAAGATGACGAAAACCAGAGCATGGGTATGTTTAGCTTTCATATTTTCTACTTGTTTTGGTTTTTTGCTATAACAGACACAGAAGAAAGAAGAAAACAGAATTTTCAGTTTGTGGTTTGCTCAAATGGTTTCAGAATTATTTCTTCTTTATTTTTGGGAGATGTGGCTATGAAATATTCAATATTCAGTACTACATGTGCTAAAGAAGACAAAGCACTTCTAAAGTTCACTTCATAAAAAAAAGATGTTTTCAGGAGACTTGGGAGTGGCCTATAGCTACATGCTATAAGTCTTTTTTTTTTTTTTTTTTTTTTTTGTTATTTCCAAACCAGTGCAGTTGTTCATCA
Source organism: Indicator indicator (assembly GCF_027791375.1). Classification (NCBI taxonomy): domain Eukaryota; kingdom Metazoa; phylum Chordata; class Aves; order Piciformes; family Indicatoridae; genus Indicator; species Indicator indicator. The sequence continues at coordinate 13,751,255 of NC_072022.1, read as the reverse complement.
TCAGGCTTTAGTTGATGTGGCTTCAAGGGCAGAAGTTCACTGAAACAGTACATAGAAGAGAAATCCTTTAGGGTTACTAAAGAGAGTTACAGGATCCTGAAGGGAAACCTTACCAGCAAAGAAAGTCTGAAGAAACACTGATGGTACTAAATAAACTCCGTTTCTTCTCCTCCCCCAAAATAGTCAAATCAAGCTCAGAACATCGTTGATTTGGTTGAAGACTAGAAGAGTACTTGAGGGGAAGTATCCTGTGTGCTCATTTGCTTCCTTGCCCTGTTCTAGGCATCTGTCCATGGCCACACTTTGAGAGGCCAGAGTTTGAGGTGACCCCATCTCTACCTTCCCACAAGAATGACCTGAGATTTTGGTCAGTCAAGGAGAGACAGATGTCTCTTTTAGGTCTGGTTTTAAATAATTTGCTGCTGTTAGTGTGTAATATAGAAGCCTAAATGCAAGTACAGAGGTACTCAGTTTTTGAATCCTAAACAGATTTGGACAAGAGATGGAGTTCCAATTAGTGAAACTTTGTGAAAGAGCAGCTGAGTGCACACTCTAGTGCTCTTTTTGGCAGATTTCCACTGTACTCAGTTACCTGTATGTTAGCATGACACATAGGTGCTGTTTTAGATCTTCTAAAACAGCAATATCTGAACTAAGGTCTCAGAGAATGTATTTGTGCTCCCAAGGTGCTTTTAGTTTTCTGGCTCCTTGGTAGCTAGCGTTTTTCTTAGGTATCTCTTTAAGGATTGTGATTGGACTTGGAAGAGCAAAAAGATGGATTAGTATACCTTTGTATGTAATCTCCATTCCCTAGTGCTATGCTGACACCATGAAGTCAGTCAGACCGTTTATAATCTTTGGGATTCAGCACATGTCAGTAATAATACATTAAGAAAAGGAGCAGGGAGGGGGCTTTGCTAGTGGGTTTTGTTGCTGTGGGTTAAAGCATCTCAGGATTAAAATGTACATGAATATTCAGAGTCAACTCCACTGCTTGTAAGAGATTTCCTGTGATCAAATATGTGACTTCAGTACTGTGGCTCTGTGGAGATTCTAGCACATCTGTACTCTGTACTTCTTCAAACTGGTTGGAAGAAGATTCCCTCCAAGAATAAGCTCTTCTAAACACCGCAGAATATTTACTTTCATCATGACTGTTGTAACTTATTTCATTTCCTCAAATAAGTTGTGAAATATGCTTTTATATGTATTTACTATGACATTGGCATTCACTGTTAATGTTTCTTACAATGGAATTTTACTTCCTGCTGTTATTGAGGTTTTAGAGCCATCAATTCCATATGTGATGTGAAAATCCAAGGCATGCAGTAGAAATATTCTGGTTTTCCTTGGGTGAAATATTTATAGTTCAGTCATGTTAATCAGGCATCTCCAAATGTCCCATGTTTCGGAACTTGAGCAAAAAGCATTCAGTGAGTCAAAGGATAAAGAAAACTTGCAATTCATTTCCATGTGGATTATGTTCAGGACCTACTCAGGACTATAGATAGCATCTTTAGTCAAGGCTGTGTCACATTCCTAAACTTTCTTGCAGGACCTAACATAGACAGGACTCAAGAATTATCACCTTTCATTGCAGCTTTTCCTGTGCAATCCTTGTTTCATTTTAATGAATTGATTTTTTTCTAAGAGTTGGTCTTTGCTAAGGTTGCTGTAGAGCATAGCAGTTAGTTATAAACATTTTGTTGATGATGATTTCAGAGGGAGATGAAGAAGATGAAGCTAACAAAATAGAAGCTTTACATAAGAGAAGAAACCTTTTGGCTGCTTTTAGCAAGCTGATAATTTATGACATTGTGGACATGCACGCAGCAGCGGATATCTTCAAACACTATATGAAGGTACAGCTCTGTGTATTTTCCTCTTCCTGAACACAGCCTGTCAGTGCAGTAGTTAAAGGTGGAGCACTTTCAAAAGCTTTTTTCAGCCTTATTTGACTTTTTGTCATAATTTTTCCTTTCTAAATTACACCTGCCACTGTGAAGCAGTAAGCTCTGAGCTTCCTACCCTGTACACACAAGAGTGCCTTATTAAAGGCAGCACCAAAAGCTGGTCCTAAAACATGCTCGCCTCTACAGGGATTTTCTTACCCTGCTTCTCTAATCCTAGAATTCACAATAACAGCTATCTGTTGAAAGTCATCTTTCATTGGGAGTCTCCCAGTCTTGGAGCTTGCCATAAAAAAGCAGGGGGTTTTATGGGAAAAGATTGTTTTGAACAGGAAAGCAGTAAAAAAAAGCATCAACTGAGTGTCTTACCAACCTACCTTGGTTTGATCCAGTACGTAGGCCAAACACAATTCAGAAGGACTTGCCACTGTACCTGTCAGAAAACAGGCAGATCAGCAGTCCTGACACTGCCAAGCTACACAAAACTCCTCATATGGCATCACATTGCCAAATGTACTTCACCTGTCACCACAGGGATTAGTCACCACAGAGATGACAATCAAGGAGGCAAAACTGGAGGATAGAATGGGGAACAGACCCTTTACTATATACAGTATTTGAGATGTTGATGTGAAAGGCCTGAATTTTAAGTTCTTCTCCTGTTCAATAGGAGTACACAGTACAATAAAATCCCCAGCTATCAGCCTGGTGGCTGCTTAGGGTTATTCTTGCTTAGGGATTCTTTTCCAGAGCAGGAATTTCAAACTGAAGCTGTCATAATTCAGGTTAGTTTCCTGCCTGCTGCTCCAGGTTGGTCTTCTACTCTCCCCATGCTTCTCCTCTTGAAACTGGGGATAGAGAGAGAAATCAAATTCAAATTAGAATACAAACTACCAAAGAAAGCAGGAGCAGTATTTTAGTGGTAATGCAAGTAAGTGATTACAATTGCAGAATTAATGAGGCTGAATGAATACTGTTTGGAAATTAATTTTTTTAATCTGTATTCTTGGCCTGAAAGTTTTCACGGTTCTGCAAGCTTTTCTACCCAAATGGAAAATACTGTGGTTTTGAGCAGCCGTTTTCCCAACATAGAGAAAATCAGCCCTTCATACTGACTAATTCCTTACTCAGCTTCCTGGTTTCAATTAATCCCTTCTTAGCTAACTCACCTTGCACTGTACCTGGAGCTTCACACCTGTGTGCTGGCATCTGTTCACACCTACCTGCTGAAAGGTGGATTGTTTCATTGTCATGTTGTTCTTTAGAATTTGCAGCCGAGGATCACTGTCATCAAATCCCTGGGTAGGAAATACTCTTTGGGGGGGGCATTCAACATATTTTTTTAAAAAATATAATAACAAATACAGAGGTTCCTTACCTCATCACTGGGTGCAGGCAACCTATCAGTTTAAATTTTGATATTGAACTTGGACAAAAAGTCTGGATTTCAAACTCTTGTTACAAAACAAGAATTATGAGTAACCTTTCTATCAGAAAAAACTCTAAGAAATTATATAAAAGTTTCAGTTTAGAGATTTAAAGACTTTTTTTTCCCATATATATATTTTTTTTTTTAGTACTACAATGACTATGGAGATATCATTAAAGAAACCCTGAGCAAAACAAGGCAAATAGATAAAATCCAGTGTGCAAAGACGCTCATTCTCAGTTTGCAACAGGTAAGAATATTGATTTTTATTAGAAATGTTTCACTGCAGAAAATGCTGGACAGGATTTTCTCTGGTTGCCCTTGACAGGGAAGCAAAAATACTACACCTCTCTTAAGAGATTACCTCGCTCATCAATTCAGGCTGTCACTGTTCATTTGTCTCAGTAATCTCTGTCTTAAGACCACACTGGCAAAGTTTTGGTGACATTAAAATCGAAGAAAGGAAGGTAAGAGCCTTGAGGGCAATTCAGTCCTAGCATTTGTTTACTGGTGCCTAGTGAACAGAAGAATTAGGATGATTTTGCTTATAATTAGCTGCAAGTAATGAATCTGCTTTACATTTTGTCTAAACACTGATTGATTTTTTTTCAACCTTCAGGCTAATTAGTTTAAGCCATTTAATATTGTAAAACATGGTTTTGTTCTGAAAAAATTTGCTTTACCAACCATATATTATTAGCTTGATGGTTAAATCCATTCTAGTTCTGCCATATGTGGGCTTCACTAAAGACCATGTAGATCCTTGAAGTACCAGTTATATCCACTATGCAGGGAAATTACTTCTATACATTGAAGTGTTTTCAAATCATCTGCACCTTCTAAAATTCATTCCAGAGTACTAAGACTTCCCCTGCAGCACTCTGAGAGTTATCTGTGAAAACCTGAGAGAAACAGCTGTGTACCTGCAGAAGAACTGGCCAGTGTCAAAGTAATTCCATGAGGAAAAAAAAAATAATTAGGCAAGGTATTTGCAAGTCTCTAAATGATAGGTAACAGCCAGTATGAATTTGTCAAGGAGAAACCGCTCAAATTAAGCTGCTATCATTAATTGTATGGTAACAGAGCTTGTGGATATTAAACAAACAGTAGATTTAATGTGACTTGATTTAATATTGTCACTGAGACCCTCTCCCTTGATGTTCCCATTATCAAGTTAGGAAAATGTGGTCTAAATGGCAATACCAGAGGAAGACAGACAACTGGCTGGAAGACTACTGAGTAGTTCATTATGGTAGTGAAAGAGCATTACCAAGCAGGCTTTGAAGGCATTTACTCAGTAATGCTGTTCAGATATCCCTTAAGTCTTGAATGATGAAATAGCAATTTTTGTCCCTAAATTCAAAGAAAGTGCTGATCTGATGGGTGATATAGGTATTTTAGGAAACAGAATGAGAATGTAGATCCGTCTTGATGAGTTGGGAGAATAACAGATCCAATGCAACGAAGGTGAGTACAAAATTCTGTTGAAGAGTTACCATCCACATAAGTACATGATGGGTCCAGCTGGCAAACAGCAGTTACACAGCAGAAGGTCTGGGACTTGAAGTGGATTAGAAGTTGAATTTAAGAGAACTGTTGTAGCTCTCTGGAAAAAGTCATTGTAATGGCCACTCTTAGCCCTAAGAGGTTAAGAACAAAAGTCTTTCTTGAGAAAAGTATTTTGTGTCTCACAGATGTTAACAAGTGAATTCTTTCTCCAGCTGTTTAATGAACTCGTTCAGGAGCAAGGTCCCAATCTGGACAGGACATCTGCCCATGTTAGTGGAATTAAGGAGCTGGCTCGTCGGTTTGCCCTCACTTTTGGCTTGGATCAGATTAAGACAAGAGAGGCTGTGGCCACCCTACACAAGTGAGTGGTGGTAAATAAACTAGATTTTTTTATATTACTTCAGATCACAACTTTTGCTCAGCATACCTTTCCTGAAGGTTCACAATCTTAACGGGTCCTGAAATAAAGATGTCTTTTTTTACAGTTTGTGTTGAAAAGTGGTGGGAGGTGTACGTGTGTGTGAGAAAGGAATTAAAACTAGACACTATGCAATTATTTGTTGGAATTTAGTGGAATGGCCATGTTTACCTCTGCCAAGTAAGCCACTGGGACTACACCTATTTGTGTGAACCGTAGACAGCTGGCTGTGCCACACAACTGTGGATTCTGTAGCCACCAAGAGCTTTTTCAAAAAAGATATTCCAAAAATATTTTGGACATTTTTTTTTTTACCCTTTTTTTGGTTTTGTTTTGTTTTTTAATGAATTGAAACTGTTAAGTAACTGCTGTGTAGGAAAGTGTAGAAAGCTGCTGCAAAATTTGAATTATGAGTTTCCCATGCTATAAAAAGGTTAAAATATTGAAGTCATTAAGACTACAATTAGCAAAGCGTGATCAAAATGCTCCCAGACACTTTCCTGTGCCAAGCAAGAGAGAAGTCAGGGCACAAGTGCACCCTTACTGGGTAATGTGAAAATAAATTGTTTTCTTTAGTCTCAAATGGTAAAGCAAAGATAAGGCAGAGATGCAGGTATCAGTGTACTAGTAAGTAAATTCTCTTTTCTGACACTTTGATGCAATAGTTTTGTCTTCTTATATCTTACAAATTATTCTTATCGCAAGCTTCTGCTTCATGCGGAAGCAAGAAAGAGCCAGTTGCCTGTTCCTGCTAAGGCAGTGGCTTTCAACACCTGCCAAGATTGTGCTAAGTTCCTTCTTACCATGGGATTAGCAGCTGGTTGTCTTTGAGATTGAATCCTCCCAAATCAAGAGGGAACATATGATTCCCCTTTGTCCAAATTCAGCTGTTTGCTCATAATAGGGTTGGGGAGAGGAAAGTTATGATGGAATATGAAGATTTTCATTACAGTTCAGATTTTGGGGAAATGTTGTTTTGTTACAAATGTCTGAAAATATTCATGTTTCTTTCCTACAGAGATGGCATAGAATTTGCCTTCAAATATCAGAATCAAAAAGGACAAGACTATCCACCTCCTAACCTTGCTTTCCTTGAAGTGCTTAGTGAATTTTCTTCAAAGCTCTTGCGGCAGGACAAAAAGACAGTGTAAGTAATGCTGCGTTTTTCTACTGGGCATTTTGCTGGGCTCTCTTCACAGTATCACAGTACTTGAGAGGACAGAAGGGACCTACAGAGATCATCAAGTACAACACCCATGCCAAAGCAGGATCACCAAGGGTAGCCCACACAGGAATGCATCCAGGTGGGTTTTGGAAGTCTCCAGAAGAGACTCCACAAACTCTCTGGGCAGCCTGTTCCAGTCCTCTGTCATCCTCACTGTAAAGAAGTTTCTCTTCACACTGAGGTGAAATCTTCTATGTTCAAGCTTGAACCCATTGTTCCTTGTCTTATTGCTGTGCACTCATTAAAAGGGCTTGGCCCCCTCCACTTGACACCCACCACTCAGATATTGATACACATTGATGAGATCCACTCTAAGTCTTCTATTCTCAAGACTAAACAGCCCCAGGGATCTCAGTCTCTCTTCATAGGGGAGATGCTCAAGTCCCCTAATCATCCTTGTGGCCCTCCATTGGATTCTCTCTAGCAGGTCTCTGTCTCTCTTGAACTGGGGAGCCCAAAACTGGACACAGTATTCCAGGTGTTGTCTCACCAGAGCAGAGTAGAGGGGAAGAACCTCCCTAGACCTGCTGGACATACTTTTCTTTATGCACCCCAGGATCCCATTGGCTCTCTTGGCCACAAGGGCACATTGTTGTCCTATGGCGAGCTTGCTGTCCACTAGGACTCCAAGGTCTTCCTCCATGGAGCTGTTTTCCAGCAGGGCAGCTCCTAACCTGTATTGGTGCCTATAGTTATTCCTCCCCAGATGCAGGATCCTGCACTTGTCCTTACTGAACTTCATGTGGTTTGTCTGCACCCTCTCCAGCCTGTCCAGGTCTTGTTGGATGGCTGCACAGCTTGATAGGCTTAGTCACTCTAGTGCTGCAAGGTTTGCGCCAACAGGGGCTGCAGGATGTCCCAGAGAGACATTTCACATATGTCGTTAACCATCATTTTATATTTTTTAAGTAATAAAAATAAATGAGAAAAGAAGAATCGGTGAGGTGGAGAGTTTGAGACCTCACAAAACAGTTCCTTAAAATTTCCCATGAAACACTGGAAATAAACAAGGATCTTTTTTTCAGGCTAGAAAAAAAAAGAAAGAAATGAACTCTTGGTAGTACAGGCAATTTACAGGGCTGTAAACACTGCAGTAACTGCTTCTGTTGGCTATTTACGTAAATAACAAATGTATGCTTACATTTGATTTTAATACATTGAGTTAAACTGGGAAATAAAGGTTTGTCAAGGATTCTGTGACTGACACAATAGGAAGAGGCTGAGAGAGGACACATTGTCCGTTAGGACAGAGCAGGGTGGTAGAGACCTGGCAGGCTAGAGCAAGCAACCTGAATTTGCTAGGGTGAGTGGAATGCTGAAAATGCAATAAATGAAAGGTGTTGTTGGTAAGATCTGAATAAAGAGCTTTACAGGCAGCATTTGAACAGACTGTCAAGAGGGGTTGCGGACAGCAGCAGAATTGGCAAAGAGAAAACCACTCTGTTGTGGGCAAAGTTGATAGCAAAGATGTTGTCAGCACCACTGCTCTGCATTGCTAGTTTGTTATGTACCAAATATCCAGGGTTTGGCCACAGCACAGAAATAGTAAGGGAAAATCAGCCGAGCACCACATGCCCGGTGTAGAACTAAATCTTTGAGTAACTTTATGACCATTTAAAAAATGTAATTGCCAGATCTTCTGACTTATGGCTGTAGAAATCTTTCCAGTCAATTTTCTGAACACAATGAGTGGGAGCTATGTAGATATACTGTAACTGCCTCAAATTACTCTTTCTGGCAAACTTTTTGTTGTAAAGGACTTTTCTATTAAAATTAACAGATATGTTATAGCTTTATCTGTGCTGTTAGAAATGCATCTTGGTTAACTGGGTACAATTTTTAATGTATGCACACTTGAATCAATTTGGGTTTTTTTGTTTTATCAATAATTGGTCAGTTCAGCAAACACAGTAGAAGAATGAGTTAAATGAGCTTGAGAATTGGATGATCCAGTTGCTCTAGCTTGGGCACTCTGTTCCTGAAAACGCTCTTCATCATTATATCCTTGAATCCTCTCAACCTCTGCCCTATTCTTCAGGACAGGACTTAGGGATAATAGGATTTTAAGACTATCTTCTTAGCTGAACTGTAGATTCTCCTGCATCTGTTAGTTTAAGTGCTATTAGCTTGATTCAAATTTAATTTAGTGAAGCTTATCCTTCCTGTACAGCCATCATCCTTTCCACAAGTTTCTCTAGTGTCTAAAATGTAAAGTTACATCATTATCTACAATTTACATCACAGCTTAATTTGACTTGCTCCTTTGCATGGAATTCCGTACTTCAGGAGATCTTGTTTCTTCACCTTCTGTGTTGCCATTTAAATGTTTTTTTCCAGAGGTTCTCCCACTCATTGGTGCCCACATACGCAACCACTGGCTTCTTTTGCAGAACTGTAGAGATTGCTGTGGTGGAGTAAATTTCTCCTGATTTTATCTATCTTTATTGTAGTCATCTCTATCTGAGCTATTTACTTGAGCTGAGCTTGAGGATCAGTGAAAAGAAATAGGTCCTTTAAGGCATGATTTATCTGATCTGTGCTAAATCACTCTTTGAAGATTAGTTCAGACATGCCCTAGATTCCATTGGCTGTGGTGACTGTGAAACGAATCAAGATAACTTGCTTGTATGTAAAGACTTCTGTTGGAGATACCTGCATTCCTTCCCTTTAGAGATTTGTCATGTTTGCACCCATCAGGCAATGGCTGCGTTGCCCATAGTGCTATGTTGACATGCCATACTCAGCCTTAGTCTGGGTGGTTCATTTGCCCTTCCCTGTAGCCTACTCCTCCAATCCACAGGGACCTCTCCCTCTCCTTCCAAAGAGGTTGCCTATGAACAGGAAGGTACATGACCACCATCTGGTGGAGAAGTCCTGTGTACAGGACCATTTACCTCCCTCCCTGCCTAGTGACTGGCCCTAAATTCAGCAATGGGTTGTTTGTCTGGAGGCAAAAGTGCTCTAGAGTAACCCTGAATTCTCATGAGTCATAGCTGTCTGTCTCCCAGAAGTCCTGTAGCTTGACTTCCCTACTGCCAAAAACTTAATTGTCTACCCAGCATATCTGCATGTGTCACCTGCCCTTGGTGCAAAATGCCATTTCTGCCACAGTTCTGCAAACTCTGTGCTTTTGCAGGGCTCCTACTTCCTTTCTGGATCACTGATAGCTTTTTTATGTAGGGGGAGAAAAAGGAGGTGTTTGCAGTTTGGGAATGGAGCAACAGCATTGGTTGAATTTGGTTTTCCTATTCTGTTTATTTATTTGACTTCTGATTTTATGAGTAACCTCCAGAATTAGTGATAGCCGTTTAAGGATTTCATCAAATCTATGAATTTAATTTAAAACTGTAAGGTGCCAGGCTCTTAGAGTCTAGCAAAACTGGGTTTCTGTTAATGCAGTTCCAAACACGCAAGGCAGATACAGCCAAGGAAATCCTGAAGAATTAATCGAAGACAATAAACTGAATTGTGCCATGGAGGCATTTGTTTCACTTTAATTTTTCAGAGGGATTCTTAGCTTAGACTAGACACTGTTGGGTGACTAAAGTTAGAGGAGGCAAAGCCTTAGTGTGGTTTTCTTACCACTAGAAATTCAGTTTCTGTCCTTGTTGAAGCTGGTCAGACCTGCTTCTACAAAGCTCCTCTAAAATGCTGAGCAAAAATTGTCCCAAGTATGGCATTGAATCAGTAAAGAACCCACAAGTGGTGTGGTTTTCCCTTTTTAACGATTTGAGTACAACCTGTGCACTCTAGCTTTATAAATATAAATTGGGTGTAGAAAACCTTTTTGCTTTTCAAGACTGTTCTGCAGACAGAAAAAAACCAAGAACTTAGCCTTCAGTGCAAGGTTTGGGTGTTGCTCAGAGTACACACACACAAAGGGGGAAGGAAGAAGCAAGCATAATATTGATTAAAACAGCAAACAGAAAATGTTGAACAAAGCAATCTCAATCATTGAATCAAAACAAAATCCCCTTAAAAATTGGGTATGATTGTTACCCAGGCTCCTTGTCCTGCTCAAAAAGCCAGACTGTGTTTGAGCCCGCCATGAGCTATCAGGGCAAATCTGCATCTCCATGCAGAGTTTGTGGGTTTGCCACCTTCCACTTAAGACAACTTCGCAAGGTGTTATTAAAGGAAATTATATTTAAAACATGAAGGAAGTAGTGTTGAAGGATCCTGAGTTCTCTTACCTACCTTCTGACTGCTTGGTTCTGCAGTTTGAAACTAATTAGAATCACTTCTATGTGGATTTGCATATTCATTTTAAAGACGACTTCTAAAACCATAATCAAATAGTCAGTAGGAAAAGAAGCAAACTCAGATGCCTTCCAGACCATGTACAGGAAGGAGGTTGGTTCCTCCTTAATTAAACAAGTGTGCATTGGACTTTTCCATGGCATTAGAACAGATCTTCAAGTATTTTATGGAAAAAGTGCTGCTTGCATTTGAAGAAACCACTTTTCTTGTTCCAAGATGCAAATCGTTAATCCTCCATCCTTTTAACAGTGGTTCTAATTCAGTCTGTCTGCTGACACCATAGCAATATACAGAGGTGGCTTCCTTGATATGCAAAATAGGAAAGGAATTCACATGGAGCATGCTGTGAATGATCACAGACAGAAGTGGGAGGAAGGTTTTGGGGAGAGAACGTTTTATATTTATCTGTGAGTAACCTGTGCACGATTAACTATGTTACTTTGCTTTGAGGGAATGACATGTATTCTTACTCAGAATGCAGTCATAGAATGTTTTGGATCGGAAGGGACCTCCAAAGGTCATCTGGTCCAACCCCACTGCAGTAAGCGAAGACATCCTTCATTAGATCAGGTTGCCCAGAGCCCCGTCAAGCCTGACCTGGAATATCTCCAAGGATGGGGCCTCAACTACCTCCCTGGGCAACCTGTTCCAGTGTTCCACTACTCTTCTGGTAAAGAACTTCCTCCTAACATCCAACCTAAATCTACTCTTCTCTAATTTAAAGCCATTGTCCCTTGTCTTGTCACTACAGGCCTTTGTAAACAGTCCCTTTCCAGCCTTCTGGTAGACCCCTTCAGGTACTGGAAGGCAGCTGTAAGGTCTCCCCAGAGTCATCTCTTCTCCAGGCTGAACAACCCCAGGTCCCTCAACCTGTCCTCATAGCAGAGACATTCCAGCCCCCTGATCATTTTCATGGCCCTCCTCTGGACCCACTTCATCAGGTCCACGTCCTTCTTGTGTTGAGGGCACCAGAACGGGACACAATGGCTTAGGTTGAAAGGGACCTTAGAGATCATCTACTTCAACCTCCCTGCCATGGACAGGGATGTCTCTCAACTAGACTCGGCTGCCCTATCCATGGCTGCCCAGCCCTGGACAGCCTGATCTAGTTGGAGGTGTCCCTGCTGACTGCAGGGGTGTTGGACAAGATGACCTTTGAAGATCCCTTTCAACCCGATGCAATCTGTGAACAGCTAGTCAAAAACTGCCTGAACTGAAGGACTCACTACTATCTGAAACTACCCCAACACCTGCACAGGAATGACTACAAAAGAATGCATCCCTTTCTCTGTGAAGCTTAGACTGAGGCCTGAGCTGCCAACAGACTGAGCTTCATTTCTGAACGGCTCAACATTAATAACCACACATGTGCTTTGCTCTAGTTCAGCAAGTCCTGCATTCATGCGCTTCATAATTAGTTAAAAAAATGTAGTGATTTAAAATCTTTAATTAAATGGGCAGTCTGATCTAGTTGGAGGTGTCCCTGCTGCCTGCAGGTGGAGTTGGACAAGGATGACCTTTGAGGGTCCCTTCCAACTCAATGCAATCTGTGAATCTGTGAATTAGTGTTAAGCACTCAACAGTATGAAGAGACGTTGCAGATCAGTTGAAAAGAAAACAACAAGCTGTGCCTCACTACTCATTGTCTTTTATTTTCAGCCACTCCTACTTAGAGAAGTTTCTGACGGAACAGATGATGGAGAGAAGAGAAGATGTGTGGCTTCCACTCATTTCCTATAGAAACTCACTCGTTACGGGTGGTGAGGACGACAGAATGTCCGTTAACAGTGGAAGCAGCAGCAGCAAAGCCTCTTCAGTAAGGAATAAGAAAGGACGGCCACCTCTCCACAAAAAGAGAGTAGAAGGTTTGTATGGTTTCAGGTTTCCTGGTAGAGGTGTCTCTCATTTTGTACATATATTACAGCTTTCCTTTTTAGGAGCCCTTATGAATTATCAGTTAATGCTGAAGGATATTACACATTTTATGTGTAGTAACAACCAAACGTCTACTCTGCAAATTCCTGACAAGTTGGAACATGTTTTTTATGAGAAATTCCATCACAAGTCCCTCTTCTTGTTTGTCTTCACTGAGATTTGCAGGTTCAGAACTACTAAAAGCTATTACTGAAGCTGGAAACAGGAGGTGTCTGTGGAATTATCTGCTCTGCACCTTTTGCAGTCATGGACTTCTTTCTGCCTACACTTCAGTCTGAGCCATTGTTAATTAACAGAGTGTTAGAGCAAACTCAAAGCAGAAGTTCTGATGCAGATGTGTATTTCCATGGAGCCACTGGAGAACACTGAAAAGACATCCTTTTTTTGTTTAAAATGGTGTTGATACCAAGTGTCTGTACTTTTGTAACTCCAGGCATGTGTATAAGGAATTTGGCTATGATAGCCAATTTCTTACAAGATTGCATCTGTTCCTGGTTAATCTCTATGATATAGTGTGTTCTTCTGTAGAGATACATCACTTGTTTCACTACATAGAAGGTATAAGTGGGATCTTTAAACTTCAGGGATTTTACCAAGGTCAGTAGATACTGTAGTAACTCCACCGTGTGGAAGCTAATGCAGATTTGCCTGAAAACACAGCAATTTTCCAAAATATTCTTAAAAATTTGCCCATACAGTTGAGTCCATTTTCTGCCACAGCTTGTTCTGAGCAGTGGGTGCACCAAGATCTTCAGTTCTGTATAGCCATCCTGGAGTTCAAGTAGATAAAAGTACTGCTTTCTTTCTTCACACACTGTTCTGCATCCATCAAGATGCCATTATTTTCACAGATTTCCACTGATGAGGCTTTTTTTGACTCTTGTTATTATTTTCAATTTATTTTATTGTATTCTACCAACATCCTGTTTTTTCCTGAGATGTGTCGTAGTGCCTTTCCTTCCCTCTAATGCCAGTCTCAGTCTTATGATGTCATTTTTAGGCATTGTTTGCCTCATGCTCTTCCATATTCTCCTCTTTCAACGACTGATAGAAGGGAGAATTGCAACGCTCTCAGTTTGAGTATCTCCTTTCTTTGCAACAGCTGTGGTCCAGAATTTGCCACTTAAAAACTCATAGGCTTAATCTATGGTAGTTCAGTTCCTGAAAGATCTGACTGTGCTGCAATTTGCACCAGGAGATCATCTATCTGCAGTGCAGACTGACAAGTAATCTCTGGCCAAAAAAAGACTGATGAGCACAGCTTCTCATGGGTGCTCTTGTGGGCTGGGGTATGGGCATGTCCTTGGAACACCACAAATACAGCTCTGGGTCACGTTCAAGGACCATGCATTTTGAGGAATACAGATTGGGAAGTTACTTCCTTTTTCTTCTCTCCCCTTTTCGCTCTCCTGTCCCTTTTTCCCTCTCCCCTTTCTTTAGAAGGCTTTGTTTTGTATGTAAAAATGATGAAAGAATCAGAGATTATAATCACAGAACCATAAAGGTTGAAAAATATCTCTAAGGTCAGCAAGTCCAACCTTCTACCCAATATCTGTGTTCCAAAGTGCCACATCTACTCAGTTCAGTCGCACAAGTACTTGCTGTTCACTCATCTGTATAAGCTGAGCTGTGAGGAACCAGTCTTGTGAACAAATTAACTGATGGTCTGTATGTACACAAATCTTTAGATTTTTTTTTTTTTCATCTTTACATACTTTCAGAACTCTTCCAGAAGTTATGGCTTTAATCTTCATCTGGCATAACAGTTACAAATTGGGACCTCTCTTTAAATCCTGGTAGTCCCCTGTGGTTCCTTTCTCCCCTAAATCCAGAATATATTGGGTTCAGTAGACTGTTCAGGTTGGAGAACATTCCCCATAAAAGTAAATCTGCCCCATGAGATGTCTTCAAAATGCCTTAAGGGAATCAAACATAAACAGGATTTAAGGAAAAAAAAAATCCCTAAAATAAAAAGGTTCAAAAGTCAATTGAAGAATAGGGGACTTCTTGCACATTTATACCCACAGGGTATTAAACGGCATTGGAAAAACTGAAAGATCCATTGATACCCCCATCTACTTTCTCACCACACATCATCTTGTTAGTACATCTGTGATCTTTTCTTCTCCTTTCTTGTCATCTCCCGTCTTCCACTCACTCCAGCAATTTACACTTGTTTCTGCCTGTCTCTTGCCTATGCACTTGTCTGCTCTGTCACATTCTCAAGTCCCCCATCTTCCTTCCTTTCTGGTTTGCCCCCTGCCCAATCTGAGCACAGCATCCCACTTAGACGTCAGTCCCCTTCCATCTCCAGTCCTCCCATCAGCTCTGAATATGCTGCCTGAAGTCACTGCTAGGAGCTCACGTCAACCAATGCCCCCTCTGTACTCCACTGAAATGCTTCTTACCAAAGTTTCTAAAGATCTAGGCTGACTAGATTTGAGGTTTTATCCTCCATCCTCAGTGTTTAACTGTTTGTTTGCTGCATGCGTCTGACACTGATGGTGTTACATTTACATTGTGAATACAGTAATTGGGACTTTCTGTGTTGTATCTGTGCAAGAAACAACAATATTAGGTAGTGCTGCAGTACAGTATTTGTTTGCAGTGTCAGGGTTTTTTGTTTGTTAAATATTTTTTACTTAAGTTGTTGGTACTGCTGGGAATAGCTGGTAGTAAAGTAATCCATCCTTGAAAGAACATCAAATCAGAGCTGCAAATTTCTCCTTTGTAATATTAATCCAGTTGATCTCTTAAAAGGCACAGTTGTTTGAAAAGACACTAAATTGTTGAAAATCAGATTTGGAGAAAGTGCTGCCACTGAAATTGCCTGTATCAAAGTGTGTCAGCAGATGAAAGCCTCCCATTAGTGATGTAAGATGCTGGTTCAGTGAGCTGGCTGAGCAGATCCTGAAGGCAATAAATGCTGCACTGTTTATTATCAGAACTGTCAGTAATGTTAGATTTTTCTTTTTTATAGATGAGAGCCTAGAAGGCTCATGGCTGAGCCGGAATGAAACCATACATACTCCAGGGACACTGCAAGCACCACAGCTCACCTCAACAGTCTTGAGAGAGAACACTAGACAAATGGGAGAGCAGATCCAGGAGCACGAGTCGGAGCAGGGATCTGAACAAGATTTTTTACACAAGTAAGTGTTGTGTTTTCAGTGTCAAACACAGCAAGCCAGATGACAGTCTTATCTGTGGCTCCATGCATGCAGCATTCATTTGTAAAAACAACTGGAAATGTCCTGGCTGCCAGCTCAGCAATACTTCATTTACTTTCAGTTCCCAGGAAAAACACATTGTAATGAAATCATAGCAGAAATTCCTTATGTGAAAATTATCTCATAACACAACCAGGCAATTACAGTGAAATCTTCCTGGTGTTTGTCCCCCCAGGCTGGACTGAACTGTTTCTCTAAAAATGTTCTCTTTCCCTCTGCCCTATGTCATAGTACAGTTAAGGCTCTCCAGACATCTTAAGTGATTTCTTGTAAATAAACTCTTCAATTCTAGCTGCTGAGCTGGTAATTCCTATTTCTGGGGTAATTGCCTGCAAGCAGTTTTATTTTGCCCTAAATTACAATACTTTTGGTCACTCACCTCCCATTTTATCACCTCTTGTTTAGAGAGGATAATATGTTATTATCTCTCAGTAACTTACTTAAGAATAGAGAATTCTTCAGAGAATGCTATTACATGCTATTTCTGTTAATTTGAAGATAGAGAATTAACAATCTCTATTTTAGAGGCCATTTTTATAACTTTTATAGCAAATACATCTGATCTATCTCTACAAAAAAGTCATATTATGCTGGCCAGATGAATCGGGTTTCTACCACTACAGTATAGTATAAATTAGCCAAATTATGCCTCTTGGTTTCCTCCATCTTTTTTTCATCTTGTTTTTCTTAATACAGGTTCCCCAGTTTCCCAGTTCTTCCCAAACATGCACTCACCCTGCTCAAACCTAAACTATGCTTCATCCTACATACTTTAATCATAGTGTTTTCTGAAGAGCAAGAATTGATCGTGGTCATTTTGCCTGGGAAGGTAAAATGTTCTCCAGTTTCAAATTACATGGGTATACCACCATGTTGTACTTACAAGCTGTTGTGCATACCTACACTTTTCAGACTGGGAGGTCATCCCAGCTGGCTACAAAGAAAACACAGCTGAGGAAGAGTCCCCATTCTAATCAGTCTCAGAGCATCTCTTGAAAGAACTTAATCCCATGGCACATGAGGTCTGGATTCCTGTCTCTTACTTACCTTTATGAAGTCAAGAATCTGCCAAATGTTGCCATAATATCTGGATTATAAAGTTGATGCTGTGGCTCTTAATTTCACCTTAAAACTTTGCAGTAAAAACAAAACAAAGGAAACTGCTGAAGCAGAACTAACTTTCTGACCGTCTTGATCTCACCTATCTCTACGTTAAATCTCTCTCTGAATGTTCTGGAGAACCAGTCTTCCAAGAAATGGCTGAGGGAACTGGAGTTGTTTAGTCTGGAGACAAAGAGGCTCGGGGGAGACTTTGCTCTGTACAACTCTTTGAAAGGAGATTGTAGTGAGGCAGATGTTATTTTCTTCTCTCTGATAATTGACAAGGACAAGAGAAGATGGTCTCAGGTTGCACCAGGGGAGGTTTCAGTTGGATATTAGAAAAAACTTCCACTGAAAGGGTTCTTGAAGACTGGAACAGGCTCCTAGCAAAGTAGCTGAATTTCCATCCTTGGAGGCATTTCAAAGAGGCAGAGATGTGGTGCTGAGTAACATGGTTTAACACCAGACTTGTTAATGTTAGATAATGGTTGGACTTGATGATCTTAAAGGTCTTTTCCAACCCAAACAATTCCATGATTCTATTTATTTGTTATGGGAAGTGGAACAGCTTCCAGCCACTGTGTTTTACTTTTGAGCCCTGATAAGCAGGCACTGCCTTAATTTGTGGGAGAACCCTCCCCTTTTCTGGGTACAGAAGTTGAACCAGCCTCTTCTTCCTGGGCTTGAACTTCCTTTTCTCCTATCTCAGATGAATGCTGCAAGCAGAGAACTCTTTGCTCAAAGTCTGCTCAGGGAGGTGGTGGAGTGACCATCCCTGGAGGTGTTCAAACGTATGGACATGGTTTAATGTCCATGGTGATGTTAGGTCAACACGTGGACTTGATCTTGGAGGTCCTTTTCTGTGATTCCATGTAGAAGTTCACAATGTGAAAGGACAGTGGAGAATTATTTCTTTTCATCCTGGAGTTAGCTGCCACAGATTACCTACAGGTCAGTTTAGGAGGACTAAAACACAAAATACAGGGCACAATCAGTTGCTGATCTAACGGGGCTAATCATGTCCAGAAGAACATTTTGTTATAGGTTGGTTTCAAGTTGAGTGCAAGATGGTGTAATAAAACAAAAGCCAGTAACCAGTGCTGCTCAGAGCAGCACTTCACATACTCCTATTTCTTTGTGCTGCAATACACAGATCATACCAAAGGCACTGCTGTCTGCTACTGGATTTAAATGGTATGAAAAGTACAGCCTTGAAGGTTTACCTGTGACTGGACACTTAGGGTATTTTTTTTTTCTTGTTGTGTGACATTTTTAAAATGTGTGCCTTTTATTAATTTAGATCTGTTCATGCTCATATTTTGCCTCATCTGAACCAGTGATATCACATTGAATAAAATTAATTTTAGAAGTGCTTCCACTTGAGGTGTGTCACCCTAATGGATGAGTAATGTATTTTATATAGCTGTTTTTATTACAGTCAATGGAAGAAATTCCTGTGCATGTACAGGGAGAGGAAACACCTTATGGAAGGGCATCCAGAAAAGTATGTGTACAATGATGGATGTGATTTAAATATCTTAATCCGAAGCATGGCCAGACACAAAGCTTGAGGAGATGGATATGGTATCAATAGCCAATTTAAACCTGCAAGAGCCCTCAGTCATAATCCTGCTTTCTGTTTGCTAGTCCCCAGATGCAGATACCTTGGCTGGGCCAACAGAAGCTAGAAGATTTAAATCGAAAGGACAGGACAGGAATGAACTACATGAAAGGGAGAACTGGCGTGAGGCATGCAGTGTAAGTGTTCAGATCAGAACCATTTTAGATGACAATGCCACATTTTCAATGTTAACCTTTTCTTTTTTGGGTGACATTTCTGTGACATTTTAAATCCTTTTAATAAAAGCAGAGTAACAGATCTGTAATGCTGGAAGGGACACTGGGCCATGGTCTGCCACTATGGCCACAAGCAGGTGTGCAGTAAACAGGGCAGAGGGACATGGCCCAATTCCTTGTTACTCTCTCCCAGCCTTCAACTGATTCCATTGTAGGGGGTTTCCATGTTTTGTCTGCTAAGTAATTCCCATTGACCCCTTCCAAGATGTTGTCTGATCTTCCTCTGAACCTGTTTACGCTTCTTCCATCCACATGATCGTTTGCCAAGGTGTCCTAAGCTAATGGAGGGAACATACATGGGTGAATGCTGAAGTGTTCTGTGGTACAAGATGCTATGTGCTCTGGTGATGATCCAGCCACATCCTTCAGGATGGGCGACAGAGCCTCTAGTGAGACCAAGCCCTTACAGTGTTAGAAACTGGTCTTGGATTCCTTGCTGGATTTTCAGGGATTTACCAGTGATCCTGGCAAACAGTGTAACTCCTTTTTGGAAAAAGGCAAGCAAACACAGTGAGGTTATTGCCCTTTCCTTGCTAGGGACAAATCTAATTACTGTTTATAATGATATTACCTGGGACTCGCTGCTTCAGACTCTGCAAGTGCTAGGTTTGGGTTTATGTAGGATTTTCTTGCAGTTAATATCACAGAGGGCAACTTGATTCTCAGCCTACAATTTCATGTGAAAGCATTAAAGGATCAGATTTATACATTTGTTCTAATGAGTAAGATCATGGTTGGGAAATTTAAATGCCTGGGAATGACTTTTTCCTTTGCTTCATTTAATCAGACGAGGTCTAATGGAAGATGATGCTGAGCCCATCTTTGAAGATGTAATGATGTCCTCACGAGGTCAGCTAGAGGATATGAATGAAGAATTCGAGGACACAATGGTCATTGATCTGGTCAGTAATCTTAATAATTTAAATGGGTGAAAGGTAATTTAAAAGGAATTCTAGAAGTGCAGACAGAAAAAAACCCAGAATTTTGCACCTGATTTCCCAGTGTCTGAACATTAAAGAGTGGAAATTATCTGAATGCTCCCTAGAACCTGCAATTGCAGGCTCAGGCCAAATGGCTATTTTCATAGAAACACATGGAGTGTTACTTAGCACTTACCCTCTCTAATGTTCTGAACTCAGGCAGTAGCAATTGCCTGAAGCACCATCATGCACCTGGGACTTGCCAATCTGTGAGAATCAGGTTATGATTTATAGCGTATCAGGTGCATCAGTGCAGCCCTCTTAGTGAAGCACTGAAGAAGTGGATATCTGACTCTGCAATGCAGTCAGCCAAGGGTTGAAGGAGAGCTGGTGGGGATTAGATGGGAGACCTATCTGATTGAATACCACATGAAGCTGCCTGCTTGGCCTCATGGAGTACAAATGGACTGTAAAATTCAGTAACAACATTTGATTCTGGTATTAGTTGACATTAGGAACAGTGTGGAAGCAGTAGTCTCTAAAGGTATGCCCTATGCTCTTGTCACAGCCCTCAACTCTTTTGCTGACATGGCTGTTTATGCAGCCACATTGTGGTCAAACTGATCCAGCCATGTTGTTCCTCAGTTTTCTCATGCTTTGATTTCTGTGGGGTGGGGTGGATGGGAGATCCTTAATCAAGGCCAGATTAGTTTACAGCTGTACATGGAGCTCTGCTGGCATAGCAGAAGGGAGAGCAGGCAGCAGTGGGTGGGTATGAGGTGATAACTTACACTGAAATTGCTCCCAGACAGGTCAGATGCCAACCTCAGCTCCTTGCATGGCTACAGGCAGGATTTCCTTTGTGGAGGTTATAACTTCACTAGCCTCTGTTCAGAATACTTTCCCTGCAAAATGGGAAAGGGGAACAGTTTGCAATATACATTTCACTGGTTTTATGGTTTCCTCTTTCTCCTTTCATAGCCAACGAATAAGGCATAGGTTTTTTTAGGACTGGGCTACAATGTTGTGGAATGGAAATAAAATTTAGGCAGTAACTCAGTTGTTACTGAGGTTATTAGTGGCATCCAAATGATTATCAAGTAAGTAAAATCCCTCTTTGGTTGGTAATCCAAGGCAAGGAAATGAAGGAATTGATCAAGCCTGTGAAGTTCACATCTGCTCTTTGTTCCTAGGGAAGGACAATGCAGAGTTTAATCCTCAGAAATATCATGAGCTCTTAAGTACCTTTTTTTAATAAATCAATTTTCTGACTATGAAGTTCCACCATAAACTTACAAATTTCATAAAGGCAGTTGTAGTTTTTATACAGTCTGGCCTGCAGTCCTAATACAACATTAAGTCAGCAAGAGCCTTAATCAAGCTCCTAGCCGTAAGCACAGACTTAAATCCACTTTAGAATCCATCAGCTTTTGCCTCATTCCTTAAAGATAAGGTGAATTTAAGAAGTAGTTTCCTCTGTCAGGGCCTGCAATTGTATCGGAGCTTTTCTGGAAATCCATGCAAAGCTGGTGTGTGAAGGAAGAGGTGAGTGTGTAAGAGCTCCAGGAACCCCTGATGCCCAGATCTCTGCTGTGATGTTCTAAAATGGCTGCCTCCTCTTTCTAGCCACCCTCGCGAAACCGGCGGGAGCGGGCTGAGCTGAGGCCAGACTTCTTTGACTCCGCAGCTATCATCGAGGACGATTCAGTAAGGCTTTATGAGTGTTGTTTGCCATTTAGCTGAGATTGGTTTTGCCTGCCATTACACCTCATTAATGACTGACTGTCTTTTAACTCCCTTTTCCAGGGATTTGGGATGCCTATGTTCTGAAGTCTGGTGAAGACATTTTACAAATTTGGAACTCTATTGTTTAGAGCTAGAGGCCTATATACTGTGATAGCTTGTATGAAAACCACATTTTTGATGTGATCGGTTTGATTTTTAACCAAATGATTGAGGTCAATCCCTTTTTGTAGTGACAGAAAGAAGAGAAACTTCTTAATGACACAAAGGAATGTTGGCCAATCCAGTCACCTCAGAAGGGCTGACCTACAAAATCATTTGTATCCCTGTTCTTGACTGTCCTAATACGGTGTTTTGTTTTTTTTTTTTTTTTTTCTCTGGACAAAGGAGGAAGTTTTCAATTGTTAAGACAGCTGTCAAAATAAACACTGTTCTACATATGTTTTCTGAAAACAACATTGAGTGAAGACAGAACTTTTAAACTTTATTTTTCTGCTGTACAATTTAAAACAGTTTTAACATTTGCCTTTTTATGTTTTAAAAGCTAGCCATTTTTATTAAACCTATGCCTATCAGCCACTGACTAGCAATGATGCTATAAGCAGGTCATTCTGGCTACAGAAAAGTGTTTTTGAACACACTGGATTTGATTAACATTATGGTACGCTTATATCCTCTCATAGGCATTGAGAAGAACACTCTTATACAAGAGGTTAGAATTCTAATGACGTGCATCTCTGCCAAAAAAATTTCAGATTCTGATATGATAAACCCAGATTTTATACTCTTGAGAAGATTTATTTTTATTTATAATGGGACATAAAGTAAGAGATGTCCATGAAGCCACTTTTCCAACAGATACTGTGTAACATTCATTTTATATAGCACATGGGGACAAAACCAGTAAATTTTCTATTGGTACTTGCTCTGTGCATTTTTAGCAACTTATACCAGCAAATAAAGTATTCTCAGTAAAACACACAAACGGTTCTCAAGTAATCACTTTGCTGTTTTTACTACCTACTTCAAGCCCTGCCAACCCAAGGTACATAAACAGCAACTTTCCTATTAAAAAAATAAATAATTCAAGGGTGGGGGAAAGGAATCACTTTAGCATACTAAAAGCAATTTTAACTGTACCATAAAAAAAGTCTACTTTCCATGCCATAAATACCCTTTTGCGCTATTTTTGTAAATTAATTTTGCCAGTTAGAAGTACTGTATGTGCTGCATAGAAATTTGTGCTTAGATGGTGAAGTTCTTAAGCTTACAATGGAATACAGCTACATTTTCAGTGTTAACTGTGCATATTAAGAGTAATTCTTTGGGGGGGGGGGGGGGAGATTTTTCAGAAAAGTTAAAAACATTTTTAAAAAAATAATTATCCAAACCACCAAAAAAACCCAGGACATTTTCAGTTAATTCATTGTAAGAGATTTTTCAATGTCTTCATTCAACAATTTGGAATTTCATTATGCTTTGATTTTATGACTCTGCCTAGTAGCTGCTACTTAGTTACAACTGGCTTGGTATCAGAGGTGCTGGCCATCCACAACTTGCACTGACTCTAGTATCTCGAAGAATCGGCCCCAAAATGTTAATCTTCCTTTCTGCATTCTGATATTAGCATTTGAGATAGATTGACCCACTTGGAGCAGAGCAGTTTTTGGAGGTGCTTTTCTTAGCAAAATAATTATGGAGCTTTTTTTTTCCCTGTTACAAGCTTACTGAAAAACAAAGCAACATTAATGCCCAGTACTTGCTTGCTGGGAGGGAAATAATCTAATTTTAAAAACAAACCAGCACAGCATTTCACTCAGCCGACGTTTGTTTCTTACAATACCTGCAGTTCTCAGACATGGTTGCCAAAAATGTTTCACTAGGCAGTTCAGCTGTTCCTCAGATGTTGGTTGGGTAATGTATAACAACTGAGAAGCAGATGGAACTTTAGCAAAGCACATTACCTACCTTCCGCTACTGTCCAGCCCCTAAAGCAATAGGGGGTGGGCAGGAATGGCTGCATTAAATTGTCATCACAATAACTCTGTGAGCATAGTAGCATAATAAATGCTGCCTGGTTTGAGTCATAGTCTCAGACGAACCTTGTGCTTCACAGTCTTCTGTATGGAAAACTGATTCCTAATTTAACATTGTAGAATACTGTATAACAAACATTTATGATCACGGTACCTGCAATGGGTTTCCAGTTCAGTTTGCAGTCAATAGGTTTTTGTATTATTGAGTGTCTCCTTGATTGGTTTTGCTAGTAATTCTGTAAATTGTACATTTACAATATGAGGTTTTTTTTTTTCCTTTTGTACAATCTAAAACTGATGCTTCACCTTTCATTTAATAAACTATTCGAAATCATGAGTATGATGAGCACCCTCTTCACTATTAACTTTCTTTTAAATGCTCGTTTGGACCATCACATCTTGTCATCCCATTTATCAGGAGCCAAAGGAAGCACTGCAAGGACATTCTCAGGTAGTCCAGGCCTCACCACCAGATTCTGTACAGGTACCTAACCCCTTCTGCCTCAGAGCAAAGGAAAACCCTGTCTGGTCTTTTTCTTCTTTTTTTCCTGCACTGTGGTATGTTTTTGGGTTTTGGTTGATCTGGGGCAGGGTTATTGTGAGACTGCTGTGGATCTCTGGTAAGTCATCACACAAGTTGGGAGAGCTGCAGTATTAAAACTTGTTACTGTTTGAAGTCTCCCAAATCTTGAGAAAAATGTCACCATCCTGTCCCATACTTGGGAAGTGAACTGCACCATGTGGGAAGAAACAGCAATGGTAAAGGCTTGGAAGGTCTGACAGCCAGCTGGGCTAAACGGAGTTTCACAAAACATCCTCTTGTTATTCCCATGTCTCAGAGAGAAAGGTGCTATTTTTGTCCAACCCATGAATGATTTCATCTCTGTAGTGCGACAGAAAATTGATTTATCATCTGGCCCACTTCCTAAAGAAAAATCATCTGAGTCAGACAAAGTAACAAGATGGCAGGAGGTGAGGAACAGGGATAGGCTTCAAGGTCTGAACTGCACTCCTGAAACCGAGCCTGAACGCTACCTCTCCAACTAAGTTATGCTCAACTCCTGATGCACTTTGGAACACAGTAAGTAACCTGTCATGCTTTTAAGTTCAAAGGCTGCTCTTGAAACGATTTGATGTTTTACCTGTTGTTTCTGCAGGTAACTGAAATTCAAGAGAATGCTGATTAGCACAGCCATATCAGCTTTCCAGTGTGTTTCCAAAGCTGTTAGAGCAACTGACTGCTTGGAAATCAAGAGGATATAAAAGCCAAATTCTTCGGCTGGTAAGAGACCAAGGATGAAGTCTATAGAACTAATGGAGATTAGGAGATAGTTAAGAAAGATTTACTTTTTCCTTTGTGACAATGGCAATTTGGTTTCTCATTTACTGTCTCCTCCTGACTTAGGGGAGGCTGAAGAAACTACATGTGTATCAGGTCACAGAAGGCAGCTCTTGCCTCTAACTATGGGACAGCCACCAGCCACTGGGCTACTAATTACCTCTGGAAAGTTCTCCTGATCCTCACAAACATTACACCTATTCTCACAATTAACTAAGAACTTACTTCATGGCAATGACCTCCAACATGGTAACATTTCAGTTTCCTTTCTCTTGTTGCTGCAGCCAACTCTGTTCCCTGGGGCAGCAATACAGGCATTGGCTCAGGGCAGGCATTTCTGCTGAGCTACATCCATGCAGGCAGTTTAAACGTTTTTGCAGCCAGGACAGTCTGCCTGACTGTGCATTGCCTCTAGCTATTGCAGAAGCCTGTGGAGCTGGCACTCCTGCTTGAAACGCTCCTTCTGTTCTGCTTTGTTTCAGATGATTTTTATTTGCCTTCCCCCCCTGTTGCCCAGGTACAGACTCCAAGCACCATGACAGTACTCACCTGGGCAGTCACCATCTTACCTTTCTTCCACTTCAGGTGCTTGCTTGGGGAGTGAGCAGAAGGAACCTTGGTGTGCAGGTACTGTGCCATTAACTGCTGAGGTTACTTAAAACAGATCATTACATGACTTCAGGTGTTTGGCAGCTGTTTGCAGCAGTGCTAAACATGACAGTAGCTGTTACTGCCTTCTGAGGCTGTAAAACGCAGGTTCTAATGAGCAGAGTGAGCACAGGGCCCAGGGCAACAACTCATAGCAACATGTACTGTAGTGGGGCCTTGCAAATCTGACAAATAATCATAGAAGAAAATTAGGCTAGAATGGGCCTCTGGAGGTCTGCTAATGTAGAAAAAAAATTGTATGTCCCACTAGAACTGCTCTTTTCCCAGTTTGGGCTCCTCTTCTGCAAGAGAAGGCTAGTTCCATCTTTTTCATCCCACCTGTGTATGCAGGCTAGAGGTCACAGATACAACCTGAAGCCCAGTGCTCCTGAAGCCAGCATGTAAGAGTTGCAGCTCAAGACAGCGTAGCAGAGGAACAGAACAAGTTAGTCTGACATCAACAAAGCCTGATTCCACAGTACACCAAAATCCAAGCTCACAGTTTTCTCTCCGTGAGTCTGTGCTGCAGGAAGTACAGTGAGACTAGGACCTAGGGCTACACTGAACTCCACAGGGCAGAGACAGATTACTCCAGCTCTGCCTGTCTGAGCCACCTCCAGGCCCTACAGAATGTAGGAGCCAAAGCAGCATTTGACCTTGAGCAATTCGTAACAGCTGGTCTGCAGCAGGCACTGCAGTTTGTGTTCATTATTAACCCACCAAAAAAGGTTTACAGAGATGAACTGATAAGACCTCAGATTACATGAGATCTGTATACTGTGATTTATTGATAGTCATTAGCAAAATCAAAAGGAATATTTCCAATGCAAAGTAGACCTCCACTGAAACAGAATATATGTGATCAGACTACTGCCACATCACCCAGCATGGCAAGGCTCCTCCTCACACTCACAGTGGGATGTTGGCATGCTTCTTCCAGGGACTGGACTGTGTTTTACTGGCCAGCACCTCTAGGTCATGGCAGATGCGCCTGCGGGTGGTCGAAGGTTGGATGATATCATCAACAAACCCTGTGAAAAAAAACAAAACCAACAAACCAACGATGAAGTGTTTGCCTGTCAGCCTTCTCTACCTATGTTGCAATGTAAATTAGCAAAATCCCCAACATTGTTTGTAATAAACAGTTCACAAGTTACAAATTAACTTAAAAATAATTCACAAGTGCCTGAAAAGGATATGTCCCTCTGCAGATAGGGTTTCAATTACAGACAGAGGGGAGGTTCATTTTTGCAACAGTTGGCAAGACAAAAGATGTTAAGGAGGGGGCTTTACTCCCCAAGTGCTTCACCTGTACTGCAAAGTTTAAGATATACCATCTCCTTCCATTTTCTACTCTCAGTCTGATCCCAAGGTTCACAGGTGTTGATCAGAAGAGACATCCCTTGACTCTGCACACACAGGAGTCTGGGTTTTTCTTAGCTCAGACAGCAGTAACAGACAGTCTGTTGTAAAACCAGAAGGAGCAATGCTGTACATACTGGCTGTTGTGGAAAAGAGCTTGGCTCAGTCTCTCCTCTTAAGGGGATTTAAGTGAAGTACAAACCAAATCAATAGAGCAAGCCAGCATAACTGGAAACAGCTAACTCCAGAAGTCCACAGCACTACCTTCCAGAGCCCAGTTAATGCTTCAAAGCTAGAAGCAAAACTCAGAAGCAAGAACATTACTAAGGTTAGGGTCACTAGTCTGCATCTAGGATTGTCAATCAGCCTGTCAGAGCACCTGTATTTTAAGGAAAAGGCTGACTAGATAACTTACTCATTAGCACAAAGTTTCCTCAGTGGCTGCAAACTAAATTTATCATAGTGCAATGATAAACTCATGGGACACAATGTGTTAAGATAACCATACCTCTCATGGCTGCTGGGAAGGGGTTTGCAAACTTCTCTACATATTCTGCTTCTGCATTTGCCTCTTTTCCTCTGAAAATGATCTGGACAGCACCCTAGAGAGATAAGGCCTACAGGTCAGTGACAGTAATTCAGCCCATACCGAGGACAGCTGTCTACTTTACCAGCCCCTGCCTGCCACCACAGTATAGAATCAGAATCGTTTGGTTTGGAAAAGGCCTTTAAGATCATCAAATCCAACCGTTAACCCAGCACTGCCAGATCACCACTAAACCATGCTACTCGGCACCACATCTCTGCCTCTTCTAAGCACCTCAAAGGATGGGCATTCAACCACCTTCTTGGGGAGCCTGTTCCAGTCAAGAACCCTTTCAGAGAAGTTTCTTCTCATGTCCAGCCTAAACCCCTCCCCCACCCACTGCACTTGAGGCCATTTCCTCTCATCCTATCACTTCCCTGGTCCCGCTCATCACACTATCTCTGATCCAGGACTGGGATGCTGTTGGCCTTCTTGGCCACCTGGGCACACACTGGCTCATCTTCAGCTGCTGTCAGTGAACACCACTAGGTCTTTCTCTGCTGAGCAGCTTTGCAGCCACACTACCCCAAGCCTAGACTTGTTGTGACTTAAGTGCAAGACCCAGAACTTAGCCTTATTGAACGTCATGCCACTGACCTCAGCCCAATGATCCAGCCTGCCCAGGTCCCTCTGTAAAGCCTTCCTGCCCTCAAGCAGATCAACACTCTGTCCCAGCTTAGTGTCATCTGCAAACTGACTGAGGGTGCCTCAATGCCCTCATCCAGGACATGCATAAAGACATTAAATAGAACATTTCTATGAATGTGCCTCCAGATGACCTGCTTTCCAGATGTTCTAGGCCACCTCAGGGCCTGCATTTTGCTAGGGGCTGATGGCTGCTGCACACCAGTGTGACAGCCTGGATTTACCTTTGCTCCCATCACTGCCACTTCTGCAGTAGGCCAGGCATAATTTGCATCTCCTCTTAAATGCTTTGAGCTCATCACATCATAGGCACCCCCATAGGCCTGGAAGGAAAATTAGGGGATAAATGAGTGTGGAGTGACGTCACAGCAGCAGTAGCCTCTATACGTCTTGTATCCTTTACTGTTGCAAAGGAGCTAGATTTTACCTGAAGGAGAGCACAAGCATCTCCATTTTGCTACAGCAATCCCCTTAGAATAGATGTTTCTTCATCTAGAACCACAAAAGAGCAAGGAGAAAAGGGCTGCTGGTATCTGAGACCATTCTTGATAGCAGGTAGAGAGGAACTGGCACACACCTGGAAAAGCAGGCCCCAGCCTGCACCCTGCATATGCACACAAACCAACCAGTCAACATGCTCCTGGAATTTCCAGGCCGGGAATGCAGCACTCTGACTCTGCAGAGCTCCACTCTGGAAGTGGTCCAGACAGCAGTGATGAACAGATACTGCAGAGCAAACTGCAGCACAGTCTGCTTCAAGGCATTGCTGAAAACTGCAACAATGCTGCAAGCTTGGAAGACAAAGGATGGTAATACTCAGAAAAATGAGAGAAAGCGAAAGGACAGAAAAAAGGAAAGGTCTTTTTCTTCTGCTGTAAGAACTCAAAAGCCTATCAGAAAAACAAGCAAGGGGGGCAGCCCAGCACCACACAGAAAAAGCTAAACTTTAGGACCCAGCACTTACAGCAGCACCGTGTCAGGCACCTTAAAGAAAAAAAGAAACACAGAAAACAAAGTAAACTATGGCAAAAGTCTATGGAAGAGGAACCACACAAGCTTTCAATCTGTAAAGATGGCAGGTTTTGGAAAACAAGACTGCAGTGGCAAGAACAGAGAAAGATTTACTGTGTGCAGACAGATGGCAGGTCCTCAGTGAGACAAGCCAGGTGACAGGACAAGCACTTGATTGAAAGCATTCCAGGAAGAAAGCGAAGAGCAGAAACACATCAGTGTAAAGACAAAAGGAATTAAGGAGCTGAGGTAATAGTCTGAGAATAGAAGAAATGACCTCTTGTAACATGACATGAAAAGGTGTTACCAGATGGGACAAGCAGAGACATGGCAACGATACAAAGCACAAAGTGGGACAGACAAAGCTTCACAAATGTGAAGACGAGAACTCTAGAAGAATCCCATGGGCTTGTGCCAACTCACCTTTCTGGTGATGATAGTGATTTTAGGCACAGTTGCTTCTGCAAAGGCAAACAATAGCTTTGCACCATGACGTATGATTCCACCATACTCCTGAGCTGTACCTAAAATTGACAGATAGGGTTTTCTTGTTCTAGGGAATCACAAACCCCATAAGCTGTTTAGCAATTGGCATCACCAGTTGGCAGCAAACTTAACAACAGCTAGAGCCATGTTCATGTCCAGGAGAATGTATTATTAAGGCAAGGTTCTTCATAAAGTACTGAGCAGCTCTACCAAAAAAATCTCTTGCCAAAATCAGCATCTATATCTCTATAAGGTCACAGAACCAGAACACTCACCAGATGGTATCACCCTAGGTATAAAATACAGTTAAATCATTTTGAAGACTCCAAACGTGACAAGCAGTGACCAACACAACCTAAATTCACTTCCTCATAAACCCACCCTCCCAAACTCCCTTTTTTTCTAGGCCATACTGAAAGGCAGCTTGGCTATCACACCAAAAACTGATCCTGGTTTTCCTTCAAGCAAGCCCAAGGTGATGGACCTTAAGAGACAGAGCATTAACTCCCCTTTAAGGATTCTCACAGCAGCTGCTTCTGCAGCAGCCATGAATGCAAGCCATTTGTGTGACAGCACATTCAACATAGCTCTGTCCCAAACACACCATCGTGGAAAACGCAACTTCCTGTACTTCATTGCCAGGATCTGACTTTCAGACCACTGGATGTAACTCTACAGTTATTTTCTAGTCGTTTATCTACCTACTGACTTTTGTTTTCAGCACCTGAGACAACCTCTTAGAATACTGTGGGACTTTTTAAAGAATAAATGTAAATAATTTGGGAGAGGTGGGTAATAACTTCTTTGGTAGTCTTTTTGGTGGCTTGATTGTAATAGTTTGTCCTCAAGTGTAATTTGAGTGTCTAATAATTTACACCTACACTTACAAGTGTCTGTTCTCAACTGCAATTTCACTTTTGGTTCTTGTATTTCCCTCCAGCCAGTGGGACTTGTCAAACCTGCAGAACCTTTCCAGCAGCAGCAATCAGAACTGCATCTTCTGACCCCAAGAAGTGGTCTGAACACAGCTGAGATGCTCAGAAGCTGGGGAGCACTCACAGACCCTGTGATCTAGTCCCAGCCTCAATTTCTCATTCACACTTGGAACAGAGTAGCCAGTCACTTAAAATACTCCAACGGTAAGCTCATGCAGTTGTTACTGGAACTGTTCACACTGCCATCCATGGACAATTAATATAAACTCTGTTCTGGTCATAGATTCACTCCCAGGCTTGTTCTGAACATGTGGGTTTATCCAGATGCAGGTTATGAATGCCTTAAATGTCATCTCTCTGCACACCTGTATAGCTGGGGGTTGTTTAAAGCATTTGGGTCACACACCTCTGGGAACCCACCGTGACAAATTCATTCTTCTGTGCTGAACAGAGAGGTGAGGGCACCCACCCTCAGAATTTGAACCTTCTAGTGCCAATGTACTAAGCTTGCCAAAGCCCTTAAAATACATCCATTATGGATCACTACAAAGTCTCAGATCTCCTCATCTAAGTTTCTCTGATTTGTTTACTTTCAAACCAATGCACAACACCTAAGTTTCTATTTCTAATCAGATACATGAAATATCTTTGTGCTTGGATCTGAGCAGCTGTCCCAATCTAGATTCCAGTAGTGGCCTCTGAAGTGAACTTGGTCACCTGGGATGAGGAGGGTGTCTCTATAGCAGGAGAGAAAGGAGAGAGGACAGGACAGAGGAAGGTTCTATTAACACCTTCTGCAGTGCCTCATCGTTAAAACAATCTGAGCACATTGGATTAAAATAAGAACTGGAATCGTGACTGGTGGTATTTTGATGGTTTGACAGCAGTAAAAGCCTCGAGGTTAAACCTTGCTTTATGCAACAATATTAACCTTATATTCAACTGTATGAAAGACTTACCATGTTTATCAGTGTAACATTCCTACTCCTCTCACAGCCTGTTTTCTAACAGCTCATTGGAACATTAACTGTTCCTACAGCTTATGCTGTCTGATCTCAGACCTTTCCTGAATGATTTATCCAAAGCTTCTAAATCACAGGCATTTTTCCTCTGAAAAATAAAAATGCCTTGGACCATGAAAGAACCTGTGCTCAGCTTGGGGCCCCTCACTACAAGAACGACACTGACGTGTCAGAGTGGATCCAGAGAAGCACAGCAGGTGAAGGGTCTGGAGAACAGGTCTGGTGAGGAGCAGCAGAGGGAACTAGGGTTGTTTAGTATTGAGAAAAGGAGGCTGAGGGGAGACCATCTTGCTCTCTACAACTTCCTGAAAGGAGGCTGGAGCCAGGTGGGGCTTGGTCTCTTATCATGGAATCATTTTGATTAGAAGAAACCTTTAATATCATTGAGTCCAACAATTATCTAACTCTACCAAGTCTGGTGCTAAACCATGTCCCTCAGCTTCTCCCTAGGGCCACGTGGCAGGACAAGAGGGAATGGTCTCGAGTTGCACCAGGTGAGGTTCAGGTTTGATATTAGAAGAAACTTTTTCCCTGAAAGGGTTATCAAAGACTGGGACAGGATCCCCAAAGAGGTGGTTGAATCCCCATCCCTGAAGGTGTTTCAAAGAGGCAGAGATGTGGTGCTGAGGGACATAGTTTAGCAGCAGAGTTGGTAGAGTTAGATACTGGTTGGACTTGATGACTTCAAAAGTCTTTTCCAACCCAAACAATTCAGCGATTCTAAGATACAGGGTTGCATGTAACAATCAATGGCAAGCAAAGAATTACTTTCTTCCCCTACAGCCTCATCCTTTTATACATTGGGGCATTAAGTAGAGCAGATGAAGCTGGCAGAAGTGGACAGTGTCTCTTCCTGTAGCAAAGCCTGGATAGCAACACGGGCCAAGATTTAGTTCAGTTAACTTGAATGCTGAGCACATTTGGTTGGAATGCATCTTCAGGATGCCCTCAACTGCCTTTCCTAGCATGGCTTTGACCAGTGGCCTCTCTGCCCACCAGAGCATCAGCCATGCTGCCCAGAAGGCTCAGAAGCAGCATGCTGGTCTGCTTTCACTGCCTCTCAAGAGGCCAGTCTTAGCAGGGACCTCTGGTCCCACACTTTGAAGTAGTGGCAGAAGTCAGGGAATGATTTCATTTTTCCTGCAGTTTATTTGCACATTTCAGTAGACTTTTGTGAGGACTACTCTACTTAGAGTAGAGTTTCTGTCTCCAAAAGTGGGGTTTTAAATCTTAGTATCTCCTAAAGATCTTCTCACAGAGCTTTTTTAATGGGTTTTTAACACCACCACCCCCCTACAAGGAGCTGAAATAGAATGGCAAGGCATACCTGGCAAAAATCCAGGAACATCCACAAAGGTAATCAGTGGTATGTTGAAAGCATCACAGAAACGAACAAAGCGGGCTCCCTTCACTGAAGAATTTATGTCTAAGCACCCTAAAGTTAAGAAAATAAAATGTTCAAAATTCCAGTGATCTGCTAATAGCAACCTGAAAATCATCCTTTTAGCTATATTGTCTTTTTAAACAACACAAAAGAAAACCTTATCTGTAGATAATGCAGAGATAACCTGCCATGAAGTCTGATGGTTTAGCGCTAAGATTAGAGCACATCCTACATTTAACAGGCACTGATTGCTACCAGAGAGATTCTGTCCCTAAAATTAGCACTTTAAAGTATTTCTATTACTGCAATTTATTTTCCTGTAATTTTATTGATATTTTTCAGATCAGTCATAGTGAAAGGCTAGAGTGCTCAGTCAAAAAAAACCAACAAAACCAAAAAACAACACAACAAACACTAATCAAAATGAGAACACACACACACAAAAAAAATCAACCTACAGCTTTAAATGATCCACTAATACTGAGAAAGATCAGCACATGCTGCAAAGCATTTCTGTGCTGTTCCAGTGCCACTTACTTTATGTGCTACTCTATTAAGCCAAAACACATTTTGTGTGATCTTTGTTAAAATTGATAATATCAAATAAAGACTAAAGTAATATTAAAATTTACCTTCTGTTTAGTATCTCGCTAAGGCCTATGTTTTAAAGATTACAAAATAATAAAACATCATACTGGGTCATCTGTGATTTTTCCAAATAAAAAGGCACAAAAATTAAAAATGAGAAGCAACACAAAGTTCTGCTTGATGAAAGTCTCTTCAGAAACTACCTAGTTAAGGACAGAAAGCAAAATCCTTTGACAATTACAAAGCTGATTTTAGCTACAGCTACACTTTGTACCTTTGTATCTAAATGATTTGAGGTCAAGAGCCCCACTTTTTTTCAGACACTTGTGCGTCTGAAAGCTTTGCATTATTCTTGCTATAGCAAGCTGACAGAGAGAAAGAAGTTACCTCACCCTACAGCTGAGTTTTAGGCATTTTAATGCTGTAGAATTAAGTATGCAGTTCCTATCTCCTGCTTAATCCACTTAATGGCAGGCTGATGCCAAATAAGTGATGGTCTTCTACCCTCTCTGCCTCCTACCACTCCTAGGAGTGCTCCTACCACTCCTTTTGTGCTGAACACAGCAGCCATTTCATTATCTGTGAGCAAGCTCAGCTCATTGGACCCACTGAAGAACTTAACTGATTTTCAATTACCTTTATAACTTCACAGCTGCACTACAGATTCAAGACCAAAAAAAAAAAAAAGATAGAGAACAAGTGGATCATACTAAACATGATCAGTTAACCTCATAGCAAGAGGGCCTGACAAAGCATGTAATTAAAACCCGCTGTTAAAGAACTGTCACACTGGACTAGTACAGCCAACTCTAACCTGATGCTACTTTGGGTTGGTTGCCAACTATCCCAACCGTTCGTCCATTCATCCTGGCAAATCCAACAACTATGTTTCTGGCGTAGGAAGGCATGATCTCGAAGAACTCCCTTTCATCCACAATCTGCAAGGGTGAGAGTTAGGCAGAGCCCTTATGAGGACAGAAACACATATACATAGATGTGGATATTTATACACACAGGCAAACACAAAATGAGTTACCTTGGATCAGAATTTCTAAAACATTTATAAAGCACTTCAGAATTTAATAGAAGTGAAGAAAAAAAACCTTTTAGTCTTTGCAGCCTTCATTCCTAGAAGTAGACAGTACTGGACTTATTATCAGAAATGCCACCTAAGCATTCCATCTTTGCATTTCCTCTATAGTGAGTCTTTTTCCCTAGCTTGTAACAAATTAAAACTTCAAATCAGCTGTTAAGAATGTCTCTCACACCTTAATTACTAGCAAACGACACTTTTAAAGAACAATTCCAGTAAGAACAAGGAAATTGTACTTCATAGAGCATGCTCTGGTATGTCCATCTGCCCCAAAGACACTGAGGGTATACACAGCAGACAAAACAGAGAACACTTATCTGCAGTAGAGGAACAGAGGCAGTACATCCACCACATCTATCTGGAATCACCCATCCGTGGTAGCTCCACTCCTAGCTGGGTGTCGAGGTTCCAGTGTGTGCTCCACACTGACATCCACCAGTGTATAAAGCAGGATCAAAATCCCCACGCTCAAAAGAGATCATAATTACAGATGGAGCAGTAGCGACACCTACACATGGCTGCCTGCTGGCTTCCTCTAGAACTCCTTGTTTGCAGCTGTTTATGACAACTCTGCCTATGCAGAGTGCAGTTTGCCAGTCATTTATGAAACTGAGGCAAATGACAAGTTGTGAAAAATAAGTATTAAAATAGTTTTCTTTCTTTCCTCAATGCTTCTCAAAGTCTGTGGAGTGTTTGGGTTTTTTTTCCTAATTCACTTTTTTTTTTTTTAAATGCCACCAGCTTGAACAATAGGTAGTGCTGAAAACCAGAATGGAAGAAAAAAACCATCCTGAGCTTGCCTTCTCCTCTACAATGAGTCCAAATGCAGCCACTTGCAGGCTGAAACATGTTGGCTGAATGAGTGTGTGGGGAGAGACAGTCAAATAGAACAGCAAAAGGGAGAAGTTTGCAAGGTTCCTACTAACACAGCTGGACTCCCCCCATTTGTATGTGCTGCCTGTGAAATGGAGTTATCCCTAGCTTCATAATCCACCTCAGAACACTGGGTCACCTGCTGATTAACACCTGAGCAGCAGAAGCTGCGAAAGTTAATACTCAAAATATGGACTGTCAAGAGCGGTCTACAAGGGCCTGTAACATCTTCCCATGATAAAAATTCTTTTATGACACTGTTCTCCTTGCAAGTCT
The DNA here is from genome assembly GCF_027791375.1 of Indicator indicator. NCBI lineage: Eukaryota > Metazoa > Chordata > Aves > Piciformes > Indicatoridae > Indicator > Indicator indicator. Next base: position 13,715,434 of record NC_072022.1, on the reverse strand, counting down.
TTACAATGTACTAAGTTGTCAACATTGGAAGAAGTCTTAAAAGTTAGGCAAGAGAATTGCCAGCATTGTTTATGCTGCTTTAATAAAACCTCTATTATTTATACATTGCAATACTGGCTTTCTTTGAAAGTCATTAGGATTTGAAGTGGGTTTTTTTGAAGCTGTAAGATGTTTCCTTCACTGCTGCCCTCCCAGGAGATCTGCGTCACTTAAGGAAACTTTAACATTGGAGTTTCCAACCTTCTGAGTGCTTGAGTTGTAAGATAATACACGTATTTCATACACACATATATATGTACATATATATTCTTGTACTGTCCCTGTAGATAACTGTCTTTTAGACTAAATAGAGAAAGGTCAATCTTTGAATGTAATTGATTACATTTTATAACAAAGTGACAGAATCCAAGACGGTAATAACAAGGTGCAGGGAAGAGGGCAAGTAATGGAACTCAAGGGAGGAGATTTTGGGCCCAGAGAGGAAACTGATTTACAGCCATGTTCCATCTGTAGTTATGCATGCAGCACAAGATAAATCCTGGAAACAAATCTTAGCATTACTTTCATCTGCTAAAAAGCTATTTTCCTGCAAGTTTTTGTTTAGTTGGTTTTTTAATCACTATTCCAAAGATGAAAAAAGTAACTTGTGAAGACTAAAAAAAAAAAACCCCAAACAAACAAAAATTATCTTCAGCATCATTCTACTGGTTTCTTTCACTTATTTAGACACAAGTGAGAGATTCATGTGAATATAGCAGTGCTCAGGCTAGCAGACTTACAGAGTGTATGATATCCAGCATGTCATAGGCTTTAGTAGATTCAGTTGGGACAACTGTGTCCAGCTCAGGAACCAAACGGTCACTGCAGACAATAAGTAAGCGTGAGCAACAGTATTTTCAGAGCATATAAACACCAAGCCCAAGAACTTGGATAAACAATTCTATCCCTCTGGGACTTCATGGAAACTGCTTTTCAAATATGAAGGAAAAAGAAACAGGCCTCTTCATCTCAGACAGTTGTAGCTCAAGCCACTAAGCCCACACACTCCAGGACAAAAGCCTGGCCAGTATCTAGATTCCTGACACCTTCCCTTCTATAGGCACCTCTGCTTAGGAAACCATGTCCTGAAAAGTGGGCTGGAACCCCTCTGCTGTGAGGACAGGCTGAGACAGCTAGTGACAGCCTAGAGAAGAGAAAGCTCCAGGCAGACCTTATGATGGTCTTTCGGTACCTAAAAGAGGCCTTTAAGACAACTGGGAACAGACATTTTAGCAGGACCTGTTGTGGCAGGACAAGGGCTGATGGGTTTAAACTAAGATAGGGAAGATTTAGACTAGATCTAAGAAAGAATTTTTGTACAGTGAGGATGGTGAAACACACATGGCCTAGGTTGCCTGGAGAGGTGGTAGGTGCCCCATGCCTGGAAATATTTAAGGTCAGGATGGACAGGGTTCTGAGCAATGTGCTCTAGTTGGGGATGCCCTTGCTGACTGCAGAGGGGGTTGGACTGGAATACCTTTAAAGATCCCTTCCAACCCAAAGCATTCTCTTTCTCCTCTTTGACTAGAGAAGCCAAACAATCCATAGAGAGCATCATACTGGGACGTCCTAATGCTGGACATGGCAGTCTGCAGCGGACACTGGAGGCACATGGAACACTGTTAGGGCACAATTTGGCCATGGGGAAATGGATTTGGTAGCACAAGTGTCAAGTGGCAGAAGCGTCTGCTTAGCCAGCAGCTCCAGTCCCTGCAGCTGGATGGGCAAAATGGTTTCTCCCAATGGCAGAGCAAGGTTTCCTGTCATATGCTTGGATCTACTGCACTTTTGTTTTCACAGTTAAATCCAAAGGCTGGTTAAATGGCTGAGTTTAAAAATCTTTACTGTTACTCTGCTTAACAGGGTTAAAAGCTCATGTGGAGCTTTACATTTAACAGAAATGCTGCCTCCCTTAGTAGCTGACACTATCAGTTAACTCCAGCTTGGATTATATTTGCTTCATTAAGGACCTGCAAATGTTAGCATTCACTGGGTCTCTGAATTAATTCACAGTCCCAGTGAGGGGGTGTCAGTTTTTATGAGTCACCACTGAGAAGACTTCAGGGAGTATTACATTTGTGCTATGCCATAAAAAAACACCAATCTATATTTGTTATAAATGGTGCTTCTGTGGAGCTCTTCCTGAATTACTACTTTAACAATGCTGTGATCTAGTATATTTAAAACAAGACAACACAAGGCTCTAGACACCAATTTAAACCCAAAGGAAGTGATCTGCATTTGTCAAAATCAGACAAAAATTAATAATGCAAGCCCCAGAGCTGTCTCTATGATCCCTCACATACACAGGACTAGGGAGGCACAATTCCTTGCTGAGAGGTTAAGGGATATATCTATAAATAGAATACAATTGACATCAACACTTCAAGGATTTTTTCCACATGATTAATAAGAGTATTGCTTGCAAGTATTTCCATAAAATACCATGAAACCTTAACCTGATGAAAGCAACCAATTTTAACATACTAAACCCCAAAAGCTACAGAAGACTGTAAAACATTTTTTTGTCCATAATGTGCTCCAAGTTCTGTCCACTATCTGTGATACCCCAAAGGATAAGGGAAGTAGAAAAATTAAATTATTGTTCCTATAAATTCACACTGCTGGAAAGTACTGAGGTGTATTATAAAGGCATTACGACCAATAACCACCATCAAAATGAAGACACTACCCAGAACACCACAAGTTTGAAAGTGTCCTTCAAATCTCCACAGATAAAGGACATCTGGAGCTTACAGTAGAGTCACCAAGACCTCAGTAGTTGAGAACTGTGTTTTTTACAGACTCCACTTACCTGGAAGGAACTGCCGCTCACTGTCAAAGCAGCCATCAGAAGCCTGCTTGAGACACTCACACAGATGGCTATTGGTTTTCATTCAATACAAAAGGGAAACTGGACTCGGGCACCAAGAACTGATTATAACCTCCAGAAATTGGTGTGATGGTTTGATGCATACTTCAGAGGAAAATAAATTTGTTCATAGTCACACACTGCACCAAATGCAATGAATGAGACACCCTTCAGATGCAGAGGACATTTCACTGTTAGTCAGCTTGGTAACTACAAAGAACCTTCTGATTCTTTAGAACCCAGGCCACTGTCATCAAAAACTTAAGACACAACTGATGATAGGGCAAGGGGCAAGAGTTTTAAATTAGGGAAGAGTAGATTTAGATTGGATGTGAGGAACAAGTTCTTTGCCACAAAGGTGGTGAAACACTGGAACAGGGTGCCGAGGGAGGTGAGGCACCATCCTTGGAGATACTCAACAACACTCTGAGCAACCTGATCTAGTGGAGGACGTCCCTGCTCATTGCAGGAAGATGAACTTTGGAGATCCTTCCAACCCAAACCATTCTATGATTTCAGCACCAAGATGGACAATTTTAAACACCACAAAGAAGGGGAAAGGAAAAAAAAAAAAAAAGAACAAAGCAGTCATCCCTTCCCCTCCCCAGCTTCTGGACTTTACTGTGAAGACAAAAGCATGTTACATTTAATTCTTATCTGTTACAACTTTCTGTGGTCTGAAAAAGATACAGTAAGAAAGAAATTACTCTAGAAGGATGGGCTTTGACTGGAGCAGTGGTAAGGATCAAGCACATCAGTTCAAAGCAAGAGAAGTCTATTAAGATGTCAGCATGTCCAGATGATTTATTGCCAATCTAAGCATTAAGGCCACACATGGGAGAAATATTGACTATGAAACAGGCAAATTTAAAAAAAAAAAACAAACAGATTTTTCACATGCATAAAAACTAAATTGAGGCTCTTAGTACAAATTATCAAGCACTTAGTATACTGTAATCCTCTAATAATGTATCTGTGACCACATAAAAAACCTAATCTCTTACACATTAGTAGCTACAAGGTAACTGACAGCTTCTCACTAGAAAATAAACTGCCTATTTTAAGATACATTGATTAAAAAAAAGAAAACCAAAACCTGTTGTTTCTGTAACAAAATTAAAACACCACATTCAGGTCTACAGACAGCAATTATCCCACTACAACTTGTTGAATGCTTAGAAGGAACATGATAACCTCAGAGATAATTCTCCATATTTACCAAATAATAGAAGAGATTTGCTTTGGTTTGTCACCATCAAACAAGAAGAGTCTTCCAGTTTAATGAACTCCTAAAGATCAACATCTGGGAAAAAGTTAGGACCATTCTCTAAGAGCAACTGGTCCTAATACCAAACAATGTATTTAAAGCACCAGAGCAGTGATTTGTTAGATTTGATGAAAAAAAAAACCAAAACAAACACCTCCCTGCACAAACTGTTTCAAAGACATGACAAAGAAGAATTTAGAACACTGATAACCTCCCAGCTCATCATGTAAGCAGCACAAGACATACATCACACATCTGTAGAACTGACAGAACCAGTACAGGCACAGCTCCCATTTAGAATGCAGCAACAATCTCTTATGGGTTACCTATAGAAAGAGCTGAACTGGGGGTGCAGCTGGATCTCGAGTCAAAAATGCTTTTACTCCATTGCCATTCTGTCTTTAACGCTACCAGCAAGGCTTTCTACCTGAACAGTGTTGTGCTGGCTCTCTGGCTGTCCCTCTAGCTCCTGGAAAAATTCTCTGATATAATGCCAGACAGTTGCTGGTTTTCCCTTCTCGAAATGACTCAAGTCCTTCATTATGTTGCCAACTGCATAATGAGCCTGACAGGTAAGTACCTAACACATTCAACTTTCTGCTTCCTTTGCTTCCTTGTTTCTTCCCCACCTTTAACCTTAATGAACAGAATTTACACAGGACACCCAACTGACAAAGCAGGCCAAGTTCTCCCCACTTTTGTTCACTCTGAGATCTTCTGCCCAGCTTGCTCTTTTCAAGGGACTGCAACAAGCCATCTGCACAGAGATTACTACCCCCATTCTGCACACAGCCCAAATAACGTTGCTTTCAGAAAATAATAAACAAAAATAACCTAACAGCAAGCATGCCTGTATGTGCACCTGCTTGTTGAAATGTTTCCCAGGCACGAAACACTCATTTATTCACACTCCTGGAGGCAGGGAAGCCATGAAATTGTGTGGTCAGAGATGACAGATCTCAGCCAGTCTCTTCTTACCTGGGATCATGGCATTCACAAACTGGAGCTGGATCCCGGTTGCTAAGAGGTAAATAATTAATGAACTCTCGAAGCTGAAGTAAAGCATCTATATCGTTCTCAAAGGCTCTGTGAGCCACTCCTGGAAACAAAGTTAAGCAGTTATTTTGCAAGCTTCAATTTTCAAGGACATACTAATAAAGATACAAAGAAGTCACAGCAAGATTTTTAAAACCTGAGCTACTAATAAGTGGGAGTTTTAAGCCACCAAATTTGACCAGCTAAAAACATCTAGAAAACATGTGGCTGTGTCAGACTTCCTCCTTCACAAGTCTGGATTCTTGATTTCATATTTGAAATAATGTAAACTGGTTTATCAGCTGTCAGAGACCTAGCTGACACCAGTGCTGCACTTGACTACAAGTTCTTTCACAAAGATTTAAGTAATGTCTGGGGGGGGGGGAGCGGGGGGTTTCATCATCAGTTCACAGAATTTGAGATCCCACAGTCATTTTGGGCCTCAAGAAGATTCATGACTCGACAAGTTATCCCAGAGGGAAAACTGTCACTCAGTTTATAGTTAAGAAGTTTAATCAATCATGTTAATAAGCAAACAAGGGACTATGAAGAATCTTTCAACACATGCAAATTTCTAGACAACAAAAAACCTCACACCACCCCAAAGCCTGCTTTGCTAAGCCCTATCCTCCAACAGTCTTCCCACTTATAAATATTTTGTGGATTTGCTACTTTCTCTTCCAAACCCCAGAACTCTCCCAGACTCGTGTTTCTTCTAATTTGCTTCCCATTACTAAAAAGGAACAGCAAGAGAGCCCTACACAGAGTGAGATTCTGCACTTAAGTAGAGTTTTATCACTTTGACTCAAGTGACACTCAGGAGTATCAAAAGCTGCATTAGATCATCAGCTGTTTAACTGGAACAACTACATCATGCACTCTGAAGAACAATCAGTATGTTGAGTACACTGTGAAGCTCTCACCAGATACAGCAGTGTGCGTTCTTGCACCCCCAAGCTGCTCCTGGGTGACATCTTCATTGGTAACAGACTTAACTACATCCGGGCCAGTGATGAAGAGATAGGATGTATCCTAAGGGAGGGGGAAAAAAACACAAGAACACACAGTAAATGCCAGACTCAGGCTGCAAAAATACCTCAGGAAAAGCCACAGACTCTGCAAACTTTCCTTAGAACCAAGAGAACAGTAGAACACAAGGACCAATCTCTTAAAAATCCTTCATGCATTATATCAAAAGTCCACAAAAAATGCAACTATCCACAAGTTATTTTGGGAAAATTTTTCCTGACTTACTAAAAATAAGATTAATCCAAAGCAGGAGACTATCTCAGGAAAAGGAAAACAACCTCTTCATGTGGGGTCAGTTTGTGTATGTTCAGTGTTAGCAGCAGTAGGTCAAGATATCCTCCACCCTTACCTTCACCATGAACGTGAAATCAGTGAGAGCAGGCGAATACACAGCTCCACCAGCACAAGGACCCATAATGAGGGAGATCTGTGGAACTACCCCAGAACACAGAACATTTCTCTGCAATAGAAAGACATCTAGTTTTACCCAAAAAGTGCATCTTTAAGTCTGTGCATAGCTCCTGCAGGAATTCACAATCACGAAGAGCATAGGACACCTTGCTTTATTTACTGAGAGACAAATATTCAGATATATCTTCATGCAGACAGAAGAATTATTGCTTCTGTTTTGCTTCTTTCTGTTCCCATACATTTGGTTACATAACCATGCAACAGCTGCAAAGGAAAAGGAAAGTGTCGAGAATTGGATGTACCTAAATTTGAATACAGAGGTACATTATCACTCAGAGGCAGAAGGAAGTTTATCTACCAGAGCTGGCTAATAAGTCTTTGAAAAATCAGATTCTTGTACTGCCTTGAGTTTTACACAGTGGTGAATTACTGCTGTCCACCAATGTGGATTCCTAGAGGTGCTGACTGACAGCTGGCTGAAGATGAGCCCCTGTGTGCTCAGGTGGCCAAGAAGACCAGCAGCATCCTGGCCCGGATCAGGAATAGTGTGGCCACCAGGAATAGGGAAGTGATTGTCCCCCTGTACTTAGCACTGGTAAGGCCACACCTTAAGCACTGGTTTCTGTTTTGGGGCCCTCACTACAGGAAAGATACTGAGGTGCCTGAGCAGGTCCAGAGAAGGGCAGTGAAGCTGTTGAAGGGTCTGAAGAACAGGTCTTTTGAGAAACAGCAGAGGGAACTGGGGTTGTTTAGTCTGGAGAAAAGGAGGCTTAGGGGAACCTTTCTTGTTCTCTACAACTACCTGAAAGGAGGTTGGAGCAAAGAGGGGCTTGGTCTCTCCTCTCTAGTAAGAAGTTTTAGGACAAGAGGAAATGGCCTCAAGTTGCACCAGAGGAGGTTCAGGTTTGATATAAGAAAAAACATCTTCACTGAAAGGGTTCTTAAAGACTGGCACAGGGAGGTGGTTGAATACCTATCTCTGGAGATGTTTCAAAGAGGCAGAGATCTGGTGCTGAGGAACACAATTTATCTGCAGATTTGGTAGAATTACATAATGGTCGGATTTGGTGATCTTAAAGAACTTTTCCAACTGAAACAATCCTATGATTCAGTGGGTGGCATGTTGTGCAAAAAAAATTGTTTACATTGCTCGACTGGATTGCAGCTGATTTCTGCAACTTTTCAACCGCATCATCCCAGAATGCACTAATCCAAAAGACCACTACCATCTAACTCATCATCCCACCCATGTACATTCCTACTGAGAGCACACCCATGTTCATGGTCTGTGCACTTACTGGAAAGCAACGTGTTTAGGTGGGCATATAAAATAATGTCATTTAAGTGAAAAAATGATCAGTAGTGTGTGTAGTGGAATTCTTGCATTAGCTACAAAACTGCTGTAGAAACACAGAGCTTTCACCAGTCCAATCAGTGCTGGACATCCCCAAATGGCAAGGTGAATATTGCATTATATGTTGCTCTTCACACAGAAACCTCTGACTTGCAACTTTTTTTCTCCATACTGACCTACCATCTGAACAAAGCAGGTACTTGGTGCTTCTGATCTGAGTTTCTGAAGTTATCTTCACTTGCAATGTTTGATTTACTTTAAGTCCCTGTTTCTGCAGCAGAAATCTTTCACTTTTTATCAAGCCCTATTGAAAACAAATCTGTTGTGTGAGATTCTTAACCTGCCTTTATTTCAGAGGAGACACAAGGGCAGCTGGTGATGCATCACAAGCATCAGTCACCTATCAAAACAGTCTCTGAACTACTGGTTGCCCACCCATCTCAAACAAACGCTCAAGAGAAACATCCCAGCACTCAGGCAAGCTATACTTCAGTGTAAATCAGAAAGATGAGCAGTTGTTTGGGACCTTCTTCCAGTTAAGGAACTTGCCTATTCTTTTGTTCTTATGACAAAGCTCACCATATAGTGCAGCTCCTGCAAAGCTTATTATTGGATCACAGTGCGTTACATGGTTCAGCATTACCCAGGTTTAACACACAGGTAAATGGAACTAAGTAGTAATTTGCCCAAAGCCACGAAGAGAACCAAGAGGACAGTCCAGGTCTCGCAAGCCGTCATATGTGCTGCTTTATCCACCAGATAATCATCTGAAATAAGGTGATGATAAGTTGTATTTGTCAGTAAACTTTCAGGTTAAGTAAAGAAAGACTTTGTCCATCATTGTGGATGCCAAGCTTCCTGGTCATCCAGTAGCCTACTTACCAAAAATATGTCTGCATAGCCTGCCAAGGACTCCACTCCCTCCTGGATACGGGCTCCTCCAGAGTCATTCAGCCCAATCACAGGTGCTCCGACCATAGCAGCTTGATCCATGATCTGATGATGAATGCAAACTCCTCATTATTGATCTAGCTAAGCTAAAATCCAAAAGCAACCAACTCCCCAAACTGCACATCCCCTTGAATAAAATTTATATGTATCAGAATTTGAACCATCTATGTAGTGCTTAGCTTGTCCTTTGTTTGCATTAACTATCACAGTCATTAACTGCTTACTGGGCTGTCATGTTTTGACTCAGACCAAAGGCCAAGAAGAGATACACATTTCATCCCCCTCACAACCTTCAGTATTTATCTGCCTCACTAGCTGTTCTCCTCCATACTCTGCACACACTGCATTATCCAAACTCTCTGATAAGTGACACAATCACAAGAGTTTGGACCAGAGAGGACCAATCTGTCTTTGTTTGCAAGAGCTCTTAACTGCACCTTAAACATTGCCTCATAAATGTGTAATCTGATCTTGAAAGTTTACTGCAGTGGTGACTCTGTAATCTCCCTAAGCAGTACCTTCTAATGCTTGCTTATCCTTCTTAGCAGTTCTTTCAGAAGAATAAACTAAGTCTTTCCTCTGGAAATTCAGAAACATTGCTTCTTTCCTGATACATAGGAGACAGGCTGAGCAATTAAATCCTTCTCTGCCTCTACCTTCATCAACATTCAAGTACCTCAAATCTCCTGCCAGCCTTCGTGTTTTCCTTCATGTTTCTAGGCTAAGCAGCATCACTTTAGTCACACTGCTCTTTCTACATCTAATTTTTGTTAGTGACCATTTTTGTTACTTGCCTTAAGATCAAATACAATACTCTAGCAGAGGCTTAAGTGGGAGGATTAAATTCCTTACATTCCTTACATAAAATATTCCTGATTACTAAATCCCAGTAAAATATTTGCCATTTTTGTAACACTACAGCACTGATACATTGTTAAGATCTGCTTTAGCTCCTAAATAATCTCTGTAAAACTACACATAGCCAGTCATCCCCCATACTGAATGTTAAAGTTAATTTTCTCTGCCTGGTATGAGCCCTTTCAATCATTCTTACAGAATTACATCCTACTTCAGACAATCTTTCAGATTTTTAGAACTTCAGTCCTGTCTGTGCTGGCAGCACCAACCTTAAATCTTATATAGCCTAGAAACACAGTAAGCATGCTCAGTCCAATTCCAATCAAGAGTATCTCAGCAGTACCAGAATTCCAGCCTGAACATGAAGTGATGATGACTCTGTAGCATTAAGTGGCTTTGTTTCTACCTTCAATGATTCCATGTAAACCAGGGGTGCTCCACGCTTTGTTCATGGATGTCCATTCAGAAAATTAAATCTTGCTGTGTCAAACACACAACTTGACTGTTTAAATACAACCCCACGTTTCAAAGGCATCTGTGTGGATTGCAACCACAGGCTATGTCAGACAGGAGTGGTCTTGTTTGCTTATGTGAATGCCACACAAAGCATTATCTTATTAAAAAGTATTACATTATTAAAAATGAGTGGAGCTGACCTTTGTTACTTCTTCCTAGACAGCCTGTCACTCTATCAGGACAGGTTTGTGAAACAATTCCACTACCACTGTTTGCTGTTTTGCAGGGCTTCATACATGGAATAATTTTGCAGCTTTTCCAGACACTGAACTTCTTCCCAAAACACTCATCAATATGCACGTTCAGACACTTGCAAATATGTTCGTGTATTTGAGATCAGACATTTTTACATTTTTTTGCCACACCAGGATTTTCAGGGAACATTTCAGAATTCATTCTCAAAAAACAGTTTTCTTCATCTCATGAACTCAACAACTGTCTTAAAACATGACACCATAGATGCACACACAGGCTTTACAGTGTTCCCCAACGTAAGTGGCCATATAATACTCTCGTAAGAGCCACATGGAATCTCTGCAGCTTCAGAGAAACTATTACAGGCATTTAATGTGGTCTGAAAGACCACAGGCTCCTCTGCAAAAGTAGCAGGCAATTCATAGCCCAGACCCACCTAGCCTGGAGCTCTGCTGCAGGATGCCAAATAGTGCTGCTTCTGCAAGTCCAGGGGAAAAAAAAAATCCCAAATAGGAAATGATTACTACCAAAGCAGGAGATCTCTGAAGAAGTGCAGCTAAGGGAGAGTAACTTCACTTCCATGTTCCATGACATTTCACAGCCCCTTCAGCTACCAATAAGGTTTGCAGGAGCCAAGACATCTCTCTCAGAACAGATTATTCCAAGAATTCAGCCCATTAAGAACAACTAAGATACGTGAGACAGATCCAGAGCCTTCAAACATTAGAGCCTACCACTGACACTAAAGCCAACCAAGAACAGTACCACCTGGGAAAGACACACATTTCTTTCTAGTTCTGCTACCACTTCTCACTGCTTATTTACAAATAAGAGATCAAGAAAACAGCAGAAAGCATCCCGATATTCCAGTACCTTTACATCCCTCCCCAACACAGAGACATTCCAAAGCTCCAATATCAAGACTTGGTGAAACCAAGTAGTTGCTTTCCAGCCCAAAATATTTGTATTGTGTAGTTTTAGAACTCCTCACTGCTGAGGAGACTATGGGAAAACGCAGTTAATTCCATCAGGAGAAAAGGCCTTGCACACCAAAAACCTTGGTTTTGATGCCACAGCAAGAAAATTCAGGAAGTTCTCACCAGCCCATACCATGGAACACTCATGCATGAAAAAGTTCTTGTCCTTCCCACCCCTGGGATTCACACAACAATTTTTCCAGTGATACAATCAGGCAACCGAGAATAAATAGCCAAAAGTGCCTGATAACACCAGTTATGAGTATCAAGGTAACCTCCAAGTTGCAAAACAATCTTCATACTGTTTACTTGTTACATTTGCTTTTTATAAATGTTGCACACTTCCACATAGCACTGTCTATAGGAAAACTTTTCTCCCAGTCATTTCACATTTTTCCAGCAAACAATGGCTAATTATTTTATATTTTTACTTTGCAAATCTTTCCTGCCCTTTGTATCCCAACAGAAAAGGTAGCTTAACATGGAAAAGCTTAGCATTTTCAGGTTGCCACAATACACACCAGAGTCCACTAAGTCAGTCACAAATCACCTTCTCCAAAGTCATTAACACAACAGATTGAAAAAACAACACTGAGAAGTTTTTGTTTTGTTTTCCTCCCTGTGAAATATTACCTTGCAGATCTTCTGGGCGTGAGCTCCAGATAAACTGCCTCCAAATACAGTAAAATCCTAGAGGGGAAACAAAAAATTCAAATCAGGGAAAGAATCATTTCAGTAAAAATTGTAGAAAGTTTCCAGTAAACAGTATAATCCTACAATGCTTATGCTTTGGTATACTGCTCCAGAACAAACTACCTCCCTCAGACCATCCTATAGAGCAATCCTCTTTAATCCAAGGAACAAGATCTTTTACTGCATTTCCCTGTGGATTCCATGTTAAAAATCACAAACTTTTTTTTTTTTTGTCTCATTTGACTTTTTTTTTCCCCTTTACAGAAACATTCTTCCTTTCTACAAACTTTTTACTACTCTTTCATCATCAATACTGAAATAATCTGGAGAAATTTCACTTGGGAAGAAGGTCTCACTGCAAGGGGATGCAGTAAAACACATGTGCAAACAGGCCAAAATAAACTGAAAATATGTCACTATTCCACACTCCTGATTTATGCTCCAAGAGTTGATTATGGTTTTATGGGTGCTGCAGGGACTGTCAGCTAAAAGTGACTATTGATGCTGCACCCAGGCCTGAACAGCACTAGATCCTGAGATTGATCCAGAAGAAGAAGGGTATATTGACACCTACTGGCAACAACAGAGCCCGGAGCCAACTTCTGGTGAGTTTCTCTGATGCATTCCCAACAAACATTCCTTTCCAAGGAGCCCTAAAAACCCTCGACAGAGAACAGCACAACTATGACTAGCAGCTGAACCAAAAAGGAAGGAGGATCTCAGGTGGCAGCTCAGTTTAGAAGGGAAAAAGGTCTTTAATTACAAATATTTTTTTTAAAAGAGAGGTGTATCATGAAGGGGCATATTTAAATAGTTTTAATATAAAAACTGTCCTCTATTTGCACTCTTCTAAAATTAAGGATTGTGTTTGGTACCTATCTTACATTTCTGCCCACAATAGCTGTGACCTTTCCTTGGAAGAATCGCATATCCTAGACAAGAAAAACAGGGTGCATGACTTGCTACAAGGTCATACAGCAACAATCATTTTGGCTAAGATAGGAAAGTGAACAAAGGCTACTTTTTGGCCCAGAACAGAGAAGCAATCACTGATGATGTGAAAGAAAGCTTTTCTTTCACAGTGTGAAGACTAACAGAGATAAATCTCCACCTATGGTGTTTCATTTAAAATATTTTTATTTAACATAAAAAGTATATTTTAGCTATATATTTATATGCTACCACAATCCCTTTAACTAATCAGAGAGTTCAAACTTGAGAAACAATCCAAGATTGCTCAAGTACCCTCTGTCATGAATTCCACTCATTGGAATTCCAGTTGACACCTCCAGCAAACAGCCCCCGTTCTGCAGCTTGCAACCCAAAGACGGTTCTCAGAGCTCACAAAGCCCTCCAGTGACACTTGCAGGTCTCCACACACTCGTAGGGGTCCATCCACACATCTTTAACTGCAGGGACAGAGTCAAAGCTTGCAGCTGCTTTAAACATATAGTGCCCAGTGCCATCTCCATTAATTTGCCTCTTGGTTATCAAAAACATGGTTTTGGAGGCCTCTTCTTTCCTCTCAGCATATCAATATCCAATGATACTACACTGACTAATCAGAGTTTGTTTTTTCAAAATATTCCCACTGGTTCTTTACTCTTTTCACCTCACTCTTGTCACAACTGCATCTATCAACCAACAGTTTGGAGAAATACTTCTTTGTTTCTTGTCTGAACATCCCTTGCTTCCTCCCATAGGAAGTCTGTCTTGTGCTTACTGGTAGAAGGTAAATAGATGCATTACTAACATGGTCACACTGAACTATTTTGGATTTCTTTCAAAGCGTTAAGTTCAGGCCATTTAAAAACCAACAGGCAAACACGTACCTGACTGAAAACATAAGCCAGTCTTCCATTAATCCGTCCACGACCAGTCACCACACTGTCTCCAGGATACTGCATTAAAACACCAAATAAATTAATTAAAAATAATAATTAAAAATTCAAAGCAGCAATGATGTCCACTAAAAACCCACAGACTTATACTGGGTACTAAATCAAAGGAAAGACTGATTCTGTGAGAGGACTGTCTTTCATGTTTGCACTGGGGGCTCCACAAAGAATTCTCCAAGCCCTGGAAAGGAAAACTAGAGGTAACATTACATAGTAGTTGTGTATTATAAAGACTAGTGAATTTTGTACTTTCCCTTGAAATTTTCAGCCCATCTGAAGTTAAGGCAATTCAGATTCTTAGAGACAGGATGTACCTTTTATTAGGACCACTTGGATGTTTTTGAAAGAACAGACACAGCACACAAACCTTTCTTGAGGATTTTATATGGGGGGGAATACAACCCTGAAAAAGTCAAAAAACATAATTACAGTCACCCCAAATACTTCAAATTGACCTATCTCATTTTTCACCCTCTAAATAAGGGAAGAAGAAGCTGGAAGAGGAAATAGAGGCCACAAATCCTTAAATCTGCTTATCTGCATTGTCTCCCTTTTTAATAAAGGAAAATAATGTAAGTCTTTCAGGACAGCAGTAGAAGAGGAAATTTACTGGGCTGTAACAAAGGAATTCCAAGTGTTTAAATGCTTTTTGCTGCTTGGCATGAAGAAAAGATTATATTGTGCAGGGCCCACTCTAAGGGCCATTTACACTCAAGGTGATCTGTTCTCAGTAAGGTCAAAGCAGTCCAGGGACTATTCTCAGGCTGCAACGACAGCAGTGCTACCAACTCCTGGTTCCTGGCACACAGAGCAGCAGGAAACACATCTGTAGTTCCAGCTGCTGTCTTATGCTGGAGTCTTAAAATCCCAAGCAGCAGAGTAGCCCAGATGTGAGTGCAAGTCCTACCCTACATTCAGAAGGTTCAAGGAACTCAGAGAAGTTCTTGCTAAACTAATATTCCAGCTCACTGGACACAGTTAGGTCATCTGTTGCAAAACTGTGCTCTGTAAACACAATCTGCAGCTCACTGAAAGGTGAAATCTGAAGGGCAAGGGGAAAATTAACCCTCCTGTCACTCTCAGGACTTTGCTGCTCCTCCCATCCTCAGAAACTGCAACTTGTATCAGCACTGTGGGGTGCAGCATCGAGTAAAATGACAGGCAACATAGCAGTTATTTCAATTTGTTAAGAAACAGAGTAAAAATTACTTAGAGAAGATGTTTACTCCCACACATATTGAGAGGGTAGACCTAGCACCAACTCTTGTCAATCTGCTGGCTACTAAAATGAAAACACATCTGTGACCTTTGCTGGTTCCCAATCCACAGCTGCTCATGGTGGAAGCCTGCTGATCCCCCTGACCCACATAATGCAGCCCTGCAACCTGAAGGACTGAAAAAAACAGTTAAACAACCGCATAAACAGAAGCTGTATGAAGCATAAAGCAGTGGCAGACACAGAGCAGCTGCTCAGCACACCCCAAAACAGAATGCTCCACAGTAAAGAGTCTTCTGCTACAGGTGATTCACACTGAACAGGCACATCAGCACCAGCCACCTATACATCCCAGCATCTTTATTGGTCCTTTCTGCATTAAATTGCAACAAAATACTTTTTGCCATGTAGCAATTTATCAAACCTCAGTGTTATCACAGAAACTTCTGGGGAGCTATAGATTTTCCCTCTAACATGAGGAACCTCATGCACCAGCTTGGTTTAGGATACCTATTTGAAAACTGTGCAAGCAAGCAGATTGCAACTTGTCAGCAGACCAGGATGAACGCTTCAATTTCCAAGCTTATCAGATTTTAAGGCCCTAAAGGATTTCATGACTCTATAGTCTGGCAGGCATACATACATATGGATCAGAGATATTTCATATTGTAACTCTAATGCTACCTGTGGGGAAGCAGAATTATCCCTACAAATACCTGTACTTGTTCCTTGTATCTGACTTTACTAACAAAGTTGTAACTACAAAGCTCTGCAGTCTCCTCTGTGATTTAAACTACAAATCTAAAACAACACCTGGGGAGGTATTTTAATCAAACAGATAACCTTATAAAAAAGGTGTCAAGTTTAGACAATGGAAAAGTAAATCCTACAAACTATTAAATGGAAATGGCAAGCAATAAAAGGAAATTCGCAAAACAAAATGAAAACAAAAGACACCACATGTGAAGGTAAGAGCCTCTAACAAGCTGGCTGGCTAAACAGCAGAGGACAGAGGAAAAAAAAAATTTTAGGAAATAAAACTACCTTATTCTTACTAGAGTCCATCCCAAAGTCAGAACACCTGTGTTCCACAAACATGTCATATTCATCAAAACTGTCAGCGTCCAAGAGCAGCAGAATTCGTTCCCTTGCTGTCAGCTTTCCCTGAAACAAAGGAAGCAGCAATTTACATAGCCATCAGGTGGTTCTGGCTCTGTTTGGTGACCACCAGCAAATGCATTTTAATCAAACATAGCCTGACTTGATCTGCTACAGTTGGCCCATTAAGCAACTGCATTTCCCCAAAGCTGGAAACAGTCTATACAGAGATTATCCTCCTTAAAAATAAACATAATGAAAACCAGACTTTGAAACAGCAGCTGACTCTTGGAACAGCCCTACCAGAAGATGAAGGAAACATTCTCAGAGTCCTTTTGACAAGATATAACAGCATCATGGCTATTTTTGCCTACACATTTAAATGTCACTATCAAGGCCTTTGTTCTATTCTTAACCATGGAACCCTTCCACAGCTAAGGCAGTCCTTACCAACAGTTCAAGGCTCAATTGACCATGCTCAATACTTGCAGCAAATGAGAGGAAAAAGGGAAATACAACAGCCTCAAGGAACGTTCTGACAACATCTTTTTGTTCTTTTTTACTGTTGGATACTGGCATAGGCAAAAGTGGAGCAAGGGCCAAGAATGTAACCAACTGACAGCTATACCTGTCCCTCGCTCAGTATTAATGATGCCATGCAGTAATAAATGCAAAGTTCTTTCTATTCATTAACCTTCCAAACAAATTTGTTACTTCCAAAGCAGACAAGTGTCGGTTTACAAAGCTCAGGGCACCTGGGTTGTCTTCTTTAGGGGATGGAGTGAGCCTACCACAACATGACACCTTGGCTTCTCTACAAAACTTCTGACCACAGGTCCAGAAGTTCACAAAAATCAACAAATGCAGGAAAGACTAATGTAAGCCATAGATCCCGTTTGTGAAAAAGATGACACAGGATGTTGGAGACCTTAGATATGCAGACACACTTGTGTAATTCGTATGTCATTGTCCAAAATGTAACTCAGTGAGTCTCTACAACTCTTTTCAGATGTTGTAGAACTACAGGAGGGAAAACACTCACAGGCAAACTGATCATTCATGTAGTCTTCAATTGAGTATCACTATCTCCTTGATGCCCACAAACCATGATGGTACCAAGTTCTTGTTCTAATGGCAAAAAAAACATCCCGGAAAAAAACAATAAACAGAAACTATTTTGCCACACCCCTCAGCATTACAGCACCACAGAATGGTGGGGGTTGGAAGGAACCTCCAGAGATCATCTAGTCCACGCCCCCCCCCACTAAAGCGGCTTCACCTACAGGAGACTGCACAGGAACTCAAAGTCCAGGCAGGCTTTGAAAATCTCCAGAGGAGATTCTACCACCTTTCTGAGCAGTGTGTTCCAGTGCTCCAGCACCTCCAAAGATTTTGCATATGCATAAGTGAAACCTCCCATGTTCTAGTTTGTGTCCATTGCCCGTTGTCCTATCACTGGGTACTACTGAAAAAAGCCTGGCCCCATCCTCTTGACCTCTATCCTTTAGCTACTGATCAGCATTGAGCAGATCCCCTCTCAGTCTGCTCTTCTCATGGCTAAGTAGCCCCAAGACTCTCAGCCTCTCCTTATCAGAGAGATGCTGCAGTTCCCTCAGCATCTTTGTGGCCCTCCATTGGAGTCTCTCCAGTAAATTCCATGTCCCTTTTGAACTGGAGAGCCCAGAACTGGACACAATACTCCAGATGTGGCCTCACCAGGACAGAGTAGAGCAGGAGGAGAACCTCCTTCAAGCTGCTGGCCACCTTCTTTTTAATCACCACAGGATGTCATTGGCCTTCTTGCCTAAATTCTGAACAAAAGACTAAACATCCACCTGCTGCCATCCTTCCCATCTTTTCCCCTGCCTTATTTCCACTCTTCTTTGCTCTCATCTCTTGGAAGATCAGCTTAGAACTGCAACAGCACCATAACAAATGAAGTTGCGCTGGATGCCTCCAGGCCCACAAAAGTGCTAAGCAACCTCGACCTTACCATCACACGATAGGCGACAGCTCCAATTTCTGTCAATGCTACCCCTTGCATACACGGCATTACAGCCACTCTTGGCGACAGAACTGAGGTACATTCATTCTTCTTTTTCCGCCTGGCTGATGACAGTCTATAACCTCTTTTCAGTAAAGCTCCTCGGCAAAGGGCCTCTACAAGTGCAGCGTGGAGCCACCCGGGCCCGGGGTTTCCAGCACTCCCGGGACTGCCGCCGGTGATGGCTGAAGGCCATCCGAACCGTGCCCACGGACCACTCCCTGCCTCCCCACAGCCCGGAGGCCGCTGTGACTACTTCTCGCCTCCCCACCGCGCCTGTCGCCAAATGGAGTCGCCCCGTTAACGAGCCTGGCGGCGAGCTGAACCCCCACCGTGAGGGCAGCGGGAAGACGGGGACTTTTCTTCCCGCGGCTCACCCGCTTGTGCTGGGCGTCGATGCGGGCCTGGCCGCCACCGAGCAACGCGGCTCGGCGCTTCTCCTCGATGCGCTCGGGCACGGAGGGCGTAGGGCTCCCCGAGGCGGCCCGACACGGGGACAGCCGGGACAGCCGCACCACCCGCTGCACCAGGCGCAGCGCCGCCATGTTGTAAGCCAGCCGGCGGCAGCAGCGCCTGCGCGCAGCCGATGGGAGGCCTTGGCCCGGAGCCAGGCGGCAAGTACTGCCGGCCGCGCTGGGTTGGAGGGGGACCGCGGCAGAGCTCACACAAGTGACAGGCAGCCGGCGGAGGCTTAGGTCACGGTAAAGATGTCGTTCGCCGAGTGGGAGGGCCGCGAAAGGGGAGCAGCGGCAGCTGCCTGGGCGCTCCCTTCCTCGGCTTGCAGGGAACGGCCGCCCCGTCCTCGCGCCGTGCGCACAGGGAGGCTCCTGCCTGCCCGGAAGCCCGCGATTTCCCGGCTTTTGTCTGCCTAGGGAAGCTTTGCGCCTGGCCATCGTGACTAGGCATCGGCTCCTTCCCGCTTCCTCTTTGTGGAGATACTGGGTTTGCTTGGGTAAAGCCACGGGCACTTCGGAAGCATTGCAGAAGTGCAAACGGCAGGCAAAAGTGTTTAACTCTCCAGATTAGCTGCCCTCTCTACTGAGTGCTAGGAACTATTTGTTATAAAAACACTCTCTATGATGTACAGGCACAGGTTCTCTGTCTCCTCCTATTAGCAGGCAATCTGGCTCTTGTCACAGCACACTTTCACAAGGATGAAGAAAATAAAAGACCGTATAAAAAGGGAGCAGATTAGAGTGTTTGGAGAATACTCATTGCACAGACCCAGTGACCTAGCTGCAGTGTATCCACAATCCAGAGATGTGATGTCATCCATTCCCAGGCAGTTCTCTGGTTTGCAAACACAGCCATCTGTATACCAGATCATATGTTACTCCTGTAGCCCACTGCAGAGGCTGACCACCAAGAAATAAGCAGTCAGCTGAACTGAAACAGTGCTTGGTGAATATTGCTTTACGTGTTCATATGCTAAGCATGAAGAGGGACACAAGCATGGCCCTGTAGAAACCACAAGGTTAAGTCTAAAGAAGAATCTCCAAGAATGGAAATACTTGGATTACACAGTGTATACAAGCTGTCATACAATAATTAATTTCGGAAGGGCTGTCAGGCTCCAGTCCAGCCTCCTACTCAGAACAGAGACAACACTGAATTTTTAAGTTTTCTCAGGGCTTTGTCAGTTGGATCTTAAAAGTCTGCAACAATAAAAGTCTTCATCTCTGCAGGCATTTAAAACCCACCTGGATGTGTTCCTGTATGATTGACACTGGGTGATCCTGATCTAGCAAGCCATTTGGACTAGATGACTTTCAGAGGTTCCTTCCAACTCCCATTCTGTGATTCTCTGTCATTCTGTAACACAGACTGGCACACCTTTCCCAGTCCCTCTTTCACTGTTTGGCTGGCCTTATGGGAAAATTAATTCCCCTCCCTGTTAAGTAGCAACCTGCTCTGTTTCAGTTTAGGATGCACGTCTCTTGTCCTCTGACTATGTACTTCAATAGAGGTTAGTGAGATGACAAAGACAGCTGCAAAACAGCTAACTAGGGGTATCCCCAAAATCTTCTCTTTTCCGGGCTAACGAAGGTAAAGACCAGTCCCTTAGCCTCTCCTCCTCAGACAAGTGCTCCAGCCCCTAATCGTCATGCTGTCCCTCCTCACCATGATGTTCCAGTCTGGATAGAACTATATAGTAAGAGATCCTTTGAAAAACCTTTCCCTTATCACCATGACCTTTCAAAAATGATACTAGCCTTACTATGACAGCTGCCAGCTCTCTCAGCCCACTTGGGTTATCCTGTCCAGTCCTACAGACTGTGTCTGACTTTCTCAGTAATTGCTGACTAAATCAGCTTCTCCTTGAATCCTGCCTATTGGCATAAAGGTCTAGGGAGATTTTGTCAGTGAAAACCAAGACAAGGAAGGCATTGAGTACCTCAGCCCACACCCTATCATGAGACTATTTCGGCCCCTAGACAGAGTAACTGCAAGATGTAGCTGTGTTCCTGCCTGTCTCTGAGATAGCTGCCCTCTGCAGCAGCTGAACAGGCACTTGACACTCGCCCAGGCTCAGTCAAAAGGCAGTAACTGTTAAGTTCTCCCTCATCATGAAATAGCCCAAGCAGGAAACAGACAGCAGGAGATGTCTGAAGTAAAAGCCTCCACTGTCCCTCAGTGGGAAATACTTCCATGCTGCAGATTGTATCATTCAGGCTGCCTACAACAGCTTCTTCATTAAAAAGAAACATGAAAAGCAATTCTTCAGCTTTAGAAATTAACACAACTACTGTTTGGAACATGGGTCACATGAAAAAGGTTAGAAATCTGCATTCTGGGAAAAGTGATGTTTCCAAAAGACTCCATCCTGGAAGAGAAAGTTGGTATGCCTCAACAGCATGGCAATGGTAGTTGCTAGAAGCAAAAGGCATTCTTGAGATAGTTGGCGTTCTGCCCAATACAGGAGTATAGGGGACAACAGAATTGTTAACTGTTGCAGGTTACATGTGAAAAAGAGACTGAAGGGGCTGAAAAATATTTTAGGAACAACTTGCGAGAAGTATGAAAACTGGTAAAATGTATTTCAAGTACATGTGGAAAAGGAAGCATGCCAGAGAATCTGGCAGTGAGACAAATCCAGATTAAAGGGATTACTCAGAGACTATACAACCATTGCAGAAAAAAATATAATTGTTTTGCTTCACATCTGAATTCAGTGCAGAAGAATTTGAGAAGATTTCTGTTAAAAAAAAAAAAAAAAAGTTTTATTTGGTGATGTATCCCCATTGAAGATTCTGTTTCACCCTGAAGATTACATTATAGAACAAATCATTAACTAACATACTAACAAGTGTCCAGGACCAAACTGTTTTCACTTCAGTGTTACAATTCAGAGATGAGCCTAAATAACAAATCTCTTTGCTGAAAACTACTGTGACATCTATTGCAATGCCAATTTTTAAGGCAGGCATTAAGGGATTTAAGAAAACTATAAACTTGTAAATTCAATGTGACTTATGAAGCAAAATGACAAAAAACCCCCACCCAAATTTCACAAAATACCCACACCCCACCAAAAAGCAGTATTAGCAAACATGTAAATAACCATGAGATACTGGGGAGGAGTCAGCATAGGTTTTGTACAGAAATTCATGCCGTGCAGATCTAGTGGCTTTGTTTAATAAAATCAAACATACACAGGGGAGATTCAGCTCATATCATTATTAGGATTTCCACAGGCCTTTGAGAATGGCCCTTATTAGAAGTTCTTAACACTAATTTATTAGAAGTTCTTAACACTAATTTGTCTTTAGATTAAAAGGATGGTCCTGTCATGAATGAACAGTTGTTTAGAAAATAAAGACCAAAAAGTAAAATGTGTTTCACAGAGAAACAATTTTACTAGCAAGTCCCATAGGACTCTTGATCTGGAACATCTTATGTTCCTCAAATTAGGACCTATTCCATTCATTACAACTGTGAAAGATCTTAAAGAGATACTCAGATGCCACTTCCTGACCAAGACCACGTGGCTTGGCTAATTACAGTTATGATGCTCAACTGAAGAATCAGTGAAGGACTGCTCAGAGGGAGAAGAAAATCAAGTAGACACTAGGGAAAATAATCTTAAGAATGCATACATGTTGGACCCTTGAACTGCCTGTTACTAAAAGGAATAAGTTTGTAATGCCTCTGCAAAAACATCAGCTCCATTTTCAGTAGTACTCAAAAAGCAACCTACAACACTGACTATTAGCGATGATTATAAAAGAGAAAACACATGATGGCACAGAATATCTTATGCTGTATCTGCATCTTGAATACTGCATGCAGTCCTGGTCTTCCATCACACTTAGTGCCCCATATATGGTTTTATATGTTCGCTAGTGTATACATATACATACACAGAAAGAGAGAGAAAAGAACAGAGTTAAATGAGAGTATTAAGTGACTTCTATAAAAGAAGCAAATGAATAGTCCTCAGCCTGGAAAAGGGACAGCTGAAGTAGAATGATGGACACCTGCAAAATCAGGAGTGGGATGTAAGGGCTGGTTGGGACTGGTCATTCACCAGCTATTCCAATACAAGCATTACTGGCTTCAGCTGGAAACGGAAGATGAATGAGCTGTTACAAGCAAAAGGGTACTTCTCCATATACCACACAGCTGAAATAAAGAACTATTTACACACACCCTGCATGCTAAAAGGCTTTGGACTGCACCTGGACAAATCAATGGAGGAGAAATCTACCTAAGACAATAAAACACAAAGGTGTTTTAGGAGTCCCTGAGACACAAACTACTGGAAGCTGGGAGACTATGCTAGAAGAGTACTTTCTGCTTACAATATTAATAGTGTTCCCTACATATTTGTCATTGTCTGCTTTTAAAAGTAGGATACTGGGTTTAGTTCTGACAGTCATTCTTGCAGTCCTGTATTGTTAGAATTGTGAATTATAAATTGTCTCAAAGATGCCACACAAAGCAAAAATTCTCCAGGCAGTTACTAAAGATGTCCCCACAATGCCAGCGAAAGTCAAGAAAGTATTTTAGGACCAAATCCACTTACAAGAGAACTTCAAGCTATGAGAAGATAGTCTTCTGCTATTTTTTTTCCCATGTTCAGTCAAATAGTAATTAATGTCTATTTTTGGTAAACACAAGTAGTCAATGAAACCCAATCCCATCATCAGTTTGTATTCTTGTAAGAAACAACCCAAGGTCATCAATGGTAGCTTATTTGTTAAGTTAGGTGTGTAAAAGGTAGACTCCTGTTCCCAGAAAAGCATGTATAGCAGCCTTTTCACTAAAACCAAACTAAACTGGAATACGTTCAGAGCTGAACTAGTATTTCTGCATTAGTAGTTTGGCTCAGAATCAGCTTGAATATTTAGTGCTAATCCTAGATCATCTCTACTGGCCTTATGCTGTTCCAAACTGAAGAGAGTCCTGCTCTGACAAAACTCCTGCACTCCTGGAATCCCAGGTGCTGAACTGATTCACATCTCACCCCAGAGATTGAGCTGGAGCCTCACAAAAATAAGCAGACCTCAAAGAAGATACAAAGTCAAAACTGAATTTATAGATCCTACAGCCAGGAGCGACTGCGGTGATCATGACAGACACGCTGTACAACAAGAGATTGTCTCGGTAAGATATGCTGTGCAGTTGTCTGTGTGAAACGGGAGGCACGGGGTCCAGCTTCCACCCCCCCCAGCAGCCTCAAAGGCACCTGCCTGTTGGCTCCTCCACCTTGACCTGGACCACTGCAACAGGGAGGGAGGAGAAAGGGCAGTGGCCAAACAGCGTAGCTGGTTCATTAATGCCTCTTCCAGGACACAGTGAAATAATCAGTCTATACTAGTTTCTCAGAAAAGTCTGTCAGAAGATCTCTGAGTGAAGATAAAGTGTTTGTCAGGGTGGTAACTACAAAGTCTTCATTGAAAAAGACAGTTGTAGTCTTCAAGCTTCAAACCAAGAAGAGGTTAGCAATCTATCTCTCATCGGGCAGAATATTTTTCATTACAGAATGCTGGAAATGCTTTGGTTAAAGACAAGCTACTCAGAGGATATTTTAGAATCACAGTAATATTTATTTGCCTGGATAGGGAACAAGGCCATCAAAGAAAAAAGTAAGGCCAAGGTTTTTTTCTCATAGGATTGTCCTTTTAGTTTTTCTATTCCACTTACAACTAAGACCCAAAGAAGAGAGATCAGAATATTCTTGCTTGAATGTTATAATAAACCAAACCACCAAGCTAGAAACAATCAATTTTTTGAAAGAGGGGCTCCCTGTGTAAGCTTTTCTAGTACTTGTCAACATCAGAGGGCAGTTGGGAAGGTGACCAGAGAGGAAGGGGACAATGCTCCTGGAAACAAAATTCAAGAGCTAGCTCTTACGCAAATGCAGAATCTGCTCACATTCCCTTCCTACCCCTCCACCCTGACCCCTATTAAAATTTAATAAGCTGTCCAAGTTAATTGTGTGATTTGGAAAATCATCATCCTGAGCTGGCTAACATATGCAAAACCTAGAACAGGAGTAAAGTGGTGCTTCATCCGAATTGACAGAGGGCCTGAGACTTTCCTGGCACACACACACAAAATAGCACAAACCTCCAGCCTAAAACAAGCAACAGCTGATTTTTGGATTTGTGGTCCTATAGTGGGGGTTGGGGGGAAGCAAAAAAGTCTGTAAGAACTTTAATTGCTTTGTTTGGCTACACCAGAAGGCTTAAGTGAGAAGGTGGGGAATCTGTGCTGTAACACTTTTGAAAGGTAAGGTAAACAGATTTTGTACATTAGCCACAATATAAAGTCTATTCACACAGTTCATATAAATATGACTGCAAGGGGAAAAAAATTAAAAGAGTACTTTTGTAAATAAAGTAGATCACCATAAGATAGGTTCTAGGATCTGGTAAAAGTTCTCAGGTCCAGTTACGGAAAAAAGGAAGAACTGATCTCATCTGAGAGAACTTGAGTTGCACAGATGTACCCATGACTTCTACTTATACATACGCAATTTAATAACAACAGGAGGAATTTTATTACCAAAGATCTAATATGATATGCAAAATCAGTGACTGTACTTAATGCTGATTCAAACAGAACAGTTATTAAGCCAGGCATGCTCACACAGCTGGAGAATAGCAATTGCAGCTACACCCACTAGCCTGTTTCAAATTGGTGAAGTACTGTGAGAACTAAAGGGGAAAGCTGTGCTGAATAATCAGTGTTGGAGAATATGTCCTACAAATTCAGCCTGTGAAAATTCCCTTTAAACATACCACTCAAATTAAGTAAGTGAATAGTGGGTGACACTATTCACCCACAATAAGCAAAACCCATAACAACAGTGACTTACTGTGTGGTTTTTATACTGAGATCCCAGGGACATTAAAATTGTTGAGGAATATTAATTCTCAAGTCCAAAACATAAACAGATTCTTGTTTCTTTGATGTGTGTTTCTGAAAAGCAGCAGATAGTTAAAACCCCAAACAGACACACACAGTTGCAAAGAACTGTTGGATCTAAAAAAGTCATTGTGAAATTGTTTATACAGCATTGTATATTCTAGCATTCAACTGTAGTGTAATACAAATGGTACTGCACTACTCAAGCTTGATCGTGTAGATGCCTTTCCTCCCCTGCAAAAAGGCTACCTGCAAAAATAAAAGAGCAAGAATTGGCTTTTTCACATGTGAATGCATACCTGAATGAAAGGGCCATCAGCCACTCCTATAATCTGTGAATATATGATGTCCCTAGGTGTGGCATTGTAAGTGTGAACTTCTCAAAGGAAAGGTAACAGTTCTCAGAGAGAGATCCTCATTCAAGGCTGGCAAGCAACTGGAATACTTTGTAGAAATACTTTCTAGAAAATGTGACCGCTCTGGAATAGCATATGAAAACACTTCTGAACACAGAGGGGAAAAATTATAGTGGCAAAGTCTACAGTTCATTCATGAATGAATAAAATAAGGCAAAAACAATGGATGGAGGATGCCAGTATGTGCTATTTTACCAGAGTTCTGAATTGTTGGACATTTGGGGGTTACAAAACTAAAAGGATAATCCCATGAGACAAAACGCAGGGAGAATTAAAAAGAAAAAAGGCCTGGAGAAGTTAATTGATGCAGCTTGTATTTGGAGGAGAGGTCCCTGCAGCTGTGTCTCATTGGAATGGTAACAAGGGCATGCAGGTAGCCATGGATCACTTCACTGAAACACCCAGAGACTCTGCAGAGTATTGCTAACAATCTTCAGTTCCTTCTGATGGCTTTTGGAAAATTCAGCCTTTGTGTTTCTTAGAAGTTGTGGGGGACACCTGTGGTTGTTCCTTTCTTCTATAGTTACTGTGATTTCGTATTTATTAGTGTTTAATTTGATTTGTTAGTTCATTAATAACATCATTAATAATAACATTAATAACAATAACAACATTAATAACATCAGCCCAGCTGAAGCATCTCTGACTGTGTTAGAATTGTTATGATCACTCCAGTCTTATCCTGCCTCTTTTCTCATGAGATTCAGAATGTAATGACACATAAGGAAACATGCCTCAAGTCAAACAAGCAAGCAATTAGAAGCGAGTTTGCCATTGGTATTTGTCTTTTCATGGAATCATTAAGTCCAATCAGACTTTTATTTGCCTGAGGGAAAAAACCTAAGCAAACCCCATAACAACAAAGCCTCACTGGTTTCTTCATGTCTAAGCTTTCAGAGGCAGTGCATGTGGTGACCAGTATTTTTATTTCTCAGTTGATAACTTTCCCTTAAAGTTGATCTTCAGAGGTTTCTTCCAACCCCTACCATTCTGTGATTTGTGAAAGATGCAGCATTGTAGGAATCGCACACTTTAAGATATACCACTTCCACAGGAGGATCTCTTGACCCAGGGAGCTCCTTCATCACCTCATGTTCTATATAATACATTGGCAAAGAACCATCCATTGAGATCTAAGTGGTTATTCTGTTCAAACACTGTAGTAAAGGATCAAAAACTTAGAACTATCATCCTTGTGCCTGTTCTTAGAATGTTAGTGCAGATACTTGAATTTGGCAGAGTTCTTAGGCCATATTCTACCCTAATCCAAATTAGATGCCTAGATCTTCCCAAACGCAGCCATAGGCAGAATGGTGATAGGAACTGGAAAAGGAAATAGCATTCCTGTTCGACCCTTAATCAAAATTAATAAAGGGATGCAAATCCACAGTTAAGTGTGCAAGCTTAGAATCATAGGCCATGTGAGTTAATTGCTCCATGTTGAGGAATGGTTGGCAAAAGCTCCATGACCACAATCATCTGAAGGTCAGTCAGACAGCTCTACTGAAGGGCAGCATAAGGTCTGCAACTGCAGAGTTGACTTATAAGTAGTCTGTAACCTCCAGAGTGAAGAGAAAGAACTTGTTTGCTGTCTAATACCAAGGAGTTTGGTATGCTGAAACACCACCAGGTTTGAAATGCTAAACTAATTTTCAAACACAAGGGATACACATAAAAATCTTTTTTGCCATTTTAAGTAATATTTGCATTATGTTTCCTAGATAAACTTTCCCATCCATCCTCTTTTGTACTTTCCGTTCACCCTTCAGATCTGTGGAAATGCTAGTTGTTTGTCACCATTTGAAGTTGAGGCTTTGCTTCCTACACTGGCGTCTGAAAATGGTCTCCCAAGCAGATGGATTCAGGGAGGTGAAAGACACAGCATGGAAGTAAAGATAAGACCACAGTGGTTGGACATGTCAGAGGTATTACCCATTAAACACTTATTTATTTCTGCCATTCTCACAGTAGAGGAGACGGGATGGCTACTGAAGATTGCTTTAACGGGCACATGAAATAGTTTCTAGAGTGCTTCAGGGCTGGTTCAATATTAAGCACATACCTCTGGCTAGAGAGGTAGATGAACCGTGAGCGCACTTGTGCCACAAGTATCTGGAAGCAGTAAAAGTGCAGAGGGAAAGGTAAGCCAGGAATATAGCAGCAAGGCAGGCAGGGGCAGTATCGTCACTAACAAGAAGCACAGTCCTGCAGTACATGAACAGGTAGAGCAGAGCAGAGTGGCTCCAGCGATCACCAGTCATCCCCAGCCAGGAGGCAGGCCCGAGGCCAAAGCAGGAAGTCAGCAGGCCAGAGGCAGTATAGTTCAGAGACGGCAAAGCAGAGAGGGCCCAGATGAAACTTCTCACAGCTTGGCTACTTCTCAGCAGCTTGATCCAAGGTAACACAGCTGCACCACGTCAGAGCTGGGCTGATGCACTGGCAGGCAGCCAAAACCCCTTGAGGGCAGGGAGAAGAGGTTGCAGAGCCTGTTAGTGCACTCGAGACCCTAATATTTAGTCTTACCACTCTATTTGTCCTAGTGATCACAAACAGCTGAGGATCTAACCCAGTCTGTTTGCATAGCGGGACTCTTTCTCCAGAACAGTGATGCTGATAGACTAGAAGAAGCAATAAACAGATGTAGGAAAATTTTATCTGCTTCTTGGACTGCACTGTTAGAAACATGGACCCTAAACTTCAGGGTCTAGCTAGAAGTTGAATTCAGGAGATCAGCCAGCAACAGGAGAAAAAAAAAAATCCACTATGGGCTTCCTCTGGTCAAAAAGGTATGACCTAGTCAGTCTTGCTACTCTTGCAATTTTATATTGATTATTCAACTATTAGTATAATTTTTGAGAATACGATTTACTTGCAGCTCTAGAGAGTTTAGATTATCTGTCCTCCTAGGATTACTGTTGTACTTAGATGGAATCCAAAACTATTTTAGTTCTCTGGGGAATGCAAGAGTAGCACAGGTTAACACTGTACATGGGGATATTGAGGTTCGGCCTTGAAACACTACTCCTGCAACTGAATCTAGCTCACGCACAATACCCCAAAGGAGTATATCCCAGAAATTAGGCAAGACTGTTAAAACTCTTTGGGTGTCAGGTGTCAAGTTCCTTGCGTAACAGTCAGAGCAGTGTGAGATACAGCTGGGAGGGATTGAGATAAGAGTGCTCAGGACACTGTGTTTGGAGTTTGGCAGAGGATGTGATACAGGGTATATGAAAATTTGTACTTGCTAGGCAACGGCTTGAAAGTTGGGTGTTTTTTTTTTCCAGTTTGTTGGCTTGATTCTGCAAGAAAGGTGTTTCTGACAGTAGGCTGGAGAAGGAATTGGGCATTTTAAAGGCAATACACACAGACTCATAGAGTTGTTTTCATTGGAAAAGACCTTTAAAATCAGTGAGTCCAACTGTTAGATAACTACCAAGTCCAGGGGCTAAACCATGTCCCTCAGAGGCACATCTCTGCCTCTTACAAACACCTCCAGTTATGGAGATTCAACCACCTACCTGGGGAGTCTATTCCAGTCTTTGAAAACCTATTCAGTGAAGAAGCTTCTTCTGATATCCAGTCTAACATCCCCTGGTGCAACTTGAGGCCATTTCCTCTTGTCCTATCATTTGATACTAGCAAGGAGCGACCAAGCCCCACGTGGTTCCAACCTGCTTTCAGGGAGTTGTGGAGACTGAGAAGGTCTCTCCTCAGACACCTTTTCTCCAGAATTCTGGGAATAATGCCAGCTCCTTCAGCCACTCCTCACAAGATCTGTTCTCCAGACACTTCAGCACCTCAATGTCTTTCTTGCGGTGAGGGCCTCAAAACTGAACATGGTACTTACGGTGTGGCCTCACCACTGCTGAGTACAGGGGCACCATCCCTTCCTCTGCTCCTGCTGGCCAGCAGAACAGTTGCCACAATGGTCGCCTCACCTCAGCGCAGCTGCCAGTGGAGCACCAGATTTGGTCGAGCTAGATAATGGTTGGGTTCGACGATCTTGAAAGAAAAGGCTTTCGCTTTTTCCCACCCGGACAATTCTGTGGTTGTATTCTACGGTTCAACGTCCGTTGTTCTCTGTCGGACGCCGCGCCCAGGCCGAGGGCGGCAGAGCAGCTCCGCTCCCCACAGCAGCACGCCCGGGCCCCGCTAGAGGGCGCTGCGCTCTCCTCGAACGCCCCCCCGCGCCACGGGATGGGCCCCCGCTGCGGGGAGGGGGCAGCAGCACGGTCGCGCATGCGCAGTGCCGGGCGCTAGACGGCAGCGGCGATGGCTCCGCAGTGACGGTTGGATCTAACGGTTGCTATTGACATTGCGGCGCGGATTGGGCGGCGGATCCTGCCCCACGAGAGGCGCCCGCTCCGGCGGCCGCCGCGCAGCCAGGAGCCACCGGCCCCGCGGAGGAGGCCGCGGCGGCGGCGCCGCGGTGATGCGGCCGCGCTGAGGCCCAGGTGCATCCGCCTCCCTCCCACCCCCCTCCCCCCCGCCGCCGGATCGGGCAGCGCGGCCCGGCCCGCCGCCGCCCTGAGCTGGCTTCGCGGTTCGTCCCTGCGGCCGCCGCCATGCCGGGCCGCCGCTGAAGCACAGCCCGCAGCGGCGGAGGAAGCGTCCGCTCGTAGAGAGGCAGGGCCCGGGGGAGGCCGGCCCGGCATGGCCCGCAGCCTGGAGTAGTGCCGCCGCCTCCTCCCTGTGCTGTGTGGCTGCGGGCGGGCCGAGGCCGCTGCTCGGGAGCGAGGCCCCGCTGGAGGCGGAGGAGGAGTCAGCGCGGCCCCTCTGACAGGGCCGCCGGGCCGCCGCGGCCTCCGCGCTGCCGCCGCCGCCGCGCGGCTCCAGGTGGCCCCGGACCAAGGTGACACCCGGCCTGCCCCCGCCCCGGGGCCACCTGCCCCCTCGGCCGGCACGGACTCGGCGCCGCGCTTTCTTCTCACCCCGGAGCCGGCGGCGTGCGAGCGGCTGCGATGAACCCGGTGAATGCCACTGCTCTCTACGTTTCAGCGAGCCGCCTGGTGCTCAACTACGACCCTGGGGATCCCCAGTCTTTTACAGAGATTAACAAGCTCCTGCCCTACTTCAGGCAGTCCCTCTCCTGCTGCGTTTGCGGTGAGGATCTTTCTTTTGTTCCCTGCACAATAAGCCCCCACCCCCCGGGGGCTCTCAGCACGGCGCTGCGGGGCGGCCCTGGGCCGCGCTGCCCGGAGATTCCCCGCCACGGCCCCGCTGCCCGGGCTGGCTGGCTTCGCCCTGGTACGGCTGCCGGAGGAAACGCAGCGGTAGGGCTCTTCCCGCTCCGTGCGCCGGAGCTCGCGCACGGAGGCGGCGGCCCGGGAAACTTTGCTGAGTCTTTCGCCGCGGAGCTGCCGCCGCTGCGGAGCCTCTCGCCGCCCGGGGGGCGGTGGCCGCGGCGGAGCTCACGTGGGCGGTCCGCGCTTCTCCCGCGGGTACCGGCGGGAGAGTGGGGGGAGGTTGCCAGTTGGGAAAGGTTGAGTGAGAATGTTACTCGGGTTAAACCCGCTTCCTATCCCTGCAGAAAACAACCCGAAGCGGGGGGAGAAGCCTACGGGCGATGTTGGTGAAAGATGGGAAGGCGTTTAGGGGTCTGTGTGTTTACAGCCTGGCAAGCTGTAAAGAGACTGGTCTGCTGGTTTTTGTGGGGAGAGTGTGTTTTCCCCCCAAATGCAAGACTTTGTTACGGTCACTTCATAAATGGTATGGTAGTTTTTAGTGCTTATCGAAATATCCTGGTATAGTGGAGTTAATTGCTTTAAAAAAGTGGTAAGAGAAAATGTGGTACGAGATATTCAAACCATGGAGGCACAGAAATAAGAACTTTTTTTTTTTTTCACCTCTCACTGAAATGTAAAGAATAAAAAAGTAATTTGGATTGAAAGCCAGGAGTTTTAAGCACAGAAAAATGATGTTTGGATTTTTTTTTTTTTTTTTTGGTCAGGTAATTGTCCTAAAACAGTAACTACTATAAAAAAAAAAAAAAACAAAACCAACCAACCAAAAACACCGAAAAAGAAAACAAAACCAAATAGGCTGAAAGTCTACTAGGATTTCCCCACCCCTTCCCCTAGAAAGAGCATTTTGCATTGTGGGCAGAAGCAGGCATACGGAATTTCCGTATTACAGTCCGGGGAACTTTGGGAAGGAATTGCATTGTGCTGTGTTTATGAAGTGGGGGCACGTGTCCATTCCTGGTAGGAAGCCCTGGAATAAGCTGTCAGCCTTTCTTGAGCTTTCCTTTGAAGCCGTGGTCAGTGTTGGTTAACATCTCGGTTAATTTGTTAATTCTGCTTTCTTCCCTCTGGTAATTTTAAGCCCTCGCCCTCTTTTGTGCCTCTATTTTCCTCCTGAAGTGGACTGAGGTCCACTGTGTTTCTATGTGTTTATCTTTACTAATGTGTGTGGTCACACTAGGATTTAATTGAATTACTGGGATTTATGAGAATTTATTACAGGATCGGGATTTCAGCTTTTGAGGCTGCTAAGCTAGTGTTGGTTGCTTCCTATCCGGTAGATGTTTGCTCCTCCCACTTAAAGTGTTAGAAAATAGAGATCTGTTTGTCCTGGGAAAGAGGGAGCCTGTTCCCAGGATCACTGCATCGTCATTTCCTGAAATAATTTGTCTTAAGTTTTTGTTTTTCTCTCACATAACCAGATGCCAATTTCAGTGCACCTCTGGTTTTCATTTCTTGCTTGTTACCTTAGGCCCTATTAATTCCAGTCACTAACTGTGCATTTTTTTTTAATGGAAAGATATGCAAATATTTCTCTCTCTTTTTTTTTTCTTTTTCTTTTAAATAAGATATTTAAGTAGGAGCTAAGTGTTTCTAACTATTGCGATCTATGACTTTTCCACTTTAAGACTGGTCTTTTGAAATGTGCTCTTTGTTCTCCTTGCCTTGACTTCTTCCCTTCTTGGCCTTTGGCAATCTTATTTTTACCCTCTGTGCTATTGAAATCATCTATCTTTAATTTGTCCCAGCCCAAATTCCTGAGCTGTTTTTCTCCTCTTCAGCTTTTCTTGCTTGGATTTTCTGTCACTCTGGTAGCTTTCCTCTACTGACTTGTGCCTCTATGGGTATTCCTTGTATACGGACTGCTTCTTGATGTTATGCTTTTTGTCTTAGTCTCCAGTTTTCTTTGAATGTTAAAGTTATTGCTTTGACTTACATTTTTTTCCACTGTGGTTAGCTTTCATATAACTGTAACCACTGTTTGTTTCAAATATTTTGTCTAATGGTGATTCCCCAGTATTATATCTCTGTGTCTTGGGCTCCTTTTTATGGCGTGGTGGCACACAGAGGCCTCAGTAAATTCCAGGCTCTTTGTGAAGCCATAAAGTAAAATAGAGTTTCTGTTGTGCAGAGTTAGTAAAGTGTCTTTCCTGAACTTTCAGGCTGTTAGTCATGGGAATGTGGTCCTGCCTTATACAAAACTGTCCACTCTAGTCTTGACTGGCAATCATAAATCTTCAGCTGAGACTAGTAAAGGCAAATCGACTTTTTTTTTCCTTGCTTGTTTTTTGTGTTCCTTTTCTCCCATTTCTATCATGGATGAATATTGTGTCTTTTTCTCTTTGTCCCTCTGACCTCTCTGTGATGTTTTAAAAATATTTTATTTTCTCTTGTACACATTAATGCTAAGAGCTGTTACACCTTCTGCATACTTAAGGTTGTTTAAAGCCTAACTAACTGTCAAGACCTCTTTAATTTCAGTGTTTTAAAATGTAAAGTTGAAGTATTGAGTAAAAATTACTTTGTGGTTGTCGTGATCACACAAACAAGTGCTAGGACCATCTAAAAATTAACAGCATGGATTTAAAAGCCTCTCAGATGCTCACTTCTTTCCACTTTGTTTATCTTTTTAGACCATGAGATCCAAATGTCTGTTATGGGCTCATGTACGTGAAACTTGAGTGTCTGGTGCTTCCCTTGCACAGATCTTAGTAGAATGCAGTCTTGACTGTAAATGTTTTAAAATCATGTTTTGTTGGCGAAATGCTGCCTGCATCATCAGTAATATGTAAATCCCCTATGCTTGCTTAAAGTCTCAAGTGGTGGACTTCTGGCACTTCCCTTGGGAAATTGCTCCCCAAATTAGTGCTGCTTACGCCACCAGCCTTTCATCAGTATTTAACCTCTCTTGCATGCATTCTGTTGTGCTGCTGTGCTTCAGGTATTAATTCCTCAGTCAAGATTGTCCCTTTAATTTTAGAAGAAATGAGTGACAGCTATATATCAGCCAACATTATTGTGCTTTCATTGTTTCCTCAGTGCACTAGAGATAAGCCAAATAATTTTCTTTTGATCTGATCATCTTTTAAACCAGCTTGCATAGCAGTAGCAGCAGAAGTTTTTTTGACCCACGTAATTACAAAATTCTAATTAAAGCTCTGAGTTTATATTCAAACTGGTTAAGTTCCATCAGTAGCAAATCATAATGTAAATACAGTATGTCACTGTAAGTCAACTAAATCTGTCCTAGGTGGTTTTGAGATCTCTGTCTTAACTTGCGGGGTTCTAATGGTTAAATGACGATACATGAGGGTATTTTTCTAGGATTTAAGTGTGATCATGTGTTAGTTTCCTAGATGGTGGTGTAGGTACTGCATCATCCTTTTAGAGGGATGAATAAGGTGGTATTTCCTAGTGCTTTTAAAACTTAACTACTCCTGAGTGCACGTTAGACAGAAGGTATGTGCCTTAAGTGCGCTGAGGGTGTGAAATATGAATTGCAGTCTCTGGACCAAAGTGATTATTACTAAATTGCATGTTAATACTACCTATAATTTTAAAAACAGTGTAGTAGAATTTACTTCAGTGTTTTAGAAGTACTGCCTATTGGGATAAAAATCTTCTTAGAAGTGCCTTTCTCTGTTTCAAACACCATGTAGGTTACTGCATGGCATCCAAAGGCTCAGTTTGCTTTCCAGCAGTAACAGCATTTTTTGAAATTCAATTAAAATGCTTGTAAGAGACAGATTGATACTCAGATCAGCTTAGCTTTTTATCCATGCAAAACTTATTCTGGAACTTCTGAAAGATACTTAAAAGATGTGTAAAAGGTTATTATTACTGCTGATTTAGAATGTTAAAGCACGTGGCTTTGGGTCAATGCTTTGTGTTTGGGTAGGAACCCAGTTGTAGCTTGTGCTGTAGAATATAGTTCTTGCCTTAAACATCTTATAATCTAAGTAAGGGGATGTGAGACAACATGTGGCTTAAGGGAGATTAAGGGATGGGAAGGAACAAAGAAACAATATGTTAGTGCTGGCCACTACAGCTCCTGTCCAGTGTTTGGAGATCACTCTTTGATAATTTTAGTTAGAGGGTTGAAGGCTAAATGGTGAAGTAGCATCATGAAGGCAACTCCCAAGCATGTAGAATGGCATTTGCTTACCAAAAAATAATAAATGGTCTACCTTTAGTTTTCCTATATGAAGATTAATTCGTGGATGTCATTCCTATCCTGCTCCTGTGTAAAAGTATTAGTCTATTTTTTGAAAGCTTTTCTCTGTCAGTTTGCGTCTTATGGAACTTATTCTGCCAGCTGGGTTTGAAATTTCTTCATAGTGGGTGATATATTGAGTTGGATAAAATTTTCCACCTTTGTGCCATCTTATCCATGTTGTTCTAACTGTGAAGACTTCTCCTCTTCTTCCTTGCTCCTCATCGAGCTCATTCTCCATTGTTTCTGCGGTTCTGGCTGCTTCCTCCTCCATGGCCAGTGTGTGGTGTGACCTCCTCCTCTGTAGTTATTTAGTAGTGTTGTTATGGATTCTGAGTAGAGCTTATTACTTTAGGCAGTTCTGTTTCCTTGGGAAATTGTGAATCAGACCTGGGTACTTTCATTAAACTTTCATATGAAAATTTCTGTAAATACTTAAGGGAAGAAGCACCACAAGCAGGTGGAATGCAAGTGAATTATGGCTCTAGATCAAGCAGTGTCTTTTTTTTTCACCGATGTTACTGAGACAATCTGAGGCATGCAGCAGTTGCGTGACATCTTTCAGAGATTTCCGCTTAAAATCCCCTCTTCACTTAAATTCACTGTTTTCCCTTTCCCGTTTTTAAAATCAGTGTGTGACTCCTGCGAGAACTGCTTTTTCAAGGCTGTCTGCATTGTACTGCAGAAGTTTAGATGACATGAAGTTCTACCACTTGAACTTCAATTGATTTGTAAACTAGAAATACCCCTCTGTCTTAAAACAGAGTAGGAAGAGAAGTAACTGGGGTTTCCACTGTAACAACTGGTTGATAGTAGGCTCCAAAACAAGACTGCATAGTGAAGACTGCAGTATTGTCTTCTGATGGGACTTTGAGGGGTGCTTCTCATTGAGGCAGTGGGAGATGATGGACAGGTTTTTGATGGTCACCTGAGGATATTGATTAAACCAATTGCGTTTCAGAATACTTAAAGAAAAGTTAATGTGTTGCCAAGAGGTGTCTTTACGGCTACGACTTGGTTGTCCAGGTCTATGGACATAATCCATTCAAACAGATTTCTTCAGTTTGTTTTCTTACTAT
Organism: Indicator indicator; assembly: GCF_027791375.1. Classification (NCBI taxonomy): domain Eukaryota; kingdom Metazoa; phylum Chordata; class Aves; order Piciformes; family Indicatoridae; genus Indicator; species Indicator indicator. Next base: position 13,678,656 of record NC_072022.1, on the reverse strand, counting down.
GTTACAATTTACAGATTAGGTTGACTAAATATGGAGTGAGCAGTTGCTGGACGTTATGTTGGAGTTCTTTGTGCGGCTAGAAAGGATTCTTTCTTTGCATATGGCTTGAGCAATAATGCACAGCACAATCTTTCTTGAGCACTATGTTTTACAGATAGTAAAGATTTCTCTGCACTTGTGGAAGAATTCCCTTTGAAATCCTTCAGTAATGTAATTTGTTACGCTCTGTCTCCTGGGCCTTACAGTCACAGCACAGGGCTTGCTCCTTCTCCAGTGGCCTTGAAGGGCAGTTTAAGATTGCTCAGTTAATCTTGATGCTGTGAGCATTTTTGTTTGGTGGGAAGAAGTAGTTTTAATTATGTTTTTTTTGTTTGATCAGAGTGTGATCAACTTGATCTGTAACTTTCAAAGCAAGTTTTAATTCTTATGACTGCATAAAAGCATGTTAAAATTAATCTTACGCCCATAAGAGAAATGTTAACTTTGTAGTTTAAAAACTCTTAAAGCTACGTTGACTTTTGGAAGACATGATTACACGAAAATTTTACACTGGATGGTGAAAAAAGATGATTTTATCAGTCTTTTTAAAGCTGTTCATTACAAAATTTGACCTTTGCCACCTTAGTTTGTTAAAAATACATTTAGAATTTTCCCAGTCATTTTGTAAACACAAAGACTTTCAAACAGAAATACAGCTTTGACATAGGAGTTGGTAAAATACGTTCTGTTATTATGCAGAGGGTGGAGTCAGAGAACAAAAGCAGTCACTTCTGCAGTTAAAATGCAATTTGTTGTCATGTTTCTGTTTTTGTTTTTTATTTTCTTGAAGTTTAGCTGAAGAGGTTGACTATATTTCTCCACATACACAGAAAAATAGTCTGACTGTATTCTTATCATGGTTAATTTGGGTTCCCATGCTACACAGACAAAAATAGCGCATTTTTTCCCGAAGAATTATACAATTCTTCAGTCATGACCATCTCTATATGAGAGTAATAATTTCTTGTAGTTGGTTGATGAGGGAGGGTGCTCAGAAATACTCAGCAACCAGCAAAATGTTTTCGCTGATGAAATTCAAAAAGAAGTGGTTTTTTTTGGTTGGTTGGTTTTAGTTTTTGTGTGTTCAAGTTTGGGGTTTTTTTTTGTGTATGCTTCATGTTTCCATTTCACCTTATGGGGAATCTGTTTATGCTTAAGAGCGTCCTTGAATAAATTTTAGTGGCACTGTTGTCGTTGTGGTGATCTAGGAGCAAGATGGTATTTTCAGTTAGTTCATAGGTAAACTCTCACTGTTTCAGATCTGACAAATGTTTGTGTGAAAAGTCTTGGTCACTTTTTTCTGGTTTTGGCTGAATAAAACTATTTCTAAGAAACTTTGTGCCACAAAACCCGTTAATGGATATGTACATTTTTGGTGTTGTCACTGTGAACTTTGCTTACTTAAAATTGGTTGTTTTGTAGGTATGTCCTCAAGACCCATCTGGATGCATTCCAGTGTGATCTGGTATAGATGATCCTGCTCTGGAAGTGGGGCTGGACTACATGATCTTTCAAGGTCCCTTCCAGGCCCTAACATTCTGTGAAAGTTTTGTGCTAGCAATACTGGAGATGGGTCTTATGTCTTCATGCCTCAACCAAGAGTGTGATCTCTACAAATATGAATTTGTTTTCTGAATGCTGAGAAGAGGGTGTAGGGTATCTAGGTGACAGGTGGCACCTCTGCTAGGTGATTCAGTAGGTTTCTGTGTGATGAAAAAAGTTGCCAAACATTTTTCTGAGACAATTTGTCAGAGCAGGGGTAGGTCAAGCCTTTTTCTGGTGAATGTGACTCATGACTTTAGTGCAGTTTGTGAAATGTATGAAGCAGATCATGGTTCAAGCCCACCATCTTATATCTGGTTTGGAAGGGCTTCATGTTAGGGTTTGAAATCTGTGGAAGGAGACCTTTCAGTATTGCCTTGTCCTTAGCAGTTGTCCCTTGAACTAAGCTCTCTTAAATTTTCTTTGGTTTTGAGTGAATTTAGTTCTTTCGTAGGAAGAATCCAGATCTCTGATCCATATACAGCAGATCTTACATGTGTTTTTATTTTTCTGCAGATGGTTAACAGGCCTTTTCACTGCTTATCATATGCCTGCCTGTCTATTGTCAAATAGTTTTGCAAATAGCGCCTTTAGGTTTTTCTATCAGCCCCCAGAAGTGCTGCTGCTTTTATGACTGTATTTTCCTTTTGTATTTTTTTCTTTGAAACCTCATTGAGTCCAGAAATGAAAATGCTGAAAGTGTAACAGCCCAACTGTTAGACCTCCAGCTTCTGTTAGACCTACTACTTTGAGGTGCTTGCCATGTCTTCTAAGCGTAACATAGAAGTGTCTGTGCTTCATCAGTCTGATACAGCTTCTTGGGTTTTAAGACTTGCTAGATTCACAAAGCTGTAGAATTTGAGTCAGACTAATCCAAAACTCACAGAGCTTTTTGTAATCGTAGTCTAAAAATGAAATCATGGTCATTGTAGTGTTTGATGTTAACAGATTAATTTGTGCCAGGGAGCTTTCTTCTTACCTTCATTCTTAGCATCAACTGTGTTCAATTCTAGGCACCACAGAAAGACGTGGAGGTCCTGGAGCGTGTCCACAAAAGAGCAACCAGGCTGGTGAGGGGTTTGGAGGGCATGTTGTAGGAGGGTGAGTGGGCTGGGATTGTTTAGTCTGAAGAAGATAAAGCTTGAGGAAGATCTTACTCGTCTCTACAGCTACCTGAAAGGAGGTTGTAGTGAGACCAGTCTTAGTCTCTTCTCCCAGGTACTAGCAGTTAGGACCAGAGGTAATGGGTTTAAGTTGTGCCAGGGGAAGTTTAGATTGTATACTAGGAAAAATTTGTTTACTGAAGGTAGTGAGACTTTGGAACAGGGTGCCCAGAGAAGTGGTGGAATCACCATCCCTGGAGGTGTTCAAGAAGCCCATAGATGTGGCACTTAGGATATGTTTTAGTGGTCATGGTAGTTGGATTATGGTTGGACTTGCTGATCTTAAAGGCCTTTTCCAACCTTAATAGTTCTGTGATAATCTCATCTTCTTCATGGATGCCAGAGCCAAGCAGGCTCTTGTGTTATGTAGCAGATAGACCACTTCAATCAGATGCTGAGTGAAAGGAGTAGAGGGCTGGGCTGTTAAGCTTTCCATTTGCTTGCTGCACACTGTAAAACAAGAGCAGTTTCTGGTGATACAAATGCAACCCAGGACTAAAGACTCTTGTATTGGCAGACAAATGTTGGAGATTAACCCCAGTGATACTTGTAACAAAACTTGACATATTTTTATTTCTAGTTTACTTCATTAAATTAAGATTTAATAGTTACGTCATTCTTAATGCTTTGAGTTGTTAAAGGCAATATATGATGCCTTGGTAGGCTTTTCCAAGGGTGCTAAATTAGTGACTTGTGTTCAGCCCCTTTTCTAGGGTGTTATATTTCTGCCCTTGCTGAGGATAGATGAGAATGAAAAGAGGTGATCTGTTTCGATTCAATCTTTCTTAGTGAATTTTATCGATTTGGAGCATGTTTTCTGGGAATTGTAGAATGGAATTAGTTTTGGTTGGAAAAGACGTTGAAGATTGAGTCCAACCACTATCTATCTCTACCAAGTCTGGTGTTAAACCATGTCCCTCAGCACCACATCTCTGTCTCCTTTAAGCACCTCCAGGGATGGGGATTCAACCATCTCCCTGGGGAACCTGTTCTTTGACTACCTTCCTAGTGAAGAAGGGTCCTCTGATGTCCTACCTAAACCTACCTGGTGCAACTTAAGGCCATTTCCTCTTGTCCTATCACTTGTTACTAGGGAGAACAGACTGCCCCCCATCTGGCTCCAACCTCTTGTCAGGGAGTCGTAGAGAGTCTCCCTGACCCTGGTTTTCTAAACAATCTCAGTTCCCTCAGCACACCCTCCACCAGCTTCTTTGCCCTTCTCTCCACCCAAACAGTAGTGTATAGAGAACATAAACCTAAGAACTGCTTTGATTCTTAGTTGTTCTCCCTTTAGTCTCTGTTACTCAATTTGCAGATGCTTCCCTCTTCCTGCAGCTGTGAAGCAGTGCTTATTAAGGAACACAATAGGAAGTGGTTCAAGCGACCTTCCTTCTGCTAGCTGCCTTTCCAGGACAGCTGTGATATTTTGTAAATAATGTATTAAAAAGTATATGCTGCTTATTAATTGTAAGTACTCATATTAATGTACGTGTTTAGTAAACCTTTCTTGAAAGCAGGGTAGTTAAGAACTGATGTTGTTTAGGGAAAACCTCTTATTGGAGGCTTTGTAAGAATGGGATTTTGCTTTTGGTGTGTTAATACACCCCTTGCAAAAGAGGGTGAGAGAAGATGAGGGGTAGTGAAAATGAAGGCACTGAGTAATCATGGAAAGATCTTGTGGTTGAATGACTGCTCAAGAAACTGACAAATTTAATTTAGGTCAATATTAAATTACAAACATGGAAAAATTATTAACTTCTCAGAGCCCAATATTTTATGACTTGCATTTACTGAAAGAGGTAGCAGTCATGGCTACCAGCCAAAAGTGAGATCTTGGCATTACAAGAGAAAACTCCATGAGAACATCAGCACAGTATTGAACATCAATCACAAAAGCAAAGCGAACACTGAAAATCGGAACTGGAATAAAGGGGGAATAATTTATGGTGTCACTGTATAAAGCTGTGGTTCACCTGTATGTTACATTGTTGCAGTTGTGGTGCCCCCATCTCAAAAAAGACCTGTGGAGGAGTTAGAGGAAGAGTGATCCAACCTAAAAGAACATCTGGAAAAGAAACAACTTGGAGGGTTATTTGATAGATGAGTAGTGTGGAAGAGAAGATAGGGATTGACTGTTGCCCCATCCAACATAAGAACTAGAAATTGTTAAGTGAAACTAGCAAGAGTGGCATTCAAAACAAAATGGTCATTTGCAGAATAAGGGGTAGCTGAGCAGGAAACTTCTTGACTTGTGACTGAGGAGATAAGGCAAGTCCAAAGGGGGAATCTGAGGATTATAGAGTACATGGCATCCCATGAGAAGTATTTTGGCTAATAATAGTTAAAAGCTGGGCAAGTGTTACAGGTTTACTTGCCTTGGTTTTATTCCATGCCCAAAGCACCTGTTTTTGGCCACTAGTGAGATGGCTGACTGGGCTAGATGGATCTCTGGTTTGAGTCAGTATTTTTTTAATTTGTTTTTAGTTTAGTGATGCTAAAGCTGAAGAGAATGATAGGTACCACAGACTCCATTTCAGAGAGAATCTTTGAAGAACGAATATTCCAATGAAACATGAGCTCAAGCTGAACATATTCCCTCAGCTCAGGCAATTTTAGTGTCTCTCCCATGTAGGTTGCCTGGCATTTACTGAGAGAACTTGCTCTGTTCTTGCCTTCAATAAGAGCATATAAAATGTTTTGGTTTGTCTGTTTTTTGTTTTATTTTTTTTCCTGAAAGCTTCCGGAAATTTAAATTTTTTGATCTCTTCTTTTAGCATTCAGACCCATTCAACAGTTTCAGCAAAATTTATTTTGGGAGAAATCAAATGCACAGTTGGTGATGACTTTTAAAAATGTAATTAAAAGTTACATTGGCATATTATTTATTTGGTTCCATGAACTCTGCAGTGTTTTGCTGCTTCATAATCTGTAAAGCATTAATCATCATAACTCATCCTTCTTCATCGTAAGTAGCAAAAAGGGGCTAAAAATGGACCAACGAATATGCCAGATTGCTTTGTTTCTTTGAGTGTTAATGATGGTTAATTAATTGTCCTCACTACTAGACAGACATTGAGATCCTGGACTGGATCCAGAGAAGGGCAGCAAAGCTGGTGAGGGTCTAGAGGACAGGTCTGCTGAGGAACTGCTGAGGAAACTGGGGTTGTTTTTAGTCTGGAGAAAATGAAGTGGAGGGGAGACCTTCCCGCTCTACAACTCCCTAAAACGAGATTGTAGTGAGGTTGGTGTTGGTCTCTTCTTTCTAGTAATAAGTGATAGAATGGGATGAAATGGCCTCAAGTTCCACCAAGTAATGATTGACTTGAAGATCTTAAAGGTCTTTTCCAACCGAAATGATTTGATGATTCTGTGGTTGGTGGGCTTTGGTCCTGGCAGCACTGTGGATGTATGTAGTTCTGTGATGACTTCTGAAGCATCAAAGAATTAAAGGAGGGAGTGTTTGGTGTGTTTGCCTCCTACACTAATCACAGAATAGATTTTGCCTGTCCTGTTGGAAAGGCTCAAGATCCAGAAGGGACAGACAGTTATATGTGAACCCTTTCTGCATAAGGACGTGACTTCTGAGACTAGCTGATGTGATTTAAAGCTTTATTTTTGTTTTTATTCAGGGGAGTTAGGGACTTTTCTCACAAAATTTAGTCCAATTTTTAGGACTGTGATGGCCATTTCTGCCTGCGCTGCTGTGTATCTAGTGTCATTTAAAGGGGCTTAAGTCACAGAATCACAGAATATTAGGGGTTGGAAGGGACCTCTGGCGATCATTGAGCCCAAACCCCCTGCCAAAGCAGGGTCACCCAGAGCAGGTTGAACAGGAACATATCTAGGCAGGTTTTGAAAGTCTCCAGAGAAGGAGACTGCACAGCCTCTCTGGGCAGTCTGCTTCAGGGTTCCAGCATCCTCACAGCAAAAAAGTTTCTCCTCATGTTGAGGTGGAATCTCCTTTGTTCTAGCTCATACCCATTGTTCCTTATCCTATCACTGGGCACCATCAAAAAGAGCCTGGCACGTTCATCTTGGCACCCACTCCTCAGTTATTTATAGACTTGATATTAGATATTTATTTATTATTAAATATTGATATTTATAGAATTGATAAGATTCCCTCTCAGTCCTCTCCTCTCCAGACTAAAGTCAGCCCTTCCTCATTAGACTAGCAAAGAAGAGCACCTGTTCTGGAGTTACAAGGTGCATTTCCCAATCAAGTGTTGCTGGAATTGTGCTTTGGACCTTCCTCTGTTCAATTCTGTTTTTCCTGTTCAGTGCTCCTCCTGCATTGACTGCTTTCATTAGCCCCGACCAAATACTGCAGGTTCCTGTGGCCCCTGTTGCAGTTGCGCTGTAATGATGTGGTGTTGGGTGTGTGCTACCTGCCAACTTGCTAAACAATTCTGTTTTCTCTCAATTGATTAAAAAAATATTGCAACAGTGACTTCTGCACTGACTCTTGTTATTTATTGCTCCAAACAAGGTTGCATGAAGCCGCTTTTACTAAAGGACAGCTCAGATGGAGGGCTGGAGCAGCCCTGTTCCAAAAAAAAGTACCAGTGAGTTGAGATTTCTAAGGGAAAATGGGATAGTCTGCTGACTTATGGAATTCAGGAGTGCTGCAAAATTACTGTGCTAATGCCAAATACCTATTGAAACACACACATGAGCTTTCAGAAGTGGTTTGGATAGTCGAAAGATATGGAGGGTTAGGTTAGACAAGGGGTATGGACCATTTTGACAAAAGCTGGAGAGTGAGGGCCAAGTGTCTTAATTTTAAGTGCTGCTCCAGCTGAAGGTTAGTACAGTATGTCTTGCTCTTCTACCTGAGGCCTTGAGTTCTTGGCCAAGGTAATATAGAGGCTTTATTCCTTGTGTGGTAACTCAGCCCACTCGACCAGGTCCTGTTAATTGGATCCCTTAAAAGCGCTATCATGGAAGGTTCATGGGATTAAAATTTCCTTGTGTATTGAATGACAAGAGAAAATCCCTTTATATTTGATAGGTTGGATTCTTTTTATCTGAGTCTGTTTTAATATATGCATTTGTTTCTCTTCTCAAATTATTTAATGTTACTAAACTGTTCATAGCAGTGTGTTTTCATTTTGGAAAACCAGGGTGAGAACTCACTGACGGTTGTAACTCATCCAGCAAAAGCTCCTCATAAGGAAAAATCAAAGCTGATCAATCTGCTGCTTGGAAAGGAAGAGAAACCTGTTGCTGTGGATAACTATAGATACTCTGAAATTTAATTTAGGTGTTAGCGTATCATTATGGCTTAGAGCTAGCTAGAAATAGCAAAGCAGTACTGTCATATTCTAGATATAGTGGATCATTTCTATGCAGAATTTCAACTACCTCTGTTCTTTCACATTCTATCCTCCTGTATTATTTGGTTTGTTCTTAGTTAAACCAAAACACTTGCTTTCAGGTTTTTACTGTTCAGAGATATGGAGACATTAAGTCTACCAATGTCAGTACTGGGTGTCTGAAACTTTCTGTGTTCTCAGGTGTGTTGATTTCTTTAGCAACTGATCGTTATTAGTGCTTTATTCTTAATTAGCAGGGTCTTGGGAGAAAATAATTTCTTATGATTTCTTCACTCCTGCACAGGACATGTCAGCATGATGGCTATGACAGTACCACACTGTTTTTACTTCACTGATAGGTGTCTGTGAATTGGAGAACCAGGAGCCACCACTCCCCAGGATACATTAATAGTCATCTTCTGGTTCAGCACAAGAGGGATCTGTTAGACAACAGTATAGTAATCTTAAATTTTCTTTTAATTTTTTAAATTAAAATCCATTACTAGGTGATTTACTGTTTAGAAGAGTTTCTGTGATCTAACTATTTTTGTTGCTTGCAAAGTTAAAAACTTTGGGCTTTATTCATGGCATTGACTGTCATAAAGCCAGGTTCTATTCTTACAGAGCTGAATGAAAAGTAAAACCAAAGTCTGCTGTGTCTTCTTTCCTTTTGTGGTTGATATTTCATTATTTCTACATTCCTTTGAGTTCCCTCTGCTCCCTTGCCATTCGCGTTCACTAATTTCATTCAGATCTCTGCAGTAGCTCTTCCTGGGGTTGAGTGTTGCACTTCCATTAAATTGGTAGAAATCTGGAGTGTTTTGTGAGTTGCAATGGAGGAAACTGCTGAAGGGGACAAAGGGGTTGGTAGTGTTTTAGTTGAGTGTTTGTAAAGGCTGTAGTGGTACTATAAATTGTGGTGTGATGGTTTTCTTTTTTACAATAGCTGTGGAAAATTTTTCCAAGTTATTGTTTGGATAGTACATTTTCTTGTGACTTACTGAACTTTTTCAGGCACTTTTTTTGATAGTATGAAAAATTCATCCTGTACTACCATGGAAACCTGCCTCGTGTCCATTGTAATCTTTATTTCTCTTTTTTCCTTAGGAAATTTGCTACAGGACCCTATCGCTCCTACCAACTCCACATGTCAGCATTATGTCTGCAAAACTTGTAAAGGCAAGAAGATGATGATGAAACCGTCATGTAGCTGGTGCAAGGACTACGAACAGTTTGAGGAGAATAAGCAGTTAAGCATCTTAGTGAACTGCTATAAGAAACTCTGCGAATATATAACACAAACTCCACTGGCACGAGACATTATCCAGGCAGTTGATTGTTCTGCAGATCTTCTGGCTTTGCTCAAAGATGGATCACCACTCCATGAAGAGACAGAAAAATCTTCCGAGACAGCCTTGGCTTTGTGTTTGACACATTCCCCAGTACCTTCAACCTCAGAACTCACAGCTGATCCTCCAGCTAGTTTTACATCCATACCTGAAAGCACACACAACATTGACATTAGAGGTTCTGTTATCAACGGGTTGCCCAATTGTAATGGGCTTTCGGTAGATAAACTGGGAGTGAGTATTCCTTCTCCTGAACATGCAAACACCATCGATGTCTGCAGTACTGGAGAGTATATAAAAACTGAAGATATCTCCAGCAGCCTGCAGCCTGTGTGTGATACAGTTTCTACCAGTGACTTGTGTACGACAGGCATTGACATCTGCAGTTTCAGTGAAGATATCAAACCAGGTGGCTCGCTTCTCCTTAGTGTTGAGGAGGTTCTCCGCAGCTTAGAGACTGTTTCAAATACTGAAGTCTGTGATTCTAATTTGCAGCCCAGCTTGGAAGCAAACATGACAAATGGCCCTTTCCTGCAGCTTTCTCCCCCACCTCTTAGCCATAACACTTTCATTTCCACAGACGCATCTCCTCATGGAATCTCCTGTACAGCGGCGACGCCTAAGGTTGTGAAGTTGAACAGAAAGCGATCTCGATCGGAAAGTGACAGTGAAAAGGTTCAACCTCTGCCCATTTCCAGCATCATCTGTGGCCCAACATTGGGAGCATCGGCTCCTGTAACAGTGAAACAGGAAAACAAAATGTCTTTGCAGCCTATTGCAACTGTACCTAATGGAGGCACTACTCCCAAAATCAGTAAAACTGTGCTGCTGTCTAACAAAAGCATGAAAAAGAATTTAGAACATGCCCCTAAGAAATCCCACCCAAAAGCCAAAACAGGGGTGCTGAAAACAAAAGACAAAGCAAAGGAGAAAGTTTCTAGCAGTAATGTTATGCCAGGAAGCCCAACAAAAACTGTGTATAAAAAGCCACAAGAAAAGAAGGGGTGTAAATGTGGTCGTGCCACCCAAAATCCAAGTGTTCTTACATGCCGTGGCCAACGCTGCCCTTGCTATTCTAACCGCAAAGCCTGCCTTGACTGCATATGCCGTGGCTGCCAAAACTCATACATGGCTAATGGGGAGAAGAAGCTGGAGGCATTTGCAGTGCCAGAAAAGGCCTTGGAGCAGACTAGGCTTACTTTGGGCATTAATGTGACAAGCATTGCGGTGCGCAATGCCAGCACAAGCACCAGTGTAATCAATGTGACAGGGTCACCGGTAACTACGTTTTTAGCTGCCAGTACACACGACGATAAAAGTTTGGATGAAGCTATAGACATGAGATATGACTGTTGAACCTTTCTTTTCCCTGCCCTCAGTAGGGGAACTGCTACAGTTTAAGGCAGCTATGGTTCTGTTTAACTTGCTGGAGCACCTGCGTTTAGATCACTTGTATCAAGTGTTTTTCATTGCTATGTTATGTGTATTAGTGTCTGGGAAATAGTTGCAGATAATGGAGGAGTTACCCTAAAACTTTTTTTTAGTTCTTACAGCACCTCATAGTCTGAGATCAATTTGCTGATGTAAATGATTTTATCATAAGATCTTCAGCAAGGAATACATCAACCTCATTGTACTTGGCCATGCTTTGTGCTCAGTCAAAGCTTCTGCTTAAATGTAGAGAAGTGGCATCTAGTTAGTCCATCTAAACTGTGCTAGATGATGGTGTAGAAAAGTAATTGACTACTTGCAATCACCGTTACCAGAACATCACTTAATGCTTCTGTAGGAAGTGCAGCACTCAGGTAGAGAGTACAGTCTGGAGGAGGAAGATCATTTCTTATTGTGAGAATCTATTGAGCAGTTTAAAAGAAGTTCAGTAATAAGAAAGCTGACAGCCCAAGAAGCAGCTCAGTCTGCAGACAACGGTCAGGAAGATCAGTTGGTTAGAGACAAATGAACATGGAATGCTGACATGGATACACTGTCCCCATTAACGACAGCGCTTGCTTTGGTTTTCTTGACAGTTCCACAGGTCCCATTCCTGATCAGTTGTGCCCCTTGTGAAAGCTCTGTTTGTTTGACATGTTACTGCTTTGGCCAGGGCAAGACAATTAGTTGGACACAAGACTGAAATTCTATGTTATTCTCTCAGTTTTTTTCCTCAGACCTTCTCCCCAACCTCCCCTTTATTTATTTTTTTTTGAGTTCCTGCTGATTTTACTGCTGTTGCCCCTAGAAAGAGAGGTTCTTTGGGTTACAGGGAGACTCCTGCGCTGATTTTTCCCTTCTGCTCCCTGGTGCCAGGGATACCTGGAGACTTCCACAGCAATTATCTCCTTTAGGAGTGTGCATTTGTTGATTTAAGTTTGCACCACAGTAAACCTGGGACTCATCCCCATGAGAGTAGTTCTTCAGTGAGAGGAATCTTTCACCTAGGGCAGAGGACCAATCACTATCTGAAGTGAAATACTTCAGCAGTGTGTTGGATGGAATAAGTTACAGAACTCCCTCCACCCACAGTCTAGCTCATTTTTTACTAATATGTTGAAAGTAGGTTTTGAACGTCAGTGCTTTTCAACCTGAGCAGAAAGGCTCTAAAATGGAACAAAAGCACCAAGCAGTCCAAGAGCTTATCAGCAAGAGTTAAAACGAAAGCACTTTTGTAGGAGTTCAGCTTTATGCAAAAATGGTTTATTTCAGCATAATTTCTAAACAAGAGGTCAAGTGGAAGAACTTAATCTTGCATTTAAGGCTCCATTGGCAGTCTAAAAAAGTCAAAATTACTTGGTGAAAGCAGAAATTTCCTTTCTTGGAATGATACAGCACAAGTTAGACATGGGCTGACTAGAACACAAACCATCACCTTCTGATTTAAAAGGCAATTCCTGTTTCAGCAGCATGTTAAATAGTATGTGAGGTTTTGAGTTACTTTTTTGCATCCATCTTTCCTCTTACTCATCTGGTGACTCTTGCAGCACTCTCTGACCTAACATTAGGTGTACTTTGATTTGGCACAAAGCATGTACAATGATGGTTCCTCACCTAAGAAATAAGAAGAACCCCCTTGGACACACATGACACCTCCTTTTGTTTTGTAGTGTACCATGGTGTCATTTTCTGTGAATGTGGTCAGGTCTTTTGTTGGCTTTGGTTTGTTTCTCCCCCCGTCTTTTTTGTGGGGTGGGTAGGGTGGGGGGTTAAAGCCATAGGAAGAAAAATGTGATGTATGTGTCCAGTCTGTACTTTTTTGGTTTTGGTTGTTGTTCTTTTTTTTTCTTTTTTTTTCTTTTTTTTGTTTTGTTTTGTTTTGCAAGAAGAGTTGAAAAATATTTTTGATAATGAGTAAATGGTGGAAAATGCTTCTTAGTATTCTTGTCTTTATTTGCCAACCCAAGTACCTAAGATCTGTGTTTTTTAGCCCTCATGAGATTTAATGATGTCCTATTAAAATGTATTTAGTTAAACTTGTATGTGATTTTTGTGTTGACACAAAAGGATCCTACCATTTTCTAATTTGGTGGTTTGATCGTGACCTACTAATGTAAATCTGTTTATTAGTCCACTACGTGTAAGAAAAGTAGCCAAACCAGAGTCTGATTTAAGGGGAGTAATTGCACAGCATGGGTTGTTTCTGAATGCTTTTGCAGAGCTGTTAAGTTTTGCTGAGATTGTTGATGGTACGTTTATTAGGACTTTCATTAAATTAAATACGTAGTACCTTTGCTCCAGAAATGTGGGAGTACTTTGGAATCTTTACTATCTTACTGCTGCATTAAAATACAGTACCAAAAGTTGGAGAATTTAGGTCAAGTGTGTTTTGGAACTGTTGACAGGAGAGCCCTGATCGTTTAAATGTAAAATTGCAAATGGTAGATTCAGGTTGTTTCTAAAAACATTTCCTTTTATGCTGCCACGTTCTTGAAATGTATATTAAAATTCAAATTGATTTAATAAATGTTAGTTTTCTAATTCTATTTTGCAACTGCTAAGGGCATCAGTGTGGCATATGTTGAACTGTCTAAATACTACTTAGTCTGTTGATGACTAATTCTGTAATTGTTTAAATTAGGTTTGGCTTGGTTTGGTTTTCCCAACCTCCTGGCTAGTTGTTCGTGAATAATGGCATAGATCATAACGTTGCTGACAATAATTGCAGTAGCTCAAGTTTGAAAAGCATTTGTTTCCATTTGACAGCAGCATCCTGTTCAGGGACCTTCCAGTGCTGGTTGTGGTCAGGGAGAGTTGAGTGAAACCTCAGTTCAAGGCAGCTTGCAGCAAGAACTTGCTCCATGTGGGCAGTGTGGGGAGGTGCTGGGGAACTGCTCATAGACAGCAGTCGCACAGATTAGTTTAGCTCAGTTTAGACTCGGCTGGCGGGAGTCCCCTGGCTGGTGTGGACCAGGTGTTCCTCCTGTGGAGCTGTGGATTTGGGGAGCTGCTCCCTGCATTAGCGTAGAGGAGGCTGCTTGGGGATTTCTTTCCATAAAGAAGAGTGTGGTACCTCGACTGTCTTCTCAGTCCTCTCAAAGACAATGATTAACGTCGCAAATTTATTAAAATCCTGATTTGGAGAGCTGCATTAGAAAAAGCAGCAGCTCATCAATGTTTTGCTGTGGGAGTCTTCCTGCCTGAAAGTGCACTGCAAAGATGGAAGAGCAGAGCTCCTTCTGGAAGGGGTGGACTTTAGGTCATGGTACAAAATGGTCAGCCTAGAGGAGAAGACTGAGAAGGATTTCATTAATGCTTATCAATAGCTAAAGAGTGAATGTCAGGAGTATGGAACTGGTGCCCAGTGACAGGGACAAGGGGCAGTGGACACAAACTGCAACACAGGAGGTTCCATGCAAGCATAAGGAAAAGATTATTTTCTTTGAGGGTGGCAGAGTCCTGGACCAGGGTGTCCAGAGAGGTGGTGGAATCTGTGTCTCTGGAGGCATTCCAAACCCACCTGGATGTGTTCCTGTGTGATTGACTGGGTGATCCTGTACTAGCAAAGGGGGTTGGACTAGATTGATCTGTGAAAACTGGTCTAGTGCTTTTGGCCATCTAGACCTGAACATGTGGAAGATGTTCTTTCAAGAAAGAGAAGACACCTAAACTTTGAGTAAAAAGGCTCTTCCCAACTATGATACATCAGTGAAATACTGGGAGGGAGAAGGGACAGGGAAACAAGACTGGAAATGAGCACTTGGATTGTTTTGACCTTGCTGCTCTTCTAGCACTTTATTCCTGCAAGTGATGTTCTTGCTCCCTGCATGTCTAACCCTATTGTACCGTGCCTGTGAAGAGGGAGTTCACAACAGCTTCTTCTGTCCCACTGAGTCCCTGCAGAGGTTCTCGCGCTGTGTACTGGAACGCCATCACCACTCCAAACTGAGCAGGTGGGTAATGGACGTCCTGCTTCCATGGGTGTCATCACTGCATCTGAAAGGCTGCCCCCTGCAAGCACCATAGGATGTATTCTCAGCCAAAGTCTGCAGGGTTCCAGTGCCAGCAGCCTGAAGGGGAACCTGCAGAGCCAGCTTCCCAAGGCAAGTACATCTGGCACAGCAAGGAGCTGCTCACTCAGTGGAACTTCAAGAAAAAAAGTGATGCTGACGTGGCACGAGTCACGCAAAGATTCTGATGTGATCCAGAATAAGAGCATTCACATCCCCAGACACTTTTTCATGTATTTGATTTTTACAGGTTATATTTATAAAATACTTGCATGTTCTAATGTTGTGAGAAGGGAAATGATAAAAGAGCAGCTTTATGTGCTGGAACCACTCCAAATGTGTGGCATGGCCAATGAAGCACGCTCTCAAAGCAGTGTAATTCTGTCTGTAGTCCTGATCACCTTTCTCTTAACTATTTAAGTGCAGTGCCTCTGGTATTTTAAAGAAACCCAGAGGTCCCCACAAAAGTGCCTCTGCACTACACGGATGTAGGCACATGGGAACACAGACCTGCCAGTCTCACAGATGAAGTAACAATACTGCAGGGATCCTGCTTGAGTGCTTGCAGAAAATGGCATTTGAAAAAGACATTTGTCTTGTTTGTTTCCTCATTCCACTGGCAAGAGATCCAGGAGATAACCTGTTCTGAAAAGAAGAAGGTAATATAAGAGACTCATCATTTTGGTAAGTCAGCACAGGGATAACACTCTGCGGTGAGGATGAAGGTAAGTGGTCAGATCACTTGTTTTCCCCAGTGTTTTTGACAAGAAAGCCTGGGATTTTGGCTTTGACAGGCTTGCTGACAGGTTAGCAGCAGCACAAAAGGTGATTTGGGGACAGCAGCTGGAGATGAAGTGAGCAATAGTGCTCTACACCACTACTGGGATAAGGATTTTACCTTTTAAATTCAAAAGCTCTTTATTTGCCAAAAATGAAAATACAAAGGAAAAATACAAAGATAAAACCATGCCAGCACAAAATGTCTCCAAACTACTTTTACGAAGTCTAAGAACTTTTATTATGAAATACTCAGTTCTAAACCCATCACCTAGTGATAAGGACAAGATCAGCTCAAAAGGGTAAGTGCTGCTGTCATGTTCTCCTTTCAGAAGCTCATGCTCTCGATTGAGGTTAATTTTTGATTGCATATTCCTAAGATACTGTGATTTAGAAACTGCTCCAAAACCACGTACCACTGATGCAACACTTCAGTGACCTCTTTGTCTTTTTTTTTTTTTTTTGGTTTTCAGGTGTATTTTGTTTCACTAACTAAGCACAGCACTTGGTTAAGCACTGTACCTTAGTTAGTTTCGCCGGTCATCTTTCTGAAGTTCTTAGTTGAGAAGAGCAGGAAAGTTTCTTCTGCACTGTCCTCTCCAAACCTGCTGCTGACTGGAATTTCTCCTTGCTATCCATGTCTGTTTGCAACACTGCCGCGCGGTGGCAGGCCGGCAGAAGAGAACCTGCGGCAGCGTTTGGGTTTGCTGACAGAAACGTGTAGCAATTACTGCTGAGGCTTTAGAAGGCAAAAAAAATATTCAGTCTAGTACCATTCCACCAGTATGTGCACATGGCTGCACTGAGCCCATCTCTACTTATAGTACTGCAGACGGAATATTTGTGAATGTAAAATAACAAGCAAGGGTTTGGTAAGGCCACAGGATTTCATGTTGCTAGACAAAAGCAGATGAGAACAAGCACTGATGTAGTTTTGTTTTGATCATGCAGAACTGACCATTGCTCACTTGCCTGACTACTCCTGAAGAGAAAGGAATCCAGCTCATAACAGACCTCAGTCTGAGCTGAACTGATAATGAAAAATGTGTGATCCAGCTTTAAAGGTCTGCAGGATCTGAAGTGGCATTGATGGCTGGTGATGGGAGGCGAAGTCGGAATGACGTGGACTTGGGGAGTGAAGTTTGGGGGCCACGAAGCTCAGCAGAGCAGCTATCAGCTTCTGTCTCAATTCTTGAAGGTGATTTTTCCCAGGCCTAGAGTACTGACTTCTTCAAAAAGAAGGCAGACTTGGAGTGCTCTGAGATAGAAGTCTGAAGTGATGTGATGGATTTAATTAAAGTCTCTCTGCCAAAGACAAATAAGGAGAAAGATAAAAGCTCCTGAAGCAGTGGGTGAATTGTTGAGGGAACAGGAACAGCAGAAACAGGCTCAAGGTATGACCTGGCGAGAACAGAAATGCTAGCCCAAGAGGGATACACCAAGGGTTGCTGGAGCAACAGATCACAGACCAGCATGGGCTGCGTCTGCATCCCAGCACACATTTGCTGCTTCAGAAAGAGGCTGTCACTCACTCACCTAGTGAATTTTCATGACCTTCTCTACTCCCTCTCTTCTTGCGTGCATCCCTGGGAGTATCCATCCTTCCTGGAAAAGGATGTAGCCCTGAACTCCCATAGTGGGAGGAGATGTAATACACAGAGGTTTAGAATCACTCCCTGTTGTGATTTTTCAAAACTCATCCAGATGAGGTCCTGAAAAACTTGCTTTGACTTTGAAGCTGGCCTGTTGTGGAGTGAGGAGGTGGAATGGAGTCTTGTGGAGGTTCCTTCCAACCTGAATTCTTCTGTTGTTCTGTGTGGCACTAGGAGTGGTGCTTTTCTTTGAGGTGCAAGGGCTAGCCCAGGTTTAGACCTTAAATAGAGAATCACTGAGCTCTTCTGGAATAAGGCTTTACACAACTGACAAACTGGACATTCCAGTACTTGCTGCTTATGGAGTTAAAAAACCGGCAATGCTGAAATAACATGAAAGTTGCATTTCAGCCTAGAATAATAGGGTCAGGCTCTTCCTGCTTCTTGGAGGAATCTTTGTCTTTGGAAAGATGTAAAATTTTATCAGACTTGAGTAAAAGGCCACTCTTGACCTGGACAGTGAAGAGAAGGCTGTTCCCGGTAAAAAGTTACAATTAGTGGTTGTGCAACTTCCTCCTCTGTTCATTTCTGCAGTCACTTCCTTGTTTCTTCCACATTTGGGCCTTTGGAATCACCCCCAAATAATGCTTTTCCCTGCAGAGTTATAGTGAATATGGACCTTTGATTCAAACACCCTGAGGAGGAAGAGCCACTTGTGGCAGCCACAGAGGTCTGGGTTAGAGCACTCCCAGCTTACATCTTTTAATGTGGAAAGGATGGCACCTTGCACCGTCTTTGCTAATAACTTGGGTGTCCAGAAGGTTCCCAAATATTTTCCACCTAAATCTATACAAGGAAAAACTTATTTTCTTTGAGGGTGGCAGAGCGCTGGAACAGACTGCTGAGAGAGGTTGTGATGTCTCCTCCTCTGAAGAGATTCCATACTTGCCTGAACACATTCCTGTGCAACCTGCTCTAAGTGATCCTGCCTTAGCAAGGGAGGTGGACTAGACAATCTCCAGAGGTCCATTCTGTGAAATAACAAATCCAGGATCCTGGTGTGTGTATATTTATCTGGATAAAGTAGATCTCCAATCCCAGTGCAACTGAAAACTTCCTGTCTTTCAGATTTGGATCCCAAGAAAGTGGTGTTACTACCTTCAACAAGGCAGCAGCATTTCCCACCTGGGCAGTGGGAGGTAGGTGCTATGCTTCTAAGGCTCCTGGAAAAGCTGAAGCTGTGTTGTAGTGATCAGCCAATTACTTATCCAGTTATTAACACTTAAGAGGTATCTAGAAATGAATGTTCCGTTGTGCACCAAAGCTAACAGTGTGCCTTTGTCCACCAGCGCATCATCAACTGGAGAGGTTCTGCCTTCCAGTGGAGGCAAGAAGGTGCCTGACGGGAGATCTGATCCTGGCAGTGGCAACTGTCTCTTGGGTATCCTGACAGGGATTCATGCACAGAGGTCCTGAGGAGGCAGGGTTCAATAGTCTCATGGTGAAGCAAGAAGAAATACAGTGGATACATACCAACCAGGTATTACATTTGGGCGCAATTACGATAGTTGAAATAAAATCTGACAGCTTGAAACTTGTCCCAGGCTGGAGAAGGTAAGTACCAGAACTCTTTGTGTTACCTGTGAAGGCTAAAACTGAGGACTAGTAACGATGTGTTGTAAATGCCTCCATGCCAAGTCGCAGACAGTTACTAGCTGGCAAGGAAGAACAGCTCTAGCAGCAGCCCTTTGCTATTATTAGAGACACCACTTGTGATTGTGTGGCGAAAATCAGTTTAATTTTGCACCTAAAGCAAGAATTCATTAGGTACAGAGCTTTCTAGTCTCCAAGACTGTGTGGAAAATAATGTTTTGGCAGTATTACAGACTAATTCCTTTACCAGTGAAAGGATTTATCTGGTAACAAAAATTGAGCACACTAAGTTGGGGTTGGCTCTTTGCTTCATTATCTCAGTTTAGACTCTTGGAGGAGGCTACAGGTTAGCAATGCAAGAGAAGAACCCAGGGAATGGAAGGAAATAGTACACACAAGACAGTAGTTTCAACACAACAGCTGAACAGCAGATGTCTTTTTTTATAAATAGGCTAGAAAAACACTTCTGCAGAGATGAAACACCAGCCAGAGGAAGATCCTCTTAGGCACAGGAGAATATGTAGAAATATTAACTGTATCTCAAATTCTTAGAGAAGCCTTACATCATGTTGTGCTTTAACTGTCCGCAAAGTCACACAAGTAAAATATGTCTGGTAGCAACTCTAAGAGTTGTGGTTGAAAGCACAAAAGGGGACCTCACTCTCCCCACGTGCAGGCATGCTGCCTTGGTTGCCAGGACACTAAGGAAAAAAAGGAGAACTTTGTGACTTGTGTTTTAAAAGATTCCTAGACATACGTTTAAATGATAATTTGGCAGCTCTTTTATCACTCCTGGTAGACAGGCAAGGGTACAGAATGACACAAGACTGAACTGACTGAGAAAAAAACACTGCCGTTGCCTGCAGTTGTTACAGCTGATCATTAGATGCTGGCATTTATTGCACATTTGGGGACAGAACAATTTCTATACAAACAAAGCAAGGTGCAATCACCATTTTTAATGAGCGTGCATGATCACACGTTGTAAAAAGCCTTTTTTAATAGAAATTACCTTATTGCAATTACACAGGAAGAGAAAGAGGGCTCTCAGGTTACAGTGTACAAAAAGCACATTGCTCCAATGGCAGATTTAAGAAGAATCCTTAAGTGTCCTGGGACTGAATGCTATCCAGTTTGAAAGATCTCAACTAAATGTCTTCCATGTCTCTATGCTGAGAGGTCTGAGATAACTAGTTTATCTGATTTGTCTCCAGTTTCAGAGGGAGATAAGACTTCATCTGTGTCATAGTCTTCTTCAAATGATCTGCAAAGATAAAAGGTAGGTCTTTAAAAGCTGTATTTTAGTGAAAGCATTTTCAGATCAATTATTTCAGTGACTGCTAAAGCAGCTGGCTAAAATACAGCAGTATGCAAGATGTTAAGCTCCAGGAGGGTATTTATAAGGCACTGAAAACAGTGTGGCAATAACCAGTATTCTGACAGCTGGCAAGAACTTGTGCTCTCATGCATCCTCATGTGTAAATTCTGGAACAACTTTTCCCTGGTGTTCACTGTAACAGAATTTGAATCCAGATTCAGTAGCAATTGTCAATAGCTCACAGTATCCTTAATAGTTCGGAACTGTTCCAAAATAAAATTGTCCAGCCCCACATCCAGGCCCTAGAGGAATACTGGCTTGCTCATCCTTGCACAGAAACACCTGGTTTCCAAAGCATCTTCTGGCTTAAAGTACATTTTGATATCCACAGAAGTACAATTGTGGCCATGCTGTCATGTTCCTCTCTCACGTCGTTTGAAGTTTAGTGTTTAGAGCCTGGGGAGGTTTGGCTGTGAATTCTCAGCTCCAGACAGTTGGGCTCCATGCTCTACAGCAGAAGATGTTGCTTTGGGGGGGTCACATACCATTCCTATTCCTGAGAAATGATGTTTTTAAGATGTTTTCCCTCTAGACTCTGCACACCACAGGTTTACTTCTCAGGGCTCCCAAATTCAAATCCATCCTTTTGTTCTGAAAGCAATCAAAATAATGCTGCTTATGAAGGAAATGCTGCAGCAGGTGTTCCAATGGCAAGCACAGGCATAGCTCTGGTTTGTTCAGTGGCAAACTGTGTTACAACAAGGTTATCTCTTTCGACAGCCAAGCATGGGTGGTGCCAAGAGAGAATGGTCTGCCCCATCTTATGCTGTTTTTTGCTTTGCTAGCCCAGCGAATCCTTGGAGCCTGTCACTATCTATTTCCTGCTGTGGGAAGGATTCTATGCTATAGTCTGGCGATCCCTGTGAAGAGAAAAACAGCACTGGTATCTTCTCTTCCATAGAAAGCACCTGCTTAGTAATTCTGCCACCTTCTGGATCTCTTCATAAGTGGGAGAAGGGAGACAATGGTCTGGATCCTATACCAGTAACTGTTCTGGACATGCATGCAAGCATACTATGCCCTTTTTGCTCAAGGGGTAGGAGCCTCTGTGGCCCTGCCTGCCCTCTGCTCCCCACCTGGCAGAGGATTCTGCATCTTTGTACCTGCTTCAGATTCCCTAATGGCTTCTTGGTTTAAGATGATGCAGCTGAGGAAAACTTTTTATTTCCATTTTCATGCTGTTCTTAGGAATGTTGCTTTTGTGTCCCTTTTTCCTTCAATTTTACCAATTTCTGTTAGCTTTATCCCCTTTTATCCTATGCACAGAATGGGACCTCTTTCCTGTGTTGTTTTTCTTTGCCTTTTGCTTCTAGACTAAACCTTCTCATGTCTGCTTCACAAAGGTGCTTGCCATTCTTCTTTTCCACTTCACTGTTTTTTTACCCCTTAAGGCTCAACAGTGCCTGCCTTTCCCCTCAGAAAAAAATTGCTTGTCACGTTTACAGCTAGGAAGCATCCCCGGGATAGCTTTTCCATCAGATTAGCACTAAAGATAATCACCTTCTCTCCTTCCAGGCCAGTTTCAAAACTTCACAGTCCCATAAATACACATGGGCTCATGTAAGTTAAACACCCTTTCCTCAAGGCTTAGCCATAGCAACTTGAGCTTGTTTTGAAAAGGCAAATTACACCAGAAAATTCTTTGTCCTTCCTTATGCTGCTGGGTTCATGAAAGTGAGTAAGAGAGCTAGGAGGGGGCTTGAGTGAGACCAAAAAGTGGTCTAAGCTACCTAAACCAACCTTATCTGATCCTGAGTCTTTGCACCACCTATCCAACTCTGA
This sequence comes from Indicator indicator, assembly GCF_027791375.1. Classification (NCBI taxonomy): domain Eukaryota; kingdom Metazoa; phylum Chordata; class Aves; order Piciformes; family Indicatoridae; genus Indicator; species Indicator indicator. The sequence goes on along the minus strand of NC_072022.1, from coordinate 13,656,625 downwards.
GCAGGACTGCTCTGCATTGTGGCCTTGTTCCTTGTTGCTCAGGTGAAGGGGATTTTTCCTCTCAACAGATGACAAAAAACACGGCCTCTTCCCCTCTTTCTCTTCCTCTGGTGAAAGATCTCTTTCCATGAAGGCAACTGTGGCTTCCATGTATGTTAACTGGCTTAAACTATTTCTGGAACAGTGAACAAAGTGGCCATAACCTGGACTGCAAGCAAGGATTGCTGCAAGGCCAGTGCTTCTATCAGCATTAAGAGTTTGTGTTGGTCAGATTCAGCTATTGCTTCAGCCCTCAAACAACATGTGTACATTCACCAGGAAACAGACTCCCTTCATTGAGTCTCATACTGAGAGCATGGCTGAGAAGTCTTCAGATCAGCTGAAGCTTCCAGTGAAACATGATGCTTCGTTGTTGTCTTGAGCAAGACAAAGCATTTCTCTTATTTTTGGTGTCTGCAGCTCTCAATAGCATCCCTAATGTTGCTCTGAGGCTCCACTATGTCTTGATGGGATTCCTGTGCAGGAGCAGTGATCTCTCACAGGCAAGCTTGCAGCCAGCCAGCCAATGACTTGTTCCAGAAACCTTCCATCCAGAGAAGCTATGGACAGGGTACTGTTACACAAGTGGTACACACTAATTCATCTGCAATTGCTGAATGGTGGTTACTTTCAAATGTATTAGCAAGACGAATACCAGATTTCAGATTCTGTCACCTAACTTAGCCAAAAATCTTCAGGTCTCTCATAGATCTCAAATTGTCTTGGTTTTGTCCCTCCTCCCCGTTTCTGTTATCCTCAGAGGTCAGCAGAAACACTGCATGTGCAGAAACTCAATGCCTGTTTCTGGCAAATTTCTCTGGGTGTCCAGCTCTTTGTTTTTCTTTTTCCTTTCTTTTTCTCCTGCATAGTCTGTTGCTATGCTCCACAAATGAGATCTAATCCTGCTGCCATGACTACAGAGCTTTTCAGGGGCTCTTAAAAGCAAGCAGCAAGGTTGCTGACATGCTCTTTACAGGAAGACACAGAGCTGTTCCAGAGAGGCTTCAAAAATCCGGTATCATCTGCCTCTTTTCTGCTGGTTTTGGTGAGTTTGGGGATTCATGGTTCTGCAAAGCTTTTATGGCAGACTACTATTTCTTTTTTGTGAAGAGGACACAGGTGTTGTAAAGCAGCTGCAGGGAAACAGCAATTTTATCTTCCATCCTGCATTACCTCATTTTCCATTGTGAAGGCCACAAAAAGGCAAGGCACCTCAAAGGAGATGAGGGAACAGCCCATAGCTGTTTGGATGCACATCACAGGGAGAGATGGAAACAGAGCTCTCAATAGCTTTGCAAAGCTCTGTGGCTAATTAGTAGGTGCTACTGTTATCCCAAGCAATTTCCAGTGTGGGAAGTTTTAAAATTATGCAGTCTTCTCAGTACTTTAATGGCTCTACAAATACTGCTCAAGAATGGAGGAAATCCTGAATCATGCAAGATTAGCATGGGGTAAGCACTTTCTGGATGTTTGTCTTATTAACCTGTAAACTTCCAGAGAAACACTCTTAAGAAGATTCTAATACAAACACAGATACAAAACATAATTATAGAGTCTCTATTAGGAGCCTCTGCAGGAAGCCCTTGCACACAAAACAGTTCTGGAGCAACTGCTCTGCCTAAATTCATTGACTCTAATGATAGTTGGAGTGTCTGTCCATAGTTTTATAGAGGGCTGCAAAAAATCAGTGTAGGGATGATCTTAAAAGTCTTTTCCAACCGAAACAATGGTAAGGTTCTATAATTCTATTGCAGTGTTTTAAAGAAAACGTCTCACTAAACTCAGCTCAAATACAGCTTATGAAGAATACACACTAACAGGCATGACGTTTGAGAGAAAGTAAAATGTTTTGGCTCAAGAAGGTCTCCACTAGGTATAATAAATGTAATAGAGCTACGGTTTCTAATCTATGACAGTGTGACATGGTCCATACATGGCCAAGACTAGCAAAAGTCATTTGATCTCTCTTTTTGTTTGACTTCCAAAACAAAAAGGCTTTGTCCTTTCCCCCAGCTAGCTTGATTTCTTCAGTGTATGTAGCTGAGTCAAATGGCTGCCCACAAAGCAGCCCATTGTGACAAATCTACCAGTACTGCCTTTTGGGAGCAACTGTTTCAGGCTTCACATGCTCCAGTGCTGAGTCCAAATGGTAAATCCACTAATCCACTACCTCTGTTACAAGTGGCACCTATGTGTTCCTACTGAACCTCAGCTGGAGCCAAGCGGTCTGTCCCTGGGGCTTACCCTTCTTGTAACTGCTCATTCCCAGACTCCTCAGCCACAAGAATCTCGTACTCTTCTGCAGCGTATCTGTCCCAGTCAGAGGGTTCAGGGCCATCGTTTTCCATGTCCTAAAAAGACCAGACAGTCAAGCACATCTCCCTACAGCTATTTACAGTAGGTCTAAACACATGAAACAGCACTTCTAAGAACAGTAAGCAACAGGGGCCCCCAACAGAAAAGAGACATGGACCAGCTGGAGCGGGTCCAGAGGAGGGCCACAAAGATGATCAGAGGGCTGGAGCCCTCTCCTATGAAGACAGGGTGAAAGAACTGGGGCTGTTCAGCCTGGAAAAGAGAAGGCTCAGGGGGGACTTTACACCTACATTTCAATATCTGAATGGGACTTACAGGAAAGCTGGGGAAGGACTGTTTAGAAGGGCTTGTAGTGATAGGATGAGGGACAATGGTTCTAAACTGGAGCAGGTTAGATTTAGGTTGGATGTGGGGAGGAAGTTCTTTATAATGAGAGTGGTGAGATACTGGAACAGGCTGCCCAGGGATGTGATTGAGGCCCTGTGCCTGGAGACATTCAAGATCAGACTTGATGTGGCCCTGGACAGCCTGATCTAGTTGGAGATGTCCCTGCTGACTGAAGGGGGTTGGACAAGATGGCTTTTGAGAGTCCCTTTCAACCCGATGCAATCTATGAACAGCTAGTCAAAAACTGCCTGAACTGAAAGACTCACTACGCTCTGAAACTACCCCAACACCTGCACAGGAATGACTACAAAAGAATGCATCCCTTTCTCTGTGAAGCTTAGACTGAGGCCTGAGCTGCCAACAGACTGAGCTTCATTTCTGAACTGCTCAACATTAATAACCACACATGTGCTTTGCTCTAGCTCAGCAAGTCTGCATCAGCGCAACTTGGTGATTAGTTAAAAAACTTTGTGATGTAAATCTTTAATGCAATGTTAGTTGTAACTTATCTTTTAAGGAACTTTTCACGGTTTGCTAAGTTTAGGCAAGTTTGGGAGGTGACAGAGTAACATCTTTATAAGCGTTCAGCCCCCTGCCATTTACTATAAAATGGGGAAAATAAGTTAAACCCCAGCCACATTTCTCTGCTTTTATGATGATTCAGTTTCAACAAACGAATAGGGTGGTTCTGGCTTGGGATATATTTAAGCCTTGAATCATGGAACCACAAAGTTTCCTTTAGAGGTTATGTGGGAACAGCTATTGGGGGAATCAAAGTTGGTTTTGGCATCCCCTCAATTTCACTGTACTTTCACCAGATAAGAGGTTTTTGGGAGATAGTCTTTAAACTGTAGTCACATCTGGTTTCACTGGAAATGGAAGGGGAGCCAGAAGTGATGAACTTCATAGCAGCAGCTGACAAAACTCAAGTCTCTGAACATCCCACAGCTAGTGGTGAGCAACAACTGGAAAATACAAAAGCCACAATCTCCTCTGGTATTTTCTCTGCTTTGGAAGAGAAGATGATGAATGATGTTGCAGCCAAGCTGATAACCAGGCACCATCTGCAACATCCAAACCTTACATCAGTCTGCCATCTGTGGCCTGGGCACAGAGCTGGCATCTCATCTGCCTTGGCTTCTGTGTTGTAAAGGAGGTCTGTCTCTCTGGTTTCGTTTAGGCTACGGAAAACTTCTAAGTGCTGCTTTAAGGATCAGTGTTCAACTCAGGTATTTAATGAACCTTCATATGTAGCTAACTGCAGCTGTGAAGGGGATGTGAACAGACAAATGGGATCTAAGGTTCTGAGTACCTCAGCATCTTTCTAAACTGAGTGAACCATACAACCTCCCTGGGCAACCTCCCTGGGCAACCTGTGTTCGACTGGCCTACTTGTGAAAAAAGTTTTCTTATATTCAGCTGGATTTTTCCTACACCCAAGCAACATTCCAAAGATGGGTTTGAGAAGGCCTGTATCTAAAAATAAAGGTGATGTATACCTTTTGCACTGCAAAGGGATCCCTCTGTTCATTGTCCAGGTACTTCTCTAAATTGAAGAAGGTGTTGTAGAACACATGAGCCATCCTGCACCTCTTCAGATCTCGCAAGGTTACTCTCCCTTTAGGAAAAAAAAAAACAAACAGATTTTTGTGTTAATTCTTACTTAGTCTTACCAAAGTTTTCATTACAACACCAGTATGCCAGAACATTATAAAATTTCTTCCCAAGTCATTGAAATATTTTAACATTATTCAATAAATGAGTATTATTAGGCTTGAATCTCACATACATATGGAGATTTTCCACATTGCTGTGAAATATGGAAGAATGTGAATGGGGATTCTCCAGTCAGCACATCCCATGGCTGGATTATATATGAGGCTTGTTGCTCCAGTGCCAGCAAGTTAATTCACAAGGTCTTGTTTTAGTATTTTGGACCTTCTGATGCATAACATTATGGCACAGTAGCCACTGTTTAGACCTTGACTTTGTGCAGTAATTTCAGCCCTGTGATTCTAACACAAGGCTCTACCTACTGATGGATTTCACCATAACATGTGATTTCCTCAGTCCACCATAGATCAAAGAAGATGGAACTCCCATTAAACAGGACTTACCTTCCCTCTCTGGCTTAACGAGATCAAGCATCTGACACAGCAAGTCATGAAATGGCAATGGTTCTATACCCATCACTTCCATCCGGTCACACTGCTCCTCGTAAAAGTACTCCAGTTCATACATGGAGAGCACTCCATCCCCATCCAGGTCCATGCACCGAAACCAGTACTCAATGCTACGGAAAAAAAAAAAAAGACAGGACTAGTGAAAGCACAGCACAGCACTCTAGGAAATCCGTATAGCAGAAAACAGCAGGGCACATTTCCCTTCCCCCATCCTCTAATGCTCTTCTGTCCAAAGGCTGGCGTGAGGTAACTTAAAGGGATTGATGACTAGCAAAACCATTCAATATTACATGAAACCTGTGCTATTTGTCCTCAAGAAACACAAATTATTGGACCAAATGTTGACAGTAAGTTGTTTTATTTCTAATAATCACTGGAACCCAAGCTGCCGTCTGTTACAGAAAGCAGTAGGCCACAGAAGTTTGTACAATATTATCTGCTCATTTCCATACTTTTACTAAGCCACAGAAATCAGTCAGACCTTGTAGCACTCCTTTTGTCTTCCTCTGAAATCAGGAGCCACACAAAATCAGCATAAGTCATGCGGCCTTCCTTTTGAACTTTGTTGCCTCTGGAAGACACATAAAAAAACACCACCTCCAAATCACAAAGCAGCTAAATGATCAAAATGTTATCAACCATTTTTTCAAAAGCTGCAAATCATTGCTGAGAGAGAGTGGGGCACTGTTACCCACTCCACAGCACCAACCCTTGTGTGCTTGGCAACAGGCACAGTATTTGCTGCCTTGCTGTGACTACAGAGTTAACGCTCATCTACCGCATCCCTTCCCACAACAAGTGCTGGGCTGTTTTGCCTGTTTGGAGATGTAAAAGCAGAGCTCTCCAGCTATCCCTGTGCCACTCTGGGCCATAAACACATACTGCTTGCACATCCCCTCTGGCTATGCCCAGCTTGTTCTACAGTGAGGTCTATATGTGATGATTGTATAGGATTTCTTTTTATCTTTGCTTTCTTAGGGAAGTCTCAATCCATTTTCAAGTAGCTTCAACTGGAGCACCACATTGAAAGCCATTCAGATCAGTGGAGATTTTTGGAAAGTATCTTGCATTTCCAATCAGCCTGAGAGAAATGTCTGTCATTCTGTCCCCAACCAGCATGCTGCTCCTCACCTCACCACGGCACCGCTGAATATTCGCTCAATGATCCTGTTTGATAAGGCTGGAAACAAAGAAAACATGGAGTAAATGAAACTATGTGGCAAATGAGTACCTACAACCAGTTGCTGAATCTACACAAAGCCATTTCCCGTTGCTGAAAGAACACCTTACTGGTCTCTTTAGCAGCACTTTGTAAAAATCAAAGATGATCCTCTCAGTATGTCTGCCTTTGCCTCCTCCCAAACACCATATTTCCCCATAAATACTGCAACTGTGTGTTATGGACAGAGGCAGTGGTACTCCTATTTGCTGCAGTAAGACTTCTCACATAAGCAAATCCTGCTAACTGAAGGAGATTATTTCAGTGGGTACCACAAAAGAAGTTCAATTATCAAGCAAAAGTCACACATCAAATCCCTACCGAACACTTCTTGGCAGACACAAGCAGTGGCAATCCTGCTGCAGGGAAGGACCATGAAAACCAAAAATCATTCCAGGTAAGGGGGAAGGCTCTGCCAGCTAGGAAATGTGTAGGATAGACTGTTGGCAGAGACACCAGCCAAGCAACAAGTACCAGTCTTGAACAGGGTTTACACATTGACTTCACCCTCCCAGATTGGTGACACATTCCCTTCAAACCCCCACCTTAGCTCCTTCTACATGTTCTCCATCACTTCTGACACACTAGCCAGGCAGATGCAACCTTCAGGAGCTCTCAGCTCTCCCTGGCACAGTGCTGATAGGCTGCTGCGCCACAACACTGAAGGCTTCTCCCCTTCACAGCACTCCTATTTTTGTCTCCCCAGCACCCTGTGCTCTCAAGCCTCCTGTGCAACAAATACTCCAGCCTCCCAGCAGGGACCAAGTCTCCCCTATCACCTATCCCAAGTCAGATACTCTTCCATTCTCGCCCCATCCAACCCTCCTAAACCCAGTGATTGCTACACTCAACCAGAACCCCCATGGCCTTCCTATAAACACCTGAGCTCAGGACAGAAGGGTGCTACACCGCTCTGACACAGACAAACCTACAGCATCACTATTATCACATCCCTTTCCTTCTTTCTTATTTCAGCCTGCTAGGATCTTGGCTCCTACAAAACACTGTCGCTAACCCCAGAGCTCTAGCAATGACTGACAACTTGTGACAGCTCCAGATCCTTGTAGCCCTACACACCAGAGCACTTTACTACATACTTCATCTTTCCTGTCACCTCCAGTCACATGTTGTGTTCAAACATCCCATTTTCCCAAATCCGCTTCTCTGTCCTAGACCTGCTTTCGTAAATTGTGCAGCCATCACATAGAAGAATCCAAGGCAGCTTTTTCTTCAGGATTAAACATGATGGTCAATAGCTCAAGCTCTCATCCAAGACATTACATTGTGAGTCCTAACAGGTAAGCACATGGGCATATCATGTTCTCAGAACATGGATAATCCTAAAAGTGCTGACCTGAGTGCCTCCATCTAGCACAACACATACAGAACAAGCACCTTTGGATTTTGTAGCCCTTTGTGGGTTTGTATTCCATTAACCTAGCACGGCCCTTGAACCTATGAAAACTCATAGACTCTGCTCAACTCGTAGAAAGGAGTTTCACACTGAATTTAGAGAGAGATTCTTTGGAGGGCACTGGCAAATTAAAATTCACTGAGCTTCACTGGACTCAGAATTTCTCCACACATGAGGAAATTGCTTTTCAACAATCTTTGAAGTTCACACAGGCTGGTCCTTCTTGTTTCTACTTCCAAGTTGCTGCAAAACCCTTAGCAAATAATAAGCAAGTTTTAAGACATTATTTCATCTTGTCTTTCTGGCAATGAACCACTTACAAACAGAAGCTCCTTCTCAAGCTTCTCACACAGAAGAATTTGAACTGCAGAAGAATTTCTCCATGTCTAAGCCCCTACAACTTGCTCCATTTACGTTTTTTTTAGGCACTGAATTAGAAATAAGCTTTACTCTTTATTAGGAACATTTTATTTTCATCCATCTGCTTTGTTCCACCAAAGCTTCCAGGCAGCATACCTTGATCACTGTACCTAGCCAGATCCTTCTGGCTGATGTAAAGATCATGGTCAGTATCCAGCTCCCAGAATTTACAGTATATAACATAGAAGTGCTCATAGGAGAAATAATCTGTGATCTGATTTATGTCATCCTCTTCTTCCAAGAGGGCAAGAGTCTGAAAGAATACAAATAAAATGGGAAGTTAAACCACGAAAAAGATGCAGTTAACAGCCAAAGTCCTCCAACCTCTATGGAAGTTGGATGAACACAGCACTGAGAGCTACTCCAAAATGCAGCCTTTTTGCCCTAAACAAAATTCTGTTGCTGCATTCCTTACCAGGCACTTGTGGAACATCTGGTCTGGCCATCCTGGCTAACATATGTATACAGCTATCTCTGCCACTCCTGTGAACAATTTCTGCTAATTTTCAGCTGCAGTGAAGAGTGTGGCAGACAAACAGGAACACAACTGCTGTCTCAGCTGGGATCTGTTACTTGTGAAACAGCTTCAACCTGCATCAGAAACTCTTAGAACCATTTACAACAGCAAGTCCACAGTCCTCCACAGGAACCAAGATATATCTTTATCATCACACATCATTGCCTGGCTCCTGATAGGCAAAGTCAAGTCTCACTCCAGAGTCATGCCTGGACTAGGGAAGGAGGAATGGATCCCAAGCAGATCAAACCAATCACACTGATTTTCTTGAACTGTCTTTAACAGAAATTACCCTGGTTTAATTGGGAGGCTTAGACAGATTTCCAACCACAGCATGCTAACATGCCTTGTTAGAAAACATTTCGTGACAACATTCTTGTTTCATTCCACTTCACACCTACTGCTGACCTTTACTCCACCTTCGCACCCACAGGAGGATATTGGACATTTACCAATGCCACCATTTTGCTTGCCTTCCTCCTAGTGCTGGGGCCATGGGACACCAGACAGCCTTCAGTCTAATAACTTGTGGCTGCAAGAATGTGAAAAAGCTAAGACTCAAGCAAGCTATAGGTCTGTCCTCCCCTGCCCTTAGAGCTTCTCAGAAGGGAGGAGGTGAAACACTGCCTAGGAGCTATCCCAGGGAGTTGTAGCTATGCTGTGCTACATGTAGGTACTGATGGTTCAATGTCAATTTTCAGTCATTTCCACATCTAAGGAACCCAACTGGCTCTCAACAAGTCTCACATCCTGATATAGACCATGTTCAGTGAAGTGCCATGCTGACACAACAGGATGGCACTGCCAGACCTGCAATATTCTAACCTGCTGACACTCGAGTATAAAAAGCTCTAATCAGTCACTTAGTAGCCTCTTCAGATTCTTTATGTGTCTTTCCATTTCTTTGCAGATTATCATCACTCGGGGAGACTTTTCCATAACTGATTTTTTTTCTTTTATAGTCCATACCAAAATACACTGTTTACACATGCAGCACACCACTGCCCAAGCGAAAGTGTGGTCTCAGAGCAGAACTGCCATGCTGCAGGAGATGAAAGGCAGAAGTAGATACGCAAGGATAAAGAGGAGTGTATAAAGGGAGAAAATAAGCAAGTAAAAGGTAAATTCTGAGGATTTGTTTATAATAGAGGTTAGGGAGGAATTGGGATCAGAGGGCTTGGACTGGCAAGCGACAATCCAAGAGAAGACATTTTTTTCATTAGTTGATGTGATCAGTGAGGCAGATTATGTTTGAAAGGGAGAGGAGTGTGAATTCATGCTTGAGGCTTTTGAGAAAGAAAGCCAACTACATCTGAAAGAACAGGATGCAGTAGAGAAGTCTCACTGCTTTAGTAAACTTTCAGGCTAAAGACATTTTTGCTTTTTAGGTTGGGCTGGAGGTGAGCAGTTTTGACTTAGAATCACAGAATTATTTCAGTTAGATAAGACCTTTTCAGATCAAGTCCAACCATTATCTAACTCTACCCGGCCTAGTGCTAAACCATGTCCCTTAATATCACATCTCTGTTCTTTTAAACATTTCCAGTGATGCGGATTCAACCACCTGCCTGGGGATTCTGTTCCAGTTTTTGATAACCCTTTCAGTGAATAAGTTTTTTCTAATATCCAACATAAACCTCCTCTAGTACAACATTTCCTCTTGTCCTATCACTTGTTACTAGAGAGAACAAACAGACACCCACCTTGTTATAACCTGGTGCTCTTTTGGGCAAAATATAGAGAGAACCAAGATCCAGATCCTGAAACCTCTGCCCAACATAAGGATACATCACAGGGATTGTAATAAGAACTAAGCTTTATTCATTAACTTTTCTGAAGAAGCCTACTGCAGAAGTGGAAATTGGCTCATGAAACACAGGATCTCGCAGTTGCACAGCAGAACATGGCTGACCAGTCAGTGGGCTAATGGCTGGCTGTCAGTCAGGAAACTGGCTGTCCTATACACCACATATCATAGGCAATCCAGCAGCTATTCTTGGCTGCTCAATGAACCACTCAACAGAGGTCAACTGCTGTGTCTTTCTTCCATTCCTTTTTGGCTAGATTAGGAGCCAACAGCCATATCTGCTTGGTGTAGCTTGAGAGCAGGTGCGGTTTCCCCTGACCTTCTATCAGTGCACTCCTGGCTACACCAGTCCTTGGTCTTCTCTCATCTCAAATCTGACAACTCCTCCACTAGGTCCAGCACTCTCCTGGCACTGAGTCTTTGAGCTCCCTCAACGCTTGGTACACAGATAGAAGAATGAAGGCATGATGCATGCTGTATCTTGTTCAGGCAGAAACCAACATACTTGCAAGAAGTTGCTTTTCCTCAGTTCTGTTAGAGTGATCTTCCCAGACCAGGATCGATTGACTGTGTAGAATATTCTCTGTATAACCTGCAACACATGAACAGTGCCCTTGAAGTCAACTCCTGAAATACACCAGCTTGGGAATTTAAATGCAGTAACTTTGTTTATTCATGCATCCTAAGGGGACTTCTTTGAAAACTTATCTGTGATCTTTTTTTATTGACACTACTGTCCTTAACTCACGATGCAGTCTGAAAGAAACATTTGTCCCTGAAACAATCCATTTCCACTCTGCAAATATTTTCACTGCTCTTAATTCACACTGTTGAGCATGCAGATGCATTATTTATGTCAGCAAATATGTTAAAAGTGCTGATAAAGCACTTGGAAAATGAGTTTTTGCAGGTTTTAGACACTGTAGCTTACATGGATCTCAACTGAAAGTGGTCTGCACAAGAAAAAAAAGTAAATCCAGACTTTTGAAGAGGAAGTGGGACATCTAAATGAAAGCCACAGTTGATATCTGACCCATTATTTCTATAACAATGCCTCATCCTCAGTGGCTCCACTAAAAGTAAGCTACAGATTACCTGTCTGCATTATCTTAGGTAGGTGTCAACCTCATTTGTCTCCTTTACTGATCTGCCTCTAGTGAAAGTGAGCAAAAAGCATGGGGGGAGATGCACAGAATTCTGATGACTCGAGAAACAGGTCACAGTATGAGACTGAGAACACTGCCAAGTACCTAAAAAAGCAAGCTGAACACTTCTTAGTTGGCTCCTTCTTAGCTTGGCAAACATCACAAAGTGGGGGGAAATGCAATTATGTGATCGAGTACATTCAAGAACATAACAGGGGAAAACAAGCAACTTCAAGAGAAATTAGAAATATAATCAATATGACTATGAGCACTGAAATCTAGGGAATATAATTCTGTCAACCACACCTAAGATAAGCCAACCTTTGATGTCTCTGGTATCATGTTAACATATTATTCCAGAATTTTGGTAAACCTGAGTAGTACATGCTATTTCAACACACATACAAAACTCTTTACACAACAATAAATAAATTATTGGGGTTGATCTGCTTAAATGGGATGGGTTTGTTTCTTAGCTAGAACTATCTTCAAGTGGGCAATCACCATTTACAGGCCATACTTTGACTGCATCACACAAGCACTGGTCCTTAGTCCAGAACAGATCTAGAACCAAGGATGAAATTGTGGCCTACAGTCTGCTTTGGGATACACAGATTAGTGAGACAGTAAGTGCTGATGCACACAAATAATTTTGAGAGTAACAAGAGTGATTTGAGAATTCAAAATGTCTTCCAAAGAGAAAACACTACTATATTCAACCTAGCTGAACGTGACACCTATTATTACCTATCCTGGTCCTTAAAAGCCTAACTTGGGAGGTGTGAAACAGCGTAAGACTTTTTATCTCTCATGAAATACATAACTAAAAGCTGAAATCAGCCTAATTCAGCAAGATAAGAATGCATTTTTTATGCTGCTACTGAGTAATCACTGGGCAATTCCTAAAGAAACTCTGCCAGCTCTTTATTACTCCAGACTTCAAGGACGGACTAGATGACCTTTGAAGGTCACTTCCAGCCCGGACCATTCTATGATCTAAAGCTGGATGTCAATTCAATTAACAACAAACCAACAAACAAACAAACTCTATCCTAACTATAGCAATCACTGAGTAATGTTCTGTTGTAATGGCCTGTGTAATGCAAGAGGTCAGATTAGGTAATCACAATGATCTTTTCTGGTCTTAAGCACAATAAGGCTCTATGTTTATTTCTTCTTTAATGCCTCTGGCAGCCCCTGCCATTCTGGACTCTATTTTTGGATTTTGTTTGGCCTTTGCTTCCAGATTACACAACAGCTCAGAGACTGAAGTGGATCTCACCTCATACATAACCCATTATCACACCTGACAACTTTGTAGTAATTCTTAAAGAATTCTCGCACCATTCCAAAGACTCAGAAAAAAGACCCCTAAACAGCAATTTTTCTTCTCCTCTGCCTGCAGGATAATAAAAGATAACAAAATACCACTGTTTGTGACATGACTGGCTTCATTTTTCACAGTGTGGAAGGTTATTTATTCTGAATGCAGCATATAAGCCTTTGGAAGGGGGAACCCCTTCCTATTTGCCCATAATTCTCATGTAAGCTACCTCCAGCACCCAAGCCATTGATGGTGCAGTTCCAGACCTTTCCCCAGTCCTCCCATAGAACAACAGAAGCAATACCATTTCTGGAAAAGGCCATAAAACTTTATTAAACCCTGTAGGCCATCCTCCCCTTACACACTGACATTGGTGATACGGCATAAGCTGAAGCATTTGTCAACAAGCAGTGTTTTGCCAAATTGTTTTTATTTGGCTCAGCTTTCCATCAGCAACATGCAGTGCTAATTCTGAGCCTTGTTTGAACACTCTGGGAGCAGTCACATTTTGAAGCTTTTACAATAAATGCCATGTGGTATTCTGCACTCTTCACCAGCTTCAGGACTTGGACCTCCGCTGAAAGAAACACAAGAAGTTTAGTATCCTGGCAGTGCAACAGCTCATAGGTAATGATACAGATTAAATGAGGGTCTATTGTATCCAAAAGGCACCTTTAAAAGATGCAGAAAGATAGAAGAAAAAAAAGAAATGAAAACAAAACAAAAACAACAACAAAAAAACCAAACCAAAACAAACAAAACCAAAACAAAAACCCCACCAAAAACCCACACAACAAACAACCCTGAGAAGTACATACATCTCTTACCATACTAGACTGTTAGCTCACTCTCCAGGTGATTTCAACCAAGAGATACTGGCTTTTATGTTCCTTGCTAGGTACAGCGTCTCCTTATGGCCCTCATCTGTAATACAAAAATCAGATGTAACTCCTGCACTGGCAGCAAATAGAGCACTCTGTCTCTGTAAGGAGGTGTAAGGCACTCTACCTTCAAGGGATCAAAAGTATCCAAGTAGTCTCAAAATCCAAGAACAAAGTCGTTTCCTTCGTCACCTGCTGATGGAAATACTGAATTTTGTACCATTAAGGAGAGCAGTGCCAAAGTGTTCATGGAAAGAGATGTGAGAATTAGGAACTCCTGGTATCAGATAGGACAGCCACTGCTGCCGTGGGCCCAGTACTGCCCACTGTCTCCCAAGATCTTGACTGTTCCAATGCAGTGATCTGGCCAAGGCCAAACATGCTAAGCTGAGAGGGAAACCATGTGTTGGCACAGACACCCAGAAGAGCTTTGTCTTGCTAGCACAAGGAGTCTATGAAGGACATCACAGCTTTTTAAGATTAACCACTACACACCATTCACTCAACCACAAGCACCACTGTTTCCTGGCTGACTGGGAGCAAGCCTAGGAAGCCACCTCTGCCAGAGTACTGCAAGAGGCTCGTACTGAAGTAGAACAGCACAGCAGAGATAAGCAAAATCTAGAAGCAGTGAGGAGCTTCAAGTACTCATGAAGGGTCTGGTTTGGTGACTGCTTTTTGGTGGCCATGCAGGACCTCTCACAGGTACATGGTAAAATTGTGGAAAAAGAGAAAGGATGAAAAAAGATGTTGCCCTTTTTAGCAGCAGCCTGAACCTCAGTTATCTTGAAACGGAAACTCAGCTTCAGATAGCTGGGTCTCTCAGACCAGAACATGCATTGCACCTCTATGAGGTCCAGAAAGTGCAAAGGTGATTATTTGGGGGATTACTCTACACTTGTTTCTTGACTTTATTCCCTCCTTTAGACCCTTAAAAATACAGGAGCAACATGTGACTTGAAAGGAGGAACCTGGAAAGGCAGATGCACAGAACCATCTTTGTACCCACCCAACAGACAGCACCAAGACAACCAAACATTGTTCACCTTCACCTTCTCATCAGCAAAGAAAAACTGGGTGACACAGCAGTCAGAAGCTGATGCTAATGTGACCTTAAGCCTTTAAGCTTTCACCCCTCCATGTGCTTTAAACACCAAATACATATGCCTCCATAATTCCCTGGCCGTTGTTATAACTATGCTTGACGCATTTCTTGTCCTGCTCCACGACGATTAAATACATTGATAGTATCCTGATGGTCATTGTCACGTTCAAGAGCATCTAAAACATTTTAAAAATATTCTTGTTACACATTTTCATAAGACATTAGCATCATAGCTCAGGATTTGCCCAGAGCAGCAGTGTGTTTATGCCATCTGCTCCTTATAGGAAAGCAACAAGCCTGTGTCTGGCAGTAATCTCCCAACTGCCAGTATGTGGTGCAGCTGACCCCCATGCAGACCCTGGCAAGCAAACAGGACAAACTGTAAGCCTTTGAGCCCTGTTATGATACAGTCCCATCAGGTCTGTCATTATTTGCCTTTGTTACCACTGTAGGGATAAAACACCTTAGCATTTATACTTTTTATCCAGATCTATACTCAACACAAGACAAGCTAAAGCCTTAAAACTCCTACAAAATCATTCAGGCAAAGTGCCAGCCTAGCTGCAAAGTTGAAGCAAAGATACAGAACAAACCCAACAACAACCAGTAGTCACAAAAGCTCAGAGACTCAGAAAGACTAGACATGCTTTCTGGCAAGAGTGAGTGGCAGGAGTGTTGGGCAGTAGACACCTGTGTGCAATGGATGCTTTGTACTATGAAACAGCCACAGATTCTCCATGCCTAAGAGACAGAAATCTTCAAACATACAGCCGTCGTTGTCTCAGCAGGATTAGAAGTAGCTTAGCTCTCAAAGACCAAAAAAGGCCCTCTCATCTTCCTTCACCACCATAAAAGGCCCCAAACCCCTGTTTTTATAGATTTGCTTAAGACCAGAAAGAATCATTATTAACCTTTTGAATAATCTCTTGTCCATATAGGCAGATTAATTTTTCTTTTGGAAGTAGTTCTTAAAATAACTCATTGTCAGGAATGTTAAAGACACTTGTATTTTTTGAAAGTAACTGAAGGATTTGCTGATGGCAACAGCAACAAATCACAAAGGGAAGGTTGGTACAGCAGTATCACAGGAGATCAAAGGAGCCAGCCTACCGTTGTAATATACCGGGAGTGGAACTCTGGAGCGTCCTTCAGGAACGTCAGGCCAGGATGTGTTTCCACCACATCCTGTAAGATAAGACCAAATAAAATGAAATAAGATTTTCTTCTCCTTCCAGCGTTTAGATACTAGTGGGTTTACAAACCAATACTTTTGAAACTGTATTTGCAGCATTAAAAATAAAACTGAAATGACATAATTTAATCTATAACGTGAACCCTCTAGAATTGTAAGTAGAATACATTTTTGGGCAATACGCACCTGTAGGGCCATTTTGATTTACTTAAGGACAGAAAAACAAAGGAAGAGAGTTAGTGAGCAGATGAAAACTCCATTTTTATTGACTGAGAAAAAAAGTAAATTAGTCAACCATGCAACTACCTCCTCTCCAAGATCTATTTTTTTTCTCTCCATTCATTGAAGATATTAACACTTATTAGAGCCAGGTGTCAGAAATAAGCATTCCTTGAAAGGTTGAAAAAGTCACTTTCTGCATTCTCAACAACAATGAAGGCTCTTGCGAGTCTCAGAATTCACAGATATGATTAGTGCTTTTCCAAAATTTACTTGAACTACCTGTGAAAACACCTCTTTCTTAAGATCAGCTTTTTGTAACCATAACACAGGCTCGTGATGCCAGATCTGCCAAGAAATGGCCAAAAACATGGAAAAACTGCTCAGATACTGAATGAATCAGCTCAGATCCTTTCTGAATCAAGGTGTAATTTCTACATGCCTGACTTCTCTACCCTTTAAAAAAAGCATTCAAAGTTTTGCTTTGCCTGTATCATGACATGGCAAAAGGATAGAGCAGGCAGTGCTTTTAGGAGTGTGGTATGACCAAGTTTTGGACAGTCTAATTTGATGTCTGATATGTTGGTGTAATATTGGTGCTCTCTGCTTGACTGACAAGACTATACGTGCCTTTGATTGCACCAGCAGCTAAGCAGCAGAGATGCAATCAATCATGAAAGGCAGTGTGCTCAGCTGAGAGCAGATGAAAAGGAACATGGGAAACTTTACTCGTCCCAGTCCCAGTTTGGTTTGACACAGAAATATCCAGTGCAGACAAAAATTTTCCTCAAAGCAGCATCTCCACAGAGGTTTCACACAGAGGGTAACACAGAGTAAGAAACCTAGGAATATGTGGAAAAGCTCAGAAAAATTATCAACATGATCAGAGGAGCAGCTGGACTTGATTTAGTGAGAAATTATAAAGAAAGCCTAAACCTATCCCAAGCCTACCTGAATGGCCATAAATAAAGAATGATAATTTGCTTTCTTAAAAATACCACATGTGAATAAAAAGAAATTAAGACAGGCTGCACAGATTTAGCCTGAATGTTAGGAAAAAATAAATCAGCAGTGAGACTTGTGCACTAGCAGGTTTAGAGGCATTCACAGACCAATTAGAAATGTAATGTTTTTTGCAAAGGTTTCCATGTGATACCTCATCTGGCAGTCTTGACACAAAAAATCAATTAAAATTGTTTTTTCAAACAACTTCTACAGCTGTTCTATTAAGCTTTTATGTTATTTTTGAGTATCAACAGCACCATGCATTTTCTCCCAACAACCATCTAGAAAAATGGGGCAAATTTCAGCCTGGTTACCAGGCACTTGTAAATATGAATTATAACAAGGGGCTGAATAAAGCTTTGACAGCCCTCAGAGACTTTAGCAAGCTAGGTAGCTGGTTAGCACATAAACAAAGTAAGCCACTTAAAATGCTTATTTCTATTTTGCTCCAAATTAAACCCCACCCAAGAGCTGCTCAAGCCAAAGGTCTGCATGTCCTTGGTAAACATTTAAAGACATGAAAATAAAGAAGTTATAAAATAAACGTAGCTTCTTCTCCCCAGCCATTCAGTGCTGAGCTGTTGAAGGTACCTGAAGCAGTGGGATGAAGTCCTCTTGCTCTAGGTAGTCACAGTTAGGCTTTGCTAAAAGGTAGGTGAATCTGGATGCCTCATCATGGCAGTTACGCAGGATTCTACAAGAGAGATGAAGAGTTACTCTAACCACTTCATACCTTACAGGATGCAAATGCCTTATCAGTTTATGCAATACAACTACACTGATTTATGTAAAGTTGACCTCAGACTACCAGCACCCATCTTCAGTATCTTTCAGCATCTTTCAGCAACACCAAGGTACTTCCACCCAGTGGAGCTTTTTTCCATGCTAACATTGGTGTAGTAAACAGTTGCTTACTGGAGATGGTTCTCACTTTGGTTCCACAGTGTCTCAGTGAGTTCACTGACTTTTCAAAGTGCTATGTGCTCACTGATCTCATTAGAAGTCAACAGGATCGACCTAGTAGGATGCCATAACACACATGCTCTTCAATTTAATCACAGAGTCATGGAGTGGTCTGGGTTGAAAGGAACCTTAAAGATTCCTGTTTTTCAGTATGTGAGGATATTGCCAAACTACAGCAACTAAATTTTCAACCAGAGAAATCACTCCACTGAAAGGAAAAAGAGGGCATCCCTTGCTAATTGCAGCTGAGCTGGCTGGTGTACACTGAAGCCATGGAGAACAGCCTCATGGAAAAATTAGTAGGACTGAGTATCTAGAGAAGCATTTAAACTCATTCCTTAGGTTGACATTTTTCACCTATGGAACCAATTCTTGTGTCTGCTTTCTTTTAATCCAAAATACTACACTAGTCAAAAGACATTGTGCACAGTTACTTAATTCACTCTGAATAGAAATACTCCTGAAAACAGAGACTTCATGATGGTTACCATAGCACTATTGAAGCCCTGTGACAGAAGAGAACATTCAGATATATAAAACATGAAAATGTTCACCTAGTATGAAGGAAATAACCAGAAAATTATCCTGCATTCTTTACTAACTATGAAAATGCAAATGCACTGTTAATTATTTACTACAACTGATTATTCACCTTCTCCTCTCCTGAAAGTGTACAAGCTTATATTCAAACCCTGGGCTGAAATGCCTGCAGCTTTCCTGCAAAGATCACATTGTAACTGGTTTGCTGCTAATTCTGACCTTGCCACCCTTTACCAAAAAAAAAATCCCAACGAACTCACCCCAAAAACCAAATTTTTTTTTTTGGTAAGTCTTCCAAGACAAAAAAAAAAAACCAAATAAAAACATTTAGCGGCTGACAAGCAATACTGTTAGCTGCACGTTCATATCATGCTGTCAGTTACCAGATACATTCTAGATTGGCTGCAGAAAACTTGTGCTAACATTTTAGCTTCAAAAAAGCAAACAAACAAACAAAACAGGCATGTGAAGATGAATCCCAAAGTAAATTTTAATATGAAATTTTTAGTTTGTTGCTCAGAAGTGTTGTATACCCAGCAATTCCTACTGATTACAAATGACATCAGTATACATGCAGCATTTTGAAAAGTCAGGTCACCTAGAAAGATGCTTGAAAACAGGCATCAGCAATTCAAGATACCTATTTCAGAGTTGTGCCTGTGTTCAGGTAAGTGTAGTCTAATGTCACCAGAAATGTTGTATTTCTGTTTATCATGTTTCCAGAAAAAATAAAATTTTTAACTGTTAGAAGGAAAAGGAAAGGAAAAAGAAAACCAAACCAAAACCAGTTTTCTAAAAGAGCAATTGAAGTGAGAAAAAAAACATGCAAAACCTGTCTTGGAAATAGTGTGGTTAAAAGAATACAGAAAAGGGCATGACCTCAGGCTGCAAATATCTGAAGGCTGTGAAAGTCAGGAATGAAAATATGTGGCATCATACATCAGGAATTAATTAGGAGTAATTGGAGGGAACACAAAGAAGAAAAAATGTTGTATGTCAAGAAAAACTTACTGATCACAGTCACCCCTAACGTTTTTGCAGTTTTGCCAGAGTAACTAGAAGCTGTTTTTACAACATTATCACAGGAAGTACTTTGGAAACTCAGAGTTAAAGACTACTTCAAGAATCTGAAGAGCAGCCATAAAGTGAAAAATTAGAACTCTCTCTGGATATGAGATGAAGACATTGTTCAGGTGTTTCAGAAAGCAGACTAAAGGCTGAGTTGCCCCAGAGAGGAAAAAAGAGCAGGCAAGAGAGCAAGCCTGTTCCATCGCTCACCTCTGACTCCCTGCGCAATATACACAGACCTCTCAGTTTCAAAAAGCCTTGACAATGGTATGTGGAAGTGACTGACAAGCCCCATAGATTTATTACATGGCATGCTTGAGGAAGGCAATAACTACTAAAGCTCCTTGAGTATTCACTTTTATGGTGCTTTTTTATTTTACATTTCTCCTTCCTGCCCTATAACAACACTATCATGCACCTCCTCTCCCCAATCCCAAATGGTACTTGCTTGCTTAGCACACTCATGTAGCAGCATGAAAGCCTGAGAGAAATACATGCAAAATCCACAGCCATCTGTCAGCCATCTCAGAATAGCTGACATACTTCTGGGGAGCGTGTTACTAGATTTGATATGCCAACCAGACTAACACATCTCATTACCAATACATGGACATAAGCGTTCAGGGAGTTTGAGGAAAGAAAACTTAAGCTGATGGAGATTGAGCCATTTGTTCTGCTCTGAAAACAAGATGATTATTTGAAAAATGAGAAAGTGAGAAGTTTGGTGTTAAAACAAACAAACAAAAAATTCTGTCAGGCTGTTCTCTTTTTCCAGAAAGTTTTGATTCTGCTGTACTCACTTTCTCCACATAGATACAAATGAGTGCACAGACACACATCCTGTCCTTTCTCCTCCCGATGCAATGAACATTGGTGCTTTCCAATAGAGTGGGCAGTCACAGATCTGTAATCAAACACCACAACAAAGATGAATATGAAAGCAGTCACAAGAGCAGCCTGCTTGTTTACACATCAAATTCACCATTTAGACTTTTATGTAAGGCAAATAAAGCTGGCATGGCATATGGGTTAGTCAAAAAGCTATTTATTGTATGCCAAGGAACAGAATCCACCAATACCTTTCTACTTTGTCATATGCCTTTTTAAGTAGCTGAGAAATATGTCCTGTCAGGCTAGGAAAAGGCTGACTTCTCACTGACAGCAAGGGAACTTAAATTCTAATTATGGACAACTAATGATTAAATGCCTAAAAGTGAAATAATTTCTGTCTCACAGTTTTCAGTGCAGTGCCTTGCACAAGAGCAGTCCATTATCCCAACACTGGTAGAATTCAGCAGGATAACAAAAAAATGGAAGTAAACTTGGAAAGAGGCTGATTCTGACAGAAGGACTCCCCAGACAACTTTTTAACCAGCATCTGTAGAGGCTGCTCGCTTTCAGAATGATCATCAATGACAGCTCAAGCATTTTATACTCTAATGCCTCACAAAAAGCAGGCATGAAAATGGCTTCAAGCATTCTGCTGCTGACACCTTCAAGAAACCTCCTCTTCACCACAAAGATCTTTCCCATCACCTTCATGACTCCAGACAAAGTATCAGAACATAGGCTGAACACAGGCCTTGGCAGGAGTGCAGCTGACGCTATACAAAGCCTCCATCACCACTTCTGCTAAGCAAGCCCATTCTCAACTTTGTCTGGGTCTGCATCTTTCTTTGGGAAGCCCAATCACCATGAGACCTGCTTTCAGATTTAACCAACCATGTCAGGTGACTGTACTCCTACAGGTGGTTAGCTCCTCTCAGGAAAGGATGGCTTTTATCTTCCATTGTTTCCTTTGTGTAGGCCATTCTCTTGCATTGATTTAAGAGCCCCCAGAGTGGTATCGATGTCATGGACAGGTGCAAGGACCAGACAGAAAAGTAGAGGTCTCTTCTACACCACCCTCCTGCTTTTCCCAGCTTGAGTATGACAGGTCACATACAGTTGTCTGCCTTGTTATAAAAATCAATTTCAAACCTTTTCTTAGTTAAGCAAAGTATGTTTCCTGTTTATGTTTTCAATAATGGTTTATAAATAATGCTACTAATTTCCTCTAAAAACAAACAAACAAGAACCCAACCTATTCTCTCCTTTCAGACAAGTCTTTCTTCTTGGAAAACAAGTGCTCCTCTCAGAAAGAATATGCTCAATCAACAGTGCCAAAGCTGCATTCAGGGTAATCTGAACATACAAGACATGTCTGACAACTGCTAGTTTTAGATCAGTATTACTATAATACATGGTTGAAAGAGGAGAAAATAGAACCACCCATCTGCATTATGCTCCCACACAAGTGCTGTGTTTTGTTCCCTGAAGCCAAGAACTCATTAACAGACTGTAACAACTCCAAGTCTGCTGACACCTGCATATGGATATTGAACATATGCATCTCAGTGGATGAGGGTTGAGTAAGCATTTCCCTCTTCTACGTCCAAGGAGGTGTAGGCTGGAAACTGCTTTCTCAAGCAATGATGCAATAAATTGCATCCAGATCAGTGGGACAGCTAACCCCACAGAAGGTAGCTGGCACTACCTGAAGGGGCAGACTAAATTTCTGTCATCTTCTGAGCATGACTATGGGTGAACACACAAAGGAAAAAAAAAAATACCATTTGCATTTGCTAAGAAATCTGTAAGACTGCAAATCAACACAAGAAAGAGCAAACACATCAGATCTTATAAACAGCATGCTGAGCTCTTTTGCTTACTGTTTTCCTAACCTAAACAAAACTATTCAGAGCAAAAAGAGATTGGTTCTTTTTTCACAAATAATGAAAACAGCTGTGAGATACTTTACTAGTTTTAGTTTCAGGCTTTAACTCAAAACCCAACCCAACCCAAACCACCCCTCAACCCCCCTACAGAATAGTTACCTTAGCAATTTTCCCCATTTCACAGATGTTTGCTTTCTCATCTTCAAACTCTCTAAAGGCTCCTTCAATCCTGGCAATGATTTCTTCATGATTAGAGCAGACGTTTGGAAGTCCTTTCGGGAAGTAGAAACGTGGAATGTTTATCGACAAAGGCGTACTGCTGGCAGCTTTATTCACAGGCAGGAGAGAGCAAGGGCTAACTGTGGAGTTCAAAGGGACTGGGGATGAAGTTCCAGGTTTCTTCTCTTGTTTACTTTGAACCTGGAGATATAAATGAATAACAAATACTGTTAATGGCAAGGCATACAGAGGAGAAAAAAAATAGTTTGTGCTGTTACCGATTTGCAAAAAAATTAAAACTCATCAACAATTAAATAATAGCACAGGGATAAAAATGCCTGATCTTGAGTAGATAAAGCACTTCTGTAATACCAAGCACTGAAAATTTGGGATACGCCACATCTGCTTTCATGTAGTTTCTGTGCATTTTCTGCATGTAGCTGTGGATTATGGTATACCATTGAACCATGTAAGAACGCTGCAATTTAGCAATGCCACTGAACAAAGACAATGCTATTTTCTCCTCAGGCTGGTCACTGTGATGTCATTCTGCCCCCAAACCTGCTCAGAACTAGAACACGTGCTCCAACATCTGGCCTCATGTATGAGCACACTTGCATTCAGAACATCCACATTTTCCATTCCCTTGGGAGCGTAATTATTTTTGCCAAGGCATTACTTCACAAATATAAGAAAAGGTTTGCAAGACTGTCTTCTAAATGTCAAGGAGCCTTTTATTCTATACCCAACTTAAACAATCCAAGACCTGATTTTGGTTCAAGATACCAAGTAGTGGCAAATCAATTTTAACACTGGGAATTGTGAGCAGCCAGCAGAGTTTGTCATTAGGCACCCATGTGACAGAAGACACAGTGCAAAATGTGTGCTTACAACACCAGCTGAAAGAGTCCTTTTGCAGGCAAAACACCCAAAGGTTTCACTTAATCAGCATCTACAGAATTTGCTGAAAAACAAGGAGAAAATGGGGAATTGAAACCAGGCCTTTGGCATGCCCGTTTAAAGGTGGTCTTTTCTCCCATCTCTACTGCATGGCAGCTCTGCTACCCTCCTGTTCCTCTCCTACCTGTAGTAAGTGCATGGCTGGTACGGTGATCCCCACTAGATCACCTTTCTAACAGATCTCTGCAACCCTATAGTTCTAGCTATACATCAATACTTTTCATAAAAGGCACTTGACTGAAGTACATTACGAGATTCAAAACCAGGTAACTTTTCAGACAGGACTCTTTTAAACTCTGAAAAGAAGTTACAGTGTAAGCAGCAGAATTCAGATGCTGGAATGCTGAGGGATGAGGAATTCCCCATGGCCCCATGAATCCACACTTTATTGGGAAAAGGCAATAGGCCTGCCTCTTGCACAATGGGCTTGGACACGAGAGTTATTATTAATAGAACAACATATATGATAACAGGCTAATAAGGCAATAGTCAAGTAAATACAGCTGAAACTTTCAGTTTGTTTATTCTAATTATTTCAAAACAACATGTTCTTCAGATAAAGGGGCCAAGTCTGAGTTCATTAAATACAGAAGAATGTATATGATAAACTGACTAAATTCTTTGCCTTCCTATTTTCCAGAAACTTGGAGCTTTTTTCTTAAGACATACTAAATACCCAAACTTCCCATAGGTTTGCTTACAGGAAGTTGAAAAAGTGAGAATTGTAGAAGCTTCCATAAGCCCTGTTTTTACCTGCACTTCATAATACTTTATAACCCATTCTCCAGAGACCTGTAAAACAAGAAGTGGAAGGATGTTCTTCCTTTTCACTCTTGTGCTTCAGTGTTTTAAGTGGGAGGGATGTCTTCCTTCTCCAAAGGCTGTTCCATTTTAGGAGCAGGAAGGCTTGCACACATGCCAGCTAATGCATATTTTTGTACTGTAACTGTTCATACAGAACACATTAACCTTGGATTTCTTTAAGGCCTCCTCTCCTGTGTCTAATAACACAAGGAAAAGCTGAAGATTACTTTCAGCCTTCACGATTTCTAGGTCTATCAATACCAGTATTCAGATTCTGTAATGTCCTCAATATAGCTCTCAACCTTTTGAGAAGAAGCCTGACTACCACCATCAATTCTTTCTCCCATCTTCCTTGATTTTTCCTACTCTCTCACATATGCACATCCCTGACTCTGATCCAGAGTGATGCTGGACTCGCTTTGAGCTCAAGTCTCAGACTTGGACAGGGTAAGCACCAGCCCTGGTTACTCTTTCCCACAATGCAGGTAGGTGACCTGAAATGGTGACAAGGGTTAAGCTGGGTTAATAGAAGCAGCCCCTTCTTCTGGCTTCCTTTTGCTTTTATGAAAGCAAAACCCAAACAGTCTGAATGTTTCTGATTGGGATTACACGTCCCAGAGCAGCCACTGCTGCATGTTGGAGGTATATGAAGATCCACCCTTCTCCTATGGCTGTCTGCTTCACTAAGGGAGGCTAAGCAAGAAGGGTGAATAAAGCTCCCTGTGACAGAGCTTTTCAAGAAGCCTCCATTTGGGAAAGAGTGGGTTAATGAATCTGACCTTGCTATATAAGTTAAGCTAGTGATTTGATGTAGAGAACTCACACACCATCACTTCTGCTTTTACAAGCTGCTTCCCACCCTGTCTGCCTGCCTAGCTAGTGGCTTTCCCGGACAGGACCCAACTCTACTCAGTTTTCACTTTCTGGATTCCAGCAGAGGGGAAATCCCTGATGGTCTCTCACAGCACCATATTCATACAAACAATGCAAAGCTGGAACAGACAATGAGGTGCCAACTGCAGCCACTTGACTTCTATAATAGGACTCAATAGCCTTTTGTCTTGAAGAGTCGGTTCTCAGAAACAGGTTTATTGCTCATTAATCTCTTTAATACACCCATACACTCCTAGCTGTCAGGACCAGGAGGAACTACAAGAAATTACTCAAATTTAATAAACCGAAGGGAAGCAAACCAACATACTGTTCTCTCATTGACTTTGCCCTGGCCTCCACCTTCTGAAGAGCAGAGCAATTAGTTTTCCTGCAAGTAATGTCAGAGTCAGCAATACTTGGTACCAGCCCTCATAAGCCACAAACCTGGACTCAACAATCTACATTAATTTCCTGATCCATGACCACCACACAAGCCAGAAGGTTGGACATCTATAGGGGAAATGCAGAGAATGCTGCTGAGCGTCAAAGTAGGGAGCCAGTCCAGATACAGGTTTGCAGATGATCTTCATAGTAAGACTGAATAATGCCTTCTCAGCCCAAGTCAAACGAGGGGGCATTGCTTACAGAAGGCTTCTTTTCAGAAGATTCTACTTCAGGAATAGAAATCAATTGTTTAAGTTTTGCCTTCTTCCCTCTCACATATGAAACAAGCTTTCTACAAGGACACAAAGAAAAAACAACAGTCAGCAACAAGCTTGAAGATCCTGTTCCCTAGAACAATCTTGCAAATGAATACTCCAGGATGCGTAAAACCAGAGGTCAACGACTATGGAGATATCAGGGAGTTAACGACAACTATTTGTGAAAAAAGCAAGAAACAGGAGGGGAAATTCTGTGGCAATGTTTGCTTAGTGGAACATGCATTTTCAGAAAGGACAAGAAAGGAAACTGCAAACCCTGTAATAAGTCTTTTGGCTTTGTTACTATTAGCCAATATATTAATGTTTTTTTGCCAAAGAGGAAGGTGAGATGAAAGCCTGATTTAAATCCTGCTCTATAGCATAGTGTCATTTACCTTAACTATCCACTGTATCACCTTTTGACAGTCATACAATTTATTTATGGACAGACTTAAACAGTGACATCTGCATTCTAAATAAACTAGACAGAACCACAGCTTCATTGCAGCTACACAACCAAACCACAGACACTATACCTCTGTCAACCAGACCTGTCTCTCAAGGACTTGTCAGTCCCAGCATAAAGTTCCAGAAGGAAGCAGTAACACATCAAGTGCTCAAACACTTTCTCCTCCTCCTTCTTGGCCCCAGTCTCCAACAGGATCCTAGATAATAAGTTTACCAGTTCCATGTTTTTTTTCCAAATAGGATTCTGTAATCCTCTTTTCTAGGGTACAGTGACTCAGCCTGGATTCTCACAGTCCACAGTGCTGACTTAATGTCTCCTTCCATTTTTTACAGTTCCTGTCTTACTGAAGTCTAATAGTAACTGGACACAAGCCATCCTCCAAGATCCTCAGCTCTCCAGAGCTGACTTGTATCTGTTGCCTGAGACTTTCTCTTTCCTTCACTGAAGCCCTTTCCCATCATTATAGCTTTCGGCTGCCTCTTTCTTATCTGTCTCTAAGGACAGTAAGAACAGCAAATGGTCATCTGCACATGGCTCCAAACAGCATGAAGAGGCCCTAAGGAAATGCATTTCTGGATAGAATATCTTCTACTAATAAATCATAAACTCACCATCAGAAACAAAATCCAATCAAAGCAAAACAAAAATGAAAACAAACTCTACCTAAGCAACACAGAATCACAGAAGTATTAAGATGAGAAGGGACACAGGGCTAACTCTTGGGCTTAATGAAGTTCTAGATCAATCCAGTTGATCAATCTAGTTAGATCAATCCAGCTGAGTTTTGAAAACACAGACCTCACATGCTTCTACCGACAAATGTGCCTACATATATATATATATATATATATATATACACACACACACCTGCCCTTCCTGAGACTGATATACTTCAGTTCACACTCTAAACTCCATGGAGAAAACAATCAATGTACATCCAAATAAATCAAGAGAGAAGGACAACAGTGGATGTAAAGCTCCACTCCTCAAAGAAGTCCCACCAGAGCTCTCATCTGTCCTGACTTGCAGATGACACTTACCTAGGGGCAAGGCCACCAGGATGAAAGGCAGAACCTTGGGTGGAGAAGCCTTGAAAAACTGTTCAACTATTTCCATGAGTAAAGGTGCCAAGTTCTCCACCTGCATAGAGCAATACTCTAGGCATGGGTTTAGGTTGGGAACCCACTGTCTGAGTAACAGCCCTGCTGCAAAGGATGCGGGGGAGAAGGTGTGCAGATGAGCCTGCAGCATTGGTGACTTACAAATAAGGCAAACTATGTACCAGACTGCATTAGGAATAGGGCCAGGAGAAGACAGAAAATTATTATCTCTTCTGCCTGACACTAGGGAGGTTGCCTCTGGACTGCCGCAACCACTTTCAGGCCTTCACTTCAAAATGAATGGAGAGAAACAAAACAGGCATCTACAGAAGGCAATTCAGATAGCCAGGATTAGGAGCACGTAGCAGGTGAGCTTAAGAGGCTGGGTGAGGTTAGCTGGGCAAAGAGGAAGCTTAGGGATGGGCTAATCACAGCTTACAATTATTTGAAGCACAGTTACACAGACAAACTCTGTAATGGTACATTGAGATTGGTCTCTTCTCCCTAGTAACAAGTGATAGGATGAGGAAATGGCTTCAAGTTGCAGCAGCAGAGGTTTAGGTTGGATATGAGAAGAATCTCCTTCACTGAAAGGATTCTCAAACAAGAGATGCAGACATATTGCTGAGGGACATGGTATAGCACCAGACTTGGAAGAGTTAGATAATGGTTGGACTCGATCTTAAAGGTATTTTCCAAACCAAATGATTCTATGACTCTATGGTGTAAAAGGGGCAACAGCTATGAGCAGCAGCTTGTGAGGGTTAGGCTGGAGGATGAATTTAACTTAGGGTAGTATGGCCTGCAAGAGGTCACTGGAAGAGGGTAGGGGAAAGCTCTGTCTTGAGGAGTTTAAGACTTGCAGAAAACCAGTGCTGACATGAGCTAGTATTAGGAATAGTCCTCCTACAAGCAATTAGAAACCTCCCTACCTCCCTTTGTATCAACACTGCTATGGGAGGGTCTCCAATCCTTCTATAAACAGTCCTGCAAAAAATAAGCACAAGAACTGAAATTACAGCTCTTAGAAGTAATATGGGTTGTACAAAATACCTTGTCTTGTCCTCCCTTGCCTTCCTGGCCAATATCTACAGGTTTCACAAACTGCCTATCACCCATCTCTCTGCTCCCTATCACCTTCCCTCCTGCTAGCACATCTTTAGTTAGCCAAATTACCTCTACCATTGGTCATCCCACCCTAACACACTCACACCATAAAGAATAGCCCCAAAAGCCACAAAATTAACATCTCACTGCTGCCAAGTAGAAGAAACCCATCTCTTGTACTCCACCCCCAAAACGTACGTTGTCACTGTGTTTAAATGACAGCTGCAGAGCTTGCCAGATCTCTCTGTGAACAGATTTAGCCCACTTGGAAAGGCAGAAAACAGCTTTGTTGCTGGATGATCTTCTACAGTGTTCAGAGTTAAGCCAGCTCACAGAAAGACCCATGGGGCCCAAGAGCATGATAGGGGTGACAGTGAGGACGTAGCAAGAGGGAACAAGCACTGGAAGAAAGGGAACAGGAAGCAAGACGATCCTTTTTTCAGCTGCAGTTGCCCACTGCACTAATTCACTTGCCTTGGGTCTGCAGCCCCAGAACTGTTATTCACGATGCATTTAGCAGTGAAGGTTGCTGCTCCTACTTCAGACCAGTTGGAGGGCTCATGTATCAAAGGCTAATCAACTTTTCCAGTTGACCTACCAGGAGATCTATCTCTCCCTGCAAACCTTACCCTGATTAAATCTTTAGGTGATCAGACTAACTCTGGAGAGTGAATTTCACCCTGCTGCACCATTCCTGTTCCTCTCTTCTGAATTGCTCATGGTCCCCACCCAAGCCATTACTACACATTATTACCTCATTCGATTCTCCTCTAGAGAATGAAAAAAACAAGTTCCAGAGATTAACCTCATATGTACTATTCCCTGCCACCAGATATTAGGAAAACACAATGTGCTACAATATACTCTGGAGCAATTTTAATAGCTGTTTCTTAGCTGCACTGCTGAACATTTCAACTTTTAACTTCGTCACTGGGTCACTGATTATTTAAGTAGAGATGAAGATCAAGATGGGCTAATTTCAGCATATTGTGATTCCCTGTAAATCTGGGGTGGCCCTGTGCTTATTTGGTGGCCTAGCATAAATTATGCTCATCGTTTGCAGTTGCCCCAGAAAGCAAGTACAGCAGCTGGGATTTACCGAGAAATATAGCTGTGTTACAATTTTTATTTCTTTGGCTACATCTCCATGATCTTAAGGATCTTTTCCAACCCAAATGATCTCCTTCACTCCCAGCGTAGAGATAGTATGAAAGAGCAAAAAGAAGTACCTTGCAATGGTAAAATCACAAGCCCCAAAGCCAGGTAGGTTGGTTTGTGCACAAATTTTCACAGTAGATACACTGTTGTATCTCACTGGATACAACAGAATGTTGTGGTTGTCCCACATGCAGCAGGAGACATGCAGAACAATCACACACAGTTTTTCTTAAAAAAACCCAAACCACAACAACACAGAAAAGATTGAATAGTCTTACACTACCTCCAATTTCTAAATCACTGCCCCTGCTATTAATTTCCCCCCCTTGTTTACAAAGATGTTTTAACCCTGCAATCTAAGCCTAGGGGGTTTATTTTTAAACCTGCTGGTATCTAGCTCTGAATAACTTTCTGCAAATAGATACTCCTAGAGGGAATACAGCTTGATTCTCTGATCCAATAAAAAAAATACAAAGCACAAAAAAAAAAAAAAAAAAAAAAAAGGAAAAAAGAAACACCAAGCATTCAAACCTGGGCCTGCTGGAATGACTTCAGCCGCCTCTTGAAGCGAGATGGAAGAACAAAGTCACAGCCCTTCGCAAGGAAAGCTAGCTCCCCTCCTAAGTCTGGGTCTCTCCGCAGAGAATTCTCCTTGATCATCATCCTGGTCAGCTCCTAAGCAGATGATGCCCTTTCCAGAAGGGGCACAGGGACTCTGTAGGATATCACGTCAAGACCAGCACGTTGCTCTCTTGGTTTTGATTTTTACAGGCAAAAAATGGCAAATGGCTTCAACATACTATGTCTTCTCTCTCTTCACAAGGACAACATCTAAATATTTTATCTCATTCCTGAATCCAAACCTCCCTTTTTTAATTGATATTCAAAGTACCTTTCAGCACCACCAGGATCGTCTGCCTTCTTGTAATACTTTAATTGAGAAATATGATCTACAACAGAATCTATTTCCCTGCTGGCTATATGACAGACAATCTGTCCTTGGCCTGTAATAGGCCAGGGGTAATATGGGAAAGGAAGCACCCACCACCACTACCAAGAGTGCTATAATTAGATGCACTGCAGAAGTGGCTAAATATACCATCTTCCCCAATAGTTCTTACTTTATGTGTTTCAGTGCTGAAACCTGAGGTGCAAGTTTGCACCAGATGGACTCAGACGGGGTTAAACCACATGCTCTCACCCAAGGCCTGTGAACATGCGATGCTAGTGGTTTGAAGTCCCTGCTTCTGAGGTGATGAAGCAGATGATCAGCATTAGTTCCCACTCCAGACCAAAGGCTATAATTTTCAGAAAACATAAGTTTTTCCTTCTTGCTTGGAAAAAGCAAATCATCTAATTTCTTTAATGGCAAGCAAGCACATAAGAATGACCTTGGATAACAAGCTCAAATATTCTGAAGCAGTTCTTAAGAAAACAATTTCATATAGACACCAAAATGCATCATTCTTTTTATTCACTTTCCCCCTAATACTCACAAAGCTAAGGCAAAGCAATTCTCAGTGCACAGAAGCCTTCCCTCTCTCTGCACAACCTTGAACAAGTAGATTTCAAATTCTTGCTCAAGACTTTGTCTAGGCTTAAGTGTGTTCTCCTCCTCCTACCACAACAGTGATGCTTAATAAAGGCCTAAATCCAGCTCTTACTCCACAGGATGAACAAGCACTGAGTCCCTGTTTTCCCTACTTGATTTTGAAAGTCCCAGCTACTTGCAAATTTACTTTCTGTGCTCAGTAACAGAGAACATCCCATTTCTAGCTAGTAGGGCTTGTATCAAGATAGTGCATTAGAAATGAGAAAGAGATCTCACTGGGCCTCACAAACAGAAAGCTTTACTGCACATGTGCTTCTGATGTGCTGTTTCTGGTTTTGTGCAAAAGGCATAAAGTTAAATCAAAATCAGCATCACCTATTGTGACTGCACTACAGACAGACACAGAAACAGACTATCCATAACAATCCTCTTATCACAGATTTGCTCTTGTGCAGTTAAATAGGTTATTTACTAAAGCAGAGAGACTTCCAGCACAATCACATCAGGAACTTTTTTTAACTTCTTCATAAATCTGTATCAAAATCTTTATGTTTCCCTCCTGTATCAGGCTATGGTCCCACAACCTGGGCTGTGAAATCCACTTCTTTATAAAAGAAGATTTGAACAAGAATGTAGCAAAGTTTGGGTCCCTTTAGGTCACTGCAGCTATGTCCGAGCTGTGCAACCTGGGAACTTAAAAAGCCAACGAGGCTGAAAAACTCTGTCACCAGGCTTTGTTTCACCTACCTTTAAATGTGTTGTGCTTCAACACAAATCAACCTCACACAAGCAGAGACTAGCTGCCCTGATTACCAAAGCTTGCAGGCCAGGAACATGTCCCTAAGCATCCAGTACCAGTTCTTTTAATTCATAAAACACAAGGTTGGAAGGGATCTTGAGGATCATCTGGTCCAACCTTGCTTTCTTTCATTTCATCTGATTTTTTTTTTTCCTGTCAACTTTGATTCTGAGATACTTTAAGATTCACGTACTATTTTCATTTATTTCACTAACCATTACCAGACAGAAAAGAAATTTTATATATATATACCTTTTTTACTCTGAGTTTGCAAGCACTGAGCAATTAATTTTTTAAAGATTGAATAGTGTGTCTGTAGATTAACTGGCAGATATTATCAACATCTGACTGGAACAATTTGTAATATATGTAAGATGAAAGCTGATTTATCAGAAAAAAGCTTTATGTTGTATTTCGGGTGCATTGAGAAAATGTGATTATTTCTTGACAGTTAATCGTTATGATGTCATAGAAGCCATTTTTTACAATTAATTGCCCCACACAAGATCCTTCATAAGCCTATAATTAAATTTGCTAAACAAAGAAGTACAGAGAACTATGAAAAAGCATTTTGAAGGGAAAGAATTATGAAGTTGCCCACCTTAATTTTACATGAGCATGAAACAGTCTTAATTTCACTCAGAGTCATTTTAGGATTGCGTATTTAAGCATGCAACACAGACATTTTGATACAAAAAAGCAAGGTGAGCAGCCTCAGGACAATGTTTTAGAGCACATCAAGTTAAGAATACTTCTGAAAGTCCCAGCAGTACCTACTCCATCAATCTTTGAGGCAAGGCAGGATTAGATAGCAGCCACCTAAACCCAGCCCAGAGGAAATATGAGGCAGCATGGAGCAGCCTCTGGAGACTTGACTCAGGGCTCTACCATCTGAGATACTGTGGTTAGACAAGGTAGTCTGAAACCATTTTTTAACTCTGGCAACTGTAAACCCTCTGCTGCCAGATCCATAATCCTGGTCGAAAAACAATTATATCACCCATTTGATGTCTATGTGAGCAATTCCACTTACTAATCTCACAGAAAACAAACCTCACTAAAATTTCTATCTTGTATACAAGCATTATAATCATTGGAAAGCAAAATTCAGAACCATGCAAGAGGAAGTAGAGACATAGGGGAGACAAATTGGGAAGTACAATTGCTCTTTCTGGCTCACTACACCACAAGTAAATCCTTTTGAGAAGAGACACCAACAGAGCAAGATCAAAAAAATAAGAGGCCTCTTCATATCAAACCTTGGTCCTGGTTTCCGCTGCAAAAATTATTGATGATTTTTATCCAACAACTCTTGAAACAAAACACATGAGCAGCACTCGGAACAGAGCTCTGCATTATTCAAACATGATTCTGAAAACAGGACGACTAAGTTTCTTACAGACTTTTCCAGGGTACTTCACCTAAGTACCAATTCTTATGGAAGCATTAACTGAATTTAAATATTCTGTTGAATTAGCCATCCTGTATGTGGGTAGATCAAGGACACAGAGAGGTTAACCTCAAAAACATCCACCAGACTTTTCCAAGGACTTTGCAGAAGATGAACATTTTACTTTAAAGGTAGCACCCTTTACCTTTCAGAAACACTCTCACACTCAGCACTTCTGCAGATAAATTCAGAGAATTTCTATCTCCACCTTCTTCACTATGCACTGGTTTGAGTTTCCCCCATTTCCCTCACACCTGCCAGTC
Source organism: Indicator indicator (assembly GCF_027791375.1). NCBI lineage: Eukaryota > Metazoa > Chordata > Aves > Piciformes > Indicatoridae > Indicator > Indicator indicator. Next base: position 13,622,709 of record NC_072022.1, on the reverse strand, counting down.
TGCCCAGAGCTCCTCACTGCCCTTCTAGCTAGAGAAAAAAATACAGATAAATAGTTGGGCTTTATTGCTAGACTTAACAGATGCTAAGATTTTTTCACTGAACTATTTTTTTCAAACCCACCATATTAAAAAGATCAGCTTAAGACAGGCACACAGAACAGGAAGTTTTAAAACAAATAGTTGTAGGTTTAGAGATAAGCAGTGGAAAACCAGATCTCAGAATGGGAAATGTTAGACAGTCTGAAAGTACACAGTGCTTCCTGGCCTGCCTGAAAGCAGCATGATGCACTCATGTGCTCTGTAGAATTGATGGACTTCTTGAGTATTCATTTCCTAGTTTCTAAATATTTTTGTTTTGAAAATGAAGAGGCAAGTAATTCTATTGTTCTCTGTGGACAAGCATAATTGGCTTTTACAATAAAGAGAAAGCCTGTTGCCAATACAAGTTAGCAGAGATTGCTACCTGGACACACCAACTGAGATAGCAAACAGTCCATACTAAAAGTGCTTCTCCCTTTCTTTCTTCATTGCTTAGGATTTGAGGACCATTTAAACTGTCACAACCTGCATAAATGAAAGCTGCACTGTGTTTCCAGTGTATTATTAGATCTCTGGGGTTTTTGTGTGAGCACACAACTATTTGATAGCAGTTTTATGAGCCTTAAGAAAACACACCACATACTTTACGTATTATTCATTCAGGCACACGTGTGTAACTAAATCAGAATCCACACTGAGCTCCAGACAGACTTATCCAGGAACATGGATGCATTCCCTGGATGCTATACCTAGAGAGGGCCTTATGTCCATATCCATGCTATAAATGACAGCAAACCTCAACAAGTAGGTAAGTGATTAGGGAAACAGAAGCTGGGAAGTGACCATACTGATAAGCTATGTGACAGTATAAATGCATCCAGTTTTCAAGTATTATAGAAAAAACTGCCACAGTCAGTGTCACGCTTTTAAAAAAAAGGTTTTATAAAGTCTGCTAGTTAGGAAATTTTGTGAATTAACATACAAAGCAAGAATAGCTACTATAAAAGATCACTTCAGAGCTTTTACAGCTTCTTGACTCTGTACTCCTCAAGGAAAAAAAGACTCCCTTACTGGATAGATCAGACAAAGTTATGCTTTCCATTTTCTGTAAGCAAAGATGCCCAGAGAAACATCAGAAACACTTGGAGAGTCTAGTCTAAGAAGATTTCAGTAGCGTAACACCCCCAATTTCAGAATTACGCCAAATACCTGTATTTTCAAGAAAGAGGACAGTTTTAAAGATGTACACTTCATGGTCCAAATAGAAGGGGCTGTAAAAGTAACTTGGCAGAAAGCTGATTTTGGAAACTGAAGCCAGTCTCCACACTTTATGTGGGGTTGGAAGTTTGGCACCAAGTTATCTTGAAAATTTGGAACTTGTTACCAAACGGAAAGCACTGAGGGTTAGACAGACAGTCGTGGCTTCCCTCTAAAGCAGGCTCACATCAAGACCCTTTTTTGTGGGAAGATTCAGTCCACCTTTGAGAGGTACAAGCAAAGCAGACTCCACAACAACTCTGTGCACTGGGGAGAGAGAAAAGAAAACTCAGTGTTCGTAGATTCTGACCTTCTTGCATAGATAATCTCTCTATTTAGGAACTGGTAATGAAGAGAACAAAGGCTGTTGGAGTCTGCTCAGAGAAGGGAAAGGGAGAAGTGGAATATTCAGTTCTCATTGAGCTGGTAAGAGACAGTCTAATACCTAGACCCAGGAATAAAGTAGTTAGCTGAAAATTTGTTTCTATCTTCTATTATATAGGACCCATTTAAAGTACAAGCAAACAGCCTGCAGAAACATCAGAAGACAGGAGCAAGCTTGAAAGAGAAACTATACACCAGGGCACATTTTGTCTGCTTAGCGGTATTAGTTCCTTTTTTTGTTGTTTGTATTTAAACAAATGCTACATTTGTACCAGGCTGACCATGTTATTCTGTGTTGCAGCATCCAAAGCATAATGAATCACTTAACAGATGTAAATTAATTTTCCCCCACATTTTCTCGTATTTATTTTACTCACTATCCCAGCAAAGGTTTGGTTCTCTTACCTTAATCACTTCTGGGGCCTGCTGAATTGAAGCTGGAACAGAGTCTCTGGAGGAAGCCCTAGTATAGCTTTTTTGCCCTGCAAGGAGGGACTGTGAAGGAGTTGTTAAAGTTTCCTGAAGAATCTGCATCACTTCCCTTTCCTTGGACAAGCTTCCCTTGCCCGTCTGGAATTCCACCAGTTCTTGGGCAAAGTCCTCAATGCTTTCCAGGATACGCAGTAACAGGGCTTTGTCATCCTCTTCCATTTTATGACCATTGATTTCCATGATTTTTGACACAGGGGAAGTGGGGTCAATGGGTTTACTTTTAGGTTCAGGAGCCTGAGGTAGCACCTGCCTACCATGCCAACCAGACAGCTGCAAAGAGGCAGGTTCATTCTCCTTTAGAGGGGGTTCCCTCAAAGTATTCTCCATTTTCTGAGAGAAGCACTCCAAGTCCAGCAGCAGTTTGTCTATCTCCTCCTTGTCTATCTTACTATACATCTGTTCTACTTTGGAGACATTGGCTTGGGAACCATGCAGTACAGAATCTGAAACTGCTTTTAAAGGAGTAATTTTCTCAGAAGCATGGGAGAGCTCAGTATCTCCCACTCTGGCATGTTCTACTTTAGCACTGGCACTTAGATCTGAACCAGCAGCTAGCTGGCAGCTGTGCTCTAGGCTCTCACAGCCTCTTTTCTGCTGCTCTGCCTTTATTTTTCCTAATGTTCTTTCCCCATCAGACTCCTCCTCAATGTACAGAGTCTCAGCGGAAGATGTGCAGCCAGAAGGGCTTGTGACTGGTAACTGAGGTAGAGCAGAAGCATCTTTCACGGCTCTCACACTCTTCTCCTGTGGGATGCTGTGGAGGGCATTTGAGGTAAAGCTCACAGTACTTGTTTGGATGGACTGAGAGGTGCTTGTCACCTCATACTGATCACCTGGTAGTCCGAGGGGAGCTGCACTTGAGGATGGCAGCTGAATAATATCTTCATACCTAGGTGGCTGCTCATCTCCAAATACTGGGAGAAAGGGAGTTTGCTGCAAGCCATGAAAACAGTTAACCAGTTCTGCCAAGTCACCAGCTTCCTTGTTTCCTAGTGGCTTGAGCTCAAAGGGTAGCTTCTTCAGGTAGGAAGAAAATCTTGTCATCAGATTCATATATATTTCTGAATTAGCCAGGGGATCACTGCTGTTCCCTCCACTAACACTGTCTGCAGACTTCTTTTTGATGCAGTGTTTTATTATATCTGTGCACTTTTTCAGATCCTCTGAGCACTTGAGCAAGATATCTAAGCACACTTTAATATCTCCACTAGAAGAACCATCTAACTTGTGTTTTTCCAAAATCTGGGTAATGAAGTTTTCTTCAGAGAAAGAATGAGGTGAGAAGGGAATTATGGGATTCACGGTGACTTCTGAAGCATCATTGCTCTCCTGCCATTTTTCCACAGGTGAAGGACTCTGCATAAAGCCACATGGAGGGCAGTTCTCATCATTGTTGAAGTGTCCATAAATCAAGTCAAAATCGAACGATCTCCTGCTGAATGATTCCGACCGAACTTTCCTTCCCTTTCTGTAGGCCACATGACTGGAAGAGTTCTTGAGTTTTTCAAAGGAGAATTCCTTTATTTTACCACTGGCAAGGTTTATTGCCTCACCAGTAATGTCTTTTAAACTGCTGGAGGCCTGCACTGAAGCGCCCTTTTTGATTCTTGGATTACTTGGGAGAATTTGTGGATAGTCCTCATTTCCAGGCAACACAAGTCCATTTTCAGGAACAGGACTTCTATGGTCTAGGTTGGCATCTTGGATACCAAGCTCTGCGCAGACACTGTGGTGGGCAACTATGCATGCAACTCCTTGCTTAAACACCTGGCAAGTGCCCGTGCAGTAATGCACAGTGTGCTGAAAGTGCTGGTCTATCACCACACTGCTGTAGCAGTTCACAGAAGTAACCATAAGCCTGTAGGCTGCTGCCATAGCACAGCTCACACTTGGAAGCGAAGCTTCAAAACCCACCATGAACTTAAAAAAAAGTTCACACCCCTCCCTACTTTTGACAGCCACACCAGATTTTTAATAAAATCATTCAAATGTCAGTTGAAAACATTCAAACTACACAAGACACTACTGCCTTGAAAAGCCCTGGTTAAGTCTGGAGTGGTACAGTCACAGCAATTAGCACAACTTGCATATGGTTTGACTTAAAGCCACTTCATTTTTGTACTCCATGCAGAAAGTTGTGCTGGTGCAGCACAAGCTGCTCCATTTGTAATGGTCCAGGTGGGTTCCCCAGCAGGTATTAGAAAATTCAGACAACTCTCAGGCAGAAGTGAAAAGACAGTGATTTTTGTTTGATCCTCCTTCTCTCTTTTTGGGTGAGTCAATAAAAGATAGATAATCAAGCAGCATGTACAAACAAAAAATCCACAGTATGCTTTTGCAACTCCCCTCTCACACTGGTAAGGTAGGTCTCTGCAACAGGAAAGAAAAAAAAAGAAACAAGTGAGAGTCATTATACTTTTTATGTAATAAGCAACCTTGTCTAGTACCTAACATATGGCACCAGACTGTAACAACCAACACTCATGCTTGCACAGAGAAGGCTGATATTTTTCCTTCACTCACATAAGAACACTGCTGAAGAGCTAGCCTTTATTTACACACAGGCTGTCTGTGTGTTGCCGTTTTAACAACTCTATTTTAACCACTCAATTTTTTTTTTCAGTCTTGCCTTTTTTTCCCCTGCTCAGACTGAACAAAGCATTACCTTTAATTCTAATGGATCAAAACATTTCAATCATCTTGTGAAATTCTGACTTTCACTTTCCAAGACATTAAAGATACAGCAAAGAGCAGTAAAGAAAAGCACTTTCAGGATTACCAAACGCTGGATTACAAAAAGCTGCAAGCAGTTTGGAGCAAGGTAGACGAATGCCTCTAAGAACGCATGGCCTTTAGGAAAGGCCACATAGGCTAATGGAAGACATTCTTTCACCTGTGGGACTATGGCAGAATGGTGTAAGGAGGAATAACTTTGTCATCCTTACAACCCATAAATAGCATATTTTGTAAAATAAATCTGCTGGTGTAGACATCAAGAACAGAAAGTAACATTTGTATAAAGGCTAAGCCTGCAAAAACCATGAACCGAGTGTTTTACACTTAGCATAGCTATTTGCAGCTGCTTTTCATATCATTGTGGTCACAATTGCAGCAGAAAAAAAACCCCAAAACCGCTTATTTTTTTTTAGGAAAGTGTAGGAAATCCCAGATTTAAGGGTCTTAAATTTTAGACATCGGTTCATCTTCAGTACTTCAATAATCAAGACAAAACATACCGATTAAGTTCTTAGCACACACTATTCCTGTGCAAACAGAAATCCATTTCATAAAACCTGACTATATCATAATTAAGTCACACTACAGCATGGGTTTATTTTGTTGTTTCAAAGGTAAACATCTAACACTATGTGAAAGGCCACACCCTCATCTGATGAAAGGATTGCCCTCCTGCATGTTACTCCCATCTCTCTTAGCTCACACAACAGAGAAGTACCTTGGAGTTTGGCAATGTTGAAATTAAGGACTGGGGATAGCACAAGACTTCTAAACATTCATAGCTGACGTATTTAAAAGCCTTAACTTAAAATTGAGAAGCAGTCATTTCAGAGTATTTGATAGAGTTTGTAATGTGTCATTTCTGCTCAGTGCCATTGGGTAGAACAGCACAGAGTAAAGAAACCTCCTTATTTGTTCTTTGAGTTACATCAAGCATTGGGATGATTGCATTCAAGGTGAAAAACTAACTGCTCCAACTGCCCTGCTTGTATCTGTAACAGGCTGCCACCTGCCCATCAAACACCGCAGGCCAAGCTGCATCTTGCACCAGGGCCAGCTCCTCCGTACACTTCTGTGCCTGTCCTGTATTGCTCTCCTCTACACTCCCTGGCACTGTCCCAAAGCCCCACAGGCATGGGAGGCGGAAGGATCATCGGAGGTATGAGGTGTGCCACAGTGAGTCAGGCTACCAGGGGCTAAAAGGTGTATACTGAAACGTGCTGCTACCATCAGGTATAAGCATAAAACCTACGTAACATAACTCCACACCCTCCAGCCACTGACTCTGAGGCTTCACTATGAGGTATGCTAAATGATCTGCTGAATCTGAGCCACAGTTAAAGTACAATTAGCTCCCCAACCTCTTAATCTTTTAGGACTTAATGGGCTTTGTTCAGACAGGAAAACCCATGCTCCTGTGCTTCTAAAACGTCTAATGATTCACAGAGTCCCCGAGAGTGCCTTCTAACACACCCAGAGTAAAAGGTCTGCTGCTTGTCCTTTTCTGAGCCTCCAGCAACTACAAACAAGTTTCCCAACATTTACCGAAATAAAAGTTAGGGAATGTGGAGAAGGACAGCAGATTTGCTGAAGAAATTATACTGCTTCTGAAAACACTCTTCCTCAGAGCTCCTTCCTCCCTCTGTGTCATGTACAGCCAGGAGAGATCAGTCATTTTTAACAGTAAAGAACAGTCTGGGTTTGTACCTAATTTGGGAAATAATTACATCTTGATTAAGTTATTTCTTAATTAGAGAAATAATGTATTTGGCTGTCTCCTTTTCCTATATCACTCCAAGGGTACTCATCTCCCTACAGAAGTGTCCCTTCCACTGGGACTAAGTCAGTTTAGCCAATCCTTTAAGCCACCTTCATCAGCTTTTTGCATCTGTAAGACTATTCCATGAGTTCTTCAATGAAGAGTTCTAAATTCCCAAACTAATCGGACTATTGTTTAGTTCGAGTTTGTATTTTCAGCTACAGCCAATAAAATATCTCCTCCCACCATGTCCATGTCATCCTCCCCAAATGATTTAATGCCCTAAACCACTGCTCAGCCATGTTACAGTCAGCTCCTTCTGCTTTAGCATAAGGTAGGCCCTCAGCCACATTTGCTGCACTCTCTAATCTCTTTCTAATTTGCCCATATATCTCTGGTGCTATCACACATCAATGTAATCCAGACAATGTAATCCAGACAAACTTGGCAAAGCTCAAGCAAGATCACTACCTCCTGCCTCTGTCATGGGCATCTTTTACTGCTAGGTCAGAGAAAGAAACAATGAAAGAAATCAGTATCAAAACTTTGATGTCCTCATCTAAATTGACTAATGTCTTCTCTGTGATTATTTACTAGTTGCTTTATTATCACTGTCTTCAAAAACATAAGGTTATTCAAGATGCTGAAGTACTTGATTCCAGCTATACAAGGCTAAAACCAAATCAAAGAAGATTGTTTAGGCAGCACAACTAGAGTAGGACCATTTTTCTCATTTTTCCTCTGTCTTAACCAAGGCAGCACATGATCAGCTTGCATCTTTGTTGTATAACGATAAATCCAACATGACCCAGCATGTAAACCTAGTCAAGATAAAATCCAAGAGAAGAGTATTCCTGTTATCAGATCTTGGAACCTAGTCTCAAGCTTAGCTTGAACGGGCTTTTTGTTGTGCCTTTATGTTGGTGACTAAAACCTACTATTTATGAACAGCTACCACGGAAAGACTGAATGCTGTAAGAAATACTCATACTTCATTTTTTTTCCCCCTGCCACGTCATTCCAGTTGTGACTCTAGAACAGGCCCTGGTTCAGAGATACTGAAATTAGGACTGCTGCCATGAAAACAACTCCAACCCTGAGGATACAGGATCAGCTTCACAATATAAACCATGAATGAATAGGGTTTCTTGTGTGTTTGCAGAATAGTGCTTTATGTCTTTCCTATCTGCAAGACGATATGAATCACTTTCCAAAGGAAAAAATATTGCAGATACCACTGACATAAAAGGTTATTCTGTAAGACACACAAGAAATTATATTCATGCAAAGATTATGCTGCAGTTAAATAATTGAACCATGACAATCTGTTAGGAGGGGACTGTCAGCCAGTGCTTAACTTAGTCTAAAAGCTATGGGACACGCCTCTACTGCCTTTGAAAGTCTCACATTTGGCAAAAATCTTGAAATTCTATCTCCAGCGCTAGCACCACCTTCTTTAGTTATCAGAGATTAGAAACCACCAAAACATGCAGTAGGGAGTAGCCAAGGCCTTTCTGCACCAGCACACAGCACAAGTGTGGTTATGTGAGTGTGGAAGAGGTGGTAGGATAAGCTCTGCAGTTTGGTATTCTTGAAAAAGGCAGAGACAGACAACAGTTTTGTCATTTGGACACTCATCAATGTATCATCAAAAAGTATCATCCTAGCTAAGTAGTCTGATGTCAAGTCTTATCCTCTTAGATGAGCTTATGGTAGCAAAAAGCAGCACATAACTGCATCATCTTATTTAGAAATGCTTGATTTTTGTTTGTAGTTTACTGAACAAAGCAAATTTGGGAACAAATTATTTAAGTTACAAGCAGACAACAAAGCAATGTTTCTTGCTAAGTACAACATTCAGCCAATCTCTGGTATTTTGTCAAATAATAGGGGGAAGAAATATTAGTCTTCTACCCAAATTCTTTAAATTTAAACCCCACTGGAGAACAGTACTGGGCCTTGACATATACCATTACATTTCTTACTACCTGCCTCAAGTCAGAACACGGTAAACAAAGTAAAAAAAACCAACAAAAAAACCCACACCACAAACCCTCTGAGGACTCAGTTAAGAGAGCTGAATCTGAGCCATGGTTCACAAAATCCAAAGGGTCTCTGACCACACAGCCAAGTGGTCACTGCTCCAATGGTCAAGTTAACAGGGTTCACTTAAAATGTTACACAGCATTCTGCAGTCAGAGAAAAAGTCTTTGAAATTCTGGTATTAAAAACATCACCAAATGCTACATTGATAATGGTCACATCAGAAGTAGCTGTTGGAAGAAATTATTGCAACAAATCCATTGCTGAATTCAGCAGGTAAGATAAAAAGAGCCATCTACATAAATTATTTCGAGCCCCATCTCAAAGGAACTAATTTACAACTCGTTAACACTTGCATAATTTACCTTTCAAAATACTTTGAATGAGAGACTAAAAAGAGTAACTTTTCATTCTATAGCAAAAAAGTGCAGAAGGAAAAAAAAACGCAAACCCAAAAACTAACCATCTGAGCTGGTCCTTTGTTTTGTATTTCTTATATATTTACAGCTTACAATATTTTGGTGTCCTAAATAGCAGCAGGTAATCCAAAAGGACTTTTATGTGCATAACACTTAGATGGGAACTACAGCAGTGGTATCAGTCCTCATGACCAGTGGGAATTGACACACATGCAGACATTTCAGCTACAGTAAAAGAAATTGTTTACTATTGCACCTGTAGAGTTTTAGGGTCAGAGGTGACTGCACCAGTTACACTGCCAAGGCATCCAGAATTTTAAGAGGTTTTATCACCAAGCTACTTCATTCTTTAGAGAGTGCAGTGAACTCTGATGGCTATAAATCCTGACTTCCCTCTTTTCTGGGGTTATTAGTCCTCACTTAATCAGTTGTTCTTTTATAGAAGCCATTATGCACCTTGGTTTATTTCCACTGCTTCTCTCATAACCTCTTCTGGTTCAGCCACGCAATTTCAAGATGCAGGAACCCAAATTCTGCACAATATCCAGAACGGATGAGGACCGCATTCAGAAACGAATTTTTTAACTGCCTTTCAAAAATTAATATATATTCTCACTGTGTAGCACTCTCCTCTCCCAAGCCTCACTATTTTCTGTTAATATATGCTCACAGGTCTGCTCTCATAACCACTTGGATTACTTCAGACATTCCGTTACTATTACTACCTATCTTTCAAGAAGAAACAATGTTACTATCATCCTTTGTAAAATGTCAAGGGACCTGTTGATAGAGTGCTCCAAGAAAGAGGAAGGTGTTCACTCTTGGAGACCACAATTTTCATACAGCCTCAGAAAAAAGACAGGAGAAGGACAACAATGACCCAAAGATCTTGAGTAGATTGTCTGTGAGGAATGACTGAGCAGGACCAAGCATTTCAGACTGGAAGAGAGGTAACTTTGGAACAACATGATAATCTTCTACAAAATCATGAATGGCATGGGGAAGGTAGATAACGTCTGACTGCTCACCTCCCCTTCAAACACAAGAAGAGGAAGCAGGTTTAAACAAGCACACAGGTGGTGAACCTGTGAAATGTCTCAAAGAATGCTATGTACCCAGAAAGGTTCTAGGGAATCAAGGGGTCGTACCTCTTCTGTCAAAAGTTACTATCTTTTGCTTGGGCATTTCTTGATGCCCTATAATTCTTGCCATGTTCAGGTAACAAAACAGGCAATAACTGTTTCATATTCTCATGATTGCAGATTGCTATCATAACCCCTCCTTTTCTTTTTGGACAGTTGCTGAGAGAGTTTCACAGTGTTTTATAAGATCTCTTTCTTGAATGGCATAAATTCTTAAGAGCTCATCACTACATAGACACAGTTACTTTGTCCTTCCTCCACGTGCATATTATTTTGCATCCACTGGCATGAAGTACCAGTTGCCTCCAACCAAGTACTGTAAGAAACATCTGCAACGCCAGACACCTTTTGTTTCTGCTACCCTAGTGCTGTGCATATACTGTCACTTCATTACTCAGCTCCACATCCAGACCATTTGTAACTATGTTGAGCCACACAAGCCTGAACACAGGTTCCCCCTAGCAATTACTCTTCACTAGAGCCACTGACCGTTCTTCCCACACTTTAACCAAGTATTAATAACTCAAAAAGGTACACTCCTACTTACTTCAGGTCATTTCCTTTAAGAAGCATTAACAAAGGATTTTGTTAAACTCTCTAAAAATCCAGAAACAGCAGAATACTCGCTTGTCTCATGTCTTCTTGTCAAATAGTTTCAGACTAATGCTGGACTTCAGCATTCTTGCAGCGAACCATGAAGGTCACTGCAATGGGAGCACTTATCAAGGCAAGCTTCCAATTAGACGTGACCTTGAGAATTACCATCCATGACAGGGTGATAAATATTGCTGTGCAGTCAGTATGGATTTGGAAAAGTTAGGTCTTACATTAGGAAATCTGTTTCAGTGAATTTAACCTAAAAAAACCCAAATCAACCCCAACACTAACTCAAATAAAATCCTTCCATGTTTGCAGCAGAAATGTTAAGAAAGCCCTCCACTCAAGAAGACTTGGACTAGTATCAACAGTCTACATCGGTTTTGCAAAAATAAACCTGGCTCTTGACCCTAAACTATTGTTCTAGAATGATGACTTTTAGTTAGTGAATGCAGTATTATTCAGTGTAACTCCTTCGAGTTAAGTCACAGAGTTACCTAATACTCCCTTGCTCCTGTGCCCTCCACAGACATCAGCATGCAGGGTCCTTGAACACAACTACAGTAGCAACTCCGTTGTGGAGAGCCAACATATGGGCTTTGCAAAGCTTGTCACTCTGACTGTCAGCTGGGAAGGAGGATAGTTAATGATATCAAGAAAGTTTTCAACCCTTTTGACTTTTCTGAAATACCTTTTTTTCAACTTTCCCTTTGCACAGACACTTGGAACTATAACTGACCAGACAGGAATTTGAGTCCCTTGAGACTGGTTTCCAGTTATACAGATGAGACAGTAAGAGTAAAAGCTCACACAATTTTTCCATTTAACACCAATGTGTTACGTATGAATAATTTGGCAACAAATTATTGTTCCAAACCCATGTGTGCATAGAACTACCATTTAATCTTAGCTCATTTAGCAGGCCCCCAACACAAAATATAATAAAGTAACTGCAGGAAGCATAAACCTAACCAAGCTTTGTCAAGCTGGCAGAAAATAAGGTGACCAGAAAACACAGAAAGTGAATGAGCTTCAAAAGCACCTAATTAGCAAGGTTCAGAGCAGAGATCAGAAAGCTGGCTTGATTATGTAATATGTCTCTTGGCTGTTTATAAACTTATGCGGAAAGGGATGATTTCATATTAGCAGAATATATCTTTTTTCCCCCAAATTCAGTTAATTTAGTATTAGAAGTATCGAACTACTTTACACAACTTGATTTTATTACAGTGTTAAGGTCACAAAGGAAGAGATGTGTCCAAAATGGCATTGCCTTGGTCATTAACCTTCTTTTGATACTGAGCTTACAATCTATAGATTGCCCAAAACAATCTTGGAAACTTACTTTTGAGTTGGGTAAAATTTCTCCTGTAGCAGACTAGTGTTCTGCTAGCCATCTGCAGAGTGAAGAAATTTTTTTCATTTAACAAAAAAATTATTTGGTTTAGTTTCATTCATTGCCCACCTATCCGGAGTTCATACATTTCTCATTGCTGTTCCATCAGACTTTTGCGGTTTATCAGTATCGCCTTTCTCTTTAGTAATTTATTTCCTTGTACATTCGAGATTATTTGGTAAAGTCCTTTTTGTCTAAAGTGACAGTCACTTTCTGCAAGGTAGGCTCAGTTCCCAGCCTATACCTGGCCCCAGCTAGAGTACTACAGCTCTTCCATAGGTCAGCAGTGAGAATAGTGAAATGCCAAGCTGGGGAGAAATGCTCTGATTCTGTGCTGCATGCCCATCCTCTCCTCTGAGGCATAACCACAGGAGTAAGCAAGGAGCAAGAAGTCATTTCCACCAGTCATACCTTCCACAAGCCTGTTCCTGCCAGCCTCCATCTTGTACTCTGAAGAGGAGCAGCTGTGGAAATGTAACAAATTATGCCAAAAGGTGCAGCATGTCCTAGCATTCAGGGCGTTTGGCACTGCTGCAGCACTTAACTGCTTACGACTTTGGTAAGCCACACCAGAGGCATGTAGCAATGTGATCAAACCAGCACGTAATTTAAAGGGAGCACAACTCTTCTATCCTCTTTCTTCTACCAAGGAAAATTAAGGGTGTTTTAGCCTGACATCTCAGTAAGACAGAGGAAGTAATTTCCCCTGTATTTTTACATCCCAGAACTTGAAAAAACCAACCAACCAAAAAAAACCACCAAAGAAACCAACCAACCCACAAACCCCCTTTCCATTAATTTCTCTTCCTTTTCCCTGTGTATTTAAACAGAAGCAAATTAAGAAACAAACTGATACAAAAAACAGACAACCAGATAAATGTAAAGATTCCCTTATTCTAAATGGGCAGCAGTGTTCACCTTCATGAACCTGTATATTCATTAAAATGAGCACTCACTTTTAACCAGCTTGCTTGTAACATATGTCCTCAAGTACTGCTTCCTGCATCCTATTCATACACTACACTGCAACTAGAATTACTCATTTCTCCACCAGCATTTACATGCTACTATAACATTAACCTATTTTCCACTAATATCCTCATTTTACCATTCAAGAATTGTGGCAAATAGAATGCAATAGTTTTTGGTACTCAAGGCCTGATTTTCCAAAGGATGTGACATTACAGGGCATTTCAGATGGTCAAAGCACAGCACCTGCTCACTTGCGCCTGCCCTTACATCAGAAATTCCACAAATCAGATCCAGATAAGCAACAGAGTAAATACAACAGTGAAGTCTGGTGGAAGACGCTTGTTCCGTAACAGACATTAACCCAGTTCTTAAAGATAGTACTTAACTACCTTGATTACACATGAGAAAATTCCCTTCCTCCTATGATTCTGCTCTGCTGATCAGTTTCTGCCAGAACTGGAACACAGGATCTAAGCGCTAATTTAGTCTTCAGAAGAGTTCAGTTCTGTCTAACAGGAGAAAACCCAGTCTTGTGGGGAAGAACTACTGCAATAATTTAAGTAAAACATTAAAGTAAAAAACAGCATTGGAAAACATTTATGCAAAAGACATGAGGTAAGCCTGCAGAGCAACCTCTGTATTTAACCAAGAAACAACCAGGTTCAGGTTGTTTCCTATGTAATTCAGGTTTCCTATGTAATTCAAGGTGGGAGAAGTGCCTGCAGGAAGAAGCGAGAAAGGTTCTTAAAAAAAAGAAACTCCACACAAATCCACTGTGCATCATCATATTTACAATTCTAGGGCTATCAGCAGTGAGCATTAGACCCAGGGCTCCACTGCAGAGATTTCTGAACCGCCCAAGCCACAATGTTCATCACCCACTCCACAGGCTGCAGCTGAAGGAACCAGAATTAACGCTTTACCCGTGAATCTCTGCAGTATTTAGCAGTCACGCATTGATCAGCTGTAACTTGAGGCATTTTGCCTATAGCTACCTTTAACACTGCACCTCTGCAAATTACGAGTACAAAGTAATACAACACATAACAGTAGTTGCAAAGGTCTAGGTAATGGAAACTGGGTATATGCCATCAGGAACTTCAACTTTCTCTTTTATTTCATATGAAATTAAATGTAACCACACAACATTTCCATTTCCAGATGTATCAATACTGAAAAAACAAACATCCCACCAGTGTCTCTTAATTCTTCTCAGAATCCATCAGGTAGGGGTTAAATACACGGATCTCCTCAAAGTTCTCATGATAATCACCTCCCCCTAGATAACCTGTTAGAGCAGAACTAACAAGCGTGAGAGATTCACAAAAAAATAATCGAGAGGAGGTGGCTATTTTATGTAACTGCTCGGAAAATTTATTAACCGATGATAATGTGAGATAATTAATTACCATAAGACTGTGTGAGCTAAAGCCATGAGACCATCACCAGAAAAATGCACCCAGCCATTTAGGAAGCATTTCAGTGGCCAACAGCTTGAGGAATACCTGCCTCTTGTCTCCAATTCTACCCTTTGCACTGCTAGCCTGCTGTTACAGAGAAGATAAGTGGCACAGAAGAGTATGTCCTCAAGGGCTTCCTTCTTTAGTGTGAAGAACAGAAATAATAAAATTAGTCCAGGGCTTTAAAATATTTACATTACTTGAGATCAGTGCAATCTGACAACCTTCAGACAGAACTACCTCAGTAGGACTGCATCCTTCCATAAATCATTCCACTAGTTATTCAGTTTTACAAGTTTACACGCAACCTAATCTTGGATTTGTCTGCCTATGAACAAAGGAGTCTTGCAAAGCTGTTCCCTTTCATGCACATGAAGAAATACTTCGGGAAAAAATAAAAATCCTACTTTCATGACAAGGTATTAACAGCTGCACCAAATGACTGAAAGTCCAGCTACCCAGGGTCCTGGGACAAGTGGCAAGCGTTCACACACACACAAAAAAAGAACAGTTTAAGTAGAGGCGACCCTTCACCGGAGTTAACCTGCCACTTCACAACCACCATAGCCTGGGGCCATCCTGAAATGGAAACTACACTCAGATCACTGCGCTTAAAAGCCGTTACGCCTCTCCGCACTCCGTCAGAACTCTGCCGAGACAATTTACAGCGTCGGCCACCCCAACACCACTTAGTACAGGTTTTCACAACTTAAATGCCTGAGAGGCGAGAGCTGTTTTCTCCCTCTCCGCCCTGTACACTACCCGGTAACTCCATTCAATCACTGCTTTCCCACAACCCTGGCTCACACCATCTCCCCCTGACGCCCTCTCCGAAACATCCCGCCGCTCCCCACGGCGGGCCAGCGGCCCCCAGCATTGTGCACCGCTCCCGCCGGGCCGGGCCGCTCGAACCCTGTCAGCGCCAGCACCACGACCCCCGCGACATGCCGCGCTGGGGTGGTTCACCACCGGCAGAAATCACACGGCCACCATCCACCTAGGGGTCCACCCAGCACCTGTCTCCCGTCGTCGGGTCCCGAGGGGAGCAGCCGTTATAGCCCGGCCAGGGAGAGCCGACGGCTACTCAGCCCCAACCCCACCGCCCCTCCGCATCGACGCCCGCCCCTCCTCCAGGCCCCACGGGCGCTGCCGCAGCATTCCCCCCGTCACGTCACGTCGCCTCACCGCTCCTTACCGCACCTACCCGCCGGAGCGTCGCTCTGTCCCATGCCGGCACCGCCACTGCCGCCGCCGGGCGCGATCTGCTGCCCGCCCCCGCCGGCCCCTTCCGCACGGTGGGGGGCTCCGCCCCGGAGGCGCGGCGAGGGAGAGAGAGCGGGGGGGCAGGCGAGCGGCCCCGTGAGCGCAGGTCGAAGCCCGGCTGTTGAGGGGGCGGCGGCAGAGGAATGGCGCTGACCGGACTGAAGGGAGGAGGAGAAGGGGGGGCGGGGGAAGAACGTCCCCCGCGCGCGTGCACGCGCTGCGCCCCTCCCTCGCGTCACCGCCGGCGGTCCCGCCGTCTGGAGCAGCCGGCCCCTCGCGGCAGCACCACTTCCCTCCCACCCCTTACCGCCACCGGCCCCTCGCCGCAGCACCACTTCCCTCCCATCCTTTACCGCTACCGGTCCCTCGCGGCAGCGCCACTTCCCTTCCATCCCATCCCTTACCGCCACCGGCCCCTCGCCTCAGCCCCGAGTTTTCCGCAGCCGCTCGGCCCCTCGTCTCAGCCCCGCGTCGCTCACTACCCACCAGCCCCTCGCCTCAGCCCGAGTACCTCCCGTTCCCCACCACTCGCCGGCCCCTCGCCCCAGCCGTGTGTCCGTCCTGTCCCTGTCTGCCGCTCGGGTCGGGCCATACGGATCACCAGGACGACGGTTTTAGTTTTGCCTCAGCCGCTGGAAAAAGCCAGCAACATGGTTGCTCCATCTCTTGGCTTCGGTGAGTTTTCTGCTCCCTTTGGCTCAAGGCCGTTAGTAGTGTCCTTCAGCAAAACAGTGTGATAGGTGCCTACTTGAAACGGTGAAAGTTGAGGGGGAAAGGGCCAAAGTACAACTGGAAGGGGAAAGCGACTGCCGTGCCTCAGTGGTGAGGGCCTGAGTGGGCCTTCCATTTGACAGCGTGTTTTGCTGCACTGCAGGCTGTGTGCAGCCCCCCAGTGGGGGGGGATGTGCCCAAAGACAGCAAACGCTGTTGCAGGTAAGCCTTGCGATACTTAGGCCAACCTTACGGGGTCTTTTTCCAAGGGAACTTTGAACTCTGGTTTGGTTGTAGGATCCTCTTCCTTCAGTCACACACATGCATACCATTACAGGGTTAAAAATCCCATTTGGAACGCATCAGATTTGTCTCTTGCATCTCCAGTTAATCGCCCTTTCTTTCAGAAACATGTAACTGTTTTCCACAACTTTTACCCTTGTACCTGCTTCCCTCCTCAGCTATCATATCTCAAAGTCAGCTACTGATGTCTCTCTTTTGCTGTTCTTCTTCATTTTAGTATCCTCAAGATGTGCTAGAAATCTTTTGTCATCTTCTAAAAGATATCTTCTCCCTCTTGTTCCATTCTCAGAGATGAGGGAAGCAACCCTGTTATCTGCAGTGCATTAGGATATCTTTTATTCTTTCTCATTTTTCTCAGAAAACTCTTTCCATGGCTCTAAATCACCACAGTTAGCTCAGGAAAAAAACAAACAAAAAAACATACAAACATATTACAGCTCAAGCAGGCAACATCCAAAAGGGCAAATAACTCCCACCCAAACAATCCACTGCTCTGAGCTGGTTTCTCAGGACTCTTCCTTTCCCAGCCTCAGTTCCTTTGCAGGGCAGGATGTACTGTAGGACATCCAGATAAGAGAAATACACATGAGCACACCAAGGGAAAAGACTGTGACTGCAAAGCCCAATCCATAGCCAAAGTTGTTCTAGTCCTGTGGTGGTGGAAGGGAGCTGCATCTCAGTTGCATGGGTTTTTTTGAATGGTTTTGAAAGGACTGAACAAAATTAACATAGTTAAGCATTAACTTGCTACTACTTACCCTGTAAATAGTACAATGGCTATTTCCATTTGTGGGCTGACTGCTGTGGAAAATTCAAAGCAGTTTTGCTGAGTAAACACACAGTTAAATTAGGGATGACAAGATTTATAATAGTGTTCAAATACACCATAAAAAAACCCAACCAAACCAAACAAACAAAAGCACAAAAACCCCAAAACCCAACAAAAGAACCCAAACACCTTACAAACTTTACTTTGCACTGGTTCACTTTTGAAAATAGTGGCATATGGAGTAGGAGATATGAGCCTGAGCTAACAAACTCAGAAAGTAACAATTGCAGTATCAGCCTACTTTGACTGACTGGGGATGAATTTGGGTAGGCAGGAAAAGTGTCTTCTGTCAGTCAGGAAGCCCCCAAGACAGTGTATCTTGGGTAAGGCAATATATTCCAGAGACTCATGTACGTTTTCTGTCTTTCACACACTTCCTTTCAGGAAGTCTGAGAAGTGGCAAATGGGAGGCACTGCTGTTCCCCAGAGGAGCTGGAAAGCCTTCTCAGGAGATGTGTTTTACAGGCCAAGTTCTCACACTACATCTGGGTAAGTCTCAGCAAAGCCAGTGAAAGAGCCAAGTGCACCTAGGGACACTTTAGTGTGTTCTTTTACTCTGAAGACCTGTGGGGATGAAAACCAGAAGAACTGTGCCCTCCACTTCAGCTGGGCTTGGACAAGAGCCCCGAAGAACACACAGTAACCTCAGATTGTGAAATTATGAAATGTATTAGAGAACACTCATGTTTTCTTGGTATCAAAAGAGAGGCCATTATGTAATACTTGCTACTGAGGGGAGGAAAAGGACGGGAACAGGAATGTCTACTTAGTTTCATGATTACAGGGTAAGTAGCAGCAAGTTAATGTTTAACTATTTTGTTCAATCCCTCAAGACTGGTAAAAAAAAATACCAACAAATAGTGGAAAAAGTCTGGAGTGGTTTTATTATGTGATACCTATACCACACTATGATCCAATTCACTGCCCTTCAAAGCGAGGACACTGGTGCTGTTTGAAAAATAGACACATAATTTCCCACCCTGCCTCATATACAATTGCCCTGGTAAAACCACTGACTGTTCCTGGCATTGTGTGTTAGAAAGTTACAAGGAGTCATGCTTGACTAAGCTAAAAATATGCTTGCTTCATGCTGGGCTGCCAGGACAAGAGCATTTTAGGGATGGTATGTCCTTTGCGATCCCAAAGCACAAATGTCAGAATAAAGTGCACACAGCTACTGCCTGCTGCTGCCACTACTCCCCCACTGTTTTGCGTAGTCTTTGTGCCACGCAGCGATAACCAAGTAAAGCTTGTGCTGCTTTTCTGCAAGGCTGATGGGAGTGGGCTGTGCGGCTCTGGTGAGTAGTTTCTGTACTGTAGCGTACAGCGTCTCCTCAAGCAGTTTCTATACCCTCTGCAGGGTCTCCTGCCCACCGCAAGAGTCTTCATTATTTCCTCAGGCTCCGTCCGTGTGAGACGGGATCTTTTGATTTATTACGGGCCGCTGCGCTAACTGCCGCTGCAGCGCGAAGCAGAGTCCTTGCGCAGGTCCCCCCTGCCCCGTGGCTTGACTCATCTCCACGAGAGATGGGGAGCACGGAGACTCCCCCGGGCCCATCTGATAGCGGCTGATGTCTGGGCGGCCTCTGCGCGGCCATGACCGCGCACGGAGCGCAACGAGCGCCCCAGCGACTGTCTGTTGGGGAGAGACGCCGCCGCTAGCCCTCGCAGCCTTCTAGCACCGCGGCTGCCCGCCAGGCCCCACCAGCTGCTACAGCGCGCAGGCGCAGCGGACACCGCCCGTCCCTCGGCGCCTGCGCGGTATTGTGAGCGGCGGCGATGAAGGTGGCTGTGGCGGGGTGCTGCCATGGCGCTCTGGACAAGATGTACGAGACGCTGGAACTGCTACAGCGGCGGCACAACGTGCGGCCCGACCTGCTGCTCTGCTGCGGAGATTTCCAGGCCGTGCGGAACGAGGCGGACCTACGCTGCATGGCCGTGCCCGCTAAGTACCGCCACATGGAGACCTTCTACCGGTGAGCGCCTCTCGGCTCGGCCTGGCCTGCCCTTGTCCCGCCGGGGCCCGGCCCTGTCCGCTCCGCTGCAGCAGCTGCCATGTCTCCGCAGGTACTACTCTGGCGAGAAGAAAGCCCCGGTCCTCACAGTGTTCATCGGCGGGAACCATGAGGCGTCCAACCACCTGCAGGAGCTACCCTATGGAGGGTGGGTGGCTCCCAACATCTACTACCTCGGTAGGACTCCCGCCAGAGTTTTCGCTCCCAGGCTCTTGCCCTTTTCAGGCCACACTCGTAAGCAGCCGCTCACCCGTTTTTCCCTAGGTTATGCGGGCGTGGTGCGCTTCCGCGGCGTGAGGATCGGCGGCATCTCGGGCATCTTCAAGTCTCACGACTACCGAAAAGGTATGGCGAGGCAGAGCGGGCTTGTTGGGAGAGGAGCACTGAATCCGATCGCCGCGGCAACGTCTACCTGTTTCTCATACCTGAACTAGTTCTTATACTGGAAACCTCTGTTGACTCAACACACATTTAGCTGATGAGTCGGTAGCTGCCTGGCCACCGCAGTAGAACGGCATTTGAATGTGGTTGGTGGAACAACCTTGATTTTTCTGTGGCAGTGTCCTTTTAGCGTGCAATGCAAGACCATTTAGTTTTCTTTATGTGAAGTTGTTAGTTTATAAGTGTTATATTGTACAAATATGCTGTCTTGAATTGAGGCTTAATGTCAGTACATCTTGAGATCAATTTTTTCTGTTTATATATATGTATATTCAAGAGCCCTTTCTTGGAAGGGCCTCTATCAGGACACAGAAATGTCACAGATGATAGTTTGTGTGACAGAATATTGCATGTGGGAGATGTGGCTTCTTTGACAGTAATGCTAACTACCAAAAAAGGCATTTTTTCCCTGGTCATTAAGAGTACACAGGAGCTCTGCTAGGTGTTCAGGTTTTTTGTCCCAAGGCATAGCTGGAGATTTAGGTGCCTTTTGACAGGGTACGTGTTTGCACTTCCAGAGTCTGTGGTGCCTCTGGGAAGTTACATGCGTGTTTAAGCTGCTGCTAAATCTGTTAAGCTGTAGTTTCACAGTTGGTGGCAGGACTCTTGAAGAAACACAAAAAAATCACAGCTTTTGTGTCCTGAGTCAGGAGTCAGATCTCCTGCAGTGCTTTGCTATCGTTCAGTTAACACATCTTTCTGAATGGTTATATCCTAAGTTCTGATCACTGACCAGTCCAAGAGGCTTGCTATGTACTCTTAACATGTTACTGTTGCCTTGTGTTCCTTGGCAATGCCATGTTTGCACATGTAGCCATGGTGTTAAGAGATGCACGTGTCATGACTGTGCAGCAAACGGCTCTCTCCATGTGTGACTGCATGTGGCTGTGCAGCATAGCTGTGGAGGTAAGGGCTGTGGGGAAGGAATGAGGGGTATTGTCTCACCAGAGAGGTACAAAACCTCATTCAGGAATTAAGTACATAAATATTTCTGCCAGAAATTATTTGTTTCATACAAGTCCTGGGGTTTAAATATTGGAGTCAAACTCCTGTTTTTCCTTTCCACAACTGAATTGCTGTGTTGTCTATATTTATGAAAATAAGACATAGAACAGAAGAAATGCTCATTGTTGTAGATACATGTTTACAACATACTTGCATCACAAGTAAAAGGTTAGCAGCCTGTTGGTGTAAGCCTTGTGTAAAGGGAATACGGTATCTCCTTTGATTGTTGGCAGCCTCATATTTGGAGTTGCTCTGGGTGTCTGTGACTCCAAGAGGCTAGCCTGCAAACAGTGCCAGGATGGAACTATTGATTCAGTCACCTACTCTTTCTTCCCACCCCACCCCCCTTGCAATGTTTCAGGCCACTTTGAGTGTCCACCATACAACCAGCAGACAATTAGAAGCGCTTACCATGTGAGGAATATTGAAGTCTTCAAACTCAAGCAGGTGTGTGAAAATTTTTATCTTTTTCATTCAAACAGTGGTAAATAATTTTCATTAACTTCAAAGTAAGATGTTAAAGTTACTTTGTATGCTATTGATAACAAATCTTGCTGACAACTCCCAGCTTATTAGGACACACCATTTTATGTTGTGTGTTATGCTACTATTGTTCCTGTTGAATGTCTCCTCCAATGCTTTGTGTAGGAGTGCAAATTTGATCTGAATCAGGCACTGGCAGGAGTGGATGTGGTGTTTTGTTTTTTTTCTTCTTCTTCAAATTGGATAAAATTCACAGAAAGGGAGGTAGTCCAGCTGTTCCAGATTTCTCTTAGCTTTAGGAAGATGGATGCTACCTTGTCTAACGTGCAGGCTGGTCGGTAACAAAGTTAACTGATCAAAATTGAAGCGGCTGAATAAGCTAATCCCGAAGTCCTGTGGCAGAAATATTTTTTACTCTAGGGCAAGAAATTCAGAGGACAGAGTAGTTTTATTTTTGAGCTATTGCTTACTCCCTGCTTGGTCACAAGGGCTACTCCATTGGGTGCAGGATGTGGTGTCACACTATGTAAGTGTCTCATGGATGATTATTTAGGTTGCAGTTGCACACTCAAGTGTTCAGTATATACGGGGATGCTGAGCACAGGATAAAAGTTTGCTGTAATTGTAAAGTGTTTGATACATTTCACTGTAAGTTTCTTTGGATTTGAGTTTCAGCTAGAGGTGTTCTGATGCAGCTGATGGAAATGTGCTGAATATTGAACCAAGGCATGCCTAAGACATTGATTAGGCTTCTTTGAGGAAGAATATTGTGCTTATTTTTAGAAGTTTTGGGGGAAGAAGAAGCCTTAGAGAGAGAGGTAGTGCTACACCTGCTTGCTTTGAAAGTGAGGGTGTTGGTTGCAGCTAACTCATTGATTTGAGGTAGAACATGTTACAGACATTCTGTCTTATGCTATGTGTTTTTTAAACTTATGTATTATGTCTTTTATTTGTACTCTATGCATTTTGGCTTGACAGTTAAAGCGTCCAATTGATATATTTATGTCACATGATTGGCCAAGGAGCATATATCACTATGGAAACAAGAAACAGCTTCTGAAAATGAAATCCTTCTTTCGTCAAGAAGTGGAGAGCAACACCCTAGGAAGTCCGGCTGCTTCAGAGCTTCTTCACCATCTGAAACCCACATACTGGTTCTCAGCACATCTTCATGTTAAATTTGCAGCTTTCATGCAACACCAGGTAAAGAGAAGGGGTGGGAAATCAAAGATGTCTGTGCCCAAGCACATCTTAGAATTCCAATGCAAGTAATTGTGTCCAGAGAAGCAGCTTCTTGATGCTTTTGCTTAGTTCCTAAAACTCAGCTTAAACCTCAAAACATTAAGTGGTGTTAAGGCTCCTAGCTTGTGCAAAGTACAGAGATGTTCTAGATCAGTGGTGTAGCTACCTGATCTTCAGGGTGAGTGTGAAACAGCTAACATTGCACTTGAAACTCCTTGAAAAGCACTGTTTCCCACTTTAGTGGTGAGAGAGACAACTTCAAGGTGACAAAAAAGTGACTGAAGCTAGTGGTTATCTGGGATAGGAGGATGCTTGTAATAAAGCTTGGCAGATGAAGCAGCCTGGTCACCTGTCAGCTGAAACTTCTCTTGGTTTATGTTATTTGAGTGAAAACCCTGTACCTATTGGTTGAAGCTTCTCTTAGTTTGAGTTGTTCCTGAAAGTGGTGTGACAAGTTACTTAGCTGTAAAAATGTAACTCTAGACCCTCTAGGTTCACAGGTTTGTTTCCAATTGTGCTAAAGTATTTCTTTTTGTTGAAGGCTAGGTGTGCTTAGCTGCCTTGGTTAAAGATAAACTGTGTCTCTTGCTTTATCTCGCTGTCATCTGCATCCAGCTTCTTGGAGTCAGAACAGAATCATCAAATCACTTCAGCTGGAAAAGATCTTTAAGATCATTGAGTCCAACCATTATCTAACTCTACCAAGTCTGGGACTAAACCATTGGCCCTCAGCACCACATCTCTGCCTCTTTTAAACAGCTTCAGGGATGGGGATTCCACTAGCCCCTCAGAGAGCCTGTTCCAATGTTTGAGAACCCTTTCAGGGACAAGGTTTCTTCTAATCTCCAACCTGTACTTCCCTTGGTGCAACTGGGGAGAAGAGACCAACTGCTATGTGCTTCAATCTCCTTTCATGGAGTTGTAGAGAGCCAGGTCTTCCCTCAGCCTCCTTTTCTCAAAACTAAACAATCCCATTTGCTTCTCACCAGGCCTGTTCTCCAGACTCTTCACCAGCTTCATTGCCCTTCTTTGAACCTGCTTCAGGACCTCAGTGTTTTTCTTGTAGTGGGGGCCCCAAAAATGAACACAGTACTCAAGGTGTAAGACTCTTGTTAGAATTCCAGTCAAGTTTGTCTTTCTCTTTGTCCTTCCATCCCTTTCTTATAATCCTATGCTAATTTTATATTCCAGGAAGTTCTTTTTCTTGCTTTTAAATCTTTCTATGTAATTTTAGAATGGTCAGATTTCATAAAAACGCTGATGTTGTGTTAACACTTTGTTTTCTAGACAAACTCCCAAGAAGAGCTACCAAAAGCAACAAAGTTTTTGGCTCTGGATAAATGCCTACCACACAGAGACTTCCTGCAGGTAATGTGCAGGTGGTTTTCAGTCTACCAGTACTCATAGGTGGTGTTAAGTGCTGTGCTTAGATATAAGGTGATGAATAGTTGTAATAAATGGAGGAATTAGAAAGAAACTAGGGAAAGTGCATGTATGGAATGGTCTTTAATACTATCCTGGAATAAGCAGACCTTGTGTTCTGTCATGCACGCACAGTGTTTGCTTACTCCTACCATTTCCTTCTACCCTAGAACAACTACTTGACCTAATTGGAGGAGCAGCTCTACTTTAACCTGAACTGAATCTCCTCTTGTGGGTTTTTTTTTTCTTTCCAAATGTCAAATCTAAAAAGAAAGCCCACTTTGAGGCTCTTCCTGCACACTTTAGTTTGTGTCAGCTAGCACCTCTTTCTTCAAGTCTGTGTTAATTAATTCGGACAGAATTGAGTCCTAAGCTCAATACCCTAATTTCCTTTCAGTACTGTGAATTCCAGCAGGAACTCATGTGATTTCCTAGAAGAATGGCTCTACTTCTTTTTGTTTAGCTAGGAAGGGCAGTGGACAATTAGGTCTAGGCTGTGGAAATTTTTCATAGAAGTGCCAAAATGATTTGCCATGAGCAAACCTGTCATCATGTCTGTGGCCTGCGTCTGCCGTCTGGGCTGCTATATCTGAAATCTCAAATGGGTCAATCTAAAATCCTTTGCTATGAGAGGGAGCTGCAGACAGCATATTCTTCAAATGCACTCAAGTGTTTTAGTTGTCTTACTTTAAAGTAGCTTTTATTTGTCAACTTAAAGGGAAGATGATCCGTTATCTATCCTTTAGATGTGTGGTGGGATCCATCTGCCCTGTAACTACCTGTGAAGATGAGAGAGTATGAGGATGGGCTTTTGCTATACAAAGGTATACTGGGGTGCTAGTCCAGACATAAAATCCTTCGACCACACATATCTGGAGTAGTATTGCCTCCAGCAGAATGGTGATCCATATATGTGTAGCTATGGTTTAAAAGGTATCCTTTTAGTTCTCCTCCAAAACTACCTTGAAGGATTGAATTATTTCATCGATTATTTAAAGCCAGAGAGAGACTTAACTTACTAGTGCAGTTAGGCTTAACAGAATGTTTTTATTCTGGTTAATGTCACTGAAAACAAAGAGGTTTAGGTTTCAATTTGTTGGCAGTTAAAATAGAACATTTCATGTTGATTTAGTTGCTGTGTGAAGACTGCATGTTTATGCAGCAGAATAACTTGCTATTAATTCTTCATATATTTCTGCTTGGAATGTGGTGTGAACTTAGGAGTAGGCAAATTCTAATTTCTAAGTTGTGCAGCTGTCCAGTAGCTGGCAGTAGGGAGCATAGGGAGAAGGATATGATGCTTTTTAATTTCTGTGAGCTAAAATACAGAATTTTTTGATTGTCCTTTCTTACTGTCTTATTGCTATAAACTTTTATGTAGGGTTAACAAGAAAGGGCTTGAGATTACTAACCAGCTCAGTGTACCTGGAACTTAATTAAAATGCTGTACCGTGTGAGTAAGACTTCAAACTTCTGATCAGTTTCTATTTGTCAAGAGAAATAACTCACCCTACATGTTTTCTGTGGGTTTGTTTTGTTTTGTTTTTAACAGATAGTAGACATAGCGCATGATCCTAGTGCAGGTGACTCGCTGGAATATGATGCTGAGTGGATTGCAGTCCTCAAGGCCACCAACAGCCTTATTAATGTGACTCAAAGTTCTTGGAATATGCCTGAGAAGAACGGCCTCCATGCAAGGTAAGTTGCATGCAAAACAGAGAGAAAAGCATGGGTTTGCTGGGCTGGAAGTAAACATATCTTAGAGTTGGGTTTCTCTGCTCTAAATCCTGTAATGCCTGTAGGACTTCTTAAATATCTTGGAAAACAAAGCGGGTGGTGATAACAGCTGTATTCTAGACCATACACCTTTACTGGTCTACACAGGCAGGCAGTTTTGTTCTAGACTTTAATACCACCTTCTGAGATGCATGATGTTAAGATACATGATGGCTGATCCTTTTGCCAGGTACACTGAGACTGAAGGACAGGCTGGATTATGGTAGTAGGTGGATGAATGTTTATTATGTAGGTTCATGTAATGCACAAATCATCGGAGGGTAGAGGGGAACCTCAGTATTGACCAAAAGCAATATAGTTTCCTGACAAATCCCTTGGGAAGTTAGGTTTCTCTTGTAAGATGAGCTTGTTACCCATTTTTGCACTGGGAAATGGCAATACTTTTTGCCTAGCTGCACTTTTAAACTTTATACACTTATTTAGGTGGGATTACAGTGCGACAGAAGAAGCCATCAAAGAGGTTCTAGAAGAGCTGAATCATAACCTCCAGATACCTTGTAACTTCACACTATCAGCTGCTTGTTATGATCCCAGCAAGCCCCAAAAACACATGCAACCAGTTCATATCATCAATCCTCAGACCACTGAATTTTGTGCCCAGTTTGGCCTCACTGATATAAATGCCAGGATCCAGCAAGCTAAAGAAGAGGGCTCAGTACGAGGCGAATACGAAGACGACGAGGAAGAAGAGGAGATGGACAGTACAGGGTCAGCAGAGGAACCCAGTGACTATAATACAGATCATTCTGGACTTTCATCCATTAATCCAGATGAAATATTGCTGGATGAAGAAGGTGGTGATGAAGACTTGAGTACATGTTCTGTAGATCCTTCCCCTGATCATCCTCCTGACTTTTCTGCGAGTTTTTCTGACATCCGGATCATGCCAGATTCCATGGTGGTATCATCTGATGATGCTACGGATTCCATTAATGAGGAACTGGAGAGATCTGGTGAGGGTAAGCAGGTAGAAGAGAAGAGCTTAAATGAGAGACCATTAAAGCGCATGGGTGGTAATGGAAATGGCAATAGTGGCATTAAAATTAAGAGGAGGAATCAAGCTATCTATGCTGCAGAGGATGAAGATAAACCAGAGTAATACTTCATGTGATGTGTATATATAAGTTCTCTCTGTATGTTTTTATGGGAAAGTGCTGAGAACTGTGGTGGACTACTTTTAATGTTACTTGATCTTATTCTTGTTACTTTTTTAAGCTGAAGAGGCTGTAAGTTCCTCTCACTGGGAGGAAGATTTATTTGGATTGAACATCAAAATCCGAAGCAGACTTTTCCAACAAAGTACTTCATCAGAGGATTTAAAGTTCATATATGATCAGTTATTTTGCTTCAGTTCTTGGTTGTTAGAGTATACCACATATCAAAGCCTGTGCTGCTAGACAAGATTCACCCTGCTTGTTTAACAAAAGAACTCTTAAACTGTCACTCAAGTCAAAGGGAGAGGATGCCTGACTTAAAAAGACCAAATTATTTCATTTTATTGCTTTTGTCTTGTTTTATACTGAACTTTTAACACAAAATAGCATATGCAATAACTCTGTGAACTAAATTTGAAAATAGAATTCCCACAGAAACAAAACAGCAATAGAAGAGTTTTTTTTTTTCTGATGTTTATGCCATACAAAAACTTCATGGTCATGGACAACGTGTATTGTCCAGTGTCGCCTTTTAATTACAGCTTTGATAGGAAACCAAGTCTCTTCATCTGAAGCATGATAATTTTATGGGGCCTGTTGAAATGTGCATCTCTCTTCTTAAAAACTCATTTGTGCACTGTTCCCTAAAATTCAAAAACCGTATCCTAAAATTTGAAGTGTACAGAGTTAGGATGAACAGCTTCCTAAATGTGTACATTTAGG
Organism: Indicator indicator; assembly: GCF_027791375.1. NCBI lineage: Eukaryota > Metazoa > Chordata > Aves > Piciformes > Indicatoridae > Indicator > Indicator indicator. The sequence goes on along the minus strand of NC_072022.1, from coordinate 13,594,625 downwards.
CTGTTTTGTGTTTCCATATGAAGTGGTTGATGTTTTTAAGTTGGCTTGAGACAATAATGCCTACTATTATGATTAGGCCAAGTTTTCATCTGTCACTTCAGTAGTGTGTAACTTGCTGAATTCTTACAACTGGATTTGGAAATCTACAAGGTAGCTTCAGCTGTAAGTTCAGCTGAAGGAGAACAGGAGTTGCCAGAATATAGATCCTCCTGGAAGTTTTCTTGGTACTGTTTAAGTTTGTCCTGAAATAGTAGCACACAAATGACACTCTGTTTGGCCTGAAAGGCTGTGAGGACAACAAAACGTCGAGTATTTTCAAGAGCTATAGCACATGCCATTAGACTCCTCAATCTTACAGTTAAGTTCTGTTGGTATTCTGCACTGAACTTTAGGAGTCCAGATGAAGTGGGACATCTCATCATTGAGCTTTAAGAGCAGAGTTAGCTCCTGTGCACTTTTACTCCTCTATATCACAGGCACTGTAAAAAAGAAAGTATCCTGACTGGAGGAAGATACTGGAGTCATGAGTGAAATGGATTGGTGTGTGTGAGTTACATAGCAAGGAAACATTTTTAAGGTCAAGACTTTTGTCTTTAAAATCAATTCCACATTCTGGGATTCATCTTTGTTCCTCTCAGCAGTTCACTATGAAAGGTAGGTGCATAAAAGTATTCAAGTGGTAGAAATGGCAAAAATAATACTCTCCGGAGTTCTGATTAACAGCTTTATACTGGTGGGTTGATGCCGTTAACATCTGGCATGGTGGTCGTGGTGTTTTTGTTTTGTTTTTTTCCTGGAGGACACTTATCTTGTTACTAAGTTATTAGATGGGCCCTCTTAATACTGCTTCTGTATCTCCATGCTTGCTCATTTGTCAAAACACCCACCAGAGCTGTGGTATCAAGTAGTGAAAAATTGGATATGCTTGGTGTAAGCCTCAGGTTATCTGAAGTAGCTGTGAACTGTCAGCTAAATTACTAACAGTAGTTGAGTATCTTGGATCCTTAGGTCCTGGCTCTGCAATGCTAAAATCTTAAGCAGGCCTCATGATCCAAAGGCTATAAAGGAAACAAAGTATTTTAAGTATAAACTTTATTATGAACTTATGTCTCCCAAGAAATCTGAGTATGGTATTAATCTGTCAAATTCTACATGAACTGGAGTGAAGATGTATAGTACATGTCATAGTTTTTTGTTTGTGTTTTTTTTTTTTTTACACTGACTTAAGTTTTTAAAGCAAGTTAATCTGTTGTGTGTCATCCCCAGTCCTTCACTTTCTGCTGAATGTAGTTTGGCTTTCTTGAGAGCTGGAGACTGTGAGAAGATAGAATAACGATTTTTGTTTATTTATTTATTTTTGGGTAATCTTTAAGACTTCATTTGTATAAAGTATTTCAACATCCATTGATCAGAGTGCAGGTGGTAGATAGTGAATATTTTTTTTCTCTTAGTACACATCACGTCTTACCTATATAGTCATTGTGCCCTTTCTTGGAGTTGCTCACATCTTTTTTGCAGTTTGAAGTGTCCAGCTTTGTGTTTTCCATTGTGGATTTTCCCTGTCCCCAAAATCCTCTGCTGCATGTAGGATTCAGCTGAAGCTCTGATCTTGAAGCTTTTCCAGTAAAGACCAAATACTCCAAAAAATAAAAAACACTAGGGAAGGCTGACGAAGTTTTGTGGGTTCCTTAGACCAGTCTTCAGACCTTTTTAAAAAAGAGGAAGTTTTAAAGTCTTTCTGAGCAGCTTTGACTTTTTAAATTTTCATTAGGAAGATCTGGAAAATGTTTGTCAGACCCTCACTTGTGACAGCATCCCAAAGCACATTTATTGTGGTCCCATTATCCTCTGCAATATCTAACAGCTAGCAAACCTACACTTACCTCCCAGGAGCAAAAATTGACAGTGTGAACCCTGATGAGTGTGGTTTTATGTTGTGGGGTTTTTTTTTACTATTCATCCCTCCTCGTTTAATTCTGTTCTTCAGGAGCAATGAGTTCATAGACTTGCTATCCCGGTGCCTTAAGATGGGAAATACAGGGGCACTAATACCACAGTTATCAGACCTCAGATAAGTCTATGGCAAAACTGACTAAAGTCCTGGGATTTTTAGGACATTTTCTGCAAAACCCCAAACCAAAACCAAACAAGCAACAGAACCTGACAAAGAAAAGAACCCAAACCATCTCTGTTCTTCACAGCAAGGCAGAGGAGGGGAAGTGGCAAGCCATACCTGTATCCCACATTAATTAAGACTGTGCTTTGGTAGCTGGTTTCAAACAGTTCTCCAGCTCTCCACATAATTGGTGTGAATGAATTGCCAACACATGCTGGACTCCCACCATCTTTGTTACATTCCAGGAACTCCACACAGGCAAAATCCTGGATGATGTGTCAGAAAGATCTGCAACATACCATGATTTCTGCTAGTGTAGTCAGAGTATAAGATAGATGAAGCTAAACCTGGCTGCTTGTAGCAAAAAAAAGGTCAGATTGCTGTTGGACAGCTGAGAGGCTGTCCTGAAAGCTGTGCTAGTGACGCTGTCTCATAGGGTGCAGAATGGGGACTATGGAAACAGCAGTGGGATGTGTGAGAAGAGTGGTAAGGTCAGCTGCCTTGTTATCCAAGTGAAGCTGTTTGAGTTAAATATAGAATCATAGAATCATTTCAGTTGGAAAAGACCTCTAAGACCATCAAGTGCAACCATTGACCTAACACAACCCTGGCTATTACACCATGTTCTTAACTGCCCTGTCTATGATATACCACATTAGTCTTCCAAGGAGGACACCATTGATTAGTGGCTTTATGGTGTCAAGTTGGTTACTTTGTGTAAATAATGCCTGGGAACTATGTCCTTGCAGACGACCCAAAATAGTGATAGTGCCTGGCTTGTGCTGGAAATTTCCATCAAAGCTAAACAAAAGGCTGCAAGACGACAGCAAGGGCATCAAGAGATAAAGAAATAAGAACTTGTCAACAGAAAAAAACTTATCAGCAAACACTACTCTTTAACATATTACAATATTGCCTTGAGGGCAGAAGCCCCTTATGTACATCACCCCTCTCAGAGCAAGTGCTATCAATTTTTATTGACACTTTTAATTGAAGATAAGCTGTAAATCAATCAGGTATTAGGAGGCTGTGCTTAAACTGTAGTTTGGTGATAAGAAATTGTGTGTCACAGAATGGTAGGGGTTGAAAAGGACCTCTAAGAATCATCTTGTTCAACCCCCCAGGTTAAAGCAGGATCACTCTAAAGCAGGTTGCACAGGAACACTGCCAGACACATTTGGAATCTTTCCAGAGAAGGAGACTCCAAACCTCTCTGGGCAGCCTACTGCTGTGCTCTGCCACTCTCAACGAAAATAATTTTTTTCCTTAAGTGAAATTGCCTGGGTTCCAGATTGTGCCTGCTGCCCTTTGGCCTATCACTTACCGTTTAGCTATTGATCAGCATTGATACAATCCTCTCTCAGTCAGCTCTTTTCCCCATTAAATAGCCCCAGGTCTCTCTGCCTCTCTTCGTCTGAGAGATGTTCCAGCCAGATGAAGTCAGTTACCCACCCAGTCCCACACTAGCCGCTTAACGGAGTGTTCTGAGAGGAGAGCTGAAGGAAATAGCAACGGCTAGGTCAGTCACCTGCGGAGGCACGGCCAGCCTTATCCACCTCATATGCCGAGTACCGGGGCAGGGCGCAGGCAGCGCTCCGCATACACAGAGAAGAGCGCCGGACACAAGCCCGCACCTGTCCCGAGCCTGCGCACATCGCGCCGGGCCGAGCCGGGCCGCAGCGGGAAGCGCACGAGGGGCCCACCCCGCGAATCGCAGTGGCGGGGCGGCAGAGAGGCGCCTGCGCTTTAGGCAGTGCGCCTGACGGAAGGTAGCGGGGTTTCGGCGTCGGCCGATTCGCTGGGCGGGAAGCTGCCACCCCCTTTTCCCTCCTCTTCCCTCCCCGCCCGGCAGCGCAGCGCTTCGCGATGAGGCCGTGCCCACCGGCGGCGGCGAGGTGAGCGTGAGATCGCCGCCGCCGGAGCTGCTGTTGCTGCGTCCGCCAAGATGGCGTGTGTGTTGGAGGCGCCGCTCCGCATGAGCGTCCTCTCGGTGAGTGTCGCTGGGCCCTTTGCCGCCGCCGCCCTTCAGCGCGGCCGCCGGGGGGAGGGAGAACGCCCGCTCCTCCGCTCGCTCGCTACTGGGGCTCGGCCTGACCTTCGCCTTCGCGGCAGGTCCCCGGCACCTGCCGGGCCCCTTTGTGTGGTGGCCCCGGGGCCAGGAGTGGACCGGATGGGCTCTGTGGTGGGCCGCAGGGGTGACATGGGCGTCACCAGGGCGCTCGGTCCCTTGTGCTCCCCGCGTCGCAACTTCACGCCAGCGGGGGTGAAATCTCTTCCAAGCGGCGTTCCCCTCGTTGCTGGGTAGTGCCTACTCTGAATGTAATTTTACTTGCTGACATCGCTTAACACACTTCAGCTGTTCTTGTGTGAATGTTTTTGGTACCTCCGAAACTCTTGCTCAGCGAGAAGAGGGCTCGCTGACGTTATTTGGAGTGGTACCGAGCAGGTTGCAGCAAAGGTCGGGAAGGTCTCTCACAAACGTAGCGGGCTCCCAGCCTGTAGTGTTTTGGAGGCGAAGCGCTGACCTTCTAATAGCTTTTCGGGATCTCCCGGCACGGCCTTGTTGGCTTTTGCTGTAGGGAGGAGGCTGATGTGTTGCATCTGTGGACAGGGCGCTGGCCTTGCGGAAGGGGGTCTGACAACTCTGGCTGGTATCCTTTCCTTGGGGACAGCTGAGAGTGAGTAGAACAGCCAGTGCTGGTTCCTGTCCTGCTGCTCTTCAGAGTTGAGCGCTGAGAGTAACAGTGCGAAAGGTATGGTGTGGATACTGCTTGAAAGAGACATGGGCTTGGACTTTCCCCCCTATTTTTCCTTAAAATTTTTCACTCGGTAAGAGAACTGTATGGCTGATGGTATTGATAAATTATTTTTGGAGACTACCTGAAAAACTTGTTTGTTTAGATATGAATGCCCTCCTACGTATCACAAACCTTGTAGCTGATAAGGTGAAAGCCAGGAGAGTTTAGAAGCAAAGTGGTGGGATCTCTGAAGTCCAGAAGACCTTGGATGTAAATACATAAATACAGTACATGAAAATCTTTTGCTGGTCTCATTTCTTTCCCATTGTATGGGGAAAGCTTATTTGTGGAACTTATTTGGCATCATTTAATAGTATTCTTGGAGACAAAGGAGTCTCGCTGCCTCTAGATGATTCTTCTCTCAGAGTCGTGTGAGACCACAGGCAAGAAGCTGCTGATGCTTCGGACATCTGGGTGGGGAAGCAGAAGTACATTGAGCCCAAGAGCAGATACTTGAAAAAGCAAGGAAGACTTTTTAATTCCCTTATAGCTTCTTTGAAGGAAAACTCATAAGGATAAAATGGGAAAAACCTAATAAAAAGTTGAGCTGGCAAAAAAAAAAAATCCAAAGTGAGATAATTGAAACACACCCTGGCATGTATTCATGAGAACCTGGAGGGAAAATTCCCTTCCTCTTTCCCACCCTTGTTTTTTGGAATGCTTGCCATCTCCAGCTTTGGATCTTCTCAAAGGGAATAACAAATAATTGGTGCATAGATGTTTAGCTTACAAGCATGGTCCTGTTGCTGAGAGTTCACTTTGTCTTATAAAAGAGTTATGGGAATGTTATGAAGGATGTGTGGTTTTGACCGTGTTGAAGTTGTGTGGGACAGTCTTTGAAATGCGTAGATATGATAAAGTTACAGAGAAATATCTTCCTACAATCTTCCTTATTTTTGAGACCTTGTTTGCGGGTGTGTTTCTTGAGGAACAGTAACTGCCCTTAAACTTTCCCTCAGGAATCCCTGGTTTTTCTAAATAGTAATTGAATATGACAGAACTGCATTTTAAGGCAGTGGTGACAACTGAAGTAGACCCTTTTGTATTCCCTGTTAACTTGTTTTGACTTGTAACATGTTACCTACATTCAGCATCATTTTTAAATTACACTTGAACACAGGGTTAACTCATTGTGTGGATGTTGCCCAGCAGTAACATCCTACACGTTTAATTATGATTCTGTGGTTTTGCTGGTATCTTGCCTGATAGGTTTTGTGGACTTACTGCAGCGTTAGCCATTCCTGTTTGTCTGCTATTACATGAATATAAACTCTTACCAGTCTTTTTTTTTTTCTCTCCACAGGAGGTAACGGCAAGTAGCCGCCACTATGTTGATAGATTATTTGACCTTGATCCTCAGAAAGTCCTGCAAGGTGTCATGTAAGTCATCTGAGACACACTTGGGCTGTTGGTTGTGTCTAGGCTAGGTTTGCTTGGATTCCCCTGGAGTTATGTCCAGGGCAAGAAGCTCTTCCTATTTTCCTTTTTTCTTTTTTTTTTTCCCCCTTTTTTTTAAATCTTATTGGAAAATGTTCCTGCAAAGATGGCAGTATGTTTTAGCAGACTATCACTCTGTAGTGTATAATGCAGCTTCCCAGTTACCAGAAATGAGGTTAAACATTCTGTGAGCATTCACATTTTTTGGATTAATTTATTTCTTTTGGCCACCTTTTCCTCTTCTATGTCTGCTGAGACTTTTTCCCTCTTATTCCAGTGCTAAGTCAGTGTACCTGCCTCTTTTTCTCCTGCTGCCATGCCTGAGTGTTGCCTTTTTTTTTTTTTTTTTTTAAGCATGGCTTCTGTCTCTATGATGGAAACTGTAAGCTGAAAGAAAATGCTTCCATAAGAAATTAGTTCAGATGCAAATTATATTTGGGTACTTATGTTGCATGCCAGTGATATGGGATAATGACTGAAAGAGTGAGTAGAGGACTTCTGCTGAACAGGTAGTAAAACTGGTGCAAAGATCTGGTTGTTTTCTTGCTGTCTTTGGGCTATAAGCTTTTCATTGTAACCACATAGCAACATGGCCAGCAAGTTCTTGCCCCATATTGACTTTTGGTGGCTAAACCAGACCTTTTCAGGCAACTTATTGGTTGTGACTATCTGGCAAAATACCAGAAGGACATTGAAGGACTGAATGGATCCAAAAGCTAGGAGTGTTGGTGTGGCCTAGGACAGACCAACGTATTTTCCAGTAGCAGATGAAAAACTATTGCAGAAGGTATTCAGAGGCAGCATATGAAAGTTAGTATCCCTTTGAAGTACGTGAAAAACACAACATATGGTAAGTGTCCTGGAAACTTCATTGGTTGAGCTACTCCTTTACCTCTATGAAAACTTTTGGTATACCTCTGTGACTATGTGCAGGTTCTTAACTGTTCCCTGTAGGAGAGTCTTGTTTTGCTTCTGCCACATCGCCACCTTAGTTCACTACTCAGAAAGGATAGTGTGATGATCTTGGGGCAAGGATATGTCTCATCCTTGAGTGGGTTGACTGAATCCCTCTTTTCTCCTTGGCAGATGCTCTGAGCCCTGGGTGGCCCTCCCTCCCTACTCTCCTTTCTTTCCAAAGGACTGGAACCCACAACCCTTGATAATACCTTCCCTGTCTTTTGAGGTGTTTTTTATACCTTTTGAAGTGTAACTGATTTCCCAGAAACAGCATTTTTAGGCAGTATCTTTGCCTTGGCTAACATCTGAAAATCTTCATCTTGTCCATGGATGTCAGTGGATTCTATGCTGAGATGCTTTTCTTGCATTTAAAAGCAAGAAGGTACTGATTTATTTTACAATAGCTTTGAAAAGGCAGAATTGGATGGTAAGCCCCATATTTGTGATGCTCTGGTTAAAATCCTAAGAGTACTTCCTTCCTGACATGGAGTAAATCAGTGTGGTAGGTTGGTTATTTTTGAATACTGGTGGATGGGTGTAAAACAGTCCCATTTAGAAAAGTATATACATATATATATATATATATATGAAAATGGAATTTAGAGCAGTGTGTGTACAAAAAGGTCCATCCAATATTTTCCTTGGTCAGAAAAATACTACTGCTGTGCTCTTCTTCCTTCGACTTTAAAATATCTGAAGAGATACTGAAGGTGGAATGAACTGATATTTGGTGTGGGGTAGCAGAGGATCAAAGTTCTACCAGAAGTGCGTCTCAGAAGCTTTACCAGATATTCTGCATACTTTGCTGAAAATCTTTGGTTTCTAAGATGTTCTGTTTTGTGTGGGTTTTTTTTTCCCTGCATCTTGGCTGAAAATTTTGATGACCTAGATTTTTATTTTGATTGATGGAACTGTATGAATATCAAGATTCAGAAAATAGGTTGTCTTCAGGGGCTTTGTTTCTTCAGATTGTTTTCGGTGACAATAGTTCTGTTCTTTGTATGCTATTTAAGACACTTGAATGAATAACTCTGGTTTGGGGCTTTTTTTTTTATTGCATCCCTGTAATTGTAGTGAAAACCAACAAAATTTTTACAAAAACCTCTGAATGAGGTTTGATAAAGCTAAAAGATAGATAAATTCTTCTTGAACTTGAAAATCATACCAGTCTAGTTGCAACATTGTAACTTGAGAAAGCTTTTAATTACATATTCTGACATTATTTAAATGCACAAATCTCCGGTGTTTTCTGTCAATTTTCAGAGAGCTTGTACTCAGACTCTTCTTTTGTCCAGAGAGTGAAGTCTTACCAGGCTAGGAGCTTTTCCCTCTTCTTCCTCATGGGAGAACCGAGCAGCCATTTCCCTTTTGTCTGGTACTGCTGTTGAGATTCTTACAAGGATGAGTGCTGCCTTTTATGTTACCTGATAGCAAACTCTGAAATGTGCAAGGCCCACACTTTCATACCCAGGTCTGTATGGCAGTGTATGTATTTACCTTTTTGTTTACTCTCTTTATAAGTGAACAAGCTTAATAGAGCACTTCCCTTTTGTAAGCATAAACTCCACAGTGTAGCCATGCTTATGCCTGAGAGGTCTTGCAGGTTTGCTTTGTGTCTACTTAGGTGCTCCTCTAAACCTTTCATCTTCTATGTTCTACTCTGTGGTTCAAATTTTGTCAGAGATTGCATTCTGCAAGGTCAGCACTGATGCTAAGTATGCATCTATTCAATCTGTTCACTGTTGACAGTGCATAGACTACCTCAAGCAGATATTGTAAGGGGTTAAATGCTGTGTTCTCTCAGAAGCTCTCTTAAATGTTTTGCTGTTATTGGCAGAGAAGCAGAACTGTAAATTCCTGCCTTGCTATAGGAGCTTCATTTGTCCCAAGGTGGTTGCTACAACATCTTTCTGTGCTTTTCAGTGTGACAGTATTTTAATTTATTTTTTTAAATACTTCTGGGTGGTGATTCTTAGACTATCATTGCCTTTTCATTCACCCTTAAGCTCAAGACCTTATTGTTCAGATGCATGACTGTTATGTATGTTTGTCCTCTATTTTTTGGTCAGGAGTTTCTTTGAGAGGCAGTTTGTCCTGCTTCCATTTAGCATGATGCCTTGAAAGAGGCAATATATCATTGTATTGGGAGCGATGTAATTCCAGCTCAAGGGCTGGTTTTAAAAGCAGCCTTCTTTCTGACAAATCTGGCTTGCTCAAGATCCCAACTGTTTCTCATCAGCCTGATCCTTAGCAGTCAGAGGGTGTCATCTCATAAGGCTTGTAAATAATCATATTTGTGGTGCACTAAGAATTCCTATGCTACTGCTTTTTGTGTCCTTTATGGATGTGCTTCTCCAGCTAGCTCGAGTTACTAGGCAAGCATTTTCTGGGCTTGTTGGAGCGTTTATGCCTCAGGGAAATGAAAGAAACATCCTGTATAAATGGTACTTGGTACTGAAGAACTAATTTCATGGTGTACGTCTGTAGTGTCTTCCCTTTTCTTAGGGACCATGTGTAGTGTTGTGGTGAGAACGCTAGTACAGATCTATGCAGTATAGTCAAGTTTTATATGCTCTTAGCACAGTATGATTTTGACTGGTTTAGAATTGCTGTTGATAGGTATGATAGTTGGCGTATGGGCAAGAATTTGCAGACCACTTTGAATCCGATGGGTTTTCAGGATCCACAAGGACTTACGCTGGCAGTGCTGCAGTGGTCAGTTGTTAGGCTTAGTGTTTTGAAGACTCTAAAATGGACATCTTACTACAACCAAGATACTGGGCCTACCTTTGTGGTAGGTTATTTGGTGCCGAGTTGGGGGGGGAGTGTGTGTGTGTGTGTGTGTGTGTGTGTGTGTGTTTTCAAAGCTCCTCTTTGAAGGAGGAAGGTCAGTGGACTTGTACTTGTGTTTGGCTGCAGATGTGTTGTTCTGCTTGCTGTTTTCTGCCTTCTTCAAACAGAAGATAACCAGAAGGTAATCACAAACCACAAAAACCCCTCCCTTACTTTATGTAGCAACACTACTTTTGTGTAACCGATCTTGTACCTCTCTTGTGGTTAATTGCTTGGATGTTTGGAACATGTCAAACAATGTGTTTTACGTCCAGCTTTCTTTGAGTGTTCTTGGATTTGGAAAAAATGTTCCAGGCATGAGTTTAGATGTCTTTGTAACAGTGTCTTGTATTTCTCACCTATGGCAATTGGGATGAGAGCATCAGTGTAGTGTTCCACGCGCATCTGCAGGGAAAGCTCTGTGAAATATGAGGTAGTTTCATGAAGTGGGAAGAGAAGAAATTCCACTCTCGCTTCTAATGGAGAAACAGGTACCCCATTCAGAGGGTACTTTGGCCTCTTGTTCTTCATTGTCTGATGAGCAAACCTTTAAGACTAAATGACAAACAGCATTTGTTTTCACATGGTGCATCCCAAATATGTGTAATCACATTGCCAGTCTCTCACTGGGCACTTCAGAGTCTAAGTTTTCTGCAGGAGCCGTATCTTCTCCTTTGCATATTCTCTTGCTTGAGTTTTCATTGGAATGGCCTGTGGAAACAGAAGTCCTTAGAGGCTTGTTCCTGTCCTGTTTTGCCTCTGTACATTTTTGTTCAATCCTATTATCTCCTAGACAGTACTCTGTAGTACTGTTCAGAAGCAGTAGGGAACTTTGAGGTTTAGTTGGCACAGAACAAGTGATGGATTTTTTTTTTTTTTAAAGTGGTTTGATTTTGTGTTGTTTTTTCCGCCTGTGTCATTTATATGTTGAGGGAAGAGGCTTTTCAGTCTCTTTTGTTGATGCTTTGTGAACTGCAGGATAGGCTTTCTGTGGCCTGGAAATAGAAGCTTGTTCTTTAGGTTGCAGAATCTGATGGAAACAGGAGCAGGTCTAGCTGATGTTGAGAGGGTTCTAGGAGTACTTGCTTCATTTGTGGATTTCTTCCTTGGAAGAGGTAAACTGAGGAATCCCAACAGCTAGGGAAGCTTCTCAGTGATAGAAGATGACATCAAAAGGCCTCAGACATAATTTGAGAATTAAGTAGTGCTCTTTGAAGAGTGGTTTTCACTATAAGAGGTTTTGTAGTCTCAGATAGAAGAAGTGAGATACAGAGGGAAGAGTGGAAGATGCAATAGAAAGAAAGCGTTCTCTTGTCAGACTAAGACTCTTTTACTTTTATGCTTGCTTTATAATGCAGCAAAAGGTGCAAACGCATACTACTACTTCCCCCCTCTCCCCTCCCCCCTAAATGTTATGCATTGTATACATTGTATGAATCCTGGTCTAATAATTAGAGGTAGGATAAACTTTAGGTATACCTGTAACATTTGGCTAGCAGTCTTCAGCCTTACAGAGCTGTTTAATATTTCAAGCCTTCCAGTTGCTGTTCTGAGCCTCTGAAGGAGGACTGATGATTAATAAAGCGGTTTTCAGTGCTGCTTTTAAGAAGGGCATGAAGCCACTTTTCTCCAAAAGTAGTGATGCTGTTACTGTGATGTTTTCAGGCTGTCAGTAGGATGAAAGACAGGGAAACAACTTCTGTCAGGCTATGTGATGTAGCTGGAGAAAATCAAGCGAATATTGGATGCAGAAGTCTTGAGATCTGAGTAAGAATTGACAAACCTTAAGCACAGCTGAATACTCTTGAGCTAAGGTTATTCAGAGTTTAGCTTTATTAATGTATTAGACAAATGCAGAGTGGTTGCCCTGTAAAGGAGGGCAAAATGGAGCAGGTAGCTGAGGGCAAAATAGTCTTTATGCCCGTTAGGGGTGTGGGTGTTATGGTGACTGAACTAGAGATTGGGCTCCAAGGGATGTGTGCCACAAAACTCGCAATGCTGCCGAGCTTGTGATTTGTCATATTTGGAGTTGGATTTTTGTGGTTCTAAGCTGCAATTTCAGATTGATCAGAAAGAGCATAAAAACCTCTCAATTTACTTGCTTTTCCAAAAGAATCTCATTTTCAGTTTGTAGTATAGACCTATATTCTCTTAGGCTAGCTCCTTATAAAAGATTGACGTTTCTAGTAACATTCTAAGGCAGAACTCTGCTTACCAATTAATTTGTCTACAGGAAGATTGATTTTGGTATGTATGCTGTATTGCTGGTGCTGAACGGATAATGTAGATGTGCTGAGATTGTTTTATTTCCATTTTTTTCTTTAGGGATTGTGAAGTAGTAGGAAGGCTAGCTGGTAAAATCACTTGCTAAAGCATACTTCAAACATGGTTTGTCTGAAATGTCCAGTAAACAGTAACAGCCCAGTAAATGTGTAGGCCAAGAGCATTTATCTGTGTATGAATTGCAGACTCTCTGTCCTAGTGAGCACTTAGTAACACTCATGTGAGGAAGGAAACATAGACATGACTAAAGTATATGGAGGTTGATTGCATCATCTTAGCTGATGGATGTTTGGAGCTAAAAATCTGTGCCTATGTTTTCCTGTTGGAAAGACTTTACATTATAGTAATCTAATGGCTAGTAGCTATGTCAAATGATCAGGTTTTGGTGATCTTTCTTGCTGCTCTAAGCTGAAGTGGACCATGTCATACAGTATTATGAGCTCAGATCTGAGAACAGCTATGCAGGTGCTGGAAAGCTGTTTTAAAATATTTTCCTGTACAGAAATGGAGAGTTCTTAATGTGAATGACTTGTAGTGGACAACATTCTTTTGCTCATGAGTGGTGGGCTTAAAATGGGTGGATGGACAAAAGTAACTTAATGAAGAGATGAGTGAAAAACAGTAGCAGGGAAATGTAGTGTTGCATTCTTTGCTTAATGAAATTTCATGTAATTTCTAGTTCAGCTGTGGGATATATTGCTAAATGCTGAAGGCACCGCTTCATCCTGGGAGGGAGGTAGATAAAGTAACACAGTTCTATTTGATGGTTTGGGTCATTCACCTGAGGCAACAGTGATGAAGGCTGTTCTTTTCATGTGGTTTGGCTGTTTCAGGATAGCTGTGAAAAAAGTATTTTGCTGATTTGGTATCACAAAGCAGGAGATCTGTTTCCCAGAGTTCTGTTGAACTGCAGCTGTTTCCTCCACACCTCTCTTTGGATAATTCTTTGCTGTTATGACCTAGTTTATTTAAATAGCAGAGACTGATGCTGAAATGCTGATAATACAGAGCTCTAGCTATGGTTTGGGTGGTTTTAGAATCAGTCAGGGTTGGAAGGGACCACAAGGATCATCTAGTTCCAGAAGTTTACATAATGAAAACTAGTTATACTCCCATCCTCCACTGACTTGAAGCATTTTAAATTTGAGCATTCTTGAGATTGAGTAGGAAATTTTTTCTATTGATGAGTGATCTCATTCAGATTGTAGCACAATTTTAAGAGTCAGTGCAACGGATGAGACAATAAAACAGGCTTGAGAGAGAGGAGTGGGAAAAGCAGCATCTCCTATTTAGTCAATCAGCCCAGATATTTGAAAGGAATTTGAATTGAAACTGCAGGCAAAGATATGGAGAGCTTAAGTGAAGCTTAGTATAGAAGACTAGCATGTGAGTTGACTGATCTAAGCTCATGTGGAAGCAAAGATGTGATACCGGAGGCTTCTTCAGTCTGTCACACACATAGCAAGACAAGTACTGAAAACTGGATTAATTTCAGGGTAGGAATAAGATATAAATAACTCTGACTACAGATGTAGATCACTGACACCACTTACCCTTTTATTTAGTAGATTTTCCTTGGCCTGAAAACTTACAACAAGGTAAGTTGCCTCTCCAAAGAGGGTGTTTCAGATAGGAGTTCAAATGGTTTCCTGTGGCATTGTGATATGGACAAGTTGTATTAAATGATCAGTTTTAGTATTACATGTGTTAAAATCTACTGTTCTGCCTAGCTGTAATTACAGCCATATGCTGTTCTTTTGCAGCACTTTTGATTGTATCTGGTGTCTGAGAGGGAAGAATTAAGACTGGGAACAACCATGGATTTAAGGTTTCCTTCTTTAAATGCTGAGTTTTAGTCTTCATTGTTCTCTAATTGTGTAACAGTTTCAAAGTGTTAAAACTCGAGTTGAGTAACAGTTTATCTATGTGCTCTTTGTTCTTTCCTGTAAAATCATCATCTTCTTTGCATTAGCAGGTATTTTTGAATGAGATTAGAAATCTTGAAACTTTTCTTCCCAATGTAGTAATTACCTTTAAAATTAAGCTGATTTATGGTTTCTGTGGTTTGCTTGAGTTGGCAGGAGTTTTTAACATTTTATTCCCTTGGTTGGACTAGTAATCATGTTAGTGTGCTCCTTGCTGAAGAGGTAAGAAGCAACTCACACACTGAGTAATTGACAGAGATTCAAGTCACAGTAATGTCCCTCTTGGAAATTAGTTCTGCCGAAATAATGATGGACATATTTTAACATGCAAAATTTCTCATTACTGCCTGATTTTTGTTTTGTGTCTGTCTATAACAATGAGAGACTGGGAGGAAGGGAGTAGGAAGAGGCAGTAAAAACTATATAAAGCATAATAGTTAAAACTGAAGCTCCTCAGTTTCTGACTCTCGTCCAAACCAGTCTAGGAACAATTTGCTTACATGATACTGAAACTTAGAAACTGAAGACAGTTTCATTTGAACTATGTCGTTCTCTCAGCTCTTTTGATATTTGCATACTGAGTTTTTGAAACCTTTTCAGAATGTTGCTTTGGCGTCATTCTATTGTTCACAATTTTGATCAGCCTCTGGTAGATATATATCTTCTGGTCTGACAGTGCATTGTTTTGGATGCTTCCTCTGTGTGTGTCATTGTCTTGGAATCTATTGTAACTATTTCATACTAAAAGTGAAAGCATTGACTTGAAGTGTCTAGGACTACTTTTCCTCTGTGATTGTTCATTTCATGTTTGTTAACCTTCTCTGTCTAGGAATCTATTAAATATGGATACCTTACATATTTTCAGAAAACATAAGAAGAGAAAATACTGTAAGATGAAAATACCATGTTTTTAAAAACACAGATAAAACCAAATTCTCACTGAGGAGTCCATGTATCCATGTTGCTTTCTCATCATGCCTTGCAGAAGAGTTGCATGTATCAGGGCTTGCTAGGAAGGGTCTGTTCGCTCTCAGCTGGGAAGTTAGCTCACACCAGTTCAGAGAACTGCATGCTAACAATGCAACACTTGTGGGGTTTTTGTGGGAAGGGTCCCAAAATTAGCATTAGCTTCATGAAGATGTTAAACCTCATTAATTTCTGCTTCGGACAAAGATCGGTGCCTTAAAATGTTTCTACAATTAAAAAATTATATTGATGGAATAGAATGCTAATTTTCTCAGGACTTGGACATTTAAAAAAAAATTAATAGACTAGAAATCAATAAAACTGAAAGGCTATATTTCACTTGTAGACTGTTACATGTAATGCTGCCTCTTGCTTATCTGAAATGGGCTGTATCTGGTGCCTTTAAACAGTTGTACCTTAAGCATCAGAATAACGACATCAACTTCATACTCAATTGGCATGTTAGTTCCTCTTGTAACTCTTGTTGAACTGAATTTGGATGGAAATTAGATTTTTTTCTTTAGTTTACTACATTTCTAAATATTTTGTTTGAAACACCTATACTATGCTAGTGCATTGACAAAACTGGCATGCACTGTGTTTTATTTATAGCTGATTAATTGAACTGATTGTTTCTGGATTCCTATGTTCCAAAAGATTTTTAGAACTGGTAAATCTCATATGATAAGTTTATTTTTTCATCCCTCTTTTCCAAAGTTTGTAGGGAGAAAATAACTTTCAGCTTTTCCAGTTTCTAGTTAACTTCGTAAATTAAAACTCAGTGGTGACAGGATTGAACTGATAAAACTATATTCTTGTTTCTTTAAGAAGCAATAAGAGATGCAAAAAGATGGTTTGGCCCTTCAGAAAGCAGTATTTCCAAGTGCTTAGCTAGGATCTGTGCTGTATTTTATTGTTGGCAGCCTATATTATCTGCTTGGAAGTGTGAATTTATTTTTTTTTCCTCAATTATTGCATTACTGTAAATGTAGGCATAAATTTTGGCTACCAGGTTTGAAATCTATGTGTTAAAGTAATTTTAATTCAGATTATTTTGTAAAATGTTTTTTAATTCAGTTTCAATCTAAACTATAGTATTTAACACACAAGAGCGAAAACCAAAACAAGCAAATGAATCTTAGGACCTCTGACACTGTGATATATGAAAGCTTCATGGCTTTTCTTTTAGCTCTATAGACGGCTACCTACATGAGACTGAGAATCTAAGCAGTGCTGCAGTGTACTAGGTACATGGGTGAGATCTGCATTTTTTCTTCTAAACCTGTTTGTGTGCTGTTGCTTAGAAGTAGGGTTGATACCTGAAAGCTTGGAGCTGATGATTGGAATGCCTGTGTGTGTATCTCCCTCTTTTAGATCACGGCTTTCTCACAGGATAGGCCTAGAATTGCCATAGACTAGTTGTTCTTCTCAAGTTCTCCTTTCTTTGTGCTTTTGCTACTGTTTCTTTATTCTTCGTTGCAAGGGCTCTTTCCCTAGTAGGAAATGGGAACAGTGTGCATGATGTTCGGGCATGTAGTGAGTATCCAGTTTTGGACTACAAATTCCTGAGGTTCCTGTGTTACCTCTTGTAGAAGATAATGATCTTTAACTGCCTTTTTTTTTTTTTTTTCCTCTGGATGAATCTCATGGCATCTTGGATCTGAAATCAGTCAAGCTCAAACTTGTTAGAGAGAGGTTTTCACAGAAGGGAGTTGCCCTCATTTTTTTTCAAGGTTCATGATTCACCAAGGACCTGGTAGACTAAGGCAGCACATGGTGGTACTTACTAAAGAGACTATATTCCTGATCAGGAAAATCTCCTTAAACTGTGACGTGGAATTGTAATTATTGTTCATAGTAAACATTTTTGAAAAGTCTGCTGCCGTTCAACATTGGATTATGGCATTTTAAGCATATTCTTGGTTTCCATATCCACCTGCTTCCTGTATATCAAATTCATTAATTTCTGTTAAGTGGCAGGTTTGAAGAGAAGTGTAGCGTGCAGTTTGGGAGTGCCAAGGCGTAATACACACGCACACACGTGATCTTTGAGTCCTATCTTTGACAGTTTTTGCTCATATTACAAATTTAAAGGTATTTTACTTGTGAGCTGAAATGGTTGAATGTACCTGTGTTGGATTGGTCAGAAATCACCAGTTTTTGATGATTCTTGTCTACCTGCCAAGTAGTTCTGAGGAACTATATGAGCTAGGATGGAGAAACTCACCTGAATCATAGCTCAAGACCGTGACCTTGCTAAACATCACAGTTTGAGTGATGTAGAACTTGGCCATGTTCCTGCCACTTCAGAAAGCATTTGAATTGGATTCATAAGCAGTACTTACTACATAGGAAATGGTTATAAGGTTAGCAAGGCCTTCTGCTGTGAAGTTGGCACAGGAATCACAAAAGTTTGCTGTTGCTATGCTTTTATTTTGGTGTTATTTGTTGTTGCCTTTTAACACAAAATAGTGTAAAATCATCTAAGCACAGCATTAGAATGTCACCAAAATCTGTGTAATTCTTTAGAGTGCTTGGCAAGTGCCTTCTTTGTATGCCTTTGTGGATACATGATATGATGCAGCCTTTCTGATGGTGAGTGTCACTGAGAGGTGACATTTAAGGATAACAGGGAGAGGTAGTCTTTCCCAGAGTGACCTGAACAGTTTAGTACCTGAACCTATCATATCTGTTGGTGCAGTTTCCATTCCTTGGAGAGATCTAATCAGTGCTTCTGCCATTGTTTTGGACTGACACTTATTTTTTTAAACCTTTCAAAATGCCCAGGATAGTGGTTTTTTGTTTGTTTTTTTAACATGCATTCAGCATAGAAACCACTAGAGTACTGTTTGTGAGTTCAGTCAAGTCTTCAAGTCCATTCCATAAGTTTTCTTTGGTTTAAAGCTCAGCCTGTCTTCTGATCTTTCACTTTCTCTTCTACCTCCTCTCACAGAATGACAGAGAGATAGGAGTTGGAAAGGACTTCTGAAGATCTAATCCAACCCCTCCTCCAGAGAAGGTTCATCTAGAGCTCCTGTCTTGTGGTGTAAAGTTGTAACAGGAGGGCCCAACGTTTTCTGCTGATACTCAGCTGCGTAAAACTGTGTGCTGGGTAGGCAAATTCCTGTTAAGCAATGGCTCACTTGATGAGTCAAGTGGCATCCTGATTTTTCTGGTTTTAAGAGGTACATGGAACTGCAGTTCAGTATTCAGCTGCTTTTAATGCTGCTCCCTTGTTGGAGCTCCAAGATCACTACCCAAACTCGAGAAGGTGGCCTCTGTTTGCTTAAAATTCCTAGAGGAGTCTCTTGTGGCCAGGTAACTGTGTGCTACAGGAGAGTGAGTCACGTGGGGAAATACTTCAGGAAAAATGGGCAATTACCTTTACTAATTGAGGTTTATAAAGGTTACGTTTATGCCAGTCCAGGTATTGCCTAATTTTTTTTTTCATAGCTCTAATGAAGCGTTTGGCTTTTTTTATTTATTCTTTTTCCCCTTCTCTTGTAAAGGTCCCTACAAATAGAAAGTTTTCTAGAAATGTGTCATTTTGATTTCCTGAAACTAATCTTAAGTTTGTAGTTTTCTTTTAGGTTCTCTGGATGTTTATCATTGAAGAAAAAAAAAAACAACAAACAAAACCAAACCAACTTTAAAAGATGGTGATGGTTTTTAGGGTACAGTAGTGATTTTCTGTACATCAATGTTAAAAACCATGCATTTTCACAGGACTTCTTGGTGTGTGCAACCCAGTGCTCGCTTTCCAAAATGGTTCCCTTGTTCCCTTACTGTAGTATGAATGAATGCCTTTAATATATTTAACCTTGTAGTAGTGGTCAGACAGGAAAATGTTACTGTTTTCACTTCATTCCTGAGATTCTGGCATACAGATGTTTGGGTATCCTGCTCAAAGTCACGAAAGGTAGCCTGTGGTGGAGATGAGAGTGAAAGCCTGGTCTCTGAAGACTGATAGTTCTTCTTTCTTTTCAGCCTGTCATTTTTTGCACCGTGTGGAATATTCAGTTAATACTTTACCAACATTAGCTTTCCCAACCACTAACATGTTTTTTGTGTGTGTGGTGTGGGGTTTTTTTTTCCTTTTCCAAGTCTATTGAATATATGGGCACAAAGAGCCAGTGTATCTAGCTTTTGTCAGTAATGAGACTTCATGTGTGGTGTGCATGTGAGATAGTTTGGGCTTTTGTTTACTTGAGTAATCTGGGACATAATTGAATCCCAGAGCTCTGGGGTGTTTGCCTATGGGCTGTGGAAACTGTTGATCTGAAGCACTACTTAGTTGTGTAGGTGCAGCATGGACATGTGGAAGACTGCTTGATAAGGCTTCATGGAAGTAGTAAATTCTATAGATTAAGCCCTCAGTACCTCAGCATAATTTACCAGGGTTTGTTTTTCTTTCTGGATTTACAGAGATATGAAAAATGCTGTAATTGGAAACAACAAACAAAAAGCCAACTTGATTGTTTTGGGAGCAGTTCCAAGGTATGTCCTTTGCTACTCTCCTTTTCATTGATGCACAACGGGTCTGGAATAATGATCCTTAGCTCACAGGCACTTTTTGTTTTAACTTTGATTGTAGTCGACTGCATACTTTAATGTAACTGAGACTTGAAATATCTGTTAAATTCATGTATTACAGAACAGGCTGTTGAGTAATTCTTTTAATTTAGAATCTCTAAAGTAGAAATCTCTAAAGTAGTCTTTATTTTTATTAAACTTTATCAGTTCAGGAATGAAATTAATTTCTGACATTGAGGATACTAATGATGGATGAAAGTGTTTGTGTCTTAATCCTGTTATTCAACCAATTGCTTGGTGAGTTCACAAGTGAAAATGTGTAAGGTTATGTCAAAAAGATAATTTAAAAATATTAAAACCCATTTGAGATAATTTGCTTGTCTTCTCTACCTGCTGCAGAGGATTAAAAACCATTGATCATGCTTTATTGCTGAATTACTTCAGCTGATGTTAACATTTTCTGAATCCTGATTCCACTAGTACAAATGTAACAGGTACCTTTAGCTGCTGGATTGCTCACTACAGCTTTCCTTTCACCCCTCTTCTGCAACTTACTTTTAGCCACAATTTGCAGCAATGGAAAAGGAAAATGTTGAGCATTGCATTACTTGTGCTAGCAGAATGAGACACCCCCTCCCCCCACAACTAGGTTCCTAGCTTGTGAAAGCTGCTTCTGGCTTGTCAAAAATGGTTTTATTTTCAGGAAATATCTTCTCATTTACAGATTGTTTGTGTCAGGGCTAGTCCTTTAAATTCTCTACAGATAAGCTGTGGCAAAACCCTCTCTACAAAACTTGCTGAATTGTTTTCCATTTTAATAAAATACAAAGAGGTGAAGAGAAAAGTTCACATGAGATGAAAAGATGGAAGTGGACCTTTGTTGAAGATTATGCAAAGTTCAAGGAATTTCTATCAGCAGCAGGCCAAAAGGGAATCTTACAACTACTGTTGATTCTTATGATTCTCGTTTTAAAAGCAATGGAAGATCTCCAACTTCAAATCTAGAATCTGCCTGTTCATAAATTTTGTAGGACTTCAGGTTCCTTCAGTTAGCCTCCTTTCTGCTGTTACATGTTCTGTGGCCAGTAATGGAAATGCAAAAGAGGTTTTTTGTTGTTTTTAATGCCTTCTGGCTGTCCAAGTAAATTATATGGTTAATCTATAACTGCAAATAAATTACTAGCTTTGGAAGATCTTAAAAGGTAAACTATTATGCTTGTCCTCACCTCAGTACAAGTTATCCTCAAATGACAGGAAACCTGATGTCAAGGCTTTGCAGATTAGAGAGACAGATGAAGGTAAATTGCTTGGTTATTGTGATAAAAGACAATTCTCATTGCCTAAAACTTAAGTGACATTGTCTGCCCCAAAGTGTCTTTCTGAAGGCGTTAGAATTTCCTAGAGGTATTGCAGATAGGCTTAGATTATAAACTTTTTGGATTAGAGAACTCCTCCTATTGTTCTCTCTAACAAGGTGGTGAGAATTCATTTTTTGCTTTTTTTGACATTCCTTCTAATTTATGAAATGGGTGCTGAGGCTATTAAAATACAGGAACCTTTGGAATTTCAGTCTTCAAACCTTTCAGTAAGAACAGGAATAAGCAAGCCAGCCATTTAAAAAAATTAATATTATTTGAAGTCTCCTCTGCAAGGTAAATGAAAAGAACAGTTTTCTTTTTACAGGGTTAGATTGTAGTCTCCTTAGGGAAGTTGATTGTTTTCTGTAACTGCATGCAGATTGTCAGAATTCTGCTGCTGCTTTGTCCTGTGATTCAGCTTCCTGTATGCTCATTTCTTGCTTCTCTGGCCTTCCCTAAGTATTCCTCCAGCAAGCTTTGAGAAGAGACCCTTTAGGCCTAAAGACCCCCCTCAGATTTCTGTCACTCAGCGGAAAAGAAAATGGTATGTTCAAATATTAGAACAAACTCATATGGGGTTTGGAAACAAGTCTAGGGAGTATCTTTTGTTTGAAACTGGGCCAGATACTACTGGTAGCTATGAAGTATCCCTGTTTTAAAATACTAGTCTGCTGTGTGGTTGGAAAGAAATGCCAAGTCCTTTGAAGCTCTCCATACAGGAAAAAAATGCTGGGGAAGAATGGCTGAATCACTGCCATTTCTAGGCCAGTGGCTTCCTGAGTCCATGAGCTGACTGATTAGTGGTGTAATTGCTAGAAAGGGAAATACACCTTTTGTTGTTGTTCCTTTGAAGTTTGGCCTGACTTACGGTTGCATCTTGACCACTTACTCTGAAGAAGATGCTAAAAAAAAGGTGATTGAAGAAAGCTTATAGAATTGCCATGTCTGGACATGGGAACCAGGAAGTGTTGAAAACTGTGCAAATATAATATGCAAACATGATCCTAGATCTTAAGAATGTAAATGTAGCCAGCCTGTGTGTGGATTTTGTTTCTTAAATTATTTTCTGTCTTTTCCTTTCTACAAAATGAGACTTACTCCTTTGCATTCTCATTAGATGCTGACCTCAGGCACCTCTGTCAGGACTTTTTGAAACCTGCTTTATAGTAACTGTCCCAGAAAAGGAAATTTCTGAAAGGTCAGGGAGAAAAAAAGGTATTTAAATGCCGTTATACCAAGTTCTTTCAGTGGCAAGAAACTAGCCTTCTCAAAAAATGGCTTATTCTTTGTACTGTCCTTCAATTTAATTTTAGTTTTCCCAACTCCACCTGACATTAGTGCTAGCAGAAAATGGGGAATTCCTGTTAATTATTGGAGCACTCTTCGCTTCACAGCTCTTGTGCCCATCAGACACCTCTTAGGAGTCTAAGTTCAGTATTTAAAGCTTTTTGTCAGTTGCTCTTAAGTCCTGAATTTCAGGAAAATGAGTGCACAGTTCAAATGTAAGTTTTCTTCTTAAGTCGTCTTGACAGGATTTCTGATTTACCAAAACAATGTCTATTTAGTAGCAGTTACTCTGTAGTGCTGCTCACTCTAAATCAGAACCCATATCTGATGGAGTTTATAAATGGCAGCTAGAAAAACACTTGATTACTGTGAAGTCCAGGCTGACAATCATATTGTCATTGTACTCATTGCCCCTGAACACCTATGTCATAGTGGAACTAAAGATTGTCACTCAAGTGGTTACCAGAACCATCCAGGTGCCTTGCTGTTCTTTGACATGAAGCTGTCATTCCCTTTCTGCTATACACTGCCTTCTGACCTCCTAGGTATGTGTAGCCACAGACTGAAAAAACACTCTGCTGCTTTTTACTGTTGGAGTTACTCAGTCAAGAAGGTTATATGACTCTTCATTTATTAAGTCGAAGATAAACCACAAACCTTTTCTGTGTGGGTATTTAGGAGTAATAGGCTTGTGCATATAGCAAGTCTGACTTTAGTTTGACACCAAGAAGGCATCTGTTAGCTTGTGTCCTGGAAAGCTTGGCTTCATGGCTAGAATACTGAGGAACCTCCTGTAGCTAATCCTGCTTTGAGCAGTAGATTGGACTAGAAGACCTCCAGAGGTCCTTTCCAAAATCTATTTCCTGATTCCGTAATCTGACTTATTGAAGAACTGCCTATGTGTTATGTTTTTCCCTTGGGGTTATCCTTGAATTCAAGCACTCACTCTTTAAGTTCTTTTAATTAGTGGCTTTAATGATGCTACTTCTAAAGGTCTGGCCATCCTTTAATCATAGGAATGCAAGTGTCTGTGTGACATGATGTATTAGGACTTGCCTGAGTATTCAGCTCTAAATTCATAGTTCAGCCAGTATAAGGAAACTTCCTTATATGTGTATGTTTTCAAGGAAAGTCTTAATTCCTTAATTTATAACTTTATATGCTGAAATTATGCATGACAGATGTATTTGTGCGAATGTGTTGTGCTTGGTTAAAGTGATCATGCAAATCTCTTCAGTTACTGGCTGGTTAGGATTAAACACAGCAGTATTGAACCCAGTGCTGTCCCAAAATGATTTAGACAGAAGTTCTCTAAACCACCTTTGGAGATATGCATTGATCCGTAGACCAAATATGGAATTTTGGTAAAGAAAGAACAGCATAGGAATGGATTAGGAGTTAAATTGCTTAGATCTGACATGACTTTTTCTTCATACCTGGGGCAGTAAAGTCTTTGCACTATTTCAGAGAACAAACTTAGCCATCAGCTTCCACTACAGTCTGAGTTGCTAGACAGGTGTGATTAGATTTGGCAATGGCAGCAGTATTTTTTAAATGTTTTTTAGTTTCTAATCTTAAGTTACTCACCAAAAATTAGTTCTTGTGTTGGAAAATTTCTGGTATTGTGAAGAGGAAAGGGCCAATGAATGGTGGGAACTGGTATGAAAACTATTTAACCTCTATGTGTTCTTTTTTTTGAGTGACTGATGGTAAATGATGTTGACTATTTTTTGTATCTGGTGGTTTCTTTTCTCGGTTTCTTTGTTAAATAAAAGGGTGAAAAATCCTTAGTAGCTGGGGATTGTTTTCCTTGATAAAGGATGAAGCATACTGCAGGGATACCAGTTCTGATGAATCACAGAAACCTGGGATTTGATACAGTAATGAAAACACAACTGTACCTTTGGGGGATTTCTAGGTTCACCACTCATGCTTTCTGAGGAGGACAACGGAGCAGTTGGTCAATTTATCCGTTGGACTTGATGATCTGGGAGGTCTCTTCCAACCTGGTTGATTCTGTGTGATTCTGTAATTTCATGATGTGGAATAGGGAGAAGAAATCTTGTCACGGAGGATCTACCCTTTTTCTGGAAAGGATGGCAACTCCTTCCTATCGTTTGTTAAACAGGGAATAAAGCCCAAACCATTCTTAAATGTGAGGGGATGAAGCATGGCTGCAGTTGCTCCTGCAGACATGTGAAGAAAGGTTTCTAGTTTGAGGTCTAGAGAAAGAGCAATGCTAGAAATGCTAGTGAAGTGGCAGATATGAAGCTGGCAATATTGACCATTTTTTGTGTTTTGAGTGTTAAACTGGACTTTGATATGCTAGATAATCTCTCAGCACTTGTAGAGGATCTTTGATTCTGACAGGAATTAGCAGTGATCAGAAATCAAGCTGGAATGAATGAAAAAAAGGCATAAAAAATGTAAGCTCCAAAAAGCCAATGACAACTTTGAGTATTAAATTTATCTGGTGTTTTTTTGTTTATTTTGTTGTTTGTTTATTTATTTCCCCCTCCTTTAAATACTTAACCAGTAAAGGGATAAAAGAAAGTTGTGGTGGTTGGTTTTGGTATTAGGGCTTTTGTTTGTTTGTTTGTTTGTTTAATGGGGTTATTTTGATAGTGTAATTGCATTTTACAGAAGTCAAGGAATCTGTTAAGCTGATATCCTGGGGGGAACAAAATCACTTTAAAATTTGAATCTACTGTTTCTGAGGAAGAGTTTGACTGTTCTAATGAAGCCGGAGGTCTATCAGTCATCATTACATGAATTGTTTCGGCAAAAGATGTCTCAACTACAGAACAAAGTGTGTTGCCTATCTCTTTCCAGAAGAGAGATCTGGTGTGCTTAGTGATTCACAAAATAATTGTAATCTTCTTAGTTTGTTCCACCTTTTATAAGGAGTTCTTGGCAAGATTGTGTCCAAAGCCAGAAAAACGCTAGGATCTGCTCAAGTTGATCTCCATTTTGCCTTCCAGTGTTGCTACCTTTTCACCTTGGTCTGTTTGTGTGTGAAACCATTTGGATACACAGCAGAAACAGGAGGTTTCTTGCAGGTTGAGGTTTTTTGCAGATGGGTATTTAATTTCTTAGAGAAGAGTTGCTGAACATGCAACATGCTGGCACCTTGATATCCTGAAACAATCTGATGAGCCGATGACTTAGGTTCAAGTGGTCCTTCAAGCTGCATGCTTATTTTGAGCTTTTTTCTTTATTTTTGTTTGATATCTTTCTTCTCTGAAATTAGTATTTTTGGAGTAACCTTGTCTTTACTTAGAGCCCTGTAGCACCTCTTTTTCTTGCCTCCTTTTGTCTGAAAATGTTTTTTGGTCGAAGTGCAGCTTTTGTGGCTTGTATCTCTTTTTCTGTTGCTTTAGGATTAAGGGTCGTGTTACAGTAATGAAAATGCCTTTGGTGCCTCTGACCCAGGCAGTGTATGTAAGGATGGAGGTGACAGGCCAAGCTGTTTCAAGAGGTCTCTTCTAACAGGGTGGTATCTCACAGAACCACCCCTCCAAGCTTCTGGTTACATCCTGCTACTGCTTCCTGTGTTGATATTTTTGTGACTGCGCAGAAAACTGCTTCAGCTCAATCATCACAGAGAGTAACTCTCACAAAAAAGCCAGTTGTGTTTAAAAAAGAAAAAAAGGACAGATGAGTGAAGACATGGGAGAGAGAGCAGGACTGCCCCATAGAAGTGGAGAAATGTGTGTACAGCTGCACCTTGCAGTGCTGAAAGTTGGTAACAGTGTGATGGCAAATACTGAAAAATAAGCAAAAGGATAACTTTGAGTGATTTAATGATTGAGGAACCTGCCTGGAGCAAGGTCAGTGATTAGAGAATCTGTCAAGATTCCTCACGGCTCTGGTTCTGTGATCTTCAGTTGTGACTGAAATGACCCACTGACTCCAGAAGTTGTAAGGCATTCAGACCAGCTTGTACTGCATGACCATTGCTGCGGGTGGTAAAAAGTTGTCTACTAGTTGCCAGTTATGTACATCTGCTGAAACATTCATGATCTCTAGAATGTTCCCATCTTGCTTTCAAGAACTCAGACAGCACACATGGACATGGTATTATTAGGTCTGTCAGGCACACTTAATGAGGTGTTTTTATCCAGACTTCTTGGACATCCCTAAAAGAGCAAAGATAGTTATTTCCCAATTCTTTGTGCTGTTCTTGGCTGCACTTCATGTTAGGAATTTGTCATGTACTCAAAGGAGTAGGGATGAGTGCCCAAAACCAGTGGTTTGGGTGCTTAGGTGAAGGAGCTGCATCTGTGATGCTGGTATTTTGAAAGACTTCCCTTGCTCTAGAGTGATGACAGAGATGGAGAGCTGAGGCCCTAAGAGGCCTCCTGTGGTTGTCCTTGATTTATTTTTTTGGTGGTTGTTGTGTTTTTTCTTTTTCACTTCAAATCAGGTCAGGAGTTGGGGCTTGTTTATGTAATTATATGTCTCTTTATGAGGAATAACCCTCACCATGTTACATATCACTGGAACAAGAGATTTTTCTAACTCAGCTATGAAGTACACGTGAATCAAGGAAAACATTTGCAGTCAGCAGAATTGTATTAGGGCTGGTTTAGTTTAAAGGCTGTGCAGCTCTCTATCTTTCAAGTGTCTTTTCTGGTAGCAAAAAGGAAGTTGTTAGTAAAAGCTGTACGTTTAATGACAGCTTTTAAATTGTGTATTTTTATTAGAAGTTTCAGTTTTAAAAACATCATATAGAGGATAACTCAATGAGATCTTATGACATCTTTCCTAATGAGCTGCCAAAAACCCCCAAAACCCCACAACCAGAAAAGAACTATTTTAGAAAGTCTTCTTGGCATCCTCCTTCATGTGCAGATACTAGATGCTGGTCAGTGATACCAAATGGAGTGTAGTCATTCCGTATGCAGTGGCAAATTTCAAAATGCAGGAGAATGGGAAGTCAAGACATGGCTTAATTTTGGTTTTAAGGTTGCTTAGCATCCTCACACAAAAACCTTTTAAAATGATTTTGTCTAAATGAACAGTAGTGTTAGAGTTGGTGATCATAGGCTGATTCACTGATCTTTTAACATGGAATTTATGGCAGATTTAGTAGTGGTTTATAAAGGTAAAATAAATAATCAGTTCAACAATGAGTTTACTCATAAGGCATTGGTCTTGAGCAGAGTGGTAAGATGGTTGAAGCACATTACAAAGCAAGACTGGGTGAAGATATTGCTTTAAGTAATGTATATTTACACATTTCCTGCAAAATAAAAAGCTTACATCATCTCAAAACCAGTCTTACTTTGAAAGACAACTGTTCTAGTCCTATAAATATTTGAACCTGTGTCACATTTTAAAATAATAATTGAATTGGTGTCATTCACTGTGTAAGTTAAAAAGCTTTGAGTGTTAGCATAATTTTATGTCTGTCAGGCTTCAGAGGTTGTGTGTTGATCCCACATGTTCTAATAAAAATGGCTGCAAAAAAAGGATATATTTATTTTTTGCTAAATGGCTTGTGAAGGGTGAAAAATAAGAGTAACTTCAGCTCAAATAGAATGCAGATGTGGCAGTGCCAATGCACTTGGGAGTGAGCTTATTGATTCTGTTGACGGAGAGGCCATGCTGTAGCCTCTCCAAGTGTGCATGTTTGAACAGTTTTAGAGAACGGGTAGCAGCTCGGGATGAGAGCTAGGAAGAGGCTTAGAGTGTTACATGGTGAGTGAAAACATTCATGGTACAAAAAGGGGAATTGGACTTCAGGGGCTCAGTGTAGAAGAGCAAGAATTAAAGAGCAAGCTGAGGAAGACCTTGATTGTAGTCTTCATTTACTTACATGGATAATGTATGTTTTTAAATTTAGACCCCTTACGCTCAGTACATATAATCCTCCAACACTGGATTTAGTTAAGTGAAGAAAAAGTCATGTGATGTGTATAGAACAAGTCTGGGAATATTCATGTGAGGCTGTCTGAGCATTAGAATCAGTTACTGGAGCTGTAAGCTGAGACTACTCGGTTTGGTTGTAAAGGAAATGCTTTCGTTGCACCTGGGTTTCCTGCTCCTTGCAGCACTCTAATAATGTAGAAATAGGGTGGTTTTCACTGTAAACCATGTGTTAGTGTTACTGTCTTATTTGCAGACATTTAAGTGGCTGGAATAGTATAGTTCAGAGCTGAGTCCTGCCATCACATTTCTTGACTTGGCTTTTAAAAAAAAACCCGGGGTACTATTGTTCTGTATGAAAAATTTCAGAAGCAGTTATTTTTGCTTAGTAGGGTTTTTTTTAGCATGATAGTAGAGTTAGCTCAAGCGCTTTGGATCCTGCTTTTGGAGATACAGAATTAACTGTTGTTTGCAGAAGTGAGACTGTCACATGTTTCTTTGACTAACAGTCATAAAAATCACTCATATTTTTGAGTCCTTATGTAAGAATCCGTAACTATTTAATTTGTCACTTCAGATACTTTAAAGAGAATGTTCTATGGACTTTTCAAATGATACTTAACTTTTGCTTTGGAAAATTGTGGCCATGAATGCTTCCTGTTATGCTATCAAAAAGTAGTTCGTAAAATGTACTAAAAAGAGCCATTAAAAAAAAGTGTGTATTGTTGATCTATTTTTATACTTCAGTTCAGTTTGGGATTGATGCTCCGTGGGACTTCCCATGCATGCCTTTACTTCTTATGCAGTATTCTCTCAGTGAGCAATCAATAAAATGCCTCAGTGGTACCTTCGTCTGTGTATTCATCATACATGTTTCCATGGTGCAGTTTTCAGGCCTTCTTGCAATGGACTTGAAGACAAGCATCTTCCAAGGCAGAATAAGAAATAATGATAGTTCCAGTAAATAGCGCATTCATCTCATTTGTGAGGGGACTAGTAACATTCAGATAATAGCTTTAATTAAATAATGAGTGTTTAATCATAAACTCTGATAAAAGATATTTTAAGATTCAGGGTTAAGATTAATTTAAGATTAAGATAACCATAACTGTTATCCTGAGCACTTTTCCCACATGCCTGCTTATGGGGTTTGACAAAGTGCTGACAATGTTCTTTTACTAACAGCTGAGTTTCATCTCCTCCCCAGGTATTTTAAGAACTTACTAGGTTTTTGTGACAACTTGTGAGAGAGAACGTCAAGGAGTAAATTCCTGTGTTTTTAGCAAACTGTGAGGTCTGTGTTCTAGTTGGATTGATGAGGTCTACATCGTACCATTCTGTTTTATGGTGCACAACTTTGGTGCACCACACCCATCTCAATCTTCAAAAGAGAGGAAAATCTGAAGTGTTTATCTTCCTTGTTAAGCCACTGTAGTTATGTATTCATCAGCATCTTTTCTTGGAAGTTTTGTACTTCATCTACAGTATTGTGTGCATTTCTTGCATGCATGCACATATTCACAGATTGAGGGTCCCTTCCAACCCAATGCAAAGGTCATCTTGTCCAATCCCCTTCCAGGTGACCTTATTTTTGATTTCTAGGTATAGTTGTTCATGGAGTTCATTGAAGTATCCCTCAGGATGGTTTTACTGTTCTACCTCATTTAGATATGTTTGCCTGCATACCATTGCTGACATTGGAGAAAGAGGCTTTAATCAGTTAGTTGGTTTTAGAAGTGGAGGGAGAAATAGAAGAAATTGTATTCTATATAAGATTATATAGAGGAGAATATCTTAGGGGGACGCCTTCCAGAAGCTTGAAAAGGTCCAAACATGTTTTAAATGCAATAGCATCAAACGTTGGATTAACCTTCATGCAGATGTTGCAGGATCATTCCATTCTCTTTTTTTTTTTTTTCCATTTTTTGTCTCACTGTTATGAGATTTACTGTGGAAATTACAGGCTGAAGAGTGAGTCAACAAGGACATTAGCATATTTTTGCATTAGCATATTTTTGCTGTTTTAGAGTACCTGTTGTGTGCTTTTGGTTTCTCTTGAAGTTCTCAGGTGCTACAGAAGTGAGTTGTGGTCCTTCTAGCAAAACCTTGTTTCAGTTTTTCTGCAGGTTTGGTTGAAGTCAAATGACTGGTGATGAGGGATAAGATAGGAGAAAAGGGATCTAGGTTAAGCACTGACAGCATGTTCTTGAAAAATGTGGACAATGAACAAGTACCTTAGTAATATATATATACACACACACATACATAAATATACACATGCACACACACATATATATATAAAAATATATGTTTGTTTGTTTTTTAATTCCCTAGATCCAAATTAAGACCTGCTCCAATATCCTCTGCAGGTACATGGCCATGTTTCTATCTTTTTATCCTTTAATATTAACACCTTGAAGGAGTGTATTACAAACATCTGTGAATTTGTCTGTGTTAGATCCTGGAAACAACGAAGCAATCCAGGATGTACGTGGCTGGGCTACCCCTGTTTCTTGTGACAATAGAAGGAGGTTGTTCATGTCTTTAACAGTGGGTTATTAAGACAGGTTTAATCTTTATGGATTATATAGGTTCTCCTTTTGATGATTTTATAGTTTGTCATTTAACTACTTAATTTTCTTTGTCACTTGGTGAAAGTCTCTCTTAAAGAAACAGAAAATGTTATCATATGGATGTTTAGCTCTGTGGAAAACCTAGTCTGAAACAAGTGTATTTCCAAGATCTATAAAAGGATGTTATTAGTATTTCAGAGATTTATTTTATGTAAAATCTGAATTTAAGTTATCTTCACTAGTTATAAAGTTTAGTTAAGGATTTCTATTTTAAACACAATCTATAGATTACAGTGTCTTTCATTTTCACTCTAATAGAGCTGTAACATCTGGTTCAAGTGTTAATGGGAAAGAAAACAGCAATTATTTTCTTTGTAAGAGAATAATCTTCAGAATTTGGTAGTATTTTGGGTTGCTAGGGCATGTCTAAAGAGAACCAACAAAGCTAGTGAAGGGTCTAGAGCACAGGTCTTCTGGGGAGCACTGAGAGAACCAGGATTGTTTAGTCTGCAGAAGAGGAGGCTGAGGGGAGACCTTGCTCTTTACAACTCCCTGAAAGGAGGCTGGAGTGAGGTCAGTGTTTAGGAGAGACCTTTTCAAACTAGGCAGAGTAGTGTGCTGCTAAACTGAGAATATTTCTGTCTTAGTTCAGTGAGTCTAAAAAAGTGACTTTGTGTTTTGCATATACAGAGAGAATTGTATCTCAGTGTCCAAGTCTTTTCACCTCTTACATTTATGCACAGACTTGTATGTAAGGCTCTTAGACAGTTTTCATCTTAAGCTTATAAACCATGCAAATCTTAAAGAGGTTCTATCTTCCATGCTGTTGCGAGTCAGGAATCTGGTTGCTATCTGAGCGCTTTATATACCTCAAGTTTATGCTTAAGGTGTTCAGTGACTGCTTCTGTGTTTTGTATTCTTCTAGTGTAATCTAAAATAGGTTCAAAGTGGCTTCTAGGTATATTGATACTGTAAAAAGAATCCAAGTTGATTGAGACCCAGGTTACAGATTTTTCAGGATGTGTTTTAGGCTTCAATTCAACTACCTTCCTGCACATAAAACTTGTCTGGGCTTTGTTTATATTCATATTTGATCATTTCAGAATGTTCAGAGCTCACTACCCTCAGTTCCTATGACAGAATTACTTTGCAGCTTGACTCATAAAACATCACTGCCAAAGATAACAACCATCATGATAGCAGGAATCACATCCCTAGGTGTTAGCGAAGATGCACAAGGTTCCCCTTCCCATTGGTGTCAAGATGTAGACTTGTTTCTTTCTCTGAAATTTATGATCTTCCTGGTATCCTGAAAGACCTCATCCCAGATATCAGTACCGTGACACTATGGTTTAGAAAACACCGTGTGGTATCTTTCTGCCATAACAGAAATAACACCTGTGTAGGAACACAGTGCAAAAAGGTTCTTAGGAATAAAACGTTCATCTTACTCCTTTGTTCACTCTGCATCTTTCTATTAAGGACTTCATCTTCTTTATATAGCAGGATTCAGATTTATTATGCTAGACTTAAAAAAATCTCTTCCCTGTTGAATTTTTGTCTAAAAATAATTCTATTTCCAGGTTGCTGTATTTGCTTCAGCAAGAAAGCTCCAGCACAGAACTGAGAACAGAATGTGCAGTGGTCCTTGGAAGCCTTGCAATGGGTACAGAGAATAATGTCAAATCCCTACTAGACTGCCATATTATCCCAGCCTTATTGCAAGGTACTTTACCCTTAATGGATCTGTTAGTAGATGTTCCTAAAGTACTCAAGTAAGCAAAGACAACAAAACTGAATAGTAGGTTTTGTCAATATTCACAGGATTACTGTCACCAGATTTGAAGTTTATTGAAGCTTGCTTGCGATGTCTCCGTACCATTTTCATCAGTCCTGTAACTCCAGAGGATCTACTGTACACGGTAAGTTGAAACAGATTACTACATCCATGCGAAACCCATAGAGCTGATGGGACTGAAAGGTCTTGGTGTCTGCAGTAGTACTGAGAACTCATTTGACCCACAAGGTAAGCATTTCCCACCTACATTTAAGGCATCTGGCTCACCTAAGACTTATAACAATATTTGGTATGAAATGATTGACAAGGTAAGACACTGATAAAGAAAAAACATGTTCAGGCTTACGTGCAATTTAAGGAGTAAAAAATGGTCTCTAAATGGTATTTACAGATACCATTATCATAGGTATGTGGGCAAAAGTTAGCTTTTGATACTTTACGTTTTATCAGACACTGTCCCACCACTCCAGATGTGTGGGTGCTTGCTTAGGTTTTACACTGCATCTGGAAGAGATTCACCTTCAAAATTTTGCTTCTTTTAATTAATACTGTGTGATTTACATTTAATTGACCAGATGAGGGAAGCTGTGACATGAAAGCTGTTCTGCACCAGCAATCTTCTGCTTTGAAAGAGTAACACTGCACCAGTCTGCTGGCTGGAGGTCACTGAGCAGGTCCACCTTTTTTAAGGGTAATTGGGAGCCCACAGTGCTAACCACTCTGGTCCCACCACTCCAAGGGATGACTGTCACTTGCTGAGGAAGACTTGATGGTTAGAAGGGCACAGCTGGCCTCCAGTTTAATGTTTTCTCTATGATTCAGGTGTCTATGTAATTTCTAGACACAATTTCTGTGTTAATATTTCTCAGCGGATTTTCTTTATTGTTTTTGTCTACTTGTCACACAACGCTGTAATGATCTCGCTTTTGTTCTCTATTTCTTTTCTAATAATTTCTTAGATTTTCATTCCAGAAATAGGTATGGAAACTTCTTGTTTCCTGCAGACTCAATTTTACCATAAAGCTGTTGAGAATTTCATCTGCTAGTTATTTCATCTCATGAAGTCTTCACAGTTTACCATTGTATTTAATATGTGTAGATAATCAGCTGGCTTTGTTCTTCAGTGTTCACTATCTTTTTTTCCAATCATTTTTGGTTGTTCAGCAAGAAAACCCTTAATGCAGATTGTATGTGTGACCACTGAAGGCACTTCTCCTGAGAGATCTGAGGTTTTGTTCCTTTGTGCCTCTGTTCTTTCCTTTGACTCCATTCCACAGGTTGCCCGAGTTGGCCTTTAAGAGTTCATAACTTGAAGTGTGGGGAGCTGGAATCCCCCCTCCTATATTAACAATAACCAGGCTAACTCAGTTTGGAAGGGGGCATTCTGCTTCCTGCTCTCAGCATTCAGTCAGGCACTGTGGCAGGATGAGTTTCTCCCTGCTGTTGAGACAGTGAGGAATGAAGTTTCAGTGATCTCAATTGTTGCAGCCTGTGTGAGCTAGTCATGTTAAGTGAAAGACATTCCTTACTCTTCACGTTCTATGTGGAAAATCTAATGTCACCTGGTGATCAAGCAGGCTTGATGAAGGAGAGGAGGAACAACTGAGAAGACAAGGCTAGCAGGACAGAACAGCATATGCTACACCGCTTAATAACCAGATCTTTAAGGAGCAATGAAACTCCACTGCAAAGCATACATGTGTTCCACCAGGGCTCAGTGATATGCAGTTACTAAAGGAGGAATCTAGGTCATCTTCTAATGCTTTAACTCCTTTCCTTCCTGATGGCTGAGCCCATGCACAACGCTAAATGTTCTCTAATCTGAACTGTTTCCTAACAACGAGAGTTGTAAAATGATGCATTCTAGCTTAGGAAGCTTATTTAGATACAAAAAAATTCAGTTCTCTGATGTGAAGAAAAAAAAAAAGAATAATAATCCTCGGCTACCAAAATATTTTAAGAACAGATCTTGGAAATTTCATTTTAATGTTAAAGAGGAATATGAAGAAAATGCAACTGTTAATTCTCTTTCTGAATTCTATTTGGATGAGCAGTAATGTTGTTACAATACACATGATTACAGGCATAAATTGCCTGAAAATAGTCTTTGTTAGTAGATGTTTTAACGGATTTGTGAATCTCATTGTTTTATTGCAAATTATGAGAATAGATGCAGTGTTGCTTCCCAGGTTTGCTAGAAAAATCCTTCGTTACTTAGATACTAATATGAGAAAAGGTGGAATTATGTAGCCTCATATTGGCACATAGTTACTGTTTGCATTTAGTTGGAAGTCAGTAATCTCCAGACATCTTTTTACTCCTTCTAGATTTTTTTTTCCCGAGAAACATTGCAGAATTATTGTAGATGCTGGATATATTTTATCAGAATCCAGGGGCAAAATTAACACAGCTTCCTTGCAAGCATTAAGGAAGCACCTTTGCAACTTTCTGAGAGGTTTTAAACTTTTCACATCTGCAACGTTTCTGATTTGATGCAGCAAAATGAGGAAGTGCATAAAGGGTATCTCCAAAGAATCTCTTCTCAAATGTATCCTTTTATAGTTCAGAATATCTGATAATAGAGTTCTTTATGTGTATTGGTAGAATTTCAGGGAACCCTAGCTATGCTGACTGCCAGGATTCATCAATCCTTAGAAGCATACATGATATCATTGCGGGGATCACAGTGACAGCAGAAATGCCCTGACAGAATATGTGGAGTGGGAACAACTCGATCTCACAAATGCTGAATTAAAATGCTTTTCACCATCCAATATGAACTTCTTCCTATCCTGGAATTTACCACTGGGCCATGGTGTGCAGTGGTCAGTAAAATTCTGCAAATCACTGTGTAGTGTTCTATTTCCATTGCTGTAACTCTGTAGTAGAGCTTATAGTTAGAGGCTCAATTTCTGTTGTCTTACACCTTCACCAAGACTCTCCAACCTATCAAACTGCAGCCAAAAATGCCTGTTATCAATATTGTTTTATGTGGAGCTGAACTATTGCATGGAAATGTTGCTGTGTAGGATGTGAAATAAAAGGGTTTTTTGCTTCCTTCCGTGGTGTTAGATACAGGCAGAGAGATGTAGTGCATTCATCTGTGTTGAATAAAAGAGTATGACTGAACAATTTACTCAAAGGTGAAAGCAATAGCTTGAGAGATAAAAACAAAGAATATATTATAGTAGAAGCTGTGAAAGATAGCATCAGAAGGCCTCTTTACTTGGAATCATAGAAATGTTTTGTTGGAAAAGACCTTAAAGATCATAGAGTCCAACTGTTACTTCTGCAGTTTCAGGTTGATTTACACCTGCTCCTGATACAAAGCTTGTCTTCTTGCACTTCTATGGATTTCAAATGCTTTCCTAGTGAAGAATAACCTAAGTGTTATTTTTATGCATTTTCACTAACATCTGAATTTCATAAATCAG
Source organism: Indicator indicator (assembly GCF_027791375.1). Classification (NCBI taxonomy): domain Eukaryota; kingdom Metazoa; phylum Chordata; class Aves; order Piciformes; family Indicatoridae; genus Indicator; species Indicator indicator. Next base: position 13,558,457 of record NC_072022.1, on the reverse strand, counting down.
ATATAATGGCTTAATTGATAAGCAACTCCACTGGTTCAAGTTAAAAATATAACAAGGCACAAAACTTTTCTACCAGCTTGAGAGAAAGAGGCAAAGTCTTAATAGCCCTTTATAGGACCGCTTCAGAGTTGTTGGCATCATTCACTGTCCAGATGTGCATTGGTCGTGTAATCACTGAGTCAGCTGCGTTCATTGCCTGACAAAAATGCAGATGTTTCTGTCAAGTATCTCTCTGTAGACAGGACAGCTCATAAGAATTATGAGATTGGTGCAAAGGCCAAATCTGGTTGCAGACTGTCACCTAGGATGTAGCATATAAATTAGTTGCTACAATTGTGGCTTTCTTTTTCTCCAGAAGAACCTGGATGGTTACCAATATCTAGAAATTCTTACCAATAATTGCCTGGTTATCTGAGAGAAACCCAAGTTAAAGAACAAAATATAGCTACAAAGCAAAATATAAAAGTGAGTGCTTATAAATTAGAACTCAGCCTATTTTGGAGAAAGAGTCCAAAGCAGGATAAATGTGGTTCCTTCACCCCCCCCAAGTCTGCTTGCTGACATCCCCAAAGTTTGCATTGTTCTGTGGTTTTGAAGTCTCTCCTGTATTATTTGGATGATTTTGTCCTGTGTCTGTACAAGTTTCAGTGGAAGGGAGAACATTCAATGGAAAGTCAAGAGTACTTTAACAAAGTGGGAAGAAACTATGCTAAAACACACTGTTAATACTTTTTTCTTTTCTGACTTGTTTCCAGGATGCTACAGTTATCTCTCACCTCATGGCACTGCTCAGTAGGTCTCGATATACACAGGAATACATATGTCAGATCTTCTCGCATTGCTGCAAAGTAAGGAAGAGAATACATCTTCTTTATGCAACTTGTGTGTCTGCATATGAGAGACTGTAAGATGATACTGCTGTTTGGGGCAAGAACATCAAGACACTAATGACTGAACTGTTACTGCTGTGAATCTGCTGACATTTATTTGGGTTGATATATTTTTCTCTTTAGTAAATCAATGTGCAAATAAGTGCTCTTGTTTTAATAGGGTGTGTATATTTATAGTTTGGCTACTAAACAAAGTAAAACAGTCCAGGGAAACGTCAGTGTAATTTTAGAAGGTTTATTTTTTGTCTCTTGAAGTCTCAAGGCAGTGTCCTCTCTTTGTAGAGGTCTTGTATCTGCTTTCAAGACAGTTGGTTTACACCTGGAGAATGTTTTCTGCGATGTTCTGTAGGTTGAGAGGAAGAAAAGTACTCTTCCTCATTTGAGTTCTACCAGTTTCAGGTTTATCCAGATAGATGTTCATTCCTGTTATGTAATGCAGTTCTCTTGATATGGGAAGACTAATGTAGAAAGATCATCAACACCACCCCAAACACAGAGGTTTGTGTCTCCCCCCATCCCAACTTTCCACACGCCTCTGTTTTTTATATTGTTGTGGGGTGGCTTTTTTTGTAGTTACTGTACCTATGGGCTACACAGTAACTATCAAAAGAATTCAGTGTAGGAAATCAGTTTTGTACAGCATGCTTCCCCTTTTAAAGGGAAGTTTAAAACTAAACAGTTTAAAACTAAAACATCGTGGGTCATATTTATTGCACAAACTAACAAATGAAAAAATCCCAAACTACTGAATTTTTAAATATTTATGCCTTCTCCCTAAGACTCCCTAAGAGTCTTCTGAAGCTCTGAATTAATCCTTTGATAAAAATTGTTTTTTTTCCTACTTTGACTTCTTTATGTACAATCATCCAATTGCATTTCCTCTGTTAGATGAAACTGAGGACTAAAAACTGTAGAGTTAGTATGATATAAAAACATAACCCAGCTGTCAGTATTTATAGACAAAAGACAAAAGCCTGTTCTGGGATGTGGAAGTTCAGCTCTGTGGCTAAATTGGGAAAATAATTTTGTATTTTAAGAATGAAAGTTCACTAGTGAGGCATCTCGTGTTTACATGGCCCTTGGAAGCCTTCTTAATAGGCTGAGTAGCTGGAACAGGTGAAAAGCTGGGCCACATTGCAAGGAAAATAGTACAGGTCTGAATGCAGGCTGCTATACAAATCAGTTTCCATAATCCAGGGGCTCTGCAGCAATGTTAAAACCTGCTGGCTGTGAGAACTGCTGAGTAACTTCAGGTAACTAATCTGACATAGAAACAGTTTTTGTCATCTTTCCTGATTAACTTCCTTGTAACTCCTGGTGACTTACGTATCAAATAGGTTGTTAATAGAGCAGCTGTCCAGTCATTTAACCAGACTAGAATAGGGAAGGTCTTTCAAACCTTAAAGGTCTTGCTGTACTGTTTTAATGTCTCTTCCACTCCCAGAAGTCTTTCCAGAACAAATCTTACACTGAGTATTTTAAAAAAGGCAATCTTTTGGAAAGAAAAAGTTGATTCTGTGAGCAGATAGAAAATTAGGGGATGAGTTTGAGTATTAGGAAATAGTTGCATTTACAGAATAATAAACATTAGCTGCGTAATGAAGAAATGTATTTGAGATTAAGCAAACAGATCTTCACAAACGTTAAACGGATCAAGAGCTCATTTCTGTCTTGTCCAGGCAAATGCAGCTGTCCAGCGAAAATCCAAAATGCCCCTTCTTTATTTTTTGTATAGTTCTTAAGTTTCAAGTCTGATTATCAAGGTCAATTTTACTGTGTTTTTAGACATACCAAAACATGCCTAATTCAGTGAAGCAGAATTTCCAGGGAATTTCCTGGTTTGTGTTGATAGGCAAAATTTGTTCTTTTTTAATTAAATACTGAAAGGTTTAGTATTCACTACATTTTTAATGAAAATTCCATCTTTGTCCCAGAAGGAGTGAGTGAACCTTCCTGATTTTTTTTTTTTCTTCCCCCTGAAGAAATAAGTTACTATAAGCTTTTGTATTTAGGTAAGGCACAGCACAGATTATTGCCACTCTTATGTCTCATCAATTAGTAGATTCATCAATTAAACCAGTAGTGGTATATCATAGCTCCTACCCTCCTTGTTCTTGAGTATTGTTCCCTGCTTAGATCTTGTGCATTTTTTTTTCCTCCTCTTCCTTGCCAGAGTCACCTTTGGGTGGGCTTCTCAGGTTTCCTTCTTTCTTGCCTCCTTAATTTCCCTGGAAATGCTGGGACCTGCTCTCTTGAGCTAGGAAATTCAGGTTTCTAGCATGTTGCTGCTGTTTTCTGCTTTTACTTCCTTCTTTTTCTGCTTCTCACTGCATTTTTATAGTTAAAATTAACTGATGGAAAACATTTACCCTGGAGAAGAGCCATCCTAAGAAAGGGAAAGTGTTGATTTACAAGGGGAACAGATGCAGTTCTCAACATACAGAGCCAGGAATCTATCAGCATCTAAGGAAATAAAGTGAAATGAGATTGGTGTACATGGTATGCTAAAATGCAAGTCAAAATCAGCTTTTAGAAAGTCTCTCTATCACAGTTGATTTGTTTGCAGAGGAAGCACTGCGAGTAGCTAAGCTTTACTATTGTAATGGTCACATGAAAAAGATAACATATACATTTGGAAACACTATGGTTGTATGAATAACTTGAAAAAGCTCTGGACCTTTTATTTGAATGTGGTGACATCTCTGCATAAGTAATAATTTCACACCAGTTGGGAATTAGATCTTGTGTCTGGGAAGGATCCAGGGTAAAGCCGGTAGTCAAGGCAGCTTCTCCCAAGCCTGTTCTGAGAATATTTTCTTGCATGATCTTAGGCCTGAACAAGGGACATTTGCATTTAGATAACTGCTTTTAAAATTTCATTATGGAATGAATTGTTACATTGTTCTGTCCTACTGTCTTAAGGGAAATTGACCTTTTGTAATGGAAAATCATGTAAGATGTGCGGTTTCTGTTCTTGAAATATTATGGCATTCAGTCTTATTTGGATAACAAGGTCACTTTAGTAGGACTGGCTCCTGAAGCACTGTTGGTTTACCTAAAGAGAGGAAAAAAAAGGCAGAAAACCTTGCCATTAAGTACCACTGAGTTGGTGCCTGAGCTGCTTGTAAATAATACATTCTATTCTCAAGTTTTCACATTTATATTTGAAGCTCTCCCTGTTTCTGGGTCAGTGATTCTGCACCCAATGTGCATTAAACAGGCAGGACTGGTGTGCACAAACAGCATATGTGCAGATTAGTTATTTCCATCTACATTTCCTTATGCAGTAAGGATCCACCCAAATGTTACCTGTACATGCATTTGTCCTGTTTGCACAGAATTGAAAATGGGAAAATCACTAATACTTGAGAATTACTAAACCTATCTAAGTCAATATGATTTCTTTTGCTTTAGTTTCATTCATTATTTTTCTATCATGTATTTTAACATCTGTTCCTTAGCTTCAGCACTGGCATAACTGTGACTTTAAGTCATTGCCTCAGCCACTTCTGTGTGCCAGTGTAAGTTGTTTTCCTACTTCACCTACGCTGTTTTACTTGCATTTTTGGTAGAAAGCTCTTGGGGGCAGTAGCAGCTGAAGCATCTCTTAAAGCACCAGATATATTGCATCTAAAAGTAACTTTGTGCTTTTTTTACTTAGAGGTAAGGGTTCTGAAAACTTTCTTCTGAATAAGAGGGATCTGATTTCAACTGTATTTCAAATATGGAGGGAAAAAGAGTCAGTCATAGGATGCGTAGATGTGCCCATAACTCAGCTGGGTTTGAACAAAAAGATTGAGCAGTGAAGATACTTTATTCACTTGCAGATTAGTCAGTAAAATGCCTTGTGGTATGATTTATGCTGTGACAACTGTAAAACTGACTCACTCCGGCATCTCCACATCTCTCCTGTGTTGGGGTACCCAAAACTGGACACAGTACTTGAGGTGTGTCCTCACCAGAGCTAAGTACAAGGAGACAATCACCTCCGTACTCCTGCTGGACATAGCATTTCTGATACAAGCCAGGATGCCACTGGCTTTCTTGGCCACTTGAGCACACTGCTGGCTCATATTCAACTGACTGTCAGTTAGAACCCCCAGGTCCCTTTCTGCCAGACAGCTTTCCAGCCACACTGCCCCAGGCCTATAGCATTGCTTGGGGTTGTTGCAACCCAAGTGCAAGGATGTGGGCGAACCGTTTTTAACCAGAGCAGGGTGGTAGATTTAGGCAGGACATTAGGAAGCAGCTCTTTATTATGAGGGTGGTGGAACACTGGAACAGGTTGCCCAGCGAGGTGGTGGAGGTAACATTCAAGGTCAGGCTTGATGGTGCTCTGAGCAACCTGATCTGGTTGGGGATGTCCCTGCTTATTGCAGAGGGGTTGGACTAGATGACCTTTAAAGGCTGTTTCCAACTCAATGCATTCTATGATAACCTCCCCATAATACAAAGATAGCTGCATGAATCTGCTTCTGGAGAGATGTTTTTAAGTCCCATACCAGATTTCACAAGAGGCTATTGACGGTTGCAGGCCTCACTGAAATTTCATGTTGTTTTTTTCTACCTCGTCAAGCCTTGTAATACAGAAGTTCTGAGACCTTCCTATTGCAAAAATCAGTATTTGTGTTTAATTCCAAATGATTTTACATCTTAGAAAAATAGTGATATGTCAGCCAGTGCCAGCTTGGATCGTGGAAGTCAATAAATATGTGATGGCTGGCTAGATTTATGGCTAAATATGTTTGAACCCAGAATAATTTGTAGGAGGAAAATGAGAATCTATTATTAAAGCACTGTCACGTTGTCTGGAAACGCTTTCAGAGTTAATTCCCTGTCTTCTGAAGTTAGAATTGTTGACAGTGCTTAATATTGTCAGTGAAGATGTCAGCAGTAACTGTTGATTTTTTTTTTTTTTATATGATTTGTAGAGAAAATTGTGAGCTTTCAGTTGTTTCTGGTATGAAGTATGGAAATGGAAGTTCCCTAACAATGTTTCTTCATTTGTTAAAGCTTAGTTCATTGATGAAGTGAAGATTGGAAATGATAACTAGAACAGGACAAATGCTGTCAAAATAAGAGTCAAAAATCTACCTTTAATGCTTAAGTTGCAGATAATGGAAACTTCTTCCATCCCCTTTTAAAAAAAAATAACCTGTGTTCTGTATTTTTCCTTTGAAGGGTCCAGATCACCAGACAATCTTATTTAACCATGGAGCTGTTCAGAATATTGCACATCTGTTAGTCTCCACCTCCTATAAAGTAAGACATTAAAAATATTTCATGTTTTATGTGTATTTATGAAAGGAAACCAAATGAAGATTATAGAAACTGTCTATGCATATGAACTAGAACTACAGAGAGGTATAATGTGTGTTTCTAGAATAACAGTTGCTTTTATTTGTTGTATGGATTTCTGTCAGAATGAGACCTGTTGTTTTGGAGTCCTCTGTAAATTTAAAGCACTATTACTGAAAACAGAGCCAACTGCCATTGATCCAATGAACAGTCACTTGGCAACCCAATAATGGTCTAATTTGTTGTGCAGCAAACGAGAAAGGGAGATTAAGCTGAAGCAAAGCAAATGTGAGCTGTCTTAAACAGAATTCATACGTGTGAAAACATGGACATGGAGCACATGGCGGCCACCAGCTACTTACGTTTTGTGTTCACTGAATTACCAGAGTCTCAATTTCATTCTCTATTAGGTTTTCCAAGTCCATCTGAAGGTAGCAGCTCTGGCAAAAAGCACCATACTGTACTTGTAACTTGGTGGCAAGGAGGGTTGACTAGCTCTTTTCAGTTTAAGGCCAAAACTTCAAACCCTAAGTGCAGCCTTTAGGAGTCTACTGTACATTAGTTCATAAAATGTTTGAATGCATAAAAAGCTTTCTGATACAGTTCTGGGTAGTTCAGTTTTTTGAGGGCTAGTAGATGTCTGCTCTGCAAGTAATTTTGAAATCTGAAGCCAGTCCTGTGATCTTGAACTTGCAGGGACTTTCTTAAGAAGATGCCAACTTATCCCCAGCCCCTCTGTAACTATGAATATCATCATTCTGAAAATAAGAAACACTTAGAAGTACCTAAATTTATCTTGAGTTATTTTTATTACGATCTTTCTACGAAATGTGTAATATGTTCTGCCTTTTTTTTAGTTGAAAGTAGGCTATTGGATGGTTTGACAGAGACCTGTCTATTTTGATGCCCTGCCTAATGCAGAACATTCTTGATAAAGTATCTTCCAGCAGCAAGAACAGTCTTTAAATGAGAATTTCAAGTGAAGGGAAATTTGGTGCTCAGTTCCAAGGGATTGTTAATCTTGTGTGGTGCTTTTTGTTTGTTTTGGGGTATGGATTTTATTTTTTTTTTTTTATAAATTCAGTAGGAGTTATGTGGTCTTTAGAATTCTGTAAGACAGAGATCTACAGGTTTTATCTTTCTCTACTAATAGTTTTCACCATGATCAAGGAATATTTTGCTTTCTCCATTAGCTGACTTCTTTTTACCATGTGTTACTAGGTGAATTTTCCAGGCTTTGTTCAGCTTTGAACCTTTTAAAATTTTTTCAAAGAGCTGTTTTAATATAATTGGGTCAAGGTAAGGTTTTCAAGCTGCTTTTTTCACCAACAATATACATGTAATGTTGCATTAAAAAATAGTATATACAGTTAGTATGTATGTGCAGTAAAAAATGTGTGTATATGTTGTCTTAATGGAGAGATGTATGAAGTGTATTCTTCATTTCTTTCTGTACTAGTTTGGTCAGGCCTTTAAATTTTAGGTGTACATCCTGAACTGCTTCATGCACTTCCATATGTTAATGCTTGTGGGATTGACAGCTTCATTGTGATCTAAGGTGCTCGCTTATTGTTCTGCAGCAATTGCAGATCTTCAGACTCCTCAGAGTGTGTCCAGAGAAGGGCAATGAAGCTGGTGAAGAGTCTGGAGAACAGATCTTGTAAGGAACAGCTGAGGAGTTGTTTAGTCTGGAGAAAAGGAGGCTGGGGGGAGACCTCACTCTCTACAACACTCTGAAAGGAGATTCTAGTGGGGTTGGGGCTTGGTCTTATTTCCCAGGTAACTAGCAATAGGACAAGAGGAAACAGACGGAAGTTGCACAATAAGGGGCGGATATTGGAAAAAATTTCTTCCCAGCAAGGGTTGCCAAGCCCTGGAATAACAGGCTGGCTATGTAAGTGGTGGGAGGCACTGTCTCTGGAGGTCTTCAAAAAGATGTGTAGGTGTGCCACTTTGGGACATGGTCAAGTGGGCATGGTGGTGTTGGGTTGACAGTTGGACTTGATCTTAGAGGTCTCTTCCAAATGAAATGATTCTATGATTCTAAATAGTTAACTTCCAGCTAGGCTTTAGTTGTTTTCAATAGAACCTTTACCACCTGCCCTGGCCTTGACTTTCTTCTGGAGGAACACAGCTCATGAGGTGTGGGTCTGACTTGTTAATGCTTTTTCGATACAAAATCTGCTTCCTAATGCTTTGAAGCATACACTGCAATCATCAGATGGTCTGACAAGCCAATGAAGTGGTGTAAAACAGGGCATTGGTTCTGAAGCTAGGTGGGCTGCTCTCTGTTCCTTCTGACTAAGGCTTCGCTGATGGGAAGTGATCTTACTGTGGCTGTGAATTAGAAAATTCACACTTACTGTGAATTAGAAAATTAATTCACAGATGTGTGATGGTCAGTGCTGCTTTGTCTACCCTTGGACTTCAATGTTTCTAAGACTTTTTGTTGAGGAGGATGGGGTGGGCCTGAACTTAATTTGCAGTAAGTGCTTTCTGCAGTAAGGGGATTCTTTAGGTTGAAATCTTACTCCTTTTGCTTTGTTTTGACATTAAGATGTGGTAACAGAAACATGGAAAGACGTGGACAGAGGTTGAAATATGTGCTGCTGTAGAAAATGAAAACTGTTATCTGAATTAAATTAGGTTATACTTCAGGAGAGAAGATAATGGTTGGTCTTCCTTGTCAAAAAAGAGGTTATAAAGACTTCATAGTCTGGTGTAACTAGCCAACTATGAAATAGTGTTCAGTTAAACCAAACATGGGTTTTGGACTGGAGGAGGAAGATGAACCATGAAGAAATTCATAAATCCTTTTTGTATAGATGATAGCTAAGGCTCTGTAATGGCAGTAAAACATATGGTATATAGATGTTTTAAGATTAGTATAAACTTACTTCAACTGGGTAGTTCTTCTTAGACATTTTATTAAATTTACCTTTAAAGGTTTTTGAAATATAAACTTCAATGACATGTATTTCTGATTCTCTGACATATTTGAGAATCCTGGAAAGAAAATGAACTATTGTTGTGAAAATCCCCTTTTTTGTTGTTATTTTGCACATTTGTGAGGTGTCACAAATAAACCCAGTATTTCTGTCTAGTTCCCAAGTTTTATCCTTTGCTTTTTCACAAACAATTCAAAATATACCTTATAGAAGGATAATTCCAACAAGGAGATCCCTGGAGTCAAGGTGTGAGCCAAATGTTTCCATTTTTCTTTTGTTTTTTATTGGTTATACAGAATTATTTTCTACAAGCCAATGCCAGCAGTATAGACCAGTCTTGCTCTTAAGTTAGCATCTACATTTATACTTCATATATATTCTGTTTTTACACAGGTTCGAATGCAAGCATTGAAATGCTTCTCAGTTCTAGCCTTTGAAAACCCACAGGTATCTATGACTCTTGTAAATGGTAAGTATAGTGCTGCTGTTGGTAATTTGATGCTCCTTTTACTGCCTGGGTGAGATAGAATTACTCAGAGTTCTCTTTCATTGTTTGCAGTGTCAGTTGATGGAGAATTGTTACCGCAAATTTTTGTGAAGATGTTACAAAGGGACAAGCCTATTGAAATGCAGCTCACATCAGCCAAATGGTATTTTTCATCAGAAATTAAAATGAGATTGTATGCAATGTCATGCTTACTTGTTTAACTGTTCCTTTTTTGCTTGTTGCAAAATAATATGTGATCTAAAATCTTAGGAATAATTGTAAATGATTTTTGCATTATCTAAATTGTTGAAGTTGTTAATTGGATTGGATATTAGAAAAAACTTCTTCCCTGAAAGGGTTTCCAAAGACTGGAACAGTCTCCCTGGGGAGGTGGTTGCATCCCCTTCCCTGGAGGTATTCAAAAAACATGGAGATGTGGTGCTGAGGGACATGGTTTAGCACCAGACTTGGTCGAGTCCAGCCATTGTGACTCTCGCATCCTAAAGGTCTTTTCCAACCAAAGTGATTCTATGATTCTAATAATTTTTCTAGCATAACTTTTTCTCTTTGCTGTACATAAAAAAGGAAAAAATGTAGCTGGGCAGCAGTTTTGTCATAAATGTGTTCAGATGTAGGGATTTTCATAAGCTGAACTGCAGTTTTCTGAAGGAGCTTGGATTTTATAAGTTTAACTTTGAGTAGGCTGTGGTCAGTTTTATGTCCCTACAGAGTATGATACTGAAACATCATCATGCAGTGCAAGTTAATGTCCTTGTTGCACCACTATTCAGACAACTCCTTCAGGAGGCTGAGAACTGTATGCATTAAGATGATGAGAGAGTGGACCTAGTCCCTCTTCCCAACTGTTTTAATTTAAAAATATTAGTCTTTAAGCTTCAAATTCATACAGCAGAATTGATGTTATTAATTTTGTAGTCCAAATAAAACTTTACCATCTGATGTGGGCATATTTCTGTATGTTCATATTCATAATGATTGTCTGCCCTGTCACAAAACTTGACCAAGTTTCCTGACAGCAACACTGGGTTTATTCTTACTTCATAAGCTGTGAGTTGACTCCCTTTTCCTTTTGTTGTGTTGATAATAATGGAATAAATTTATATTTTAATTATGTAAAGAGGTAAAATTATCCCTGACTTTAAGCTGCTAAAATTTAAACAGAACTCAAGAGTTTGGTCACTGATTTGATATTTCATTGACACTTGAGTTTCTGGGTGAAGGACAAATGGGATGGTAGGATTGACTTTGTGTACTGTTGCCAGGTTATGAGAGCTCAAGCCAGTCATGAAAGCAGTTATTAGGGTGGACATGTGTGTGTAGATTGTCTTAGGTAACCCCAGTCCATGTGGGAGGTCAGCCTGGGGATCTTCAATGCTCCCTTCCACTCACAATTTGTCTATGAAATCTAGTTTTACTGGTTTAGTTAGGTGATTCTTAATGAAGAAGGCAAGTTAAATCAACTACTTTGTGGCAGTCTCTGTTGTGTTTGATTTATGTTTTTCTTTGAAAATTCGAAGAGAATGTAGAGAATTAAATATTATAGAAGTTACTTTTTATACTGATCTTGAGGTACAAAGCATTTGATAAGTCATCGTGGCAAGTTGGAGTGAAACTAATTGTTCTGGTTCTGGACTGTTGTCTCATTCTGGGATCAACATTCCCAGATCTGTTAGTGTTCCTTTCTGATCTGTTTCAAATTGGAAGAATTTGGGTAGACAATCTCATCTTTTGCTGTTGCTTTGCAGTACTTTGGCTCAAGTAGACCTTTGAAACCATGGAATAAAAAGATATAGTGAAAAGTTAAAAAGAAAATTATGGGAAAACAGAAAGTAAATAGTTATGCTGAGTTTCAGATTGGGTTTCCACTTAGTCCACAGGCAGCCACCCTTAGCAGGACACTCAAGGCCTCAGATTCACGACAGTCATGGGGACTTGCAAAGACCTGCTGGCTTTTCTGTAAGTCCATTCCCTACTTGATTCCCTCCAAGTAAGACTCACTCTTTTTTTTGTTTGTTTTGTTTGGATTTTTTTGTTTTGTTTTGTTTTCTTCCCTAATGAGAGCAGGAAGTTAAATTGTCTTGAATCTTCTTTGGTTTTTTTCTGCTTCAAAATCAGACTTCATTTCTACCTTGTCAACTTTGGTCAGCGAATCTGCAGTTGCTCTCTGGTTTATTAACAGTGTTCTTGCAACATGGATGTAGAAGGTTTTTTTATGCATTTGTGCAGTTAAATTTGTTGGAATCCAGGCTGACATAAAAGGCTTGAGACTTTCTTTTTGTTTTTCAACAACTGAAATAGAACCAAGTCAGTACCTCTTAATTGCATTGAAGTAAAGATCCTTCACTTGAGAAGCAATGGAGGCATGGAGGAAAAGCTGTAAGCCTCTTAGGAGTGTGATTTGCAGCGACAGTGGAGCAGTGAAATTGTCTAATAAAATTACCTGAATTGTTTCCAGCTAAGCCAAGCCTATTTGAAGTAAAAATATATTTACTGTATTTCATGTTTGAAATAGGGCTGCTTTGTCTGGCAGATAGGTCTGGCTGGACTGAGTGGCAACTGCAGGATGGGTGCTTTCCTCCTGGTTGTTGAGGTTTGCAAATGGGTATTTCCTGCTGTTGGCTGCAAGGCTTAGAGGTGAATCTTTGTAAAATTATCTCTGTGCTAACAGTCAAGTCTTATCTTTTATCTTCTGAGAAATAATATGTAAAAAGACTTCTTACCATGGGATTTTACCTGTGGCTGTCACTGGTACGTGTTTGGAACAGGATCAGTGATGTTACCTTCTAAGAGGTGAAAGAACTCTTGAAAGGAGTTCAGGAATGCAATGGAAGACAATACTGTTACAGTCTGTTGGCATATTACTGCTCCTTAGCTGAACAATCAAAATTGACCCTATGTACACTTTTAACCTGCCTAACTGAAAGCTGAAACATATTAGTTTTAAGTCACCTTTACTGAAATTCAGTTATGTCTTTAACCTCAACTGTGACATAAAAGACAGTTACAATGGCTTAGTTAAAAAGAGAAAACAAAAGGTACTTGATTGTTCCTGCACTGAATGCAAAGCAGTTATCCTTCAGCTTCATTTCATTTTCTTGTAGTGGACCTGGAAAAAAACCCAAGCCTGTAATCCACTTTTATTGGTGGAGGACTGCTTCACATTTGTGGTAACTTGGAGCACGCATACAGGCAAATTAACAAAGCAACTTTTGCCTTTGCCTGCACTGCAGTTGGAGTTGTCATATCCACTAAGTTGTTCTCTAATAAAGATCAAATGCTGGGTTAGTTCAGTGTCAGAGACTTAATTTGGTACATCATTAGCAAGGATGTGCTTATTGCAGCAGAGTGCTAAGGCATGCCTGTGGACAAGCATCATAACACCACCACATTGTGCAGGCTAATGCAAAGCTTGACTGGTTTCTAAACTGTCAACTACCAACCCTGTATTGATTCTCCTGATTGTTTTCAGTGTGCTGTGTGCAGTAAAGGACAGGTCTATATATAGTGCTCCTTTATATTAATGTAAGTTGTTACCTTTATTTTTATCAAAGAGGTTTGTGGATCAGTTGAGTTTGATGGTTAGACCTTTTTTGACCGTTGTGTGGTATATGTATTGATATGTGCTCCAGCAAGATATTCTGCATTGGAAATATTCTTAAAATTATGCCTGGAATAGTTTGTTCATGTCTAGAAAACACTTATCATGGAATCACAGAATGGTTTGGGTTGGAAAGGACCTTAAAGATCATCGAGTGCCAATGCCCCTGCCACAGGCGGGGCCACCTTCCACTAGACCAGATTGCTCAAGGCCTCATCCAGCCTTTAAATACCTGCAGGAAGGGGGTGTCTATGACCTCCCTGGGCAACCTGTTCCAATGTCTCAACACCCTAAAGAATTTTTTCTGATATCCAGTCTAAATCTACCCTCCTCAAACTCAAATCCATTCTTTCTCACTGTATCACTACAAGCCCTTGTAAAAAGTCCTTCCTCAGCTTTCTTGTATGCCCCCTTCAGGTACTAGAAGGCCACTCTAAGGTCTGCCTAAGCCTTCTTTTCTTCAGGCTGAACAGCCCCAACTCTCTCAGCCTGTCCTCATAGGCCTCCAGCCCTCTGATCATCTTTGTGGCCCTCCTCTGGACCCACTCGAGTAGTTCCATGTCTTTCTTACACTGGGGGCACCAGAACTAGACACAGTACTCCAGGTGGGATCTCATGAGAGCAGAGTAGAGGGGGAGAATCATCTCCCTTTTCCTACTGGTCACACTTCTTTTGATATGTATTAAAAAGAATGGCAGAACAAAGGAAGTACATTTCATTAGGCAGTTGGTTGCCACAAAGTCTTACTTAAGACTATGGAACCCACTGATAGGTGACTGTTTCATTATGTTATTGCAGCCTTACTTCCATGTGCAGAGCTGGAGCAATACGGACAGATGATTCTTGCATCGTTCTTAAGGTGAGCAGGTTTCTGTTCAAAATGTTTTCCTTGCCTAGGGCTATCCTGGTTTTATTTGTCTCAAAAAGCAGCACAGAATCTGTTGCACTAAAGATTTCAAAGCACCAAGTACTCCTGATTTTTTTTTTTTTTAAATAAGTTCCCTAGTTTCCCTTTGTGTCTTTATGCATGGCTTTTAAAACAAGTTTTAAATAAAGAATCATACTAAAAGGTCAGTATCCAGGAATAAATAACCCAGAGTTTGACACACATCCATTTGACGTTTGTAACCATGTCAGTAACGTGGAAACAACATTACTGCTTTGGTCTCTGTACATGAAGGTGCTGGTTTGACTTTCAACAGCTTATTTCACAAGGCTGGAGTCAGAACACTTGCACAATCTGTATGTGGAGCCTGTCACAAGCCCATCATTTTTCAGATTTCAGTGTTTTTGTACGTATTTGTCTGCTTCGTACTTTGGCGAAGGAAATTTGTTATATAAAAAAACCTTGTCACTGCCATGCTGACATACTGGATTTGAATATTTTTTTTTTTTTTATATATACTGCCTGTGGTGTTATAAGGAAATCCAGTGAACTTCATGATATACTATAGGAATTTAGTCTTTCTTAGTAGTCATACTTCTAAAGCTAGTCAAAGGAGAAAGAAAACGGGGGTTGGGGGGAAGCTCTGGATGAGCAACCAGAGCAGATGGAGATCAGGTAATAATGCTCTGCTTGTTTTTTAGGAGACAGTGAAATACTCCTGTAGCACTGACATAAGAAAACGTGTTTGCTTTCTTTGGTAATTATTGTAGCAGTCTGGCAGACTTCAAAACTTTTAATATGTTTTCAGCATCCTTCATTCCAGAGAATTAATAACAAATAGTTCAGATTTACAGAAATGCAGTTTAAATACCTGAAGAATATATGTGTGTGTATTTCCACACTCTGCCCCACTTCTTATGTGGCCCTGTCCAGAGACTGAGGAAACCACATGCTTTCTTGGAGTGAGCTTAACAAGTGAAGAGTCTAATCAGAAGATCAATTATCAGGATTTGGTGGTTTGTGATCTGAGACACAGTGACTTTTACAGGAGTTCTTTGTCTTTGGTTATGAAGGTCCCTCTGTGGTGGTCAGTTCTCCTGTGAACAGACAACCAACAAGCACGTGTGACCAAAGGTTGTGCTGCAAGCCCATGGCACTGCAGATAGCTGTGTGTACTGCACAAAGCAACAAGTAGTGCCCACCAAAGACTACTGGTTACTGCTTTCTAACCATGCCCCTGATGACTCCTGCAAGCTTACATTTTAAACTGGAAAACTATGACCAAATTGTCAAGAGCTGTCCCTTAGTCCTACTCTTTGGTAATGCTGGGGAAAGAGTAGGTTGTATGTAAGAGTGCAATGAGAAAACTTCCTTTGAGTATCTATGGCTGTAGAGTCTGGCATATCTACAGCTTTTGTTAGTGGGATTTTGCTGTCCATCATTCCAGGTAATAACAAATGAGAAATCCATGTGTTAGTTGCTAAAATGGCTCCTATCTTTTTGCCCAAGAAAGTCCAGAATACAATTCATTCCAGTGTTGATGGTGACGTGCCTTCTGCACAGGCATCTGGCCTTACAGCAAGTGAGGAAGCCAAGCTGCATCCTTTCTTGTTCTCCTGCTTATTTTTTTCCAGACTGACTGTCCAATACCTTGATCTTTCTTCTTTCTCCTTAAAACACTGGCAAATTGAGGACTACAGTTCCATAAATCCTAACCCATTTCACTTCTGTAAACCTCATTCTTCTTTTGAAAATTTTATTTTTTTTAAGAAATCTATCACTCTCTGCTTAACCCTGGATTATGTCCTGGTGAGGATATGTGAGTTCCAGAACTATACTATTCTGTGGCAGGTTATTGCTGCAGGCTGGCTGCTAACCCTCTGCATGGAGCTGTGCATGCTCTACCACCTGAGTCATGTATAACTGTAGTCATTTCAAACCATTATGAATTGGTTTACTTGCCAACCCACAGCAATAAGAGCACTTTCTTTTTCATGGAAGCTGCTTCAGGGCAAATACATGGTTTAAGCTGTGGACTAAAATTTCTTGTAGTACTTGAGTGTAGATGAAAGAGTTGAGGACACAAGGAAGGCACAGAACCTTGTTTTCTTGTTCAGACAACTCAAGTAATTTCTGCTTTTCTTCTGGATCACTCCAAGAGCTTGTAGCTTTAAGATAATACACTGTGTCTGAGGTAAATCCAATCACTAATTATTTGATCTCTAGTGAATTAAAGCAATGCCCTTCTTTAGATTTCAGAAATTATTGAAGACAGCTTTAACCCTTTGCTATCAAATTTTCTTCACTTGGAGGACAGTCAAGGGATGTGCGTTTCCAAAATGGTTTTGATTTGTTCTCTTTGCCCAGCTTGAGTAGTGGGTTGGCCTGTTACACATGAAAAAATAAAATCAGTTGGGGTGGGGAGAGGGCAGAGAAGGCTGGTAAATCATGGGTTTGATTTGGAATTCTAATAACAAAAATAACATCTTTTCCAGTTAATATAACACATCCCAGCAATACCACATGAATTAAGTATTTAATCTTACAGTCCATTTTCCAACTTCTGTCAGCTAACCAGAAAAGGTCAGGTATGCTTTGTAGCTCTTCATCTTGCACTTCTAACACTCCTCTGCATTAACTTGGTTGTTCTGGCCTGCAGGTCTAATGGAACAGTTAAAATATGTCCTCAGAATTCTTGATTTTGTTTCATTTTAAGCATAGGGGATTGCTAAAACTTAAAAAGTATGATTTTTGTTTCTTGGGTGCTTGCTGCTAGTGACGTAACATTTAGCCCTAGAATTCCAAAAAATAGCTCTTTTCAGGCCATTTAACCTTGGAAAGAATTGGGAAGTACATTATCTTTGTGATTTAGCTATGAAATTCCAATTTTTTCTTTCTTACTCAACCTGAATGTCATTCTTTTGAGAGCTTATATACAACTTTCAAGATTTATTTTGTGCTGAACTCAGTTTTAAATACACTTTGTCAGCCTGGTAATTGAAACTGATGGTGTTTAATCATTACGGGATGGTTCTGAATTCTACAGAATTAGAAGTACAGTATTAATTAAATGCTGATCAGTCTGAAAGTCTTACCTGATGTCTTCAAGTGACAGATACATGGAGAGGAGGTGCTTTGGCTAACTGGCTTAGATGCAAGATGCACAATCAAAATGATAATCCTTGTGGTAGCATCACATCAGTGAGTCCTGTAACTCTGCTTCCTGACTTGTGGAATGGAGGAGAGAAGAATCTTATGTATTTAATGATTTGAATTGTCAATGGATAAATGTTATTTCAGGTTCCCAAAACATAACTCCGTGAAACATTTTTCTACCCATGTATTTCTTTTGAAGCCCATGAAGTTGCACAAGCCAAAACCTTCATATTATCCCTCAACCATTTTCATATTCCTGTTTGGTGAGGCTTGTATGAACAGTCTCATTCATTGGAGAATTGGTGTTTCCAGAGTTAATTGCTTTTCACTGAGCTTAAGGTAAAGAAAGGTTTGCTTGACTTTAATATTGCAAGTAGAGAAGGTATGACAAAAATGTTATGTGAATGTAATCAAGGTGGGGGGATATGTCAGGATAAGGCAGAATGGACCTGGATTTCAAGTGGAGATTCTGGTTGGCCAAATACAAGGATAGTGCTCCAAACTTAGGGACAGTGCTCGCTTCCCTACTACTCCTAGCAGCCTGCATGGGTCAAGGAAGCCCTGATACTAGACTACATTGTCCTTAGTCAATCTTAGATTGCGAAAGAGGAGGAGGGAGCTGCAGGCAGCTTGGGTACTTTTGGTTCCTGTGTGCAGTAAGAATAAATCTGTGCAAATAGAAACTTTTGAAGGGTTTTCTTTTATTTATTTATTTTATTTAATTTTATTTAGCTTTTGTGAAACTTTGACCATGGTCACTTCTAAACATTGCATTCATGCAGACTAATTCCAACTGTACGAGAAGTTGATTGATAGTAACCTACTGTGTCTGTAGCAATTTCTGTGCCTACTTTGTACTGAGAAATTTGTCTGTAGTCTTTAAAAAACACTGAAATCCTTTTGTCTGAAGGTACTGATCTAAGGAATGTTGTTGAGAATTCTTCTAGCATAGGTGTTTCACTGTTTTTGTGATCTTCTTTCTGAACATAGCTGCACTAAGCAGTGGTGGCATTCTTTTCTATTTTGTTTTTAAACGTTTCAGACTCTGCCATGTTTGGTTCGAATGTGTAGTAAGGAAAGACTGCTGGAGGAGCGAGTAGAAGGAGCAGAAACATTGGCCTACTTGATTGAAACAGATGTGGAGCTCCAGAGAATTGCCAGCATTACTGACCACCTCATTGTGATGCTTGCTGACTACTTCAAGTATCCCAGCTCAGTGAGTGCAATCACTGATATCAAGAGGGTATGTTTCCCTGCCCAGTTCCAAAGCTTTGAAAAATGTGCAAAAGCAATAATAAATGGGCTCAGGGTATAATTGCATTCTATTTCAAACTTATCTTGGAATTCCTCCTATTCACTTGCCTTCTTGCTGAGTCAGATTTCTAGAAAGTACCCAAAAAGGTGGATTATAGAGCCCTGGATTATATAGCTCTGAAACTAAGTCAAGGGGTAGACTCACTTCTCAGATTTCTATACAATGGGACTGATTCTTTATATGGAGCTGCCTTAATTCTATGTAAAAATGCAAATTAAATATATATTAAAAATATTTACAGTGTAGAATTAAATAAGCAGAAGGCAGTTTAGCAGCTGTCTTGGGGAATAATGGCCATTGGCTGTAGTATCAAAAAAAATATCAGGTTCCAGATGTGAGCATGACAACTACAGATACTGTGCCACTGCTTTGAACATTCAGAAAGCCTGTAAAAACAGTCAGCTGAGAAGCCAGAATGTTTACTTTGTATAGGATCTTCTGACTTACACCCTGTAAGGTAAAATCTACGTGATTGAGGGCTCTGCCAAACAGATTACTTGTCTGTTTTAAGTATTTTTAACAATGATCTAATACGTTTTGTTCTAATACAGCTGCACCAGTGAGAATTACTCATACAGCTTAATTCTGCACAGTTCTTTATCTGAGTGCTTTGCTGCTTAGTACTGGCATTTTTCTGGCATTTTCTAGCAATATTTGTGTAAATATTGCATCAGTTTGTGGAATGCTTTGGTACAGAATTTTGAGGGCATTTGGAATCATAGGATCATTCCCACTAGAAAGAATAGAAGGAGGTTGGCAAGTCTTAATTTTCTGCTCAAAGCAGAGTCAGCACTGAGCTTAGATGAGGTTAAGAGTCCAGTTCAACTGGCTTGTGAAAACTGCTAAGAATGGGTATGAAACAACATATCCTAGCAATCTGTTCCAGTGTTTGACAGTTCTAATAGTGAATTTTTATTTCTTTCTTACATCCAGTAAGAACCTCTCCTGTTTTGATGTGACTGTTGTCTCTCTTTCCCTCGCTATGCCAGAGTGTGGCCCCATGTTTTCCTTTTAGGAATTGGAGGGCTGCTTGTAGGTCTTCATTCAACATTCTCTTCTCCTGACTGAACAATCCAGGGTACCCCCAATCTGCTCCTCCAGGTCTGCTCTCCTGAAGTCAAGGCTCCATACTCTTGCACTGTGCTTTTCTCACACATCTCAGGAACTTTTTATGATCCATATAGCTAGTGCTTCTATTAATTATCATATCCCTGAGCAGCTTATCCAGTGGTGCATCACCCTAATCCACCCCTGTAGCACCTGTTGTTAAGAAGCTATCTTCCAGATACCTCCAAGATAGCTTTTGTCCTGTTGTGCTACCTTTACAGCAGAAGCTGGAAATTAACATCCAGCTTAAAATGAAGGTCCCCTGAGAGAGCAGCTTTGGTTCATGCTTTTGCTTCAGTCTCTTGATAAAGCTTCCCTTGATTCTCTCCCAATTTTATTCACGTTTCCTTTCTTCTTCCTGTAAGTTTCTGTAGGATAAATAATAATGATTTTTGCCTGAATATGGTATGGATAGTTTTGTAAGTTGATGAAAGTTTTTTGGCTTCAAATTGTTGAAACTGGCTTATCTGTAACTCGGCAGAGAAATGACCCATATTCTTAAACCAGTTACTGAGTTTGGTTGGTAAAGGTGGGCATCGGCTAATGGAAGAGCAGTGCATTTGTGTTTCTGGCTGCCCTTGATATGGTAAATATAAAAGCACTAGTTTGTAACAAGTAAGAATTTAAAGCCTGTAATTTTTGAGTGTCTAAGTTTGATGCTTTTGCTTTGTTTAAATAGCTTGACCATGATTTGAAGCATGCCCATGAACTGCGCCAGGCTGCTTTCAAGCTCTATGCTTCCCTGGGAGCAAATGACGAAGACATCCGAAAAAAGGTGAGCCTGTGAAAAATGTTAGCCACTAGGCAAAGATGGAGGTGAAGGTTAGGCTGAAAGGCAGTGCAAGAATTTGCACCCTTCTAGTCAATTTTTTGTTTGTGATGTAAATAAGTTGAAATAGTCTCTCTTCCTGCTTACATGAATATAAACTTTAGGATTGCACTTTCTGTACATAGGGTTTGAACAAAAATTGATATCTTGCTGCCACAAAATACAAAATTAAAGTTTATGTAAACATCTTCACAGTGATGAGTTAGATTTTCACAGTAAGTTGTCTTTGAATGTGTTGTGGTCCTAGATACTCATAATCCTTGCAAAACTATTATTGTCACGAGTAATTTCTGTAACCCATGTTCTGAGAGACAGAATATATATCTGTTGTCATGTATCCTGTTAGAAAGCAAATGTTTTTTTCAAAAATAGACCCTAATTGTATTGGGGAAAAATGTCAAAATTTGGTCCATGTTCTGAAGTGACCAAGGGAGTTCATGCTGTCATAACAAAGGAGTTGTGTGAATGGGAACAAACTGTTCAAACATCATCCATCTCTCTTCTCTCATGGGAGCACTCATATAGTTCATTATATGTGTGGAAAATGGAGAGGAATTAAACAATGAATGAATAAAAGCAGCATTTAATTTAAGCAGTTTTGTCAAGCATGGCAAGTACTGGAGGCTGAGTCTATTTACTGTTAAAGGGGAAAAACGGAAGAAAGATCTGGTCAAGGAGGAAATGGGAAAACACAGTATTGAAAAGATAATGATCAGAAAAGTTTATCAGCGGGGAACCTTTCAGGGTCTTCAGAATTCAAACCCATGAATTTCTCCTTTGTTTCAGGATGAACTTCTTTAGTTAGTAGAAAGAATCCTTCATTTACACATCCAACATTTGTTTTTGATAAGTGATGTGTGTGTACATGACAGAAGTTGCTTTGCTACACAAAAGCCGTCTTTCATCATAGTAGTAACTCCCTTTTGTCCTAGCCTTAAGTGCTGGTTCTGGCCATGTCTAAATATGGTAGGTGAACAACTGTTTTTTTCCAGATGGCTCTACAAGGTGTCTCTAATCTGCTGCTTGTATATATTGTGTGCACTCACACATGCTGTCTTTTCTTTTAAAATGACATTAAGGGTTATTCTTATATATATAACCCTCTTATTTCCTGGTGATTATTAAATCATTTTGAAAGCAGTAGCAGAGCACACGTATGAATGTAGGCTGTGGGCCTTTTTCTACATTGTATGCAGATACACAAGACTTGCCACTTAATCTGCAAGGAGGATGTGGCTTGCTGTTTTTAGCAAAAAGGTTTTATATGCAGTATTTAAAATGCTGCAGATTAAAACCAAGGAACCCCTAGATGTTTATTACTGTCTTCATACAACACAAATTCCTTTTTGTTCCAGATCATTGAGACTGAGAATATGATGGACCGTATTGTTAATGGCTTGTCTGAATCTAGTATCAAGGTGCGATTAGCTGCAGTCAGGTAGGAAGCCTTTCTCTTTCATACAAATACTTCAGTCTTGTCCCAGTCTGATGCTGTACCTGCTAGATTTTCTGCTAATTTTTCAAAAGCTAATCTGAAGTAATTTCTACTGTTGGAAATTTTAATAGGAAGCTGAGGAAGTTGTCCTGGACTAGTACAACACTTTCTCTTTGCTGTTTAGAGTCTATTACTTAGTAAATTCTAAGCTGAATCTTTGTGTGGAAGCAATGCATGTATGACAGTATGGTACAAGTGAGTGTGTGTGTTTCACAGTGAAGGTTTCTCTTCCATTACAGATGTTTGCACAGTTTGTCCCGTTCTGTACAGCAGCTCAGGACAAGTTTTCAGGATCATGCTGTATGGAAACCTTTAATGAAGGTAAGTAAAGAAAAGTTAGGGCTCAGCTACTGAGGTGGTGTGTTCCATTCAAGGGTGATGCAGCGTCTGTTCAATCTGCATAACTTTCTGTGGAATTATCATAGAAATTATCTGAAAATCTGGAAATTACTTTTTCCCAAGAGTCATAAGTCAACAGAAGACAAGCCCAGCGGAGAGAACTGTGGCCCATACTTGATTTTTTTTGTTGTTGTTTTGTTTGTGTGTGGGTGGTTTGGTGTTATGTTTTGTTTTTTCTGATTCACAAGTGGGTCACACTTGAGTTATCCTTAATGTTTATATGGAGCACTAGGAGGACTATATCTGTTTTAGTTTCTGGATGGCATAGTTCGGACTTGGTTTGTAAGCCCCACAACAGAATTTATATCTGTGTTTTCTCCTGTAACTCTCTGCCTTCTAGATCTCATTGCACATTCTAAATCTGAAGCCCAAGAGCTCAGCAAGGCCTTTAAAAAAGAGACATTTTAATGTAATGTAATTATTCTCAAGGTTGAATGACATCAAAACGCGTAAGGCATATATGTAATGTGAGCATCACTAAGAGCAGATAAATTTAGTTTCTCAGTTTCAACATCTTCTAGACCTCAAAAATAGTGAACAGACCAAGTCTGCTAGTGAGAAGCTTGAAAGCTTGGTCAGTATTGACATCCATGAGAATCACCTAAGGCAAACTTGAGTCTATTCAGAAATACGAGCCAGACTGGAGAAAGTGGTCCCACCAGAGATGAACTGATGAGCCTGCTAACAGGGCTGCTGTATTAGCTGATTCTCCAAAGCTTCACTCTGGAAGAAGCCTGTTGCTTGTAGTGCTCAGTGATGCTTTATTCGGGCCTGACTTCCTCTCCTGCTTATGTCCTACTTCTCACAAGTTATGGACATAAGAAAACTTATCTCACTAGTTACACTATATTCTCTGGCCATCTTGTTGGATATGGGCCAAGAAGCTCTCTTAGTCTGCTGTGCTGCTTGCCATGAATTAGAGGCTCTAAAATATGGGCCTACTTTTCCCTACAGTTTCATGAAAGAAATGATGGGGAAATTATTTTCTGACGGTGTACATGTGTGAGTTGATAATAATCCATGGATGTCCAATTTGTTAGGCTTACTGGGAGGTCAGGGTAGGTTTGATCATGCAAGTTTTGTGTTTTCACTATAGTGTAATAATCCTGTGACACAGGACTCGTGTTCATCATGTGAAAGGGCTTGGAGGGAGTGGTTTGATTATTTTAAGAGTTTAAGAAAGGCCAAACGTGAAAACCTTGAAGAGAAAAATGACAGAATTGCTTGAAGAAGCACAGCTAGGAGAAAAAGAAGGTCCTATGTTAAAAACAACCCACAAATGTAGATGTAAGACTTCTGTGTAAACACAGCTGCTGGCAGCTTTGTATTAAATAAACTGAAGCAGATTTGTATTAAATAAACTGAAGTCAGAAACTTGTATATTCATCCCAAACCACCCAGAATTACTCTTAATAGAAAAATAAAAATAATAGTAAATACAGATAACTTGATTTTCAATCTAGATTAATAACTCTGCAAGTCCTTTCTCTCTCCCCTATCATGTTTAGCTGTATACGGCATGGACAATGCCTAAAACTGTAGGACTTACATACAGGTACTGTAGTCCAAGCCTCTCTAAATGCAGCAATTGTTCATGTTTGCTCCCTGCTCTGAAACAAAAGACAGTACAGAACAACCCCACCATTTCCCCTTTTAGTTGCTAGAGGAACAGTTGTAGCCTCCAGGCCTACTTCCTCATTGAGTTTCCTCAGAAGATGCAGAAGAGTTGTTCTGTTTACAAATGGCATGTGTTGACTCTGGAGACCTAAGCACAGACAAGAGAGAGTATAACTTGTTCCAGGCTACTTGCTTTTCTGAAAGGATGGTCATGAGGAAATTTGTCTTGTCCTGTGCATGAGGTACAGGAGAATAGAGGAGGCTCCTCTTGGAGCTTCCACCACTTGCCTGTAAAGCATGGCACAGAGGTGCACTGCAGGACATAGTCTCCTCTCTGAGAGAATGGCTGCAGAGCTGAAGTATAAATGCCAGCATGTGTGTACTTTGCAGGGCCAGGATCTGTTCCTACCATTTTCTTTTTAAATTGGACCCAAAAGCTTTCAAATCTGCTTCTGCTTTGCTCCAGCTTGTATCATCACAGTGAATTGAATGAGCGCTCTGGATCTGCGCTCCTAGCATCAAAGCAGAAGCCAAGCTCCCTAAGTAAGGAATATTAAAAGTGCAGAATAATTACAGGTATTCCATTCCAAAATGAATCTTTCCTTATTCTACTGGTTAACAGAGATTCCTTACTCTCCCCTTTGTGACTGCAGGTTTTACAGAATGCTCCAAGTGAAATCCTTGTAGTAGCATCTTCCACGCTATGCAATCTTCTTCTGGAGTTCTCCCCAAGCAAGGAGGTTAGTATTTATCCAGAACCAAGAGGAGGTAACAGACAAAGTTACAGATAAAGGTATCTTAATTGATAACCACTACTTGTGAAGTGTCATAGAGCTGTGATGTTAGGCAGGCTGTATCACTGAGATATGGTAAATAACACATCATCTGATTACAGTGCTGTCACAGATAAAGATGGTTGAATAGTTAAATATAGGCATAACATTTTCAATTATTTTTACTTGTAAAACACTATCTAAAAAGTTCATTAGCAAGAAGAAAATAAACTGAGAATTGGGAATGTGGGCCATCATGTTAGACAGTTACTGCTGTAATCATGAAAACCCTGGCATCGCTGAGTCTTGTGGGTTTTATTTTTGAGTGATCGTACAGGAGATCTGTTCTTGAGTTCTGCAGTTCTATGTTTTTTTGGACAGATCATGCATACATATCCATACTTCATAACAAGGGAACAATTTTAAGAGTCATAGAATGGCTTCAATTGGGAATGACTTAAGATGATCAGGTCCAACCATTACTCAAGTCCACCAAGGCTGGCACTAAACCATGTCCCTCAGCACCACTTCTCTGCCTCTTTTAAACATCTCCGGGGTGGGAGATTCAGCTACTTCCCTGGTGAGCCTGCTCCAGTCTTTGAGACCTTTAAGGGAGGAAATTTTTCCTAATATCTAAACTAAACCTTTCCTGGTGCAACTTGAGGCCATTTCTTCTCACATTATCACTTGTTACTAGGGAGAAGCCAACACCCATCTGTCTCCAACCTCCTTTCAGGTGGCTGTAGAGAGTGAGGTGGTCTCCCCTCAGCCTCCTGTTTCCCAGAGTAAGCCCCAGTTCCCTCAGCTGCTCCTCATATGACCTGTTCTCCAGAATTCCTCGTGTCTTAGATATTTCTTAATTACAGCAAACATACACAAGATGGTGGTGTATGTGGACTCTTGCAGGCACTTAGGTTTACCTTCCTTTGATCATTTGATCTTGGTGCTTTTAATTGTATCTGAGAGACAGAACATTGACTGAAGCAGCTGTTCCAAACTTAACTTGTATTACCTTAATCAGTTTGAAAGAAAAAAAAACGCATGCATTGATACTTCCCCTGGCATTTAAAGATGTGCTGCATTTCAATCTGATCATCAAGAACAGTTTCCAGTTTCCTTCACTATATTGAAATGTTTCTCCTGGATTTATTTTGGTCTGATTGCTACACACAAAGACTGTAGGTCAGGAAATATATCAAACAGCTTTTATTGTCCTTAACCTCTTTTAAACAGTCACATACATCCCACTGGATACTCAAAAAGATGATTCCTACTCAAGAAAGACTCTTAGCAGTGCAGTCCCAAGCTGAAAGCTGTTGGAGAAAACCTATTTGCTTGTGTGAGCATGGCAGGTGTGTGTATAGTGTCACAGCAGTATGTATATGACTGTGTATATACCTGTGTACTCATACACAAATACATACCAGGATAAAGCTGTCCTGACCTGAGTTTTTCATAAGAGCCTACCTTTTAATGCTCATGAATATAGGGTGTGGCTTGGACATCTTGTGTGAGTGAGCTGGACATCTTGTAATCTCAAGAATAAGATACAAACAAGACTTTTTTTCCTATTATATTTACGTTTGTGTATATGTCTAATTAGTCTATGAATTGTTTTAAAGAGTTTGTGGTTTTGTTTTTTCTTTTCTCCTTCCTCGTCTTAATTTTAGCCTATTTTAGAATCAGGAGCCATAGAACTTCTATGTAGTTTGACACAGAGTGAAAACCTCGCCTTGCGAGTGAACGGCATTTGGGCTTTAATGGTAAGTAGAGCACACACCATCAAATGCTGCTTGTGATTTGCTTCTTAAGAAGTTTGGGGATGTAACTTAAAGAACTCCTCAGTTATTAAAAATAATATAGCTGAAGCCTGGCTTGTGCTTCCACTTAATAACAGAAGGAAAACCATATCAGCCTGGAATGCTTCATCAATTAGTCCATTAAATACAATAAATTTTTCAGTTCCAATAGCAGTTTTGGTTGCCAAGATCATTCGTGGAAGCAGTTAAGTAGTGTCAGTAGCATGCCAGGGGATAAATAAAAGTAGGTAATAACCAGGTCAGCCATAGGACTGTGTGGAAGTTGAATACACTGTGTAGTAATTCCTCAGAAACAAAACCTTTCCAGGATTAGTTCCAGCAGGGGATGTATGCTTGCAGGGGATAGCCTTCTGAAGGAGTGAAAATCCGAGTTCAAGGTAAAACATTAAGCACATTTTGTCTCTTTCAGAATATGGCATTTCAAGCAGAACAGAAGATCAAATCAGACATCTTACGAGGTCTGAGCACAGAGCAGTTATTCCAGTTGCTTTCTGATTCTGATGTAAATGTTCTGATGAAAACTTTGGGACTGCTCAGGAATCTTCTATCTACTCGCCCAGTAAGTAGAGCTGCAATCAGACCTTCTTCTGAAAGATGGCCAAACGTGTAGACAATGCAAATTAATTCTTAATCTTTTTTTATAAGACAAGCTGTTCTTCTGATTTAGATAAATGTTTGCTACATTGCTAAAACTGAGGCCTTTGGATTTATCCAAATATCTCTAACTAAATGTACTGATCAGTGAAAGAATTCTCTACATCCACTGAAATTTGTAATTATTATAAAATACAGAGGTAGACAGTTACATTTACTGTTCAATCCCACTGCATTTAGCTTTCAGCAGAATTATTTTCCTAAGTCTATCTGTGAAACTAGTCCAGAACAACAATAAAAGGGTTGCACTGTTGAGTCAAGGTATGGAGAGCTACATGTCGTTAAGGATACCTGTATTGATTCCTTCTTGACACCTGAAGTATTTCTGTTCTTGTCCAGCTATATAGACAGTACTGGCTTTTTGAATTTGACTGTGGGACTGTGCACTTAAAAAACCGCATACGTTCATTTTACACACTGAAATAAAATGGTTTGAAAATGTAAGCCCATGAATTGTTTTTGACAGGGAGAAAGAGATATTGGTGGAGGAAAAGAAAGGGGTAATCCCCTGTGAAGAACAGAGGGAAAACATGCAGCAAACATTTGGCAAGCCAACATTTTTGTGGGGGAAAAAAACCACGAAGCCTCTGCTGTGCATTTATCACGTATTGTGTTTCTACCATAAAAAGGTCACTGCAAAAAATCTTCTGATATTTGTACTCGTTGAGTCTCAATAAGCTTCATAGAAAATTAGCTCTGTCTTAATGTGAAAATATATTTAATAACCAGTCATTCATTAAATTCACCCTGAGTTCTTGACAGCAGAGTGTCATTATCACTTGAGGTATTCTTCATCTGAAACTATGTCCCAACTTCACCTACTTTCTGTAGTATGTTTCAGAGCCAGAATCAACCATTCTCATTCTCTGTGCAAAGCTCACTCCAGAATTCCTCATCCAGCAGCTTTCAAATGAGGTCTTGTTGTTAGCAATTTTAAGTAGTCCTACTGGAATCTCTAATATCTTAAATTATAGTGTGCCATGTGCTGATGGTAATTTCTGGTGGCTGTTTGCTGGCACTCTTGAGTTTTGGTGTCAGTTAATCCAGTAGATCTAGTTTCATCTTTTTCTGTTACTTCTAATGATTAATTTCATTCTAGTACAGATGTTTATAGTCTGTGATGAAATGACCTTTAATGTCCGTCTCTTCACTTGAGACGGTTTTCTTCGATGATAAGCAATGTCTATGGCTTGTTTCTCCAAACCCTCTCAGGCTTTTGAAATGAGAATATAGAACCTGGTCACAGTGTTCCAGTAAGACCAGCAAATATGAGATAAGAAACCCCAGTTTTCTTACCTCTCTCTGATACCCCTTTGTTATCAGAAGAGAAGTGGTTCTTGTGAACTGCAGCATCATACTTAGAGCTTGAGTCCAGCAGGATTCAGTCTTCAGACTGGCCTCCATGCAACTGGGCAACCTATGTCTTTTCTACAGGTTACAGTGAAATCGGAACCAAGGCCCATATCATGCTCTCTCAAACAAGACCAGGCTTCAAATGAAGAGGAATATTTATGAAGTTTTTCTGCTCTGATAGATTCTTGGTTTGGGGAGACCTCTCTAGGAGCTAGGGTCTTTGTGCCATGTTGCTACTCCTTACTTTACTGTAATTTGAGTAGAAATGCCCCTTCTTTGGGAAGTTACACTGATTGTGTTTCATCATTGCTTTGACAGCACATAGATCATATAATGAGCACTCATGGGAAGCAAATCATGCAAGCAGTGACGCTCATTCTGGAAGGGGAGCACAATATAGAAGTCAAAGAGCAGGTATTCTGTTTTGGTTCACATTCTCTTGGCAGCATAAGATTTAAGAAGCAGCTAAGAATGCTTAGTCTTCTCAGTGTGTCATTTTTGTTTGGGTTTATGGTGTGCTGTGAATGTTTTACTGAGATCTGTCAAATTAATTTTCCTACCTATAAGAATGCTCTTCTTGCTTATTACAAATGTGTTTGAATTGAATTCAGAAGAATATTTTTAAATGTGGCTTTGGTAGAGAGGAGGGCAATGTATGTGAAAGTAGAAGAATTAAATCTTGGCAAAAAGGGGACAGTAGGAACAAGAAAAGAGAAGGAAGCCAGTGTTTCACAGTGTCTTGGAAAGCATCATGGTTATTGGCTCCTATATCAGCTATTAGAGCAGTCAGTAATGAAGAATACCATGATCCTCTGCCTTGCTGGCACTAATAGATGTTCTCCTGAGAGATGTGGTAACTCAGCTGTTCTTGGGTGCCTGCAGGAGCCAGCAGCAGTAAGAGGAGGAGAGGTACTACTAGGGTAAAGCACATGCTGGCATAGCCCAGGAAAAAGTGTGGAGGGACGTACCCTGACAAATTAAAACGAGAAAAGCAATATGCAAGGGGAGAAGGAGGTAGCTGGTAGGGAAAAGCATCCCTGGCTTGATGTCAGTGTAAGGGGGCCAGCATACAGGGATTATCTGCTGTGGGCACTGGAGCAAAAGTAAGAGAAGAGATGGGCTGAGTTTGGCTGATTAGCTCTTGTGACAGACAAGATGATCAATTGGAGAACCCTGTTTCTTGCTCATACAGGGCATGTGGTGTTGAAGAATGGGGTCAGTGGGAAGCTGTGGGAGATACCAGAGATATTCAGCTTTAGCTTAGGATGGGTATCAGTAGCAAGCAGCTTGGCAAATAAGTGTAAAAATACAATTAAATCCAGAATGGCCTAAATCTCTACTCAGTGAAGACTGGGTTGAAGGCAAACAGGCTGTTTATGGCTATTACAGTGCAAAATTAGGAGAACAACCCCCAGACACTCTTAATAGATAGCAAATTTAGTGACAGCATGGTTCTGAAACAGCTGTGTCTTTCTAAGCAGTTCTTCCTAAATAAGTTTTAGTGACTGGAATGGCCTTTATGGCAACAGAAGGCTTTTACCATGCCATGCCTATCAAAAGTACTACTAGACTGAAAATTTTACTCATTGAAATGAATTAATGTTGATTTTGCCAGGGCTGTTCAACCACAACTGTTAACTCTGGCATTAGCCCCAGATATAGGCAAGCTCGAAATGCCAGCTTAAAGATATTTAAACTAATTAATGGAATTGTTTGTCACAAGTTCAAAGCTGTCAGGGAAACTGTATAAATCATGGGATGTGAACTGTGGCCAAATAATTTCAGAGTTTTTTTCTTTTTCAGACATTATGCATACTTGCTAATATAGCAGATGGAACAACAGCAAAAGAACTGATTATGACCAATGATGATATCCTGCAGAAAATCAAATACTACATGGTATGGGAAATTTCTCTTCAAGTTTCTTTGTCTTTTTCAGGGAACAAAAGAGGTTACTTCAGCACTTTGTCTTGTAAGTTATTCAGTATCATGCATTTAACTGTTTCATGTACCTAGCTGTGTTTAAGGAACTATGCAGTGCAGTTCTGTATGGCAGAGGTTGATTAAATGGAAAATTCAGTCATTATTTCCCATAAGAAAGTTACAGTGATTTAAGCAATACCTGTTACAAATCTATGTGGTGTTTCATGGCCTTGGAAGAGGCATATTTTGTAGACCTGAACGAGTGCTTGGAAGTGATTAAATGCTACTAGGGTGTCTTACGTTATGGCAGCATCTTTGAGAGAAGTTATAGATCACAATTAGTCACAAGTTTGCTACCTTAGTTTTTAGAGGCTGTAGATCTGAGAATCTCTGAATTTCTTTTTCTAAATGTGACTACTTTTTTTTATATAGAGTCATTCAAATGCTAAACTTCAGCTTGCTGCCATGTTCTGTATATCTAATCTCATATGGAATGAAGAAGAAGGTAAGAAAGCCTCGTTATTAATACATATACAGGTTACTATCCTGATCCAAAGGCCAATGTTGCATAGCAATCAGTATTTGCACAGCACAGTGGGATTCAAAGCATAAAGGGAGACATCTTCATAGATGAAATATGGAAGGAGAGAAAATGGGCAGGAGGACATAAGAGGAAAGCATAGAGAGCTGTTTTGGGGCAGGAAGGCACAAGAGGAATGTGACAAGAAATAAATAGGAGTTGATGAGAATCACATGGTGGAAGGTTTCCATCAGTAGCATTTCTATCAAATCTGAAAGCAATTGGAATGAAAGAGAATCTTAGAGAAACTTCCAGGTCTCAGGATGCTGTAGAAATTCATCATGGGATGGAACAGGTTAGCTGGAGAAGATAAATGGTTAGAAACGCAGTTTGTTGCAAAGAAGTGTTTCCCATTGTCAACAGCTTGAATGGGTTGCATGGTGAGGCTCTGAAACAAGCCAAAGGACTTGTGGGTGGATCTGAAAGGAGTGAGGAACGCTTATTAGTAAGAAGAGTCATGGCCTGGAACAATGGAAATAAACTAGGAGGGAGCTGAAGGTAGCTGCTGCACAGAAAAATGGGTGTTTGTGTTGAGGGGTGGAGGGGACGGATGGAGGCAGCAGGGTGGAGCTGGAAGAAGTGGCAAGGCAAGGTGCTTTGAGGGCTGAGAGGAGGATTTTCTTGGATGATTTACAGACCCTCAAGTTTTTCCATTGCTGTGTTCTAACTGAACTGTGTTCCACACTCCTCCTTTAGGCTGTTCTTTTGCTTCCATTTCTTTCTCCTGTTCTGCAGACATTTGATTTTGGTGGTATTCCCAACAGTGTGATTTATTGTTGTAGGTTCACAAGAACGCCAAGATAAACTACGAGACATGGGAATAGTAGATATTCTACATAAATTGAGTCAGTCATCAGATCCAAATCTGTGTGACAAGTGAGTATAAAGAAAAGTCCAAAAAGATGATCAGAGGGAAATCTTTTTTATTAGAAACTCTTTTGAATATAGAAAAATTACCCAGGGAAACTGTGATTGCACTGAGTTTTATGATGTACAAAGAATTGCAATGAAGTGAAGAGCAGGTTTTATATTGCTGAGGAGTAACAAATTTTACTGAAGTTCTCAACATTATAAAATAACTGCACTTAAGATCTTCTAAACCAGCAGAGGGTCTTCTCTAAAATATCACTGATACAAAGATTTTGTGTAAACCTTGGACTGCTAACAAACTTCCAGAGGATTGGAACAGTGGTAAAACATCACGTAGCACTATGAATTAAAAAGACAATACAGGATCACTGCTATTGTTAATTAAATTGATTGTCTTGTACAGAAAGCTGTTGATGATGAAGCCAAACCCCAGTAATTAACAGTTTACTCTTTTATTGCAGGGCGAAGACAGCACTCCAGCAGTATCTTGCATGATCAAAGGCTAATTGAATCTATGGACACCCCTCATGTCTACTTAAGGAATAGCAGGAGATATTCCTGACTCCTTATATTTGCACAAGTCACCTTGGGCTGCATTTTTCTCAGGTGCAGGGAGCTGCTTTGCAGAAACAGTTTAAATGATCAGGTCTCCAATGCACTTGAGAATTTTCTTGAGGTAGTTTCTTAACTCAGAGGACTCCCAGGGGGTTGTTTTGGTTTTTTGGCTGGTTTTGGTTGGTTGTTGGTTTGGGGTTTTTTGGGTTTTGTTCTCTTTTTTTTTTTTTTTTTTTCTTTTTCCTGAGCTACCTGGACTTTCAGAGCAATCAGTCCCCATTTTTGTTTTGGGCCTACAATTTTCTGCTTTTGCTGCAGCCTGTGTGTATGTGTGTGGGTGTGCTTGAATGGGTGTAGGTATGCTTGGGTGAATGCATGTGGGTGTGAGACCTCAATTTTGTTTTTCCTTTTTTTGTGTGAAAATCTTTTTCTACAGGTTTTCAAGGGTTAACCCTTGTTTGCTGTACGAATACTTCAATGAATTATATACAGTTTGAATGAAATGTTATTTAAAAAAGACAAACAAACCAAACTGTTGTATCCCATAAAGTTTATTTTGAATTTTGAACAGATGAATGTTTTTAAGTAAAATATATGCATTTCTGAACTTCAGCTTAACTTACATTATACTTCCTTTTTAAAGAGAAAAATAGAGACAGTAGACCCCAAATCATAAGCAGCACATTCTGTATTGACAAGGTTCAAGCGTTTTTTACTGCCATACAAGGTCACCTTGTACTGATGACATATTCAAACCCATGGAATGGGTGAACTGGATCAATTGGAGTTTCTTTAGGTTTTTAGAAGGAAAGCTCATACCTGAGAGCTAGCATGACTGTTGACTTTCCTGGAAAGGAACAGGTGGCTGCAATAGCAGCAGGCATAAGCTATTGCTTTAGTAGTCAAGAACTTGCTCCTAGTTGCTGCAGAATTAACTTTATTTCACTGGTGATAAATATTTGCTGGTCACTAATCTCAATAGAGCAAAGAGTATGTTGCAGAAGTTACACTTTCAGGAGACCAGAAGGAGCTGGCAAGCAGTGATTAAAGGGGGATTGTTCTGGTTTTGCATCCTTTATCTCCAGATATAGTTAAGTGATTTACAAATTACTTTCATGAAAGTTCAGCTGGGTGCATTAAGCTGGGGAAAGGATGGAAAAATTGGGGGTTTGGTTTTGGTTATTTTTAGCTCAGTGATGTTGCTACAGATTTTGTGTATATATGCAGATATATACACTTGCATGGACTGGGATACCTGGATAATAAGCAATGGAATTTTAATGCATTCAGAAACCTAGATTGTCCATAAGTTCATGAAATTGTGCCTGTAAGTGTAGAGAGAAAAACAGGAATACAGACAACTCTGTAAAGTTAGGCTGGAATATGAGACCCCATTGGCTTCACAGTCAGATATGCGTAGAAACAAATGAAGGCACAGCCAAGATCATCTCCCTCATGAAGTTCAGGGTTCTTGCTTTATTCCCATGTCTGCTTTCTGATTTCAGTTTAGGTGATAGTTTTAATAGTCAGAATCTCCAAACACTATATTTACATAGCACACTAGCAGGCACGCTAAAGATTGCAACCAATGTCTTAAACAAAATCTTTCTTTTGTTACATTGAACTTCAGGAAGGCTGCAGAAAGAAGAGAGGTCTGCAATTGTGCTAACCAATTTTGATAAGTATCTTAATCTATTCTTTCTAATCAGAAGGTCAAATTGTGACAGCCTTACTTTTTTTCCAAGGTAATTACCTGTTTCAGAAAATGTGACCACAGTTTGGCCTGGAATTTGAATGTGCTATTTATCAGACAACTGTTATCACTTGGTTGCAAAGGAGAACATCTACATTTCATGTAACTTCTTCCACTCTTGAAAGACAAATAAAAGTGAGCACCTGACACTTTTTCCCTAGGCATTGCAGTAAGTGACTGGCTTTTTTTTTTTTTTTGTCCTTCTGCAAATTTTTCATGGTAGATTTTGGGGGCTGAACAAGGAGAACATAAAAATATGCGAGACCTTGATAAATATCAGTACCTCAGAAGTGAAGTCTTATGTATAAAATTCAATCAAATATATTTTTTATTTGAAGTTGGAAAAAAGTTCTGAGGCAGATATTGTAAATATAAAACTGTACAGTGTGCACCTAACTTCCAAATTTGCACTCTTGATAGGTATGTTTAGAACTCAAGTTCTTGCATATCTCTTCTTGTCCTCCCCCAGTTCATGTTTCTAAAAGCCAATCTAAGTTTGCTTCTATTAAACTTTGGTGCCTAAAGGTGTTTGGGGAAAAAAGGTGAGTAAGGATCTGTGTACATGTTTTGAGGTGGTTTCTTAAAATTCTGCCAGAAAAACTAAAAAACAATGCTCAGACAATCTTGTTGCTGCATGAGAACAGTTGACATTTTCCACAGATATTGATAGGACAAGCTATTGGATGAGAACATTTTTACGTTCAGTCAAGCTTTGTGAATAATTTTTGATGTTGCTACAGGTATGTACAAAAAGAAGCATACTGTAAATAAAAAGAACTTTACCAGAACATCTAGATTTTTCTCAGCTTCATGAAGAAATCTCAGCTCTCTGTGCCAGCTTCTCTACAGACTGAGATTCAGTTTGGGAACAAATTCGTTTGCTGGTTGACCAGATCTTTACCAACTCTATTTAGGTAGCAGTGTCTTGTGAATTACTGGGTTGCTTGCAGAACCAAAGCAAATACAGAGTTTGTGTGGACATTAGACCAATCATCAGGATTCTGCTATTGTGCCATTTGTCTTCTAAAACCCAGTCCTAATGAATTCTGGTAAATGTGTCCACTCTTCCTGTCTGAGTCCAGTGACAGTAGTCTTTCTCTCAAAGGTTACATGTGTCAAAAAAGTGAATAGCTCTGCACAAACTTTGGTGTGATGATTGTCAGACAACTGGTGCACTTGGTTGATCTCTACCACCTCCAGCACACATTTGAAGTAGTCTCTCCCACACTGAAAGTCAGGTGAAACTGGGATTTTGGTGCTTGTTCCAATCACAGGATTGCATTGCAATAGTGAAAGAAGCCAAGTGACCTCTTTAAAAACATCTTGTGCCAGGATCTTAAGGCAGACATCTGTGTGTTTTTGGGTTTGTTTTTTTTTTAATCCATTTTTTTACTTTAACCATTGTAGTAGATGCTGCACCTACATGAAACTGCTGGAGCAGTGACAAGAGAGGCAGAGGAATAATTGAGGTGCCTGAGGTGCATTCTTGAAAGCTGGAAAATTAGTTTAACAAGACTGTCTTTGGTAATCTGAAAATGTAACCACAGTTTATATGTTGTAAACATGCAAAATTTCAGTGGTGGTTAAAAATACCTGGAAGCTTATTTGTACAACAGGAGACAGATGCTGGTTGCATCCAAGGCTGTAGTTTGCTCTGCTGAGCTGGTGCTGAAGGCAGGGGAGGCCAAGCCTCAGCTCCACCATGTCCTCAGGAGGCACTGGACAGTGTCCCCTTGGTTTGCTGGGGCAGTGAGGGAATGGATGTGCCAAAAGCCAAATCTTCAACG
Organism: Indicator indicator; assembly: GCF_027791375.1. Lineage (NCBI taxonomy): Eukaryota > Metazoa > Chordata > Aves > Piciformes > Indicatoridae > Indicator > Indicator indicator. Next base: position 13,522,343 of record NC_072022.1, on the reverse strand, counting down.
AAGAGAGACCTCAACCAGCTGAAGGACCGGGCCATCAGAGATGTGCCACATGAACAGAAGCGCCTCCAAGGTCTGCACATGGAGCTCAGTGACCTGGGGAATGGAAATGAACAGGGTGAGCAGCATCACTGCCCCAGTGCACACTGCCCTGAGGAGCGCTGGCCACAGGCACTGTGCTCTCACTGCAGATAAGGGAGGAAAAAAAAAATTAAGCTGTTTAGTGTGGGTCTGGCAGCTTATCCCCTCTGCTTTATGCTGGGGAAATCACGTCTGGATCCTGAGCCTTGTTTTTAGTCTCTAGGAGGGATGGGGAAATGAGTAAGGGGGCTGTCTGGGCTTGGTGGGAAAGCTGTGCAGATCTGACAGACAAAGAGGAGGCAGAAAGGCTTCAGCTGCAGCAGCTGCAGTGAAGGGGAATGGCAGAGGAGGCTCAGCTGAACTTGCTGGCAGCAGCACATCCTGAGAAGGGAGTGGGGCTGGCTGGGCTTCTGCTCTGCCCTTGCGTTGCTAGGACTGCCACAGCAGTGTTGGGGTGCTGCCATGGTAGTCTTGGGATGCTGCCAGCTACTGCACAGTATTGGCTGGCTCTAGCTGGGGTCAGTTTACTTCTGCCACCCTGACAGTGCAAAGGGGGGAACCAGCTGCTGTCTCTGTAAGTGAGCAGCGATTCAGGCCCTGCAACAGGACCTCATCTCTGAAGAGAGTGTGAGCAGAGCTGTGTCCAGGCTTTGGGCACTGCTGAGCCAGCTCCACTCCCTCCAGCAGGGCAGCAATGCTGCTGTGGGTGCTGTGTCCTGTGTGGAAGAGCAAAATACAGGTTAAAAATTTTTTTTCTTATGGTGCAGGTTGTCCAGCAGCTGGATTCACATAATTAGAGGACATCTGCAGTGCTTGGGATTGCTGCTCAAAGGACTCTTGATCCTGCAGAAGGATGGCTGCAAAGAACAAGGAGGTAGCGCTGCAGGTCAGTAGAAGCCAGGCTTTTAAAACTTCTTTTAAACTCATAGTAAGCACAAAAGATGACTTTCAGCTTCATGTATCTTGGATTCTACTGGTGGCAAAGACCTGCTTGTCAGGCCTTTGTGGGAAGGAGGTCCTGAAGGCAGGTAGGAAGATGGAAAAACATGGCAAGTCAAATCTCTCCCCCAGTCAGTGCTACAGGGTGCAGAGGGAGATTGCTAAAGGGCTGCAGGTGTTTCAGAGCTGCCATGACCTGGCACAGGTTTGGCTGCTTACACAGATGAAAATTCATCTGTTTCATGGGACAGTTGTTCAGAGGACATTTAGAAGTAGGAGCCTGGAGAAGGAGAGATTCTTCCTGAATGCAAGTGGCAGTGAGTGTTTCTGACAGTTTATGTATTTAGAGAGATCACTGTAAAGGTGGAAAAGTTAGGAAGTACATGAAAAATCAGAGGCTTAAAAACCTATTTCACACGGATATGTAAAGGAATTTTCCCCTATGTACACTGCACAAGTGATCTAGTGGTGCTTTCCCTGCATAGGAGAGGGTTTCTGAGAAGAGTTTAGTATGCAGAAACATTGGAAAAGCTGAAGTAGGTCTTGAAAGTCTCCTTCAAATCTTGAAGCATTCAGTCTTCATAAGAGGAATACTGAAGGAGATTGGACCTGCTGGAGTTGGTCCAAAGGAGGCCACAAAAATAATCCAAGGGGCTGGAACCCCCTCCTTTGAAGAAAGGCTGAGAGAAGGGGTTCTTCAGCCTGGGGAAGAGAAGGCTCTGAGGAGACCTTATTGTGGCCTTTCAGTACTCAAAGGAGGTCTGCAAGAAAGATGAGGACAGACTTTTTAGCAGGACCTGCTGTGACAGGACACAGAGGTGATGATTTTAAACTAAAGGAGGGGACATTTGAACTAGATAGAATGTAAGAATTTTTTTTGCAGTGAGGATGATGAAATACTGCCTAGGTTGCCCAGAGAGGTGGTAGATGCCCCGTCCCTTGAAATGTTCATTGTCGGGTTCCAACAGGGCTTTGAGCAAACTGATATAGTTGAAGGTGTCACTGCTTACTGTAGGGGATGCTGGACTAGATGACCTCTAAAGGTCCCTTCCAACCTTAACCAGTCTAGAATCCTATGATTATGGGCTTTAGAACCTTGTTTATTCCCTGTAAAAATTGGAAAGCACAGAGTGAAAATGTGACTGTTAGTATAAGATGAGAAATGTCATCACTTTAAGGTAAAAATGGTTTCTCCTGCTGTTTGTCCTACTGTGTTTCTACGTGATGGGAAGAATTGCATCAACCAGACTTTGCATTGTTGATAGCTAAGGGAAAGCTGGGTCTAGAGCTGTTGACAGTAGGATTCTTAACATCTGAGATGAAAGGTGAACCTCTTGTAGGATATCATGTGATGTCCTAGAAAGCTTCTAGTTGCAGAGTCCTAGAACTCCTGAGGTTGGAAGAGACCTTTGAGATCATAAAATCCAACCATTTGCCTACAGCTCACAATCTCCCCAGTACTGCTAAGCCACATCCCTCAGCACCACTTCCACATGCCTTTTGAACATTTCCACTTATATTAGAGAAAAGCCAATTCCTAGCACCCTCAGGGTATGCAGATCAACAAAACACTTCCGGGAGTGTCAACATAACTTTCTGAGTCCAGTTATGTTGCAGCTGAACTCATTATCCCAAATCGTTGTTGTAACTCATTTGAGCTCATTAACTTTCTTTGAAATGCTCTATGGGTGGTCCTAGCACTAGGGATACATGGAATAATTAAATCTCAATTCTTCAGGTGTTTTCTGAACTAGTTAGGCTTGGGGTCATGTGCTGAGAAAGAGCAGATAAAGGTGTTTGAACTACTCCCCATTCTTGAGTAGGCTGGGGTCCTGGTAAAACTGACCTCCAGTGACATCTCAAAAAATCTGGAAGAGGCCATTTAATTTGCACTGGAATTTACACTCTTGGAGTTCTTGACTTTGCAGTTTTAGCAGTCCTTTAGTGCATGCTGGTGATAAACACTGAAAAATAGCTGGCGGAGAGTAAAAGGAATTAGGTTTAATGATACCAACTGAGAACATTATGAAGGAGTTGTCATTGCTCAGGATGAACAAAATCACTTCTCAGAAGCCTTTTTGGTTTTCTTTAACTTTCTATGTTTTTCTAAGTGCGTACTGAGGAGCAAAGCCTGTAAACTGGGAAAGATGCAGAATATATCTTCCTTTATACTACCAGTATAAAATGTAATATCCCACTTCCCACAGGAAGTGTGGGATAATACAGCATGTGACACAGTACCTGGAATTGTCTAGGGCATCCTTGACTAGGTAAGTCCCTGAGCACCCTGATTTAACTGAAGCAGAGGATTATACTAGAAACTCCACAGATCCCTTCCCACGTAGATATTTGTGTGCTCTCTGTTCACAATGTTTTGCAAGTCTTTAGACAAAAGTTGGTAATTCAGGTGAGGACATGGGCTCAGACCACCCTGTAGTGCCCAGACACCATGGAAGCTATGCATTTGCTAGTTTATTTTTTCGATACTGAGTCATGTTAATGAAGTAGTGTAGCTTATGTGCAGGCACAGTGCGAAACTGCTGTTGGAGACTCATCTGGCCTAGAAATTTGATGAGGCCTGAGTCTGAAATAGGTGTGAGGAAAGGACGACGTGTGCTGGAGACAAGCATATTGAAGCAGCACTTGGAATGCTACGAGTCAGCCCAGACCACCACCTCACTGTTGCTTTTGAGCACCGTTGCTGGCTTTGGCAGGTTCCTGCTGAGCTGGGACCTAGCAGGTGTCAGTGGCTATGTGGCTCTTCTCCAAGTGTTTCCTGCTTGTGCTGTGATGCAGGCAGCTTGCAGAGAAGCAATCAGTCATCTGCCAGTGGCTGTTAACTGTTTCAGCTGCCAGCCTGTCTTAAAACACCATTGTACAGCAGATTTCCATCTAAGTGAAAGCTTAGGTAGCTCTTTGTGTTTCTTCCTTATCAAGAGTTCAAGCTAAAGAGCTCAGAGTCCTTCATCCCCACTGCCTGCTGGTTTTCCTGGAAGCCACACACCTGTAGGGATGTGGCAGGATAAGCCAAGGCACAGGAATAATGTCTGGAGCCATTCCCTGCTCTTGAGTTTTGCAGGGGACCATCTCTCCAGTCACTCCCAGAACATCTCTTAGTTTCTCTGCAAACTGAGGATAAGCACCCAGACTGTTCAAATAGTTGCTGCCACTAAATGGGGGAGAACTTAGTCTTGCCTTGGTTCTCCTACCCTTTCTGCCTTGGTTCTTGTGAGACAACATGAGTCTAATCTGCTAAGATTTTCACAGGGTTAGCTGACATTCTGGTGGGTCTCTGGCAGCTGATGTCAGGTAGTAGCAAAGGCATGTGGGGAAGTAGTGAGAGTTTGTGGGTAAGGATTATCTAAATTCAGCTGATTCTTCTAGAGCAACTTGGGCCCTGTCCAATTAGTCAGTGGTGAGAGGCTATCAGTCAGAAGAGTTTCCTGAGTTCTCAGGAATCTGTCTTACATGCAAGCATGAAGCGATTTGTCAGGATGATTGCAGCAACCAGCTAGTGCCTGATGACTTTACTGTTGTTTATACTGTGTTTTTAAATTTTCGCATAGATGAACATCAGTAGCCAGGAGCTTTGGGAAGAAATGCTGTGTCTCAAAGGACTCATTGGTAAGGGTTCAGTCAACAGATTGCTTCTTGTTTCATGTTAAATGGATTCCAGTACTGTTAGGAATCAGTTAGTGCTGATGGGGATGGTCAGTCAGGCCCTCCAATTTTGTGCCCTCAATGGAAGTAAGAAATATGCTGACAGAGGTGAGACTAGGTGGAGGTTGTCCCACATAAATTGTCCTTGTCAGTGTGGGACAGTTATCACTACAACAGCTAGTCTCCAGCCATCTGTTTGGAGCAGGAACAGCTCTGGTTCCCAAGGGTGGAGGTTAGAGGGCTGTTAGATAAATCACACGTACAGCAGTTTACCCTAGACTGGTACCTCCAAGGTCACAGCATTGTTAAGTCTTTCTGCTAAAGGCTCCTCCTCAGCATTGTTACTAGATTGATACTTTAGAATGGGACTTTGTCCTCTGGTCAGGCATTTGAAACCTTGAAAAAAATAATAGTTTCTACTTCAGAATTGAATCTATTACTCAAAAGGAGTCCTGCCACATTCCACCCAGACCTATAGGAGCAATAGCCACAAGCTGCAGCTTGGGAAATGTAGGTTGGACATGAGGAAAATCTCCTTCCTTGAGAGGGTGATGCTGCAGAGGTCACCAGAGGAGGTGGCTTCAGCCCCCAGAGGTTTTCAAGATTCTTACTGCACTAGCTCTCTTTAATAGTCCCAAACAATTGTGTTGCAAAATGAAGTGCACAAATCAACCTAGGTCTGTGTCTAAAGCGACCCATTTTGACCTCATTCTTACTAGTTTACCTGTTTGCAGTTGTTGATGCATTCCAAACCTGGTGTGGTCCATGCAAAACCGTAGTGGATCTTTTCCGAAAAATAAGGAATGAAGTTGGCAGTGATCTTCTGCATTTTGCTGTGGTAAGGTCTAATTTGGCACTGTTTAAAATACTTAGTCCTTGGAGTTTAGAAGGTAACTAAAGGCTGAAATCATTTATCTTTCCAGTACTTGGCCAAAATGTTAACAGTCCAGGAGCTCCAGCTTGTGTGACTTGAGCCTTCCAAATGCAGACTATTGGTTACATGAAGAAGTCACATTATTAGCAATTTTTAGGCTTCAGCTGTTCTGTACTTTTTAGATTTCTGCTTAGGCAAGTAATACTAGGACAGAATCATTAGCACATGGCCCTCTGGTAACAGGGAGAGCCTGAAGGAGCTGGGTTTGTTCAACCTGGAGAAGACTAAGGGACAGATGTCTGGTATGGGATTAACAGAGAAGGCAGAGACAGACATTTCTCAGTGGTACACAGCAAAATAACAACAGATAATGGGATCAAGTTGCAGCAGGATAAAATCCAGCATAGGAGTGGTTGGACTCTGGGGCAAGTTCCTAGAGAGGTTCTGGAGTGCTGGTTCTTGGAGCGCTCAAAACTAATGCAGCCTTGAGCAACCTCCTGTAACGTTGAAACTAACCTGCTTTGGCTAGTCCCTCCCTCGGTCAAGCTGTGCCTGTTTAAATGCCTTTCCTGGCAGAAGGCCAGCTCTCTGACTGCTGAGAGTGCCCTGGGCAGTGAGGTTTCTGCTGGAGGCTCCTGCTGCCTCTGCAGCTTCTCCTGTCACTTGTCTCACTCACAGACAAGGGGCCCTGATTTAAGTTTTGCAGGCTTTTTCTGTGGGATTCACTCAGACAAACTGCTGTGAGAGATCCCTGCCTCACAGGAGCTGCAGTTCCAACCCTTGCTGGGGAGATCTGCTAGACATCTGCCTGCTGCTCAGGTCCCTGCTGCTGAGCTGGGAGTCACCTGGGGCTGGGGCTCTGAGAGGTGGCATTTTGTCCCATAAGACTGGGACCCAGAAGTGTTTTGCTGCACAAACAAGTGGATGAGTGCCAGCTGGCTGAGGATGTCCAAGTGCAGGCAGTCACATGTATTCCTCTGAAGCAGAAATGCCTTTCTAGAAACACCTGTTTTCTTTGACATCCCTTTTAGGCTGAAGCTGATTCCATCGATGCTCTCGCCAACTACAGAGGGAAAAGTGAGCCTGTCTTTCTGTTTTATGCAGTGAGTGAAAATACTGCTACAGTAGCTGCATAGAATTAAATGTCTGTTGGGTCTGTTCAGTCTGGAGAAGAGAAGGCTCTGTGGAGCTATCTAGCAGCCTTCAAGTATCTGAAGTGGGCCTACAGGAAATCTGGGGATGGACTTTTTATAAGAGCCTGTGGTGACAAGACAAGGGCCATGGTTTTAAACTAGAGCAGGGTAGATTTAGATTGGACGTTAGGAAGCAGCTCTCTACTGCGAGAGTGGTGAAACCCTCAGAGGGGTTTCCCAGAGAAGGCGTGGACACCTCATCCCTGGAAATGTTTTAAGATCAGGTTGGATGGGGCTCTGAGCAGTCTGGCCTAGTGGAAGGTGTCCCTGCCTATGTCAGGGGTGTTGGAACTAGATGATCTTTAAGATCCCTTCCAACTCAAGCCATTCTATGAACTGTCATTTTTGAGAGATAATTTTACTCTTTCCTGTCTGATAGCATGACTTGACTTGCTCTGTATCTGCCAGTATCTATTGGTGATCAGGTGGTGCATGGATAAGAATGTATAACCAGAATTTAAATACCTTCTGCTTTGCCACCAAGAAATAGAAAAATTAAATTTTATTAATTTAAAAATAAAATAAAACAGGATTGGGAGATTAAGGTGTGAACGAGGTAAAACTGTTTAAATTGCAGAAGTGAGGGAAAGACAGATACTGCAGAAAGTTACAGGAACTCCACCAGCTAGGCAGTGCCAAGCTTTGGTGGTTTTTTTGTTGTGGTGTGGGGGGGGTTTTTTGTTTGTTTGTTTTTGGTTTTTCCCTGGGGGAAGCCCATGTAGCCTGTGATGGATGGCTAGATTGTAGATTTCAGGCCCCTTTTCCTCTTCATGAGAAAGGAATTTTCTTAGTTATGAAAATCCATGTCACTCACTCAGGGCTCCCTGTGAGTGAGATGTGTATGGCTTGCTGAGTCCAGGTGAATGTTCATGCTGTGTCAGCACCTGGACATGAATGTTACCCTGTGATTAGGTTCAGCTTCCTTTTACTGCAGGACCTCACTCTTCTCAAGCTGCTTTGCTTTATCCTAAAACTTATCAGGAAGAAACAAGAAGGTTGTTCCAGACATTCCTCTTGTTCTGGAGCAGAGCAGCTCTGTTGGGGAGGAGGGCCTAGTACATGATAGCATACCTGATGGGCTAGTGAATGATTTCCAGAGCCCAGAGGGCACCACTTGAGCACTTACTGATTGATCTGCTTTTCACACCTTTCAGGAAGGAGAATTAGTAGCAACAGTAAGAGGACTAAATGCACCATTACTGCAGAAGACTATCCTGGAACAGCTGGCAGTGGAAAGGAAGATTGCAGAACATGGAGGAGAGCGTGTGGTGGTCATCAGTCCCTAAATCCCTAAATTCCTGTAGCTGTGCATACCAGACGAAAGGTTCAGCTCCCCAGCAGCAGCAAAGGTCTAAAACAGGGTTACTTCCTCACAGAAATCCTGTCCTTTTATCTGGACTGACTCTGAAATTGATTAGACTGCTGGTTGATTGTCCACAAGCCTGTGGAGCCTACCTAAAATGGAGGAAGCTGAAAAGGCTAATTGTGTTTTTCAAAAGCTCTGTCCTCCTGACAAAAGCAGAATTAGTGTATATTATTTAGCTCTGCAGGACTCTACCACGACTTCTCTTGACCCAAGACAGCCCAAGGCCTAGCCCTCCACAGCCCAGGTAGTCTGCTAAACCTCTGCCATAGAGACTGTCTTTCTACATGTGGTCACCTAAATGGGACTCTTGACATTTCTGAGGAACAAAAATGACTTTCATGTCTGCACCCTAGTATTGTTAAATCAGATGACCTAAGCACAGAAGATGGTGCACTGGCAGCTGCAAGCTCCAGCTCTTAAGGGTGAGTCCTGCCTGACCAACCCTAGTGGCTTTCTACAATGAAGTGACTATATCAGTGAACAAGGGGAGGGCAATAAAAGTTGTCTGTCATGACTTCTGCAAGGTCTTTGGCCGTGGTCTATCACATCCTCTCTGAGTTGGAGATATAATAGATTTGATGAGTGGACTGTTCGGTGGATAAGGAATTGGTTGGATTGTCACAGCCAGAGGGTAGTCATCAATGGCTCAATGTCCAGATGGAGATGGGTGACAAGTGCTGTCCCTCAGGGGATGCAGTGGGACCAGTGATGTTTATTGCCTTCATCAATGACATAGAAAACAGCAGGGATACATTTGTCCCCCTACCTGCAAGGCTGAAAGAAAGTACACTGGCCTTATACTGGTTATCCTGTTTACAAAAGCTGTTCTTCATCGATCTTTTCTTGCCCACCACAGCAAAACCAAAAGAACTGCAGCTTCTGTCCCTCCTACAAATGCAAATGAGATAATGGGGTCCAGACTCCATTCCCCATGGCCAGAATTGCCAGATCCCATCACTCACCCCGCCCTAGGCAGGACCATGGGAGAGGACCACCCATGCAGTCCACGTCTTACCAGTTTGTCCAGGAGAAGATTATGGGTGCTGAAATTCAGCAGGATTTCATGAGGATGGCAGGAAAAGCCTCGCTAAGAAATGACACCACTTTGACAGTCTGAGGAGGAGGCAGAGGCCTGCAGATCAGCTCAAGATAGGGTTGGGAGACCTGGCCATGGTGCTTCAGGTGCCCTCCACCCTGCCTTGCCTTCCTTTGCCTCCCATCCCTTGCCTTCTTCTGCTTTCTTGAGGCAACATTAACCACCTGTCCTGAAGACACTGTGGGATGGGGAGAAGGTCCTATGATGACCCCAGCACCAGCTGTGTTCAAAGTAGGCACTGACTTAAGTAGTCAGCTTCTGAGCTGACAAATGACAGCCCATGGGAAGGAGGAATGTCAGTGGGCAGGTGAGAAGCCAGGTGTGAATTAAGGTCTGCCCTTTTCAGCTCAGCCAGGAGTTGATTTCATGCTCTGCAATTGTCCATCCTGAGTACGACTGTCCAAGCTGAAGCTTGTGCACAAGATGAACTCTGCTTCCTGGAGTGGCTGTGTGAGAGTGTGAAGCCGGGGCAAGCTGTGAGGTCCTTAAAGGACAAGTCCTCTCTGTTCTATGATGTGCTGTCAGACAGCATGCTCATATGTGCATGAGGTTACCCACCCAGGACCCTGCAAAGGCAGGCACTCAGGTGAATTGCACACACTGGCTACGATGCCCTGAAAACCCAGGCTGAAAGGGCTGCTGGACACGGAAGCACTGAGAGCTGTTCCCATCCCCAGAAGGGCAGTGAAGGGGTCACGCACAGCAAAGCCAAGAACTCACCCTTGAGCCGTTGAAATTGAAGGCAACAAAAAGGGCACCCACTGAGAGCCAGGGTTAGAAATGCCCCTGAGCTGCATGCACTGCAGGGCAACATGGGTCCTTGCTGCGCTGGGGCAGTGCCAAAGAGCCAGCAAGGTTCAGCCTCAGAGCTGTCAGGGCTAGAAAAGAAGTAATGTTTGCCAGCTGCTTCTGCTGCTCAAGATCCTGCTGGATAGACAGAAACTGTGCCAGAGAGGCTGATGATCCCATTTTGGTGGGGGAAACGGGGAAACATCTTTTTTGGCAAACACCTCATCGGGACAAGTCTGTGCCAGCTGGGCATCATGCTGAACACATGTTAAATAAAGAGCTGTACATGGCAGATTCAGTGTATTTATTATGCACTCTATAACATAAATTAGCTGCGTTCTTAAAATCACAGCCATCCCTCCAGATTAACTGTTCAATGGAACTACTCTGTTATCATGTGGCTTTGGAACACACTGCTTCAGCACCCAGGCATGGGAACAACATTCCTCTGTTCTTGTGTGTTCTTGCTTCAGCCTTCTGGTATCTCTGGAAGATCTTGAGGAGGAGGCGCCACACAAAAATCAAAAACCAGGTATGGTAGATACTCCCATGTTACAGAGTATTTAATCTGCTTGTTAAACCATTCTTTCCTTGTGGCCATTGGCATAGCCGGCACCTGAGAGCATATCCTAAGGCCTGGCCCTACTGGTGATGTTCTCTGTGTTGACTCTGGCAGGGCACGAGATTTCTACTGCGAGCAGGAGCTACTGTGGGTCCCTCTCTGTGTTGAGAAGCCCATGCATGTCAGCAGAAAGAGGACTTGAAATCCCAGCTGTGAGCTCCTTGCCCCTTTACTCTCAATGTTTTCTAGCTAAAAATGACTGTCTTAGGAGAAATCACTTGCCTCTGGGCTGTGAATGAAAGTCCCTTCGAAGTAATAGCAGGCAGAGGAATTTTTTTTTCATGCTAGTAGCTGATTTTTCTGCTTCTCTAGAAGCAGGGAACATTCCCAAAAGCAGGGTGTTTTTTGAGGTCTGGCTGGCAGACTCGTGTCAGTCTTTGAGCTCCAGCTCTGCCATAGAACCCTGCTCTTGGCAGAAGGGTGAGTGACTTGGAGTGAGTTACACTGCTTCAATGTGGTATTAAGGAGGTGGGCTTTAATATAAATAAAAATCCTAATCCCTTTTAAGTCATGGTTTTCTTTGGCCTATCTTTTTCAGATCATCCCGTCTCTGACAGAGGAAGAACAAGTTGAAGTTTCTGTTGTGGTGAAGTTGCTAGCCAAGGCAACAAGGAAATGCCATGCCTCTCTACCTGCAGTCTGCAGAAGAGGTTAGCAAGGCTTTTGAGAGTAGGTAGAATCTGTTAAAGATCATAGTAGAAGTGGCTCTCCCTAATGCTTCTTGAAGTTGGGCGTGCTCTGAGCCTCTCCAGCAGTAGGGGGTTCTCATGTCCTCAGGATCTTGCAAAGTCACATCTGCACACTGAGCATGGTTGCACTGCATGTTAACAGTGCTCACAGGAGTCAACTTTTTTTACAGATCTCCTTGTATCAATGCTGCAGTGGTACTGGTCTAACTGAGAACCTCTTTTTCTGCCCAATGAGCACTGACTCGGAAAGTGCCAACAAATTCAGAGTTGACAAAGCCTGCAGAAGGATGCTCAATATAAGGAAGACCAGGTGGTTTTCTTATTTACTAGCCCAGGTTTGACCAAGAAGGACAGATCACATTTCTCAAAGCAAGCCTTGTGGTTTCTTTGCAATCCTTAAAAACTCTTTGGAGGAAACATCCATGTGAAAACTAGTGCCAGGGGTGCTGAATGTCTGGTTGTGTTTCAGCTGCTGTAGTGAGTTCATGACTCCATGGAGCTTAGAGGAGCTTCCTTTATGAAAACAATCAGAAGCAAACCTGGGCTCTAAACTTCCATGTTAGGATGCTGAAAACATGCTGTTGATAACTTAGCAAAATCTGGCAATTCCAGTGGCTGTGTCACCTGAGCTTGATTTCTGGGCCTTGTTTCAGTTGAAAGCTGCCCACAGATACATGTGCTCAATACTCTGTTTCACAAGTGCTTCCCCATCTCATTGTTCATTTCAGACCATGGGGAAAGAAGTTAGAGCTGTTTGGTCACGTTCAGCCAGATGACATCTTGAGCAGTGCTTTCAAGCTCAATGTCACACAGGAAGGTATCAGCATGCTCAGAGACCATCAGTGGCTAAATGATGGGGTAAAGTAGCTGCACCACAGTAACATTCTAATTCAGCATTGATTTACCAATGCCCCTTCGCTGTATGTGCAAGGCTTTTCAGAGCTGTTTGAAGTTCTCCCTTGCAGAGTTTAGAAATACCTGTACAGTTCTTATTTGGGGGACTTTAGGGTCCAGAGTTTCTGGAAAGTCCTTGTATGAGGCAGTTTCCAGAAGTTAGTCCAGGTTATTGCAGCTGCTGGCAGTGTTCTTACCACAGTGCAGAAGAAACCAAGTGTGATTCCCAGAACAAAAGCTGACAGCTGAGACAGGGGTCTCTCAACCATATACTTAAGGATGGCCAGCAAAGACACCTTGCTGTATTTTTCTTTCAGTAGGTTTGTGTTACATTTTACATCTCAAGTTTCCTCTTTGGGAACGGGTCACAAATTTTGAAATTAAGCTTCTAGTGGAAAGAAGCAAGAAGGAGGGACGTCCAGCAGTACATGCCTTAAGACCTTTTTTTTTTTTTTTTATCCCAAGCTAACATCTGGGGGCTACGGAGCTGTAAGATGCTGGACAAGAGGCATGGACCTTTTCTATCTTGACCTCATATTTGTGCCTATTCACCTTGGAGTGCACTGGGCATTGGTGGCAAGTCAGACTGGCTGCTTTTTTCATGGAATTGGACAGGGTGAAAAAACAAGCAAGAAAAGTCAATTCTGTTGCATCTGTAGCACAAGGTTACACTTTGTCTAACAGTCACCTTCTAGCAACAGGTCATAAATGTGAGGAAGAAAACCATCTGCTACTACGACACAAAATGGCACTATGGCACAAAATGGACCTGAGATTTGTCAGACTTTGCTGTTAGCAACTGCTCAGTCAGTGCTTTTATCTGATTGAGCTCACTGTCCTTCTGAGCACTTCAGAGCAAATGCTCAACACTCTTTCACAAGTCCTTTCCCATTTCATTGTTCCTCTCGGGCCTTGGAGAGAGAGGTCAGCACTGTATTTGGCAAAGGCAATCCCCAGGAGATTGTCATCAGTGGCTTCAAACTTGGGTGTCACCAGAGAAGACATTGACACACTCAGTGACGATCAGTGACTGAATGATGAGGTAAAGCAGCTGCAGCACAGTGACATTCTAATTCAGCATTGATTTACCAATGCCCCTTCACTGCCTACACAAATTTTCCAAGTTAGTTCATGTCCTCTCCTGTAGAGCAGGTAGAAAAGACCTGTGCAGTTATTATTTTAGGGACTTTAGGGTCTAGAGTTTCTGGAAGTTCTTTTACTTCTTGTATAAGGCAGCTTCCAGGACGAAAGCTGACAGCTGAGACTGGAATTCTCTCAGCTGTGTACTTAAGGGTGTCCAGCAAAGACACATTGCTCTATTGTTCTGCAGTAAGTTCATGTCTTATTTTACATCTCAAGTCTACTCTTGTGGAACAGGTCATTAATTTCTACACGAGGCTTGTAGCAGAAAGAAGCAAGAGTGAGGGACATCTGGCAGTCCATGCCTTTAGTACATTCTTTTATCCTGACTACAGGAGACATAATAGTCCAGTTGTTTCTGTACTGGCACAGTGACCATAATGTAAGGTGATGCCTGGCTGGTGATGAAGTATTTCCTTAACTCAGCTCTGGGGGAAAAATGGTGATTTTGAGAACAACCCATCTGTCATCACGGGTACAGTCAGCCTTCACAGGGCTGCTCCTTGCTTAAAGATCTGCTGTCCTGGGAAAGCTTTTCAGGTGGTTTATCTGTGTTGTGGATCAGCAGCAGTCTTTGCTTTCAGATGGATTGGCTTAATCCATCACAAAACCAAAGGAGATTCTCCAAAGAGAGAGCTATGACAAAAGCAATCTCTTGTCTTTTGTCCTTATATGAAATACTTCTTCATCCCTGGATCCCTGAGGCCCAAGATTTTAGCTGTTTATTAAGGCTAGAACCCAGCAGGATGAATGCTTTCAGTATCTTTTCCCTGTAGCTTCAGTTCTTGACAATTAGGGAATGCAACTTTGAGGCTGACTCTGTAGTCTGCTTGTTATGAAAGAAGAATTTTTCTTCTGGAGGAGCCCCAGGTCCCTTTCAGTAAGGCTGCTCCCCAGCCACACAGGTCCCAGCCTGTTCAGGGCTCTTGATTCATGGTGTCCCGGGGCCAGGAATTTGCATTTGTCTTCTTTCTACTCCAGTCAGCTCACACTAGCCTACTCATCTAGCCTGTCCATGTTTAACTCTAAGATGGCTCTTCTTTCCAATATATCTACCTCACCACTCTGCTGTCATCAGTGCACTTGGTGAGGGTGTCTCCAACCCCATCATCTAGATCATTTATGAAGATACTGATCAGTGTGGGGTGCAATATCAATCCCATGAGGGACCCTGCTTGGCTCATACTGCCAGCCAGAGTCAAAACCATCCATCACCACCCTCTGAGGCAAGCCTTTGAGCCAATTTCCTACCCATCTCTCTGACCACCCCCTCCAGTCTGTCTTGTCAATTGTCCAGGATAAATGCGGCTGTGGTCTGAGCCCACTTCAGCCCATTTCATCACCAATTACTCCTTCCTTTTCTTTCACTTAGCTCTAGCAACAACAGTAGCAATCAAACACTTTTAAGCAGGCATCTAGAATGTTTGCAAAAAACCAAGTCTGTTTTAAATCAAACCACCTCTCACTGTAAGTTATTCCACCATTAGCACAATACAGATTTTTTTGTCTACTTTTTTGCCCTTTTCTTTTTCTTCAGAGTTTACAAATTTGGTGCCCACTGTGGGACAGTGAAAGCAGCTGTCTTAACTAAGACACTGATCTACTGGAAGATGTCCTTGCTCACTTACGGGAGGTTGGAAGAGATGACCTTTGGAGGTCCCTTCCAAACCAAACCATTCTGTGCTTCCTTGAGTTTTATTATGAGTGACCAGCACCAGTCCCCCCCATTCTTTCCAGTACTGCTGCATCTAGGGAGTACTATCTCATGACTCTTGAAATTCCAGGAGCTGTCATTCTCCAGTCTTGCCATAGTCCCATCTCCCTTTTCATGAAGGAAACAGATGGAGCTAACCTACAGGAAAGCTGCTGTCTTCCCTGCCTTTCTCGCTGCCTTTTGCTAAAAGAACACAGTTTTGCTTTGTTGTAGTTGCCTTACTCAAAACTATGTTGCTTTGAGCCCTAGGCTACCAGAAATCCTAAATGGAGCCACAGTGCCCTGAGCAGAATTCTTTAACTCTCCAAGCAATCACCCAAACTAGACCAGGGCATGTAAAATTTCTGCTCATTTTGAGCCTGCTGCCAATTCTGTGTTAGCACCTAGAGACTGATTCAGCATCTAAGAAGACAGAAAATCCTTCCTGGGTTTCTTGCAGTATTGGATAGACTATTTCCATGTGGCTGGACTGTTTACCAGCATACAGCTTTGAGCTTTGCAGCGTGTCGTACTTAAATTCACAAATGCACTGCAGTACTTAAGAGTAATTTCTTGCTTGATTTATCCATTGCTGGCTGGCCACCCATTAAAACCTCCACTAGGATAATCTGTCTGCACTGAAGCTGCAGGTGTGATTGTGCACGTGTAAATGCACCCAGGACATGGCTGGTTAACTCATTGGCATGCCAAGAGTGGTAAAGCTACAGACTGCAGCTTAGGCTGTACAAAACCACCATGGAGCTTAGGAATTAAAATGGCAGCCAGCGTGCATGGAGATATGTCACTGATGGCAGTGAGAGAAAAGCCAGGACAGGTAGATCTCTACCCCCTACTTACTCGTTGATATACAGCCTCTGTCCATATTGAAGCAGCATTTTTCCTTGCATTAAGGGAAGAAAGTGGATTGCATGCAAAATATGAGGCTTTTCTCACATGAAGGCCTACATCTAAAAGGACTCCAAACCCTGGTTTAACTTAAACACAGGTAGCCAAAAATGCATCAATTATGTGAAACACAGACCACATCTGTCTCAAAGGAAAACTAAAGCAGGGAATCTTTGAGAGAAAACAACCTTTTTAGTGTACTCTCTGTCACATGCTGTTTGGGATTAGGTCAGCAATGTCCCAAGATGTGGGAGTTCATGGTATTCTCCTACATCTGGTTCTCGTCCCAGCGCCTTTGGAGAGGTGTGAAAGTGAAAACTGGCTGTGCTGAAAGTTAACTAGGCTCCTCTGACCATCAAGCAAGTTCAGCTTGGGTTTCAACTAGCATCTTGTGGTTTGGCATGAAAGAGACTATTTCAGTTCACAGGAGATGTAAACATCCTGTGTGAGCATTACTCTTCTTTGGGAGACCTCTGGCCACCTGCTTGAGCATTCATTCACGGTCCTGTCTTACTAGAAATACCCTGGGGTTTTGCAAGGAGTGGCAGTAAATACATGTTTTGTTCTCTGTTTCAGACAGCCTTGAAATCTTGCTATGTATGGCAGGAGAGAAGGGGAAAGCCAGCAGGGTCTCCTTACACCCTTCCAGAGGACGCTCCCAGTACTGATCCCGGTTCTCTCCTGCCACCGCCACCTCAGCCATGCGGCTGCCGGTCTGCTCAGCTGCAGCGGCGGCAACCGTCGCCATCTCAGGGCTGCGTCCTCCCTCGAGGGCCGGGCGGGGAAGACAGCTCGGCGCCCTCAGGCCCTTTCGCAGCCCCCACCAGCCTAGGGGACGCGGTCTCCGTCTTCGCTCGCCTCAGCCGGGCCATTCCCCGTGGGCCGGGAGGCAGGCGGGGTAAATTTACGGTAAATTCCCTTCAGCAGCTGCGCCTCGCTGCCCCGGCCGCTGCGAACCTAGCGGGGGACGAGGGCGGGCGGCCGCTGCCGCCGAGATGCTGGTGGCGGGCGGGAACAGCAGGTCCGCCACGGCCCGGAGAGGGGCGGGCGGTTACAGGACCGCGCAGGCAAAGCACTTGGAAAGGGCTGGTAGCTGCGAGACCCTTGGAGCTGGCGGGTGTCGTTGCGGTACAGGAGCCCACCGCAAGGCAGCAAACGGAGTCTGGTGGTGTTCTTTACAGCGACGCAAAGCCCCTGGCCAGTCCTCTTGTGACCTGCTACCCTCAGTACGTACACTCATCCAACAGTGCTGAGGGCGTCATAGGTTGTTACCTGACATGCCTGGTGCATCATCACATGCATGGTCCTGCAGTTCTGATTTCTGTAATCACAGCAAAATACCTTCCTTTTTTCCATAGGGTATTGGGAAAGGTGCTCCTTCTTAGTGTATTGACAATGGAATGGCGTCCCTCTCTTTTTTGTTACCACGCCTGTCATTACCTTCCCCTTTTTTTCAAGATGAGGAGGATTTTCAGCTCCTGCTAAAGGTCTGCTGACAGTAATGTGGAATTTAGTGCTCTCTTGCATTTAGGTGAGTGCGGTTGTGTTTCAGGTCGTACCAGCTTTCAGTGTATCAGTGTTCTGTCATGGAAAGATTGGCTGCCTTCCTTCCTGGTCTGCAGTTTCTTCTTGAAAGCATTAATGCATTGATGCAATTATATTAACATTAAGCAAATTGTTGCTTTAAAAAGTCCTTGTGAGAGATAAATGTACCTGAATCAATTTAAATACTTAATAAAAGACTAAAATTGCTCTTCAGGGACCTGCTTAGCATCCTGAGTACTCACAGATTCAAAGGATGGGTTATGTTGGAAGGGACCTTAAAGGATCATCTGATTCCAGCCTCCCTGTCAACCGCGCCTTCCACTAGACCAGGTTTCTTGAGGCCTCATCCAACCAAGCCTTGAACACCTCCACAGGCTGGTCATCCACGACCTCCCTGGGCAACCTGTTCCGGTGTCTCACAACCCTCACTGTAAAGTACTCATTGACTTTTAGTGGAAATGCTGTGGTGAACTATACCACACACTGTCAAACTGGAGTTTCCAGGTTAGAAAATAGACTGTAATGCTTTAGAAGTTAAGGTGGCACTTGCATTGTCTATCTGGGTGCAAATGACTCTGAAATTATGGTATAACATGCATTACAATGGCTTTTTAGTAGTGTAACAATTTTCTTTTAATTAGTCCCTTTGTGATAACAATTGAAGGAACTTCTCTGCTAGCTCTTGTTGCACTGTATTAATAAAGCTGAGAGCTGTATGGATATATTGAAAGCATGGCTATGTGGATTTTTAAGTGGTACTGAAATTAAGAAGTGTGGTTTTCAATTTAAAAATGGTGCTAAATTTTGCTAAAGTTTTCAAGTATTTGTAAATGCCCTTTTACATGAATGGTTTCCCACAGTTAGAAAGACAAGGCAAATATAATGTGCATATATACTAAGTTAGCATTAAGCTTCAAACCCTAGTCTGTGCTCTCTTATGGAGGTTTAATTTATTTTTGTTATTTCTTCAGACAGTTAAGACTTACGAAGGTGGAATGCTTGCGGATATGTGTGGAAATTAATACTTTTGTCCAGGAGCTGACCAGCTAATTTATAAAGCATGTTGTAAAAGGTAGGAACAAGCTTTTGTTAAACAGGTAGATTAGGACTAACTTCTCAGAGAGATCAGAACTTCCCTTTTGCTTAAACATGACTTTTCTCAAAGCAGTAAGTGCCTATATTTTGAAACTAATCCGCTTTCCAAATGACACACACTTGACACTCAGGATAAGATTACAGTAGGTAGTCTTTGTTATCAGGATTCTGATTCTCTCAATGCTGATTGAGTGATAAGCTGGGTTCTCCTATACAGAGAAGAATTAGGGAAATAGTGAATTTTGCCTCTATAAGCTTCCAGTACAGGCAGGGATTTAAAATAAGTACTTTCTTCACAACCAAGGATTTCTGCTGTATAGTGGACTTTCAGTGCTGGAAAACAGTAATTCGTTAATGTCATGTAAAACAATAAAGCGATGTTGATTAGAGACCAAACATACCAGAATCCAAGTGACTTTAATATGTAATGTAGAATATGGTAACTAAAGTATAATACATAAAGCTTATGTACATCAGATATGACATATATGAAAAATAGTTAACAAAATATGTTAGCATATAAATGCGTGTATCTTAGTTACATAATAAATCATACATACACTGAAAATTTTATTAATCTGCTACTTGGATTTTTTAGTTGTACCTGCTTTAGATTTCTTCCCCTTCCCGTTGTTTGTACAAACTCTCTTTTTATGTGCATATACACACTGATTATGCATGTTTATGTATATGTACCATTAACTTATATTGTCTATCTGAATCCCACTGGACTTTACCCTTTTCACTAAGCAGGAGCCAGAACGTGTAACTTCCTTCTTTGTTAAATATCCCTCAGTTTACCTGCAGCTGTATTGTGCATCCTGTGCATTTGCTGCAGTGTGAGCATTTACAGTATCTTGCCACCAAGTGGCACCTGACTTAGAACAATGAAATATTACAAGTGAAGCAAAAGATTTTTCTAGGGCTTGTTGCCAAGTTCACATCACTTAGATTTGACTGGAGTACCTGAACACCATTTTAGTACTTTGCTTTTGGCAGGGACACTTACTTGGCAGTTCATATGGGCTTCATATTTCTTCCTGTGTTTTTCCTAGTATGAGCTTACCTACACTCCAGTTCTGTAAAATGGTGAAAGCTCTCTCCATTCAAAGCAGTAAGTGGGGTTTTAGTTAGGGCACTTAGGTACCTGCTCCATGGCAGTTCCCAAAACACCTCTGAAACCCAGTGAATTCCACCTTGAAAGAAGGAATGTCAAGGTGGGGAAAAAAATCTCTTTCAAGGTTGTCTTGAGCCCAAAATTTTTGTTACTCATGTTATTTATTATTATGATCTTACATGTGGACAAAACAGGTCGCTGCTTCTATTCTTGTGAAAACAGGACAGGAAATAAGCAGTTTCATAGAAGCTGATTTGAAATTTTGAATTTGAATTCAATTTTGAAATTGAAATAGTTACAAAAGTCTGAGGAAAGTTTTCTGAAATTTATCTTAATTTTATCTATCATCCGTTCTAAAGTTAAAAAGCCATCTAACAACAAAGGAAAATGACAGTGTGTTAGCCTGAAGAAACTTGTTCTCTCAGCTACTTACTGTACAAGAAACTGAATATTTACATGTATGGATTCATTTCACTAGCACATCATCATTTCATAAGGAGATGTTCCTTATATAATATGTTTAATTTAAAGATTTTCTTCCCAACCACTGTACAGTGGATCTTGGTAAACACCTTGTTCAATATGGTCCTGAAAAGGTAGATTTTCCTTTATTTCTTTAAATGGAGAATGATTAAACCCTGAAGATTTTTGAGCTTCCCCCAACACTGTGTTCGTGGTTATGCGACTCCTCGGGGAGAACTGGCAGAGACTACCCACAGGTGTTTTTTCTGTGGTGTGTAATGCAGATCCACAGTTGTTCTTTTGACAGTATGGATTGAACCCAGGACCTTTCAACCTTAGAGTGCAATGCACGTTTTGCCAGGACTAGATGTGTCCATAATCTCAATGGCTGAAGGTAGCTGGATCTTCAATCTACTTGCCTTCCCGCTGCTGCCAGCAGAAGAGTGTGCATGTGAAGCTGTGAGCTGTGTGTCAATTCTGCGCCTGTGTAAGAAGTTCAAAAGCCCATCTTCTCTGTCTGAAATCACTCCCTGAAGTCTGTGTTACAAGGAATCCACTGTCTGGACGCTGATGGTGCCACAGAACCCAGCTTGAAAGTCAGTGAAGAGAGTAGAAGTGCTACAGAGGGAAGCTGCTTGCTTTCCTCTGTGTGAGGGGCAAAGACCCCAAGAGAGGAGATCTGGATACTTCTAATGTAAGCAGGGACTGGGTAGTTCTGACAGATGAATAGGACTTTTCAGGGAGACAAGCAGCAGCAGGGGAAAGGAAACACTAACCTGGGAGATAAATGATGTTAGACAAATCATTTGTTGTGCTGTGCCTGTAAGGCTCGAGGAGTAATAGTCTCCTTCGAAATGCTTCGCTAGATGGCAGCAAAGTGACTTTTCTCCTTCTATTGCCTTTCTTTTCCTCCTTCCCTGAAATCCAGGGAAAAGATGTGCCATATGCTACAGGGTTGAGAAGTTCTGCTTCTGTTCCCCTGGGATTCTGTGCACTTAGTTATAAGAGAGTGTTGGTGAGTGAAGGCAGTGAATGACGCTGGTGTAGTAATTACAAAAGGAAAGGGATCACTTGTGTGAGGAACAACTGGTTTCGGTACAGACTGTCTGTTGGTGGAATGTTAAGCCCTGTGTTTATTCTTACTTGCTTTGCCTGAATCTCACGAGTCATTTAGCATTTCAGGCAAAGGTGTCTGTATGATGAACTGCTCAACATTTCAGGCTGTTACAGGTTAAATGGCAAATTCTTACTTGTAATAAACTGACTCATTTTAAAGTTGACTTGTATTGGCAGGCTTGGGATGTTGGAGAGAGAACCTCTCTTTTCTTTGCAATCACAGACTAATACTAAGAAAGTGCATGCCATGTCTAGGGGGTGTGATTTCATCTTAGCAGCACAGACTTGATGCATTATGCTTTTTAAAAATTCAGATTCTGCAAAATGTATATGTCATTTAAATACTGTAGTTTTCTACTCTTGGCATTATCGATTATTTAAGGTGTAAATCATCTTAACTTTAGACATCAAAATTCAGGCAGCTGTTCTAAGGTGTTCTTGTAGGAGCCTTATATTGTCAATAGGGAGAGTGGAATATTTCCTGAGATTCTTTCTTCAGCCTCTGTAGCTATTTGTAATCTTCTGTTCACTATAGACAGTACACACAGGTACCTTCATGAATAAAGTTAAATGAGATTAATTCCTCCCCACTTCAGTGAATTTTAGGAATAAGATTACCACCTTCTGTAGCAAGGTCTGAGCTTACTGGTTGAATCGGGAAGGAATTATTTTTCCATTTCTTCATTCCCAGCCTCAGAGGTTCTTCTTGGAGGTTCTTCTGCTTTTTCTCAAGACACCAAACCTCAGGACAAAGATACTGTCCCTAAATACTGTCTGAGACAGGACACTAGATGAAGAAGTTGCTAGGATGGCCACATGGGAGTACTTGATCTTCTGGTTCTATCTACAAAGCACAGCTGTTTTTTTCAACCTATTCTCAGAGTCTAAGACAGTCAAGACCAGGTTCAAACTGAGATATGAAAATAGTGACTGTTTTGTTAAACTGACTCCAAGGATGCCACAAGAAAATAAAAATTAAAAAAAAAAAGAAAGAAAAAGAAAACTAAGTTAGCAATGTATCCTACCCAGTACTTTTAGATGGGTTTTTTAATTAGAAAAAGATGGCTTTATGTAAGATTAAGTACATCATAGAATCATAGAGTGGCTTAGGTTAGAGAGACCTTGGAGATCATCTACTCCAATCTCTCTGCCATGGGCAGGGATGCCTCTCAACTAGACTTTGGCTGCTCAAGTCCTTGTCCAACCTGGCCTTGAACACCGACAGGGAGGAGGCATCCACAAGTTCCCTGGGCAGCATATTCCAGAGTCTCACCAGGCATCCTGAAGATCTTCTTCCTAAGATCCAGTCTAAACCTACTCTCCCTCAGCTTCAAACCATTCTCCCTTGTGCTGTTGCTAGACACCCTTATGAGAAGTCCCTTTCCAGCCTTCCTGTAGGATCCCTTCAGGTATTGGAAGGCAGCTATAATGTCTGTCCAGAGACTTCTCTTCTCTAGGCTGAACTACTCCAGCTCCCTCAGTCTGTCCCCATAGCAGAGGTGTTCCAGCCCTTGGATCATCTTTGTGGCCCTCCTCTGGACTCACTCCAACAGCTCCATGTCTTTCTTATGATGGGGACACCAGAACTGGATGCAGTATTCAAGGTGGGGTCTCACATCGCGTTTTCTCTCCTTTACAACAGAATCAAAAAAGTTGTCTTTTTTGATGGTGACTTTCAAGTATACTTCTTTGTCCTGGCCACCATTTCTGCTCCATACTAGATACACATTTTTGGACAATGTAGGGCATACTATATTATCCTTCCTGATAGGTATTTTGTAAACACACAAATAAAACTTTCCCAAGGCAGTACCTCTTGCCATACTAATGTAATCTGCAGTCTAGAACCTCGTTGCTTTAAGGTGGCTAAACAGTTGTGGGAAAATATATAAAGCATTTCTGTAAAATGTAAAAACAAAAAAAAAATAATACAGCAGAAAACAATTTTACCTCTTCAGAACAACTGACCAAGCAAATGATCGTTCTGCACATAATTGTGTTTTAAAAATACAGGGTTAATTTTGGATGTTGTGTGGCACAATGTTACAGAAGTACATTTTTTTCCCCTTTAAACCTTCTTCTTGTGGAATGACTTTTTTCAAAATCCTGCTGAAGGTTGGAGTTGGTTTTTTTTAAAGAGTATTATTTACCACTTATCTGCAAAAGTGGCTTCAGGGCTGTTGTCAGGAAGTCCCAGCTCTGTTAGTCAGTTAGACAGAGTAGCATGATTTTCTGCTGAAGCACCTCTGCTAGGATCTCCAG
This sequence comes from Indicator indicator, assembly GCF_027791375.1. Lineage (NCBI taxonomy): Eukaryota > Metazoa > Chordata > Aves > Piciformes > Indicatoridae > Indicator > Indicator indicator. Next base: position 13,498,807 of record NC_072022.1, on the reverse strand, counting down.
AAAGAAATTCTTGTGGATTCTGCAATCGGTATGATGCCATGGAACTAAGTCATGCTGTATTACACATGGGGGGCTGCATCTGTATCTACACAGGGATTCTTCAGTGTTGCACCTGCAATAGAGGCAAGTGTTCACATTTTTATTTCAGGTTTTTATTTAACAATATATTATTGGAAGAGTGAACAAAGGAAAATAACTAAAGCCAGAAATAGAAACTGGTTACCATCAGAGTGCCATCCAGGCCAGATTAGCAATGACAGAAGAATTTCTTGTTTTGTTGATTCCAAGTAAGTAGTGTTTCAGTCACAGAATACTGCAGTGCTTAGCATAAAAATCTGTCTCTTCCAGGAACTCGACTAAAAGTGCTCTTTGCTGAGGTATCTACTGCTATAAGCACATTGGAAATACTTTCACAAAGCAGAGTGGTGAAAAAGCTGTGAGAGTGTCAGTGCCTTGAGTTGTGGCACAAGAAATGGAACCCTAACCCTCATCCCCCCCCCTCAGCCAGATGCCTGCTCTCACTCTTGTTTTGTTCCATTTTCAGAGTTCGGTTTACAAGCCCCAGAGCAGCTGCACTGTGCCCTTCAAAGCTATATGTTGGTACTTCAGTGGTTATTCTTACTGTGATGCTTAGTGTGCCCTGTACACAACCAGTCTGTCGGCTTCCCTAGGCAATAGCCTAAATGGTCCCCAGTCTGTGCTCACATTCTGAGTGGCTGGGAATAGCTGATTGCTGCCTGCTGCCTGACCCAGACACGCTTCCCAAGCAGGGAGGAGACCTAATCCTTTGAGAATCCCCAGCACAAGTGCTGCAGCAGCATTTGTCAGCCCAGCACAGGAATTTGTGCTATTCAGAGGCTTACTACAATTTATTTTCCTTGATCGGAGGCTGTTTTTCCACAGTTAAAGGCAACTGATGAACCAGTTTGTCCCTCTAGCATTGTGCAGCACAGCCTGGAAGCTGCCGGATCGTGCCCAGCTCCCAGTGTGGTGCATAATTACCGATGGGAGGTGAGGCAGTAGCACTGCCCATGGAGGTCTGACACCTCCATAGCTTCCAGACCCTGGGTGCAGAGCCTCTGTGGCTTCTGCTGTAGCATCCTCAGGCAGTGGGGTGCAGCATTTAAGGTAATCTGTTTCTGTGGTTGGGTTTCACTGATGAAGCCAGCTCGATTGCAGTGAGGAATCAATCGGGTTGACTCCCAAGCTGTGTCATTCCTAAGACATTTTGCTAACAAGGACAGTTTCTTTGCCATGCCTCAAGTCATTCAGGGTGCTTGCCAAACAGGAAAGAGTTTGGCACCTGAAAATCCCCATGTCACCTGAATGTTGGCAGTCTCTGAAAAAAGCAAGAGGTTTAGCGTGGTTTTGGAAACATGATTCAAAAAACAACTGAGTGCAAAGTCCTTCTTAAGCTGTTTGGTCTCTGTGACGTTCTTCTGTTCAATGAACTCTGCTCAGCTCCCAGTGCGTGTCCTGTCTCCAGAGCTGCACTTCTGTCAGCTTGTGAAGTAACGTAATTTGTAGCTCTCTTAAGTCCCATCCGCTGTGAAAAATCACACCAAAAACCATGTTGTCCCAGTGAAATAAATGTCATCTCCGTATTACAGTGAGGTCAGTAAAAGACTTGGGGTGGTGATTTGCTGCTTTACAATATGACACATCAGCACGTGAGTTGATAACAGGATAGGGAAGTTCTTAATGTGTGTTCCTTGCTCTGGGCCCTGGGACATGCTTCTGACAGCCCAGAGGATAAGGACAGGACACAATACAATGGTTCTGGCAGCAATGATGAGCAATGTCCACATGTCCAGTTGTAAGTGAGCTCCTGCCACGAACTCTGAACTCTGCCTGTAGGCAGTGAGAAATCTGAAAGCATCTGTGAGCATGTTGGCCTTCACAAGAACACAGAAAGAATTTGGATAGTGGAGCGTTCCAGGACCCATGTGTCCTGCTTTGCCAGTGTCCCCTGGCAGAGGCTGCCATGTACATTAGTACGGTCCCCGAAGTCTGAAGCCAGAGGGACTTAAAACGTTTGTGTTCCTCGCACAGTTATTTCGTGCAGCAAAGCGTTGTCAGCTGGCGAGCACAAGGTGGCAGAGCAGAGTGGGACTTCCCTGTCGGTTGAACGTGAAAAGGAGCCAGGAAGGGAGCAGGTCTCGTATGTGGCTTTTCGGTCCTGTCAGTGAGCCTGGCAGTGCAGGAGGCCTCTCCAGCCTGCAGTTTCAGAGGTTGCCATCCTTACTGCTAAGTCCAGTTCTCTGATAGGATGTCTGACATTTTAATATTTCCTAGGCAGCTCAGTCATTTAATCTGCAGATTCCCTAGAATTTATGGGTGAGTATCAGCTCAGCCATTACTGACGTTAATTGATCCCTTGCTTCTAGCAGCTTCCCTTTTATGATGCACTTTTTGTACATCTCAACTGTGCTTGCAAATTAAAACTATGGGATATTCTCACTGATATCCTGACTCTCAGTTCCTTCCTCCTACAAGCAATTTGAAGATTTTTTAAAGTTGTTTCTGGTGTGACCTTTTTTGTTGTTTTCAGTTGAATTTCTAAGCCTTGTTGTACATGCTTTGAATTTTTTTGTTATTTTTCTTTTTGCATCATACAGTTTTCTGGAGATTACCTAACAAAAGATTCTAATCTTTTGTTCACTGCAACAGGACACTGGCTCTTTAAGGCCAGAAGGGATGTTTTGCAAGATCAGTTGCTCATGTGCCTAAGGAAATCTGTTCAAGAATATGTGATGTAGCCTTTGCTAGAGAGAAGAGTGTCTTGGGAGCTATTAAAGTCAGGTGTGCTGGTCCCTTAAGAGACTGGAATGTAGAATGTTGTAGTAGGGCATTATAAGGTTTCTCCTCTAGTCTGGAACAAAGATATGTCTATGTTATCAGCCTCAGAACTGGAAGTGATTAGATGAGTGAAAGTAATCATGTATCTGAAGGAAGATTGAGCTAATACTGGTTAGAGATCATTAGAGACTTCAGTGCTCCTCTTCCCTCCCCCACGCCCATCCCCAAAAGAAGGGAAAAAAAAGGCGAGCAAGCTGATTAACATAATTATATAGACACTGGGAAAGGGAAATTGAGGCAGGCTCTTTGCAGGATCTGTTTTTACCATGAGGGAATGCCCCGAAGCCTTCTTTGTCTAGCCTGGCCATTGAATTGCTGTAACCTTGATAACAAGGTTATTTAATGGATCTGTTATCACACAGAGCTAACTGCTGGAGCTGTTTGTATAGATTAGAAGTTAGCTGGGAATTTTATGACAGAATGATTTTCAGATGGGGAATACACTACTCCTCAAAAGTGTTAAGTATTCTTTATGAAAAGTCAGTTTTACTGGAATAAGAAAATCCTTCCAGGAAAAGAGAGAAAATGCCTCACTCCTGGAATTGCCACAGACAGAGTTAATCATAAGCAGCGTGCACAAAACAGGCAGGTACCATATCTCAGTGGAGATATTCAGAAGCTCACTTTTCATAAAAAGTATGGGTTTAAAACACTATAATCATTAATTGGCCTTTTTAATATGTGTATATATGTTTATATGTATATATACATATATATATACACACATCATATACTTTTTTTTTTTTTAATACATGATGTATTTTGCAGGAAGGGCTTTCATTTCCCAGTCACTTCAGTTTCTCAGGGCATGTCTCATTTCAGAGTAGTGCCCTGGGGACACTATTGCACACCAACAGATATAAGTAGTATAATTTCTATCTTACAGGAAACTCCCAATGCTATTGGCAGTAGTAGGTTGGATGTCAGTCCTCTTGAAGACTGACCACCTACATAGACAGAGTGCAGCCATTCTGGTGCCCCATGAGTTGAGGAATTCTGCACAAGAGCCAAAAGATTTTGATGTTATAACTCAGTCCTTTATGAAATTTTGTATCACTGAACACTGCATATTTGCATGCTTCTAGACCTCAAATTTTCAAATTATGTCAGAATGAGCTTTAGATGGGAAAGAAATACAGTGTATATGCCTTGTCTTCCTCCTGCCTTTTTGTTCCACTCTGAAGGTCTTAAGAAGCTAAAGCAATGTTTTCTAGGGAAAGGTGACTCCATATGCCTCAAATGCCAGGACTGTGCTACATCTATGACACAGTTATGCACAGATCAGCACACTGGAGTGTGACCTGACAAACAGTGATGTTTCCACAAGCCAGTCTTGTTAAAAACCTGATCCTTCACTCCTAGGGAATCACAAAATTATACTGCAAAAATTTTTTTTGCTGTTATAAGCTGCATTTGCCTTAGAATGCTGTGCCAGCATAGCATGGTGCATAATATTATAATACATAACACCTGTGCTGACAAAGCACTCTGAGACTGGACCTAGCCTAACCTAACTCCTCCTTTCCCCAAGCTACTCAACAGAAAAGACACAGAAACAAAACAACAACAAAAACGCACAAAAAAGTAAAACCACAAAAACACCAAACCAAACCAGCCAACCTAAAAACAAACCAAAACCAACCAACCAACCAAAAAACCCCCCACGCAACCAACCAACAACAACAAAAAAAAAAAAACAAACACAAGAGTCTCTCTATCCATTTCTTGCTGGAGATGTAAACATAGTCTTGTAGTTGTAATGTGATCCCTGGTTGTTCTGCAGTTCTGAGCAAACTGTTCAGATCAGTTTGTATCTGACCCATAATTCGGTGACAAACTGGAGATGTTAGGCAGCCACTTTTCCCTACCTTTTTTAACTGTGTCACCTGTAGTTTACCAGAGACTAGTGTTTTTCTCTACCTTCATGACTACATACTTATTTTTCTTTTCATGTCTGCAGACCCACCCTAAAAAAATTCAGACCAGAAAATGTAGTGGAAGTATTTCATGGGCATGTGAACAAATGAGATTATCACAATGTGATTAAAAAATTGATGCATTGATACATTGTATAGAAATTTATCTTCCTTTGTTTTTCTTTTTTCTTTTTTTAATCACAAGTGACTTGACTAACATCCTTCCAAAATATTATCTCTGGGTGAAATAGCGTCTGTGCTCTGCTGTACTTCAAATACCATCACATGCTTAGTACACTTGATTATGGAGGCAGGGTCAGGATGTCAGAATTTGTCTGTAAATTTTGATTTCAAAGAAAGTTTGCAGTTTTGCTGTCTGCAGCTTGTTACCGTCCTCGTTGTCTGCTTCACAGCTCACGTTCAACCTCTTAGTCAAGGTCACAGACTGAAAATCAATTTTCCATGCCTCCATTACGCCTTCCTCAGCCTCATTTCTTATCTCTCTTTATGAAAGAACTGTCTGCACAGACCTATAGCTGATGCATGGGGCAAGTTTGCATGTGCAAAATCTTTGCCAAATAGGAAGCCTATAATAAAATAGTCTGTAAATAATCCCTTCCCTCAGCTTCCATGAGCCTTTCAGATTATTTATACTGGATAGTCATTTGAATCTTGTGTGTGCTGCACAATGAGTGCTGCATTGTGCTGCTGTTGATTGAAAAGGTTAATGAATGCAATACAGTCTCTCAGATTCTTCATTTTTTGAAGAAAGATATCATTTATAGTCAGTTAGCAGTGTCACAATTGCATCTGGATGGTTGATTGCTGAGTACAAGCTGGCTGTGTCTGCAGGGCACAGTCAGCCTGCTTGCAGTGAATCCTGTGTCATCTTTGTGTTGCACATCTGTGGTATACTTGCTGACTTGCTAAAGCTAGGGTCAGCAAACAAGACCCTAGCAATTGTTAGTAAGTACAAACTGGTCTAAGTAGGTTTGCTTTAGTAGGTTTAGTTATCCTGAGCCAGCTCCTTTTCTTTTGCTGGGTACAGTCTACTATCCTGCAAGTCACTGCAGTGCTCTTTGGCTAAAAATTCTCTCTCTGTTCTCGCATCCGGAGCATGGCTGCATCTGTGCATAAAGTCTTTTTAGCCATATGACTCTGGCTGGAATTCATGTTCTTTTCATATTTTTTCCAAGGTATCAAAATTTCCCTTTCCTCTGGCCTTAATAAGTACAGTCTTGCCTGTTCATATCCACTCAGATTGTTGTCACAAAGATGGTATTTTTCTGCCTGGTTATGCTAATCCAAACGTTGCATTTCTCATTTCTCTTACTCTGTAACATCCATCATTTGGTGGTTGACCTCTCCAAGGTTTCTGAAGGCCAGTCTCTTTCCTGTCAGTCGTAATCTAAATGTTGCTTCTTGTTTATGATTAGTCAACAATACCAGTCTGCATTGTCTCCTTGTTACGTTTCCAAGGGAGAAATTTAATGTTTTGTCCAGTGGGGCTTCTTGTGTTTGGAAGTCTTTCCTTAAAAGTATGATAACACTAGATGACACTTCCCTTTCTGATGAGCTGATGGGCACTGTTTCATTTTCCTGTATGCTTCCATTTGTGAGTGTTTGCTTTGCACTATAATTTCTAGACACCATTTACAGCTCTTTAGAGTACGGACCCAAACCCTCATCTTTGTTTCTACAGCCCTTAACAGGAGGGTAGAAGGAGGGTAAAGGGGAAGAAAGTCAGACATCTGGGTCTGGAATATGTGGGTGTGGCTACAACAGAAGTGATTACATAGAATCATAAAGATTGGGAAAGACCTTTTAGATCGTCAAGTTGAACTGAATTACCATAACCACTAAACTATATCCTGAAGTGCCACATCTTCATGCTTCTTGAACACCTCCAGGGATGACGGCTCCACCACCCCCCTGGGCAGCCTGTTCCAATGCATGACCACTCTTTCAGTAAAGAAAATTTTCCAAATATCCAATCTAAACCTCCTCTGGTACAGTTTAAGCCCATTTCATCTTGATCTATGGCTAGTTACTTGGGAGAAGAGACCAACACCAGCCTCACTACAGCCTCCTTTCAGGGAGTTGTAGAGAACAGTAAGATCTCCCCTGTATATATTGATATTAGAGCTTACAAAGTTCTGCTCATTTTTACCTCATCCATGTATTTATAAGAACAATTGTAGTGGTAGTGTTTTGGTAGGAAGTGACCACTATGTAGATCTGTGTAAGTTTTTGCTAAGCTTCACTGGAACAGAAATCTACTTGAAGCAGTGTTGTGACGTACAGAGGAACAAGCCTAATTTTCCATCTGGAACAATTTCAGGTTTAAAATGAATGCTTACCCTCTCAGGAACAGATTAATTTTACTTCCTCATATGGAAGAAGGCCAGGCAGCAAGAAATAGATCTAGAGAGAAATTGCCAAGTGTTGCATACAATTTCATTGGCTTCCTTTGAGTCATGATGAAGTAAGGCAAATCCTTCACTTTTTTCTGTCATAAAAAGTGTTGGGTCATGAACTTTCAAAGAGGTAAAATTAAAATGGATTCATTTCCAGTTCAGAATTGTCAGCTAAGTTGTCAGCTCTTCGGGAGAGGTGTAAGGTTGACCGAGGCAGCCTCTCATAGGGGAGGAATGTTTTATTTTAGGAACACATGGCTTATTTTAGGAACACACTGCCTCTCTGGCAGTAAAACTAGAGACCAGACAGACTCATTACATGTGGAGATCTGCTCCAGGCAGCCCAGGTTTAAAATTTAGTGGCAGGTATCCAAATTACAGCACCATCCAAACCAGTAAAAATTTGGCTATGATCCTTGACTTTCGTCTACAGTGCTCTGGAGAAAGCACCTGTCCCAGAAGAAGCTGAAATAGGACACATACTCTACCGCACCCTCAGACAAAGGTGGCTGAAGAGTGTTCAGCAGTTCACTAGGACGGCTGAGAGCTCCAGGTTCTTTACCAGCCAGGGCTGTCAGGGCAGTGTTGACAACTGGACTTTATCTTTCTGCCCTTCAGCAAATGCCTACATTGGGGACCCTACCATGCGGTTTTCCTTTACAGTCCTACCAATCTAATTTGTTTTGTTGGCAACAATTGTATTTTCTTTAGTTGACCTTCCTGGACCTGGTAACTGTGTTTCTAACCACAATTCACACATTTGACCTCCTAACAAAGAGCCTGAAGATTAAAAATGTATGAAACCCTGGTGAGGGGGAGCAGCTGAATGGCTGCATTAGTGCTAAAGCTGAATTATTGATAGAAAGGGTGATTTTTACTTTCCTTTTAACTGTTGAATAATAGATTGAAAGCTTCACAATCAGATTATTTTCATTACTTGTGTAAATTACTTGTTCAGATAAGATGAGTGAGGAGAGCAAATTAAAAGTGCCCTGGAGTCGCAAATATATTAAACTTAAAATGTTGGTATTCTAGAGAATTTATTAATTTTGAATGTTTTTTCCAGAAATATTTTGATTTAACAGAAGTAAATAAGGTTGTTTTGTATAATTTAGGAGATGAGAATATATTTTGTTTTCTCTCACTGTAACTATGATACTCTCGGTAAATTTTATCAATAAAGAACAACTGATGTGTTCTGTATCAGCTGGTGCCCATTCTAACCCAAATAAAAAATATTATTTAGCAGCTGAAATTACCAGACTAATGTCTAGTCTTTGAAATTATTATTACTGAATTATTATTACAGTCTTCCTGTATGTGATATGCCACACTGAGATGTCACCATCAGTGTAGCCCTAGATAAACAATACATTTATTTCCTCTTGAGTTTCTTATTTAGTTTGGTTGCAGTAAAAATAATGCCTATTAAATCTTTTCAATGATTAATAATCTTCTTGGCTTTCTGCTCTGTCTTTTCTATCAGATCTCCTGTCTGGTTGTTAGTGTACCCAGCAAGAATCCTGTTTCAAATTTCTGTTAATCAATCCACAGCGTTCTTACTGAAGGTATTAGATGTCATGGTTGCCCTGAATTCTGAATAGACAGTTGCTTCTGCATTTCCCCTTCTGCTACTCTCCTGCAGGGCTGGATTATGTTGGCTTTGAACTGGACAGCTCCTTTTCTATCAGCACTGAAATTTTTTCAGCACAGACTCAGTAAGTATGTGGTAGGCTGACTGGGCAGCTTTTCTATTTATATCCCTTTTCCAACAATTTGAAAAAGAGGAAGAAAAAGTAAATTTCCTTTAGATGAAATTAGTCAAGTTCATTAGTTACAGCCTCCATGGAAAAGAAGGACTTCCGAAATAGTGTGTTTCCATTCTTCTGGTGATACCATTTCTTAGCCAAATAACCAAAAGCAACACAGTTTACAGTACTGCTTCATTGAAGTACTGCAAAATGTTACATTTTAGTCATGTTAGGTATTGACTTAAAACCAAATCAAATCTCTGGAAAAATCTCCGTGGGTTTTCATCAGTCTCTACAATGCCCATTGATGGAGGTGTTCCATTTAATACAGCAAATCAGTATTGGATTTAAGCAGAGTTGTACCTTTTAGCAGTCACATAGGCTTGTTTTCTTACACACACCTGGCTGATACAGAGTAATCAATATGAATGCACTTCTCAATACAATTTTCCTGGATAAGAGCTTTCAGCTACCCAGCTTCCATCCCCAGGCATTTTTCAGATCATTTCTCAGCAGAGATTGGAGGGTTTGGTATATTTTGTGAAGCCAAAGAAGAAGAGAAAGGAGCCAGTCTGAGTTCACTGTGAGTACGCTGCTCAGTGAGTATCAAAGGGTAAACCAAAAATATGTACCACTGACTTACTTAGTGTTGAAAGTCTCCATATTCCATTACTGATGAGTTGATCTACTTAATGCCCTCCTTGTTGCCTGCAGTTAGTTTGGTGGCAGTTAGGTGATTTCAACTCTTCCTTCATTTCTAGGCTAATGTAATTAGAATTTCCCTGGTTTGTAGCCTGATAGTCTGACCCAATGGGATAGGTACAGCTGAGTCAGAATTTTGGATCTGCTCTTAAAATCTAAGCACACATGACCAAATTTTAGTCTGCATGGTCTGATAAGATCTGTAGTGAAAAGCATTGATGGTGCTAAAATCTTGTGGTTTGAGTTTGCAGTTCAGAACTGATCCACTTGGTAGGTGTTTTTTAAAAGACACCTTCTGCAGGATTCTAAAGTATTGGCACTGTGTTTTTGTTTTTCTTTTTTTGTATTATTTTGTTAGACAAAGTTCAGCAACAGATCATGTTTTACTTTGAGAAAGAAACTCAGTTGCCTCTGACAAGCTAAAAAAAAGCAAAAGATGGTCCAAATAAAACTAAGATTTTATTCTACAAATTCCATTTTAAAATATTTTTTAAGAAGATCTGTTTTCAAAACTTGCTTTTATGTTCAGTATGTGTCATGCAGGAAACTTGAGAGATGAATACAGAATTACTTCTTAGTGTAAGAGACTATGTTCATGTTGCTGAAGGAGATGATTTTAATTTTGGAAGCTAACTTCTTTCTTTAACTGGCTGAGAATCTGATAAATGTAGCTGTCAGCTATGCGTGGGGTGAAGAGGAAGGGAGAAAGAAGTCTTCCTGTGCTATATTTAGCAGTGTTCATGATGTAAAACCAGCAGTTGTTCTGGACTGTAGTTTATTACCCTGTTATTTAAAACTGACTGTATGGCTATATGGGTTTAACTTAATAGCAGGCTTTTAGGAAAACAGGAAGGTAAAACAGTGAGTCAGTCTAGGATATGCCTTGGGAAACACCTCGGGATAGGCAAGGGGCAAATGCCCAAATAATTTCCTTTGGGCTTTGTAACTTCTAGCTTCCTGCCAGATTGAATAGCTTGCATTGCCAGTGATGGGGTACAACAGATCACAAGGGCTATGAACTGTGGAGGAGATTTGATGTTGAGAGGTGAGCTCATTTCTCTTCCGGTTGAATGTGAATGAGTGTCTGCTGCAGACTTCTGTAGAGTGCTAAAGAAGTTAAGCCATCCTTGGCTTTTCCATTAGGTGAAAACTTCAAGTTAGGTATTCTGGAAACCCTTCTGTGGTTTAACTTATTTTTAGCCACTATGCTGTTTTTCCCCCTAAGTGTTAAAGACACCATCTCTATATGAAATCTTTTTGTTAAATATTTTTGTTAAATAAACGTTACTGGGAGCCTGTTAGAGTGAGCCACAGATGTTGCATCCAGGCAGATGACTGCAAGGGGGTTGGACTAGATTCTGTGAATATACACGAGGTGCTACTAGTGTTACTGGACCTGCTCTAAAAGCAGGCTCAACCCAGGGGTAAATGACAAGATGGAAGTAAACATGCAGCTGAGTTTTCTGCAGGAACACTTGAGCTGTACCCAGAACTGCACTGAATGGGGAAGACAGTATTTCTGTGTCATCTTTTTATTCCTCTGTTCCAGTCATTACTTTAGGCTGCTCTGATGCTCTCTTTTTTCAGATCCTATAGGGTTGCTCTGCCAGCTGGTAATCAGCCAATATGAATATAAGACCTGGGAATGTTGCCAATTTTTGATAATATGGCTTTTTCTTAGCCATCCAGATATTCCCACAGGAGAGGATCCACTGGATTTACAGTTCTTAATCAAACCTCAGAATCTGCCCTGTGATTTACTATCATCTTGACTGAATGAATGTTAAGGTTGCTTACCCAGCACTTTGTCAGAAAATATTGAATCACTGACCTGTTTTCATCTCAGAAGCACAGTACAGGCTGTTTTGTTGCCCTTCCCCACCATGTCCAAAAATTAGGACAGAATCTATTGTAAACTTGAATGTCCATTAAATCATGTGAAATGGGTTGGAGTATCTGGGAAATTAAGTCTAAGGGGGCCCAACTGCAACATAATCAGCTGAACATGGCATTCTTCTTGCTCCTTACATTCTAGGCAAGGAAAAGCTCTACTTAATAAAGACAGATGACTAACACAGTGTTACACATTTGTGATTAGTAAGCATTTGTATTCTTGCAAGTTGTAGTGAAAAGACCCCTCCATCATAACAGTAGGTCTACACTGTATGTGGACATTGTGTTTTATTTAAAAGATGAAAAAAGGCTACTTAGACATTGTAACTAAGTAATTTGTTGTGCTTTCAAGTTTTCATTTCAGAAAGTCACTTAGAAGGTTAGAAAGACACAGTGAACAGGATTAAGGTTTCCATATTTTATGACTATTATAATAAGATGGACAACAAAGAAGCTAAAGTGACACCATATACCACCTCGGTTCCATTGGTACCTAGCATACTGCTATGCTTTCGTGCCCTGATAGAAAATATTAGGATACTTGTATAAGTAGGTTGTGAAATTTTTAGGAGAATAGTTAATACTGTTGTTGTGTGCATGTTTGTGGATTACTTGGAAAGAAGACTGCTAGGAATGTGAACATAATCCATGAAGGGTGCATTGTTGGTGAAAAGAGGATGACTCCTTATTTCACAGAATACAGGGAGAGACAGACTCCCAAATCTTGATGAATCAGTAGATGTAAAGTACATTTTATTTTTTCCTATCCCAGGCAAAATTAAACTGTAGAATTCATTAGCACAGAATAGCACCAAAAGTACGTAATGGTGCAAAAGGAGAATAAACAGATAATGGAAGATAGGTCTGATTATTAAACACAATGGTATAAATATTGATCATAGCTTCGATAGCTCAATACCACTGATTACCCTATTTTTGTTCTCTTCCATAAACATTCACTCCTGGGCACTGCTTGGGAGGAGGTAAAAATGGGAATTTGAACAGCTCCAGCATGACTATTTTGGCTATTAACATAAATGCAGTTGTTCAGTGTCAAATCTATAAAATGATCCTGTTGTAACTGTCTGTGTGTCATAACTTCCTCAGAATTCCTCAGAATTCCTTTTGAATTATGGAAGATATAAGTTCAGCCTTGTGAAATGCTGTGAAGTAATTTCAGAATTTTGTCATTTCTGGTGTTTTTTGGTTTTGTTTTGATTTTTTGCTTTGGTTTGTTTTTCTTTTTGTGGGTTTTTTTTGGTTGGTTTTGGGATTTTTTTCTTTTCTTTGTTACAAATTAAGTCTAAGCCTTGATGCTTTGCTATTCTGTAAAACCCTTTGAAGAGAACTTTGTTGATAGCATGGGTGGGATGAGCAGAGGTTTCCAGATTTGGAATGCTGATAAAAACACAGAGAAATTTCATGAATGCTTTCAGTTAGCTCCCATGGCATAAAACACACAAGGCTTCTGGGACATTTTTCAGTGTGCTTCATACTCTGAGATATTTATGTCTATGGAAAAGGATACCAACAAATAATACCAAGTTTTAAATTAATACAAAGTTGCCACTTTGGAAGGTGCTTGACAACAGTGTACAAAACAGAAAGAAATCAGACACACCAGTGACCATCTTAAGAGACTGTGTTTGAAGAGGGGCTTAAGCAAAATCAGGTTCATTGTTAGTCAGTATTGGTTGGTTTATGTTTTTCCCTAACGTTGGATGGATCTTTAGCATTGTTCAGTAGAAGGGAGTTTAGTGTGGCAAAAAGGTGGCTCAGGAGACCTTACTGCTCTACAAATCCCTGAAAGGAGGTTGTAGCGAGGTAAGTGTTGGTCTCTTCTTCTCACTATTAACAAGTGATAGGGAAGAGAAAATGTCCTTAAATTGCACCAGGGAAGCTTTAAGTTGTGTATTAGAAGAAACTTCTTCACTGACAGGGTTCTCAAACATTGGAACAGGCTCCCCAAGGGGTGGTTGAACCCCACCCCTGGAGGTATTTAAAAGACATGGAGATGTGGTTCTGAGGGAGATGGTTTAGCCCCAGACTTGGTAGAGTTAGATAATGGTTGGACTTGATGATCTTAAAAGTCTTTTCCAACTGAAATGATTCTATGATTCTATGATTCTATGATTATTCGTTATTGTGTTGTGCTTACTTTAAATTTTTATGTATTTAATTCTAACAGTAATTGGATTGCTGTGTGATACAGTGAATGATAAATTGCTGTTAGGGTAAGTTTATTGATTTATGTTCTGTGGATGATTGCCATATGATGTTCTTGTTAGATAACAGAATGCTTTCTCTCAGTTTCCTGAGCTGATTAGATAAAATGAGGACTGAGACAACATCACAATGCATGCAGATCAGGTTGAGGGTGAGGTGCTCGCTTTGTTTTGAGGCAAACAGCCATACAGTTGAGAAGTGCAGGTGCACTGGTGGCAGCAACAGAGTGTGTGGAAGTTCCTTCCTGGAAGACCTTCCAACAACATACAAGAAAAGACAGGAAGGTGGATAAAGAACCGTTTGCTCTGCAACCTGTTTCCTGGAGGAAGCACATAAAGTTAATGCTGCTTCTAGCACTGTTAGCTTCAGACCTCCATCGCTTCCCCTCTTGCAGAAGGAATTGGTGCTAAGGAAGTGGAAGAGGCAGCAGAAACAAGGCAGTAACACAGAATTGTGAAGAGGTGATGATTAGAAGAAAATTTGGCACCTCATCCTAATGGAGAGTGCTTAGGGTCTACAATTCCCAAAAGGCTGTTGTCTTAACAAAAGACTAATTTTGCTGAAATGATTTGTTTACAAACCAGTGGGGAAGACAGTCTAAGACATATTTAGGGATCCTATCTTTTTTTTTTCGATTTTTTTTTTCCTAAGAATAATGTGGTGCCATGGAGTTGCAAATAAACTCATCTATCGTAAATGCTTACTGTCCCGATTACTGTTAATTTAAACTATCTTTTTAATAGCATTTTTCAGAAGCTCCACGAGTAATTAAAGTAATAGGAGAAGGTCAGTGGCAGTTTACTAACCCACTAATTCTTGTAACTCAACATTAGGAGATGGCAGTTCATTGCTAACAATGCTACCGTTGTCTAAGTCCTTCTAGGCAAAGAACCAGAAAACATTTCCAAGCTAATTGGAAGCTATGCGAAGCATTCATTCTTTTAACACATGTAGCATCCCATCCCAAATCACACTGACTAACAGTGCATTTATTAATAGAACCAGCCTCAAAGACTAAACAATTGGGCTGATTTGAGCACCATGATTTCTTGGGCCAAAGCCTGTGCCTACTCTATCCCACAAACATGCTAGCATGAAGGAACTATGAGACAGCTGGACAGCAGAGCAGATTGTGAAGAGAGGATGTGAAAGGATGGTACATGGTCTGTGCACTGCAGGGAACAGTGCTTTTCAGCAAATCATTCCTCCTAAGAGCAGAAATTTTCTATGTTTTTCCCACTGTCTGAGTTTTCCCAGACCACTGAAAAGCACAGGTAATGGAGAGCTGTCAGCACTTGAAATCTGTGCCTCATAGGATCACAGAAAGAGATATTGTGTTGACTGGGGAGAGCTAGCTGTCTTGCACACTGCCTGTGTATCCTGGGCACATGCTGGAAGGAGATGTGTCATCTGGAAAAGTATAACAGAGGAAGTATCTATAGGATAATTAAATTGTGCTGCTTGGGTTATTGCCAGTGTTTCACTTGAAGATTTCCCGAATAGCAGGACTTCATAAA
The DNA here is from genome assembly GCF_027791375.1 of Indicator indicator. NCBI lineage: Eukaryota > Metazoa > Chordata > Aves > Piciformes > Indicatoridae > Indicator > Indicator indicator. The sequence continues at coordinate 13,483,526 of NC_072022.1, read as the reverse complement.
AAAATTCATTGCTCCTTTTAAGATTGTACAGGTTGCAGCATTCCTTTAATTTCCCCTTTCAGTGTCACTCAGCTACAGCAACTGTAGGTCAGTGCAGAAGGTCTGGCCACCACCTTTACTTGGAATTGTATCAGTGGGTTCCTGAATTGCCAAAAAGGCCATCTGGTGTGCAACGCTCATCCAGCCCAAGCCAAGTGGTGCTGTTTTGCAGGGGATTGTGTTCCTCCCTTTGCATATCCCTCATTGCTGGCTTGATTCTTAGAGCAGGTAAAGAGTAACTCAGCTTTTCTGTCATGGTTGTCTCCTGCCCTTATCCCCCAGGCTTTTGCTGGGTGGCACAAGTAAAGCACATAGTTCTAGATAGATTGGTTGTACCTTGCAAGAATTATCTCCAGATCTTGAAGTGTATAAACAGGGCAAATGTAATGATTTATTATTCACTGTTGACTTTCAGCATAAAGATCTTTATATTGGTAGATGAAAAATCATAATTACAGTCTACATCCATCCAGGTGAATCATCTACATTCATTTGAATTGCCTCATTCTGGGCGTTCAATAATCTATCTGTACCAAATACAGGCCAAAATACAGCTGAGATCACTCAGCTAGTCACTTTTAGGCCAATAATAGTTAATATCTAATAATAGTTACTGCAATTATAGATTTTCCTTTTTTCTTTCCCCTTAGCAAGGGAAGAGAGCATACCTCCTGACAAAGGTCACATTTCATCTCAGGGAAGAATCCTACCTGCTGATCTGGGGAGATAGAACACAGCTCAGTGCAGCATGGTTCTTGTGAGCGTATGGATGGTGGGGATCGATGAAACTGATGTATGAGGATATCCCACAGGTACTAAGAGCAGTATCCTATCAGTTTAAATCCATCAAAATTCGTAATGGTGTTTACTGATTGGTAGGCTGAAAATCAACTATAGGGTTTGGCCTTGCTAAAATATAGCTTCCTTAAAACACTATTAAGGCACAGAGAGGGACAGCAGAATGGGAACAGTGTTACAGTAGGCTATGGTGATTGATAAAGGGCAGTACCAAGCTAGAAAAGAAGCTTTGATTGCAAGGTGACTAGAAAGATGGAACTTGCCTTCTATGATGATGAAACTTAGAATTTCTGGAGGGCTCGGAAGTACACTGCAAAGCAGCAGTTTGCAGTTAAGGGTTCAGAGGTTACTAGAAAACAATAAATGGAAGTTGCCTGATTTCTGGACTTCTTTTAAAAGCCTGTTTCATCTTTGGAATTTTTTAATAATTCAAAGAATGAATGTCCTTTTAATGAAGTACATTTGAAACACACTGCAATAGAGACTAGTCTTACCTAGGAAACAATAAGCTGTCCCTGCATTTTAAGTTTGTATTGTTTGATAGCTATTTGATTGAACCACCATGGGTGAAGGACATTATAATTTCTATATACATTGATGGTAACTGTGTTTAATAACATAAAATGTGTAAGATTCAGTGGTAAAACGAGCAAGAGAGAAATCTTCCTTTTAAGTGCCTGTGCATATGTTTATCTTTATAAAATCTTTTAACATAAAGCCTTCACATTTCTGTTATCCACATCATACAGCCCCCAGTCAACAATAAATATAATTTTTAAGTGAATCTCATCCATTCTAAATTTGTGTTTCAAGGATTGCACTCAATCATGCAGTCTAGCTGTCATCTCCTTTAATAAACTTTGAAGGGAAAATTAGCATACCTTTCTCTAACAGAAAAATTATTCATTTTGTTACATAATTTTAAAGTAAAACAGCAAAGGGCATTTTAAAATTTGTAAATCTGCATCATTATGTGTTCTGAAATGTTACAGATCATAGTTGAAGAGGAATCTGAGAGCTGAGGTGATTCAATCACTGTCTTGCTATTGATTGAAGCTTTAAGAAATCTAACCAAAAAAGCTGTAAATTGCAGCCTGCTGTTTCCTGTCATCTTTTTGCTATCTCAGTAGCAAACTACTTCCAATTACCTAATCACTCCTGCAGACTAACCTAAGTGATCTTGCCCCGATCAGATAGATTCAGTATAAAAACATTTGGTTGTTTCTCAGGAAGCTGTAAACTCTTTTTTTTTTTTTTTTTTTGTAGGTGGCTGGACTACTGTCTTAATTATAAATGGGTTTCAGGGAGTTGGTTACTATAGCAACAGTCTACTTACTGTATTTTTCAGAGCAAAACCCAACAGGATGGATAAGGAAGGGAAATTGAGTTTGTATTTCTCCAAGAGCCACAGATTGCAGCATCCTTTATTTAAAGGATACAAACAGAAGAGCTGCTCCTTTTCCTTGATGTTTTTCCTACCTCTGACAAGCTTCATTTGATGTTTGTATAAAATAGAACTTTCCCTTATTTCAAAAATGAAATGGCACCAGGGTTAATTAAGGCCTAGCACCCAATCAAATATTTCCTAAAAGTGCAGCTGAAAACAGAGCACACAATCTCCCTTGAAAATGTGGAGCTGTGAAAATTTCTGATGCAGTGTTTTGTCTAGTGTCTCCTGCTGTATGTAAGGCTCCTGTTCCATCTTTACTGAAGCCAGACAGAATTTGTTGTGCCATTGATTTCTCTGCAAACATCTCCCTTGTTGTGCATCATAACCCAGAAGCCAGCTTGGCTTGATTTTTTTCCCCTCTGTTGGATATGAGATGGAAAAACATAACAAAGGGTTTTGGGAGAGGACAAAAATCCTTAATCCTGCTTAATCTTAGGTTATGCTTTTCCCATCTCTGTGTTCTTCAGTCACTGTCCGCACCTCCATTAATGCGACCAAAGCACAGAACCTAAGCCTCAGTTCTGTGGCTGCTGTTGGTGCTAAACAGAGCTTGACTGGCTTTTGTGGCCACGGCATTGTGGGTCCTGTGCCAGCCTGTCTGCTCTCATAGTGTGCTGAGCACTCAGTTTTCATTTTGTGCATAATTATTTACAACATGCTGCACGTTGGGATTCTGTAGACTCAGCACATTTCCTTTGCAGAATGAAACAGGGAGGAGGAGAGGAGCCTGTGATAGCAGAGGGCCAGTTCTAAATTATGGCTTTGCTTCTTTTGTGTGAAATTCTGTTCCCAGCTGTTCCCCACTGCTTCAGACTCAGCCAGTGGGGTAGGGATGCAGGGATCTTATGAGTGTGGGGAGGAGGATACCTATCTGAAGAGGAGTTTCCAAGCTCTTGTTGGTGGCGGGAATTGTCTGGGAGCTGTGGGAGATGTCAGCTTGGCAGGCACGTGCAAAAGGAAAAAGGCTTTTGAAGTAGATTTGGTGGTTGATAGGGAGCAGAAAGAATGTACAGCATGTGAAAGGAAGAGTTGTGCCTTTTGGGGCAGGTTGGGGGAAAGTTGTGATGAAAGGAAAAAGAAGTCAGTTTAGAAAGGAAAGTTTCACAGTTAGAAAAAACTAGTAAAGAGGAGATGGGGCAACAAAATCTGCCTTTTCCCACCTTGTTCTCTGTTGTGAAATGAGAATGAGTCAATCAGAAATAAAGACAAAGAGCACCTTCCTTTTTCTTGGATCTGCAGTAATCTTCCTTGTTTCTTGACATGCAGACTGACAGTTTCCCCATGGATGATATAATCACATCAAAGGAGAGGATAGCTGATTGGGGGAAGAGGGAAACCTGCTGGCTGCAATATCATGGTATCACTTGTACAGTTGTTTTCACTAGCTGCCACTATCATTAAGTGGCACAAGATCTTTTAAGCTTTACCTGAACAGGTCTGCCACAGTGCATGTAGAGAGAGGCTTCCATGTAATACCTTACTCCATACCATCAAAACTGATATGTACAGTACAGTAGATACCTGATTTTAAGAAGTGCCTGAAAGACACAAACTAAACGAACTGAAGAGTCGTAACACAAGTTAGAAGTCTTTGAAGTTTACTTTGGAAAATGGAGCACTAAACCCAGACATCCAGGAGGAACTACTGTCAAGCACAGATTGTTGGTTGCCAGAAGGTAGGAGGTTGGTTATTTTAGGTTTCAAAATTCTCTGTTTGCCCTGTTCCTGTCACTCCTTTTCCAAGCACCTACTGCAGCCCATTGGCTGAGGAAGGATCTAGTGTTGTTTGGTGGACTCTGGTTCTGGCTCTCTCTGCATGTTCTGACAGGGGGAACAGAACTAAAGATTTTACACCTGAGGTACAAAAAGGTGAGACTGGCAGGCTCTTCCTCCTATTCTTTTTTACTTGCTGGTTGATGAGTATAAATGCTATCAGATTTGCACAGAGCATTCTTGAGCTGAGGATCTGCTTTGCATTCAGTGTCTCCATGACTGTATTCCAGATGGGGCAAGATTCTCTCCTGTCTGAATGGAGGAGCCTTGTCTGTACCAGGATACTAGTCTCTTGGTTTCCCCTCCTTCCCACCCATATGCCTTCCTGGCTATGACAGCAAAACAGTCATCAGAATGATAGTCACTGATTCTTCCCTTCATTTAAACAAGTGGAATGATATTTGGCCCTATCTTGTGCAGATAATTATAAGCTCATCTATAGCCAAACTTCTATAGCAAACACCTGACTTGTATTTTTGTAGTTAAGTGTCAGGCATGATACTCAGCCTCTGAATAAGCAGTCAGCTATGACTTCTCCCCATTTCTCATAAAGAGGCACTCAGTTTCATATGTCCTGCCCCTCAGCCAATGCTGCTGTCCACAGAAACTGGTTTCCTTTTCTTTTCCTCCATCACCATCCCCCTGAAAATCCCAAATTCAAGGATTCAAATTTCTGCTGGTGCAACAAAGATGAGAATTTAGCTTTCTGTACTGTTGTCAACAGGAGAAAAACAGACTGTACTATAAGACTGTATCCATGGAAACCATCCTACTGTTATAGCAGGCAAAACAGCAAATCAATTTCTTCAGTTTTAAAATGAAACACATTTAACATTATAGTTCATCTGCCTTTTAGAGAGATCATCTGTGCTGATAACGGTGTTGAAAAACCCTTCTCTAGGAAATAAGCTGGCAAGAACATTTCTTCCTCCTGACAGAATTCTGATTTTGGGTAGAGTAAGCATTGATGACAAAGACCTAGCCAAGTCCAGAAGCAACAGTGTTTAATGAAAGAGAAAATTGTTTAATTTAACATTTAGCCCAAGTATCTGGGCACAGGATGACTAATACTCAAATGTATTAGCACAGGCAGTGACCTGTCACCTCTGTCTCCCTGCTCTTTGCTTCCTGTGGTACAATACGTGACAAACATTACATTTGTAGTTAGTGATGCATTTGTCTGAACAGGAGTGTGCATCTGTGTGCTTATGTGTGTGTGGCTTCTGGACTGTTAGATGATGTTTCAATATCTGGTTCAATGCAAGATGATCTGGGCACCTCACATTATCAATGTGAAGCCAGAAGCATTTCCAATGCGGAACATGTGCTGGCTGTCTCTGCACTTTATTGTTTATACATTTCATCATATGAAACTTGAGAGAGGACCTCTTTGCTATGCCATGGAAGGAGCATGAAAATACAGGGATTTCTTACCCTAGGCTTTGAACGTGTTACAGTACTCATTCCCTGCTGTGTGCAGAGGGATTCTGCCTTTATTTTTTCACCTATTAAGGCATCTCACTGGACATTTGGAGAAATAATACCCTCATTTATCAGAAAATTGCCTCCATGGTGCTGAGGTTCCATTATGCGTCTCCTTTTTATCAAATCCAAATATTGCAGTCTGCCATCCCTGTGCCTAGCACAGGGAAATAGCTGCCTGGGAGAATGTAGCCTTATCCAAGTGAGAGGGAATGAAGTTGAACCAGGAAGGAATAAAAAGCATTACAGAAATTGCCTAGACTGTGAGTAGCCCTTCAGTTGGTGAGGATCAGATGCATGCTGTCACTTTGTGGTATCTAGGCTGTATTTTATCTGCTGATGGATCTCAGTTCCTTGATAACAGCAATTCTGTATGCCAAACTGTTTTCTTTCATCTATGGTTGCCTTATCTATTATGGCAATCCCTCTTCAACTGACAGTTATCTATTTTTCTCTGACCTGAGGGCAAGCCTATTGCAATGCACTCCTTTTAGTGCTACCACTGAAACATCCAAAACTTCAACTGGTGCATAATGTGATGGTTCAGCATTTGAATGAGGCGAGCGCACATGGATTTAGTTGCTCTACCATGTCTACGAGTTAACGGAGGATGCAGTTCAAACCAGGTGATGTGGTAGGAATGGCTCAGTGGTCTGAAATGCTGTTGTATGCAGAGAGTGCTTTGTTCTGCCTGTGTCCAGTTGCTGTGACATGCAGTGTTGTCTGTCTGTCCAGTCAGTTCCAGAGATTTTCATGGTCAGGTAAAGACATCCCAACTCACTGCTCTGGCATAGTGTTCCCGTGTGGAGGATGAAGACTTTCCTACTGCAAAACATCTGATCAAAAAGCACAAACCTCTATAGCTTGCTTTCTGTGTTTCATGACTAGAGTAAATTAGGAAACCTCCCTATATGCAGGGCATGAACTTCACTGACTTCCCAAGTCCTAGCCCTTTGGTACTGAAGAATGAAAATGAAGCCTTTCATCGCACTTCCTACTGCTAATTTTCACCTTCTACATAGTCCTTCTATATCCCCATGTAAGGATACCATTTGCCCCTAGGGTTTCTTTACCACTAGGATTCAAATTTCTGGTGAGCTCAGATATGAGACATTTGCAAATTTCTCTCTCTAAAATGCTGGGTAAGGGAGAAGTGGAATGGGAGGCGGGACTGGCACTTCTTGTACCATTCTTCATTGCAGCTGGGTGTCTGGTCAGCAGGGTAGAGAAGCCCTGGAAATTGGGCATGGCTTAGAACACTACACACTAACTGGAGCAGAGAGGACAGGCTTTTTTCTTACAGTAGGTACTAGGGCATGTGGAGATGGTGTGACAAAACCTAGAGATTTTAATGGCTTTTTATATCAACTTTTCCTCTGCCCCATGACAAATAGCAAGAAAATTGACCTTCTCCTTCCCAGCTCCTCCAGATCAAGCCTGGGAGTCCATGGGAGGAGCAGGTGCTGCACTGGAGCTGCTTATGTAGCATTTGTTCTGAGAGGCAAAGCAGGAGCTACCTCTGGATCTGTCACTTCTCTCACAGCTCATGAGTGTGGCATTTTAAAGCAGTGAACCTCAGGGCATTCTTCATGTATAAGCTCTTGGGGTTTGCACAGTCATGTCCAGCATAGGAGTGTTTCTTGATGATGTCTGTCTCCGTGGATTCGGAGGTGATACCATGTGTGTATGTTGCCTCTCTTACACTACCACCCCCATGATTAAGGCAAAGATCCTGAGTCACCTTCCAAAACAATTTACATTTCCAGCAAACTTGTAGGCCATCTGTTAATGTGGGCAGGCAAGAAGGTACTGAGCAGGAAAACTCAGTCTCATGGCAGCGTTTATATCTGTCCCCACAGCAATTTCTTTTAAGCATGTTAAATGCCATTTCATTATTGTCTAAATTATTTTTCTGTAAGGAATTGTAACAAACAGAAGCCTATTGTGAAATGATCCCTTGAATGAGACCATCCCTCAAAGGCACTTTATGAATCTACATGTCCTGTCTGTATTTTAAAATGTCCTTTTACTGTTAGAAACCTCAATCAAAAATCAGCAGATCTCTTTTGGTCTCCTCCCTGGCATGTGAACTGCATCATGTTCCTGATGTTGCAGGACACGTGTTGGCATACAGCAGCTGCCATTTAATGTGGTGCAGTAGAAAGTGCCCTGGGTCCAGCTATGCCCTGTGCAGTATAAACATACAGTCTGGTACCACTTCTGACATTCATGGCAGGTATTCTCCATTTCTAGTGGAAAGTGACTCCCCAGAATTAGGCTCCTTTGTGTTCCAAGACTGTGAAGGCAGTAGGATATTATTAGCAGTACCCTGTGGATTAATATTCCCAACAAACTAAAATACATATATTGATCTGCTGTATTAACCATAAAAAGCTGTGCCTGGCAGTGGTTTCTTGCATATACTGAATGTGACCACAAACCTTCCCTTGCTGTACTGTTTTTTTTTTTATTTCAGAAAAGATCTAAAAGGGGAAAGTAGATCTAAGGACTATCGCATGTCCTTGGATAGGAAGTTCTGCCCAAAAATCTGGTGACAAAAGAAGGTGGGTTGCTAGTCAGCACTGTTTGCAGTATTGTTCACAACAAAAGTGGAAAAAAACAAAATCACTTATTTCCCTAGAGAAAGACATAGTTCACTGATGAAAAGGTTATTACCAGATGAGGTGTAAAGGGTGTTGAAGATTGACGGTTTCTGGTCCATAACTTCATACCAACCCATAAAAAAAAAGCATCCCTCCTTGCAATGGGAGACTGGTTAGCAGGAGGGGGCACTTTCACAAAGATTTAAATAGCAAAGTGGGTGGCTGAATCATCCAAGACTATATAAGTGTTTTTGTCTCATGCAGAGAGAAAGACTGAGCTGTTTAGTTTGTACTGCTTGGGAAGCCTTTAGAGATGACCAGAAAGCAGTCACACTGCTGTGAGCAGCAAGAACCAGGGAAGAATTGTGTTGCCTGGGTCTCTCCATTCAATAATAAGCTGTTCCTTAATTCTCTATCCTGGCCCTTGCTGCAGCCTTCTCTCCGTCTTCCATCACTTCCAAAGGCTTCTTTTCAGATTGCCAGGGCTGGGCAGAATCCAGCCAATCTGTCAGATTTGGCAGGGCACACAATAGAGAATTTACAGAAGTTCTGTGCTGCTATGACAGATGCCTCTCTGCGGCTGGAGGACAGAGGATTTCTCAGAGTTAGAGCAATCTGCACAGAGAGTACCTGTTCTGACCTAAAGCCAGTGTGATAGGTAAATCTGAGCCAGCACAAGGGCTGGGCACTTGATCAGCTTTTTCTGGTTTACAGCAGAGGTGTTTCCTATCCTGTGTCAGAAACCAAATTCTAAATCTTCCTATACTGTGTAAGTGTGGCTCAAGGATATGCAAGAGCTTGAGGTGCAGCACAGACCCCATAATCCTTTTCTCAAGAAGCCTGTCAGGTGTTGCACATGGAGCGTGCCTTGCCTTCAGCTTCTGCTCTGCCACAGTGCGATTTTGGCCAGAGACCAACTGCACCTGCTGCAGAGAGACTTCAGGCTTGCAAGAAGGAAGGACATTCTTTGGGCACATTTAGCAGCAGCAGCATAGTGCTGTGGGCTTTCCCTTGTGCTTGGGGGTACACCACATGTATGCGACTGCAGGACAGACTATGTCTGTTTGCCCTGTTGCTTAACACTGCAGATCTCTGGCTTTCTTGTGTGGCACCCTCTGTAGAAGCTCATTCATCAGGACTCCAGTGGAGAGCTCTGACTAATATCCAGTTGTCACTCCAGAAGAGGAGGGCATAGTTTTTATGCTGTCATTATGTTGCAGCAAGAGGATTTAATGACCTGATAGTGAGGGATCTGAGCTGAATGCTGCTAGCAGTGTGTGGCTAGGCAGCCATATCCACCATGTTGTTCCGAATGTGGCAGATCCATGAGTGGCATGAGGAAAATTTTCCCCTGCTTCAGCTGTGTGAAGACTGGTGCACCTGGGTGGAATAGAGGCTACCTCCTTTCATGGACTTGTAAGACTCTGTGAATGTGATACTTGCTATACGTGGCCCCCAGTTTGGGCAATTGTGTAATTAAAATTCTGATTACCACACTGAAGTGAAGGATAATGAAACTAGGAAACTGAATATTCCCGAGTATATCTCAGACACCACTGCTGTAAGTGTCCCTCTGTGAAAAGGGAACAGGTGGCACTTATGTCACATTTAATTAAAGACTTCCCACAAGCACTCACCTTCTCAATGCAGGTGTGTTACTGGTGGTGGTTCCTCGCAGTCACTGCTGTGTCCAGGGTCGCTGCCTCTGGGTGGGAATATAGAGCCATCCCTCCAGCCGGGCCCCTGCAGGGAGTCTCTGCGTAACTCCAGGGCCCTGGGCTGCACTGCTTGGCCTCCTGGGGCTGCAGCAAGTCAGACAAAGAGGCTGTGGTGCTGTCTGGTGCTTGTGAAAAAGCCACAGGTATGTCTGAGTGGGCACTGTTAAGGAGAGGTAAAAATGTTGGTCTGCTAAGAGTTGTAGCAGGGACAGAGTCAGCTGGACTGAGATCAAGGGTAAAGTCTTTTAAACAGGAAAGTGCTTGATTATTTAGCTGGGGGTATTCAAAATTTATCTTGCTTCCAGTGACTTCATCTAGGATTTTTGCTCTACTTTTCTGATCTTCAGAGCAAATTTCCTCCCCATTTTCTTTCCAATGATGCAAACTGCTGGACTGGAAATTTTTCTCATAGTTGTGTTGGTTTGTGCTAGTGGTACTGGGGTATTCTGGATTTGGGGCAATGCAGTTGTGCTCATTTTGCAACAATAACATGGTTTTGTACTGAGACATTTTCTGAATGATGCTGTTCATTTCGTTCCCAATGCATTTGTCTTCCAGGTGCTTGTTTTCATAGCTGATTTTCAGTGATGCCACCTGTGTTACACAGTGCTCCAGGAGCTGCACTATGTTAGTGCTGCTCTCTGTTGATGTGGGGCTAATGTAGCTCTGGAAGCCTCCAACAGTAAGAGGCTGCAGCGTCTTGTCACAGGAAATCAAGAGAGAGGGATGTATTGGCTTATTTCTATCCTCCCTCTGGAGCGGATCCAGGAGTGAGGTCACAGCAGTCTTGTAGGAGTAACATGATTCTACTTCATGATTATCATCTAACAAAGGAGTTTCAGAGCTCTGGGAGCCACTCTCTCTGTTCAGCTTTTCTGGCAGTGGGTTTTTATCTCTGGATGTCTCACATTCTTCTGAAATTGTCACCTTCCCATTTTCAGTTGAAGATGTCAGCAGCTTGTCTCCATTAGCCTGTGTCTGTGGTGCATAACTTGATACTCTAGTGGTTTCCACAGTCTCAGGCGTTGTAGATGAATCCATGTGGTGACTCCCTTTCCTTCCTTGGGAACTCAAATTAGATGTGTTAGAGCAAGAGTCCAGGCTGTGATCTCTTTCAGCAACATTTACTGAAGAGGCCTGAGCTGTGTGTTTACTTTCATTCAAAGACACAGGTAGGTTAAATGTATTAGGTTCTTCCTTGCTTAGTTTCTCCTGCTGAGCTTCTGTGTTCACTTTCTGCTCTGTACTGGGGCTGGGTGGGATTGATAAATTATTAGACTTTTCTGCCTGTGACTGAGAACTCTGAAGAGATTCAGGGGAGGAAACAAGTCCTGAGTGTTTTCGCAGCCAGTTTATTATTCCCATGGTCAGTGAAATCTCAGTGTCACAGAGCTTTAGCAAACATTCTTTGCCTTTCCATGTGCTGTGAAAAAAACCCTGGCTGATAATGTCTAGAGCTGGTTGGGAGGCCATGTTCTCCTCAGCTCCAACATGGAAGCTGTAAATGGACAAAGGGATTTCAATGGCTTGTTCTGAAATGCTTTCAGATGTGCACAATTCATCATCTAGGCCTGGGTTTATTTTGACTTCATTTGGGTCATAGAAGAGCTCGTAAAGGGCATCTCCACTGTAGCTGTCTCTTGGAAATCTACCTGGGACTCCAGGTGTTTGAGCTTCTTTCATTTCATCATCTTGTCCGGGAGAGAAAGAGTCATAGTAGCCTTCATCACTTGTGGATGTGGATTCCTGATTGTCACTTTTAGGTGTTTCTGTTGAGCTCTGTTTGGAATTGTCACCATCTTTATCAGGTGACCCTTGGGGGTCTGTCGCAGATGCAGCAGCCTGGCTTCTAGGCTTTTCCACATCAGGACTTGATATCTTCTGTAACTTCTTATCAAATAGAGCACTCTGATGTAGCCTCACTGATTTGTTGATGTTGTCCCAAAACTTTGCAAATTCAACAGTCTCATTCTGGCCAGGAGAGGCCAGCTGCTCCACACCCCCTTGGAAAGAGCCCATGACAGGGCTGTCTTTGTGCTTGCTTCGTCTCAGCAGAATTTCTTTGCTGTTCTCCAGCTCCAGGTGAGCAGAGCTTTCATCAGCAAAGATTTCCCCACAGCCAGTGAGAGAGTCAAAGCTCTTCAGTGAAGCAACATCTTCACACAGGGTGTTGCAGCAGTCATAGGAAGAGTCAGACTGCAGCTCACTGTCTGAGCAGTCTTGTGACAAGCAATCAGCTGCAGACGTTTCTCCGGTTTTGAAAAGGTACTTTGCAAGACGCCCAGACAACTCGCTCTTGCAACCTGGGGAGGACAGATTCTTGTCCTTCTCAGCCAGGAATGTGAGGCTGTCTGTTTTATTTTTTTTAATATGAAACATGTCTCTGAGCCCTTTCTTAGATCTCTTCAGGGAAATCCTCTTCCTGGGAAGGGTTTTTGCAACAGCCGGTACAAAAGGCATCTGTGGCACAAAGTTCCTGTAATCAATCATCTGACTGCTGCATGGAGATTCGCTGGGGCTGACCACACATTCTTTCTTGCTGCTGGAGCTAGACATCCCTGAAAAGCTGATGCTACTGACAAGTCGGCCCTTACTCTTTCCAGAAAAACCTTCCTCAGAAGCCCTGCTGCTGGGGCTACAGTGCTCTGTTTTGTCTGCCTCAGCAACACAGTCATGGGTTTTACTCTTCCTTACAAGTTTGTAGGAGGACACAGATGATTTTTCCAGGCCCTGATCACCAGCTCCATTCCTTGCTGCTCTGGTAGAAAATCTGTAGTTCTTGTGCGTGGCCAGACATGCCAGCTGGACTTCAGCTACGCTTTGGTTTGCCTCCAGAGCTGCCTTTCTCTCTTTCCCTGTATTGTCTTTGTTGATAGGAACTGCATGTACTGGTGGCACTTTCTCATGTTGCACACTGTATTTTATGAAGGTTTTTCCTCTCTTGAGCTCCATACTGCTTCCTCACATTCGTTTCTGTGATGAGAACAGCAGAATAAAAACATTGTAAGGCTGGTGGCTAGCACTTGTAAATGCTGAAAACAACCAGAGAACATAGGGACAGATATTAAGCATTATACAAAGTTTGTCACCAGAAGTTTCCATCACTAAAGGTATTGAGGGAGAAACAGATCAAGTGATGCTGAATGTATGATGGCAATGACTGGAAGATCCAGCAAGGAGAAGGCAGCACTCGTTATGGGTTGGCAGCTGAGGCTCAGAGAATGTTTTGTCTGTTAGAAATGGGGGCATTTAGGATTATGACTGTAGAGTCACTTTTAACAAGACAGAGGTTCTATTCTGAAAGTAGAAGAGTCATCAGTGAAAAGCAATACCTGAGGAGCTTAAACACACAAGTGTGTGCATCAGGGAGGCAGCAGTTCATAAATCTGTGCCTTTGAAGAGGATGAAGAGCTCAGGGTGAGAAATCTGATAAAATGAATCAAACATTTGGCACATGATACTCAGTTTATATTAAAATAATCCTTACCTGTGAATAGACAATCCATAAACCTTGGTACTGCCCTGGGAAGCACACTGGAACTGAATTACTGGGTTTGCTTCTTCCTGAGTATGATGTATAATTTTCTGCTCTACTACTTTTATTGTAAAAAGTAAAAATTGCCAGACTGAAAGTCACCCATTAGTTACGACAGTTTCTGATTTACAGTGGACTACAGCATAGTCCACTGAGGCATTGCCACATTGGATCTGCCTTGTGCATTGATTAGTTATTTCTAAAAATACTCTGTTATCTGTATCAATGCCTATTTTGGTCTCTGCTTGTATGGCTTAGTACTGAATCTGTTTTACGTTATTGTACATCTGATTAGTCATTCGTTATTTTAGTCATGACACTTTTGTTTTCCCAGCAGTTATTTCATGGACGTGTCTGATCCTTTTCTGCCCTATATCCATTTGAACATTGAGTAAATCAATGGACTTACATAAGGGTGTGTCAGAAAAGAAGTGTGGACTTCCTAAAAGCTGTTAGAGAAATCAGGTTTTGTAAAACCTCCAAGTCCTGTTATTGAAAGAATGTGCATGCATCTTTCCTTAACAAGACCTCAGTTAATGACTTACCTTGTTTTAAAATTGTTTAGATATAACTAAAATCACTTAGAACTATTGAACTCTGCAACACGCAAAATCAACACTGTGCTGTCTAGTGCACCTTGACAAACCATGACATAGTAACAGCTCTGATGAAGTGAAAAACTGCCAATGCTCCCTTGAGAACAATCTCAGATCAGATCTGTGCATCCAGACTGCACCCAGTCCAAAGACAGCCAGGGGGATTTTAAATTTAGCACCAAGCTTAGCCTTTGTACACTCTTAAAATGCAACTTAAAGCAGTCTTCAGTCTGCTTTGACTAGGAACAGCTTCTGTAGCCTCTGGAGACTTCCTGGTTGCCAGGGCTTGCTGGGAACAACACTGATCACACCTCACAAGATATGGCTCTGTGTACATGGGAGTTGTCACCTGCAACACTTCTCCAGCGGGCAGGTCAGTGACAGCCTGCTTCTCAGAGAAGCTGCAAAGTAGCATGTGATTAGCAGTATTTACAGCTGATTGTATGTTAGTGCCAAAAGGTAAAAAACATACACGTTAAGTGTGAATATTTGACATCAAGAGTCTAGATGCTGTGGAAGACATGGTGAGTGGTGGTGATTGAGATGTTGGCATGCTTGTTTGGCTTTGAGGTTGCACATCAGCATTGCAGAGTATTGTAAATGAAAGTCAGTAAACATTTTACTACATTGTCACATACTGAGTTCACTGATGCTACAAGAAACTTGTTTTGCATATTTAAAAATAGGTCACTAGGACATGATTTTACTCCTCTTCTGAAAAGCAAGGTGTGCTTGAGAAGAAACTCAGAGCACGGAACTCCAGCAGAGCTGTGGAAGCGATTAGAAGCAGCTGCCACAAGACCAAGTATTAATATCCCCAAAGTAAAGTGTCTGACATTTCAGTCCTTTCAATTGCAGAAGTAGGTACTGTGTCCCTGTGGGAAGTTTTGCTGCTGAGAAGCTCCTCAGAGGTCTGTGATGTGGCAAACGTTACTGTTACAGCAATGTTATATAGGACTATGAAGTCCTGCAGTTTCTGCCTGTTCTGAGCATCAAGCAAAGGTTATTTTTGTAGGAAAATGCATACCTGGGAAGTCTTTCTGTAGATGCATTTAAAAAGCTTTTAGAGGTGGATTTGTTTTACTGTCAAGTGTGAAACTTATTAAAGCTAAGAATTCAGGTTTTCATGAGATAATCTTTTGAACAAAGAAATCTTTGATCTGAATTGTGTCTCCGTGATAAACACAGTGGACTACTAGTTTGATAACTGGGTCTGGAAACTTGAAGGCTTTTTCTTCTGTCTCTTTTTTATAGATTAGGTAAACAGTTTTAACATGAAATCCGAAACAGCCTGAAAGAATGAAGAAAATATGTGGTACAATAACATAACTTACATGGATACTACCTTTCCAGTTTCCTCTGATGAGGAAAAAAATGTTAGGTGTTGTTTAGTTGGGTCTCGATGTTGTTTGTGTGTTTGTTTGCTTTAAAGGTCTACTATGCACATAATCATCAACTTTGCATTCTAATTGCTTCATGTCTCTATTTAATCTCATATATTCTTTTCTCCTTTTCCCCCAGGATTCATGCCAGACTAATTAATATCTAGTTCATTGTGTCATCCTGCTTATTCTGTTTTAACACTGGCACAGCTTTGGGAATCTTCCTATTAAAAATGTTACTAAAAAATGAACACCAAGAAAGGGAAGATCTCCTCCATCAACTCTTTGAGGGCCCTTAAGGGCAGACAACCAGAGCCTGCAGATTTTTGAAAATATTCATTGTAGATGCTATTATGTAACTTGCCATTCTGTGGGTTCCTTACCTTATATAAATTATCAATAAGCTTCTTTCCACATAGGGAACAGAAATGCCTATGCAATGCTACAGTATTTCTGTATGTACTAATACTTTTAGCACTTTTGGTTGTAATGAACTATACCATTATACTTTCTTTTTTTTTTTTTTTTTAACCTCTCTACAGGGCCACAAATTACTCTAATCCCAGAAGTTGTACTAGTGAAGTCACAACAGATTAAAGTGCACTATGGGTAAGTTACCTTCCACTGGTTATATACAGCTAATAAAAATCCGATGAAAAATTATTCTAGGCATTTTAAAAATGATATATTTGCTCTGGAATTTCTTGACTCATGCACTTAGCTGCACTGTTGCCTGTCTCTGCTCATTTTTAACTATTCTCCTCTTGGACATAACTTGCAAGTGTATCTCTTCTTCCACAGGGATAAAGGGTGTATAAGGGACCGATTTCCACCTTTGGGAAGGAAATCTGTTTTGCAATTTTGATCGCTATAACGAACAGAAACCTGTGAAAACTAGCAGTCAGTGTACCAAGGGTAGGTTCTGTTTTCGAGAGGCTCTAGATGTTTTCTTTGATAATGTTACTTGACCTCTTTTTTTAAATATCTATGAAATTGCTTGTGGAACACATGTTTAATTAGAGGATATCCTTAAATCTTAAACTGGGCTACAGTTTAATTGTCATTTACTGTGATCTTTGATGTAGGAGTGCTGAGACTTCCCATTTACGGTAGACAGTACTTTTATCTGTCTTGATCATGTGAGCTGCTCACTTCTAGGATTTCACAATTAGATCCTAATTTTGGGCTTATACTGTCATGGTAATAAGGTTTTGGGTTAAATTTGTATAATATTGCTCATAAAACACAGAGGTATTCATGCTCAAACAAATACCATCTGTGCAGGGTGACTGACAGACTTTTCATAAAAACAGAAGGTTTTGCTGTGTCTGTGATTCATCTAAAAGCAAATTAAAGATTTTGAATGGAAAGGTGAACAGATTCCTGTGGGCTGAGGAGATTTGGGTTTAGGACAGTCAAAGCAATTGCTTTTGGTTCTGGGTTATGAAAACCTGAACAAGACTGAGTTAGGTAACTGTTCTGGTTAGTAAGTGGCATATTCAGGCGGCCTAAATTCTATCTAAGTCCAGATCAACAGACAAGATGGCCAAAGAGATGCGCAGTAGAGCTGGACTGGATATTCATTAGGAAGCAGGGGCAAGATGTGTAGAGGGAGGATTCAAACAGTCCAAATATTGCCTCTGTCACATGGGTCAGAGAGGCGTCACACTTGTCTCTCTACCCATGGCTCCCAGAGCTGTTTGCCCGGCTGAGCTGTCTACAATTTTTCCTCTCTGGACAAAGGGGTCAAGACCTGCCTTGGGTTTTGGGTTGGTGTCTAAGTTGTTATATCTTACTTGCTTAATTTGCAATAGAAAGGCTTGTTTAGGTTTTCTTCAAAGAAAAAGTACAATAGGTCGTGCTTTATGTGTCAGTAGCTATGATAGCAGACCTCGTGCATGTACCCTAGGAGGATCATCCTACTGGGAAAGTAGAAATATCTGCCTCAGTGAGGTTTCCTGGACAGAAATAATAGTATTATGAAGAGGAAATTTCGATGAAATTACTGCTTTGGCAGGTTTGGCTCAATATTACTTTTGTTTAAATAGGAAAAAATATAATTAAGGTTTATTAATTTCAAAATCTTATCAGCTGTCTGGTTGACACTCTTACTTGCTCATTGGATGTGTAATTTATATAAGATTGTCTGTCTTGGAGATAGAAATATGCAAAAGACAGGATACAGTCATTTTGCAGAGGAGATAGAAGTGCTCTTTTTGCTTCTTTACATTTAGATCATTCTTTAAATTGGCAGGTTATGCAGATGGTACCTTGCTTTCTCTTACTAAGCAAAATTCTGCTTGCTACTTGGAGTCTTAATTTCTCTTCCCTCCAAGTGTTTTTCTTTTATTAAATGAAAGAATTGATAAACATTGCATACTTCTTTAGTTTTGTTGGATTGTTGTTCTTTTAAAAAGAAGGAAAAAAAAACACAAAACGTCTTTTATGTTTTAGGATACGAGTTTGGGGTGAGTCCACAATACCTTTTCCACAAATGGCTTTGTATCAACCAGACTTTTAAGTTCTTGAGTATTGGAGTTACCTTTGAAAGTGTTACCTCTGCCTTCCAAAAAAAAATGGTAGCATAATTACATTTCCTGAAAACATATATCTGGTTTGGGCATTTGGACATGTATTATGCTTTTCATGCATGCACTTTAAGGTGAAATGTTTTTTTTAAAGCAGGAATTGTATAATGGGACAGGGAAAAAGGACAGAGTGCTGCGGGAGGCTCTCCCTTCCAATGCCTAGTTAACCTCAGGAGGATTTTTCTGGGCATCAGTTGGAAGTCCTAAAATGCAAAATCAAGTAAGCATAAGGTGGCAGAATCATGGCTACTTTTAGAGTCAGTGGACAATACTAATTTTTAATGCTTAGGATCTAATCAATTAGCAATGCGTAAATAACAGCTGGTGCTCAGAGGAAAGCATGTGTGTGTGGGAGAGTATTTTTTGGAATAAGACTCTTCATTTATGGTCAAAAACCTTAACTGTCTATCTCAGATGATCAAAGCTAATAATGGAAACACCTACTAATAATCAGGAGTACATATTCCATTTAATTATTTGGATTTTCAATTACAAAGCAATAAAATGCTTCCCTGCTAGAGAGTGGTGATATCGTGCCTGGAGTTACTGGAACACTGTTTTTAGTAAGCAAACAAACATTACAGTTCTTATGCTAAAAATTTAGGAGGCTTTTAAAGCAGGGCTCATCTTCTCACTTAAACTGATTACCCTGCTAGTGTTTCATTTCCATTAGAAAAAGAGAAAAGAGCAGGGTGGAAAGGATGGAGGATGCAATCAGGGACAGTCACGATTCAGGAAACACAAGAGTGTTTATTTTTAAAGACGCCTGTGTGACACACAAACCTGCATTGAGATCATGCCTCTCGTTGAGAGTACTCCTCTCATCATCGTTCATGGCTGCATCTTATCATTCCCCTTAATCATTTGTCTCTCTTGAGTAAACCGGGATGACTAAATTATTTGCATAGACATTTGGGTCAGGCAATGGCTTTCTCATGAAGATTCAGCAAAAGCACATTGGTGTGTTTTTCTTCAACCTGAATTCTATTGAGCACACCAAAAAAAATCTTCTACTCCCCAGCAGAATACACTCAGTTAAATGATTAATCTTATTACCAACGTGCTATAGAGAAGCCTGAATCTTCCTTTAAGCCCTGCCAACTGTTCCGTGGAGCTCAGGATTTTTCATAGTAAAATTAACCACGTTTTTACTCAGCACAGCATACTGTCCTGCTGTGTGTCAACAGGAGAGTGGTCCCTGGAGAAACAGCAGCACTCCACCCATGAGGGGCACCCATTGCTTCCCCAGCCCTCTGTGGGGTGTGTGGCAGGAGGCTGCGATGATGACAAAAGGAGGCTCCTTCTCTGACAAAACCTCTGCACCTCTCGTTCAGTTTTCTTCTGTACCTGAGGCTGAAAGAAATGGAACTGCTTGAAATGTGCCGATTATACTGTGTAAAAGGGCAGCATAAACTCTTGCACAGGGAGCTGTGGAATCATCACTCTATTGCTAGGAGAAGGCAGCTGAGCAGAAATTTCTGCTATGTACATGAGGAGGAAACGTGGCGTTTTTTACTTGCCCTGACTGGCAGCCTGTTGGTACCAGACAGCAAAGTGTTAATGCTGCCAGCTTTGCCTGTTCCCAGTAAGGTATTGCTGTAACTGGCAATAGGATGTACGTTTATATAAATACAGGCACACACTTGTCAGCTGTAGGGAAAAAATAAGTGAAAAACAATGCTTCAGAAATGAGCGGTCATCCCAAAATAACAGTCCCTTGGAGTCACTCTGAATGTCAGAGCAAAGGAAATGCCACTGCACCAGAGCAAAGAATAAGGCAGATCACAAAAATCTTACTCACCATCTTTTATCACTGAGCAGAAATCCTCTGTTTCCTAGCCTTGCTACTGAGGCTGATCTTTATGCAGAGGCTCCTGTGATGCTTTTCGGATTCTGAGGGGCTGGACCACTGCTGCTCTCCACTGTTACTCTCCACCCCCTGTCTTTTTCTCCTCCTTCTTCCTTCATCCCCACCCCCTCATTTCTCCTGCTTGTAGCTTTTTCGTACCTTGCATAGATTCTAGGCTTGTAGCTTGATTTAGGAAAGATGCTTATTTCAGCCATCTGCTTGATGCCATGGAAATCCCTCCATTGCTAGGGAATAAAAGCTCAGAAGGGTAAGCCTGGGAGTCCTGAGCAAGCGTTTTGGTTCTTCTCTGTATGGCTGCTTATTAAATAGGAAGGAACACATCCAAATTAATTTTGTTTCTCACATATTTTTTGTTTCTGACTACAATTCAGGAAAAGGAGTCCTCACATGTTCTTAGGTTAGAAGTGTATGCAGATTATTGGACTGTGCTGGTTGTTGTAGGGCTTTTGTTAATGCTGAAGTCAGAGGGGATTTCATGTGGGAGGACAGTGGTGTAAAGTGAGAGAGTGAATACTTCTGCTGCCCAAAGTTAGAGTGCTTGGTATTAGCCTCATATTGCCTTCAACAAATACGATTACCATATTCTCCTGACATTCACTCTAGCTTCTGCTTCAGCATGCAGTGAAGTTAACATCTGATCTCACATCATATATAGATGAGCTTGTTACCATTGCAAACACCAGAATGGTAATGTCACAAAAGCATGAAGCTGGCATCCTTGCCCCAGCCCTCTTCCCTTGAAAGCCTTCCAACCTAATCATCTATTGATTGTTTCTCCCCATTACCCTCTCCTCAGAGTCCTTTACATCAGCCTCTCAAACCCATGTCTTCTTCCTGCTTGTCAGAACACCTTTTTGGGGGGTGCAGTAGGAGCTTCTTAAAAGCAAAAGTGTATGCCATGAAGCAGTGGCTTAATCCATTTCAGTAGCTCTCCTGTGAGCTGTAGTTCAGAGCTGTATCCAGGTTAATGCAGTGGTTTATCTAAAGAATGACGTATCTGTGGGCACTTTACCCTTTGATGCAGGGGCTAACATCATGGTGGCTCTAAGGTACTGAACAAGCAGCTCTTAGATGACTGAGACAGAGCAAGATTAGACAGGTCCAGTCTGTGCAGGTATTTAGAAAATCCTCCAGCTCAGTATGAATTGAAGATGAGCTTTCACTTACAACTGGAGCCAGTGTATCAGTCAGAGTGCTGATCTCTTCTGTCCCAACACTACATCAGAAAGGGAACAAAAGCTTTAACCTGCTGCTGGTTCTCATCTTCATTTTCACAGTGTGCTTTAGCTGAATCTTGGAGATAGAGGAGGGAAATAATTTAAACTGTTGTGCTGTCTAGGCTTCTAAAGCTGAAAAATCTCAGCCAGTTAGCCTTAGAGGAGGCAGAACAGAGTGTTCCTGCTCTGAGTGCCAGCCACTAAGCCACCCAGGTGTCCCCAGTGGTAGAGACTGGAAAGTTGCAAAACACCCTGTGTTCAGTCAAACCTGCAAAAAGTAGAAAGCCTTTGTGTGACTTCACCAAAAGACTGGTGGGAGGAAAGAACAAGCTGTGGGTGAATCATAGTAGCTCTGGCAAGCAGATTAAGACTAATCATGAGAAAAAACACGTTAATTAGAATTAATTTTATTCTGCATGAAATATTTGTATCAATATAGGAGGAAGCTGTTCTTCATGCTGAGTATATGAAGCCACCAAGGTTTTGGGTAGTACTTGGTCTGCAGTGATGTCACTTTTGGCAGCCTCCCCTGGGTGCATTCTATTTTGGAAAGAGGGTCACTTCTGCTACTGCCCCAAGGCTGATGACTGGTGTTAGTATTGTCTGAGCAAACCTAGCAAAACTAGGGGGCTAGATTTTTTTAGTTGAAAATTATTCATGCACACAGTTTCTAAGCTGACTTTCTTAATTCCAAAGTGTAGGCATGAAAGGTACATCCAAAAAGATGTACCCAAATACGCCATATGGAGAAGGAAATAGACAATAGAGAGCAGTTAAACTTGCGTTTGGTGCCTACTTCATGTCCAATCCAAGCTCGGTAAGACACGTTGTCCCCAAAGATCTAGAGAAGAGATTTGGCCAGGAGAAGCTCTTGGCTTCAGTAGTGTTTTGGGTAGTGCCTGTACCTGCCATCCCTAGGATAGGCTCCAGCTGCTCCTCAGGAACTGAGAAAGCTTCCCTTGACATGTCCCTGTTCTAACGAATGGCACCTATTGTCTCTTTACTGGAGGAATTAGAGAAGATCACCATAGACCTGGATTAAATACCCAAATCAGTTCATGGTGATTCAGGTAAAGCAGCCTTTGAAATGCAAGAACTCCAGGATTTAGGTTATTGACTTTAGGATGTCTGTATGACCAAACCTTTCCATCTGTAGGGCCTTTTATTTCCCTTCATCAAGAGAAATCCAGTGGCCACCCATAGCTGTAGCTATCCATAAGGCATCCATGGCCATAGTTATTCACAGCCATAGCTTGCAGTAGCCTAAATCCTAATCTCATTGCATGCACTGATAAATGCACAGTGTGACAGCAGCTGAACCATGGTAGTGTTTATGCCTTGCAATAGAGTTTTTTTTTTACTTCTAGATAGTTCTCAACTTGTAGTTCCCTGAACTACTCTTTTTTGCTGTCATTTCATTTCAGGCTATTTCACTGTGGCTGTTGATCAGCTTGGTTCCAAAGATTGGTTCATCCTCACTGATAAGTTCTGACTAATTCAGTCTGTCCAGAATTATTTTGGGCATTAGTGGACATAAATGGGAAAGGAAATCATAAAAACTGTAAATGAGGGGCACATGGAACAGCTGCTATCTGTTTTGCAGAAGCACACCACCCCTGACATGGAGAGTAAGAAGAGGGCCCTCAAGCAGGGCTAAGGAGTGTACAGTCACTGGCATGGCAAGAACAGGACAGCAGGGAGCCTTGGTATCCAGTGAGGAGGACTGGGGAAAGGAGGAGGGAAATCCACATAAGGGGCAGTATGGAAACACAGGGAGTGAGTTTTTAGATGAAGTGGGCCCATCCTGCCAGAACCTGGAAGCCTGAATCTCCCAATTGTGGGCAGCAAATTTTTAAGTTGAGTGGCTGAAGACAAACTGCATGAGTAACTCACAAAAAGCAAAATTCTCTTTTTCATTTTCTGTCATGGAAGAACGTAGCAGATTCTTTAACCCTGAGGCTCAGAACAGAACTGTTGGCTGAGATGGCTCTATTTGTTTCCAAAAAATTACTTACAGAATGAATTCAACCCAGGATATTTCCTACCAGTGAACTAAGGAAGAGTCTAACACCTTCCCAGTCCAGTTGAGCTTTCTGCGAACATCAGCTTAAGCTTAATTATTTATGGATTCTTTTCAGTATTTCTTGGGTTTGTGTGTTGTAGAGAATGGGTAATGGGATATGGAGCTTTTTCTCTCCAGATTGCTAGCAGAAGACTGTCCTAGGTTGAAGGGAACCATTATTGCTACTTAACTGACTGCTTCTCCAGCCTTACATTAAGTTAATTGGTTACGCTCTATCCAGTTACTTGGTTTGCTAGTCTCTACTGCAAAAGTTAGCACTGTGAACATCAGAATTTAGCAAAGGAAATAGAAGGATTTTTATCCACAGATTTCTGTAAGTGATTCCACCTCAACAGCATATGCCTGTTTTGTCTGTGGGACATTGTTGTTGCCCTATTTGCTGCCAAGGGGATGCGGTGGAGCTAGTAGGGCTGCGAGAGCCCCTTCCATTACTGGTATTAAAAAGCTTGGCTGCCCTGCAAGCCAGCATTTGGAATGCCAGTGATGACACCCTTGAGGGCAGGAAGGAGTACCAAGTGCCTCCAAGATGGGACTGTTCACGTTCTCAGTATTGCTGTTCTGGGGACTATGGATGACTGATGGTGAACTGCTTGTTGCTTAGAAGGAGAAGGAAAAGGGATTTTAAGAAAAAAAGAAAATGGTGAGGACATTTCTCCTGCAGGTCTTGTTAGAATAGTGACTATCCTTAAATAAAGGCCAGCCACTGTCCTTGAAACAAAAGGCTCTTAAATAATAAATGCTTACCTATAAAATCAAGGGGAAAATGATCTGTGTTAAATGCTGTGAAGAACCACTCTAGAAGAGTTGTTTCACCAGATCGTGAAGAACTCCAATGCTCTAGAGACCAGAGGCACCACGTGGGAGGGAAATGATGTCTCAGGGACCTGGCTATAGAAATGTTTAAATACTAGGCACATTTTCATAAGGTTTTCCATTCCTTGTGTCATAGACACCTGTCCAGATGAGGTAAGAACACCTCCAGTTTATTGAGCTGCTGCTGTCACTAACAGATGCTCCCTATCTCAAAGGTGAAATAATCACTCAGCATAAAGCACGAGGGGTGACAAAATTCTCTATTCCACAGGTATCTCAGTGCAACCTATAAGCAAAATTTTTCCAGCTTCTGCTGAGGAAGATGCTATTGTGATGACTGGAGAATTAACTCCATCTCAGCCAAAACAAATACAGGAGGAAAGAAAACCTCTTGGCTGAGTGCATAGTTGGTGGGACCTCAAGGCAAAAGAGCATTACAAACCAGTTTGCTACCTGCGACAAGTAGCCCTTTGCTGAATGTAAAATTCCACTTGTCTATCAGACAATATTTAAATACAGGCAAAGAAAAGATTTGGACGATGGATGATAAGTGAAGCTTTCAAAATCACTGTCAGTGCAGTTGGTAACAACGTGGTTAAAATGCTTACAGTTGATTTCCTCAGAGGAACATACATTTTGGAAAGAAATCTGTGTGTTGGATTTATGTTGTTAGTGGCAATACAGACAGATTTCATTTTAAAGCAACAAGTTGTACATCTTAGAAGAGAATAAAAGACAGACTTTTAAATGGAGTTTCCTAGCAAACCTAGAAGCAATGTAGCAATGTTTAGTGGTGTTTGTCTTGTTCTCCCACCTCCTGTGTGCTACGTGGTGGTGGCTGACTCCCCAAGCTTATTGCCTGCTACTGCCTTAACTGCCATCACAGCTAGAAGGTGAAACCCCTGACTGTTTTTCTCGAAGTTATTAAATGATGTTTGTGGTAGGAGTATGGCATTACAAGCAAGACTCTTAGGGTGGTGAAATATGACCTGTAATATATTTTTGCAGTCACAGTAAATAAAGCAGTAAAAATGAAAGAAGAGCTTCTCAAGAAGTGCTCTATTAATGTATCGTGTGTATTGACAATGCCAAGGTCATCGTTTGGTTTGTAGCTACACTAATTACCAGCAGGTTTTAAAATATGGCATTTTATGAGTCTTCTAGCTGGCAGGCTATTTAGAGAGGCCTGATTTGTTGAGCACTGTTCTTTGGTCTTTATCCTTTCATGGCTTTGGCTGTCACCATAGCTTTGCAACAAAACCATCTCTCCCAGCTGTTTGATTTTTCTCAGAGGGGTTATTAATCTGTCTAAGCCATCTGATATGCCTGGGCAGTACTCAAGCATATTAAACTCTTACATATTTCTCTTACAATTGTGCAGTAGCCATTTTCCAACCAGGAGCTGAGTGGCAGCGCAAGCCAGGGTGGTGTGGTGTCTGGGTGACAGGAACAGTGTGTCTGAGGACAGAAAGCTGGGAGTTGAGCTCAGCTGGGGCCATGCAAGTGGTATGGTGTTAGGGTGAAGTGGATGCTCTGTTCTCTATTGCTGTGTGTTGAGAGGGGTGGTAAGCCTGTGACACAGGACACCTTCATCTGGGAAAAGAGATTCAGAAGTTAGTTTTGAGCCTTACTACACAGATGGTGATTTATCACCCTGCAACCTGCACTTCTGGAAAGGACAAGTGTTTTTAGGCACCTGGTTTGAAACAACTGAAGGAAGTCTAAATATTTGTGAAAATCAGACACCTTAAGGTGTTTTAAAGCCCTTTACGTGCTGGGATGTTACTGTGCTGAGTTGCAGAGCGTGAATGGGAGGTGTATGAAAGTATAAAGTGAGGAGTGCATGGCCATAGCTACATAGTCTGTCATTTGGAGCTTGACAGTGTTTGAAAGAGCCTGGTCTATTAAGAGCTAAGAGAGTGCTATGCAAAATGGACAGAAGGCAGCCACAAAATGAGTTAACTTCTTTAAGAACTCAGCTCATTAAATGAGTTGCCCAGTCAAGAATGAAGTCAGGATTCACACGTAGGCACAGTTGTCACAGAAATGGCATGAGAATGACAGAGGGGCAGGGACCTTGATTTCCTCATTTGTTGCTTTACCCTAAAGTTTTCTGTACAAGAAATGCTCCTGACTCTCCTGATGATATGCAGAGTGGGAATTCTATGGTGGACACCCTGCAAATCCAGTGCCAGTACTGATGGTTGGAGCTGGAGGAGGTAGATTTCTCTGCCTTTGGCTCTTTCCTATTACAGGTGTTTTCCCTAATGCCAGCATGGATCAAGCCCAGGTTAGCCTTCTCCAGACTGGGAAGCATTGCCCCAGTAAATAGAAATTACCTAAAATAACAAGGTGCTGCAATACCTAGGTAGTAGAAGAGCCCAGGTAATATGCAGAGGAGCATGAGTCAGGGAGGAGGCTGGCTCTGAACTCCTGTGGCCCTCTTCCCACAAGCGCTGCTGCCGACAGCAGGGAGGGGAGGACTAGGCAGGAATCACTCCCAGGTGAGTGTGTGTTCGCCTTGTGCAAGGCACAGTGCTCCCAAGACCACCTGATCAGGGTTTCTAGATTCCCTGTTAATAATATTATTTTCCCTGTCCCATAAGGATCTTTTGTCAACACCTAAGCAGGTATTTGAAGTTGTGAACTTGTTTTTTGTCTGATGTCTGCTGCTGTTTCCTCCTGAAATGTCTGATGTATTCCTGATTATTAAGGTGCTAGTTTGTCACATCCCTTCAGTCTCCAAGGGTGTGGGATGAGCAGTTCAGCAATGTGTGTTTTATTTCAGAATTCTCATCTTCAGCTGTTGGTAGGAGGACAGAAGCCTTCCATGGAGATGATATGCCTGTCAGACTATGGCAGTCATCAGCACTTTCTGTGAGGAGAGGGAGACCAGCTTCACTGCTGAAGCAAACAGGCGTGATGACACTGCATTTTACCACCCCAGCAACAGATTAATGTCTGGGCTCCAGCACCCACCATTCAGAGCTTTGAGTGACACTGCTGACAGCCCAGCTGTGTGGTGACATGGCCAAAGGAAGGGGATCACAGACAGCAGGAGCTGTCTGGGTTGGGGCAGGAGCTCTCTAGGTTGGTGCACCAGCAAGAGGGCTGCAGAAGGCCACATAGCAGCTCTGGAGCCTCTTCTGACTTCTCCCTGGTTTGTGGACAGTGCATATACAAGGGCACTTTGCAATAAAGGAAGGGAAGTGGAGTCAAAAGGAGCCAGGAAGGACAGGTCTTGTTTAAAAAGCATTTGAAATATTTTTGGATGGAAAAATGTGAGGATTTACTGTTGCCATTAATTCTTTCAGCTGTTTCCTTTTGCTAGCTGAATTGTATAATACACATTAAATATTGTGCTTATAAGACAGATGCTGGTTGGTTAAAGAACTGCACTCTCAGAAACTGCATATTCTTATTTAATATATCTCATGTGACTGCATTTGAACATGCTTCATAATAAAGAAGAAATAATTATCCAAAGTCAATTTTCATGGAATGAGGTAATTTGCTGCACACTCTTAAAGCATTTTTGACTGGAAAATTTATAAGAATACTGTAACAACTTCTTAGTTTAATTTCCAGATCAGTAAGATTTATCAAATCTTGTTGTTTGTACCTGCCTACTTCTCGCTTTGAATAATTTCTGCACCTAGTGGCCAGATTTATCCTAACTTGAGAGGCGCCTCAGAAAATATTGCTCTTTTTAAAAAAGGTTTCATAAAATTAGGTGAGAGATGGGCCATGTAAGTACCTCCCTGGGAAAAATGGCTGGAAAAGAACCCCCTCTTTAATTAGAAAACAAAGAGGCAATATTGCAGGCAGGTAAGCATCTTAGGTACCAAAAGCAGTTAGTCAACCACAGTTTACAAGGTCCCAGAAAAGTAGAGCTTTTTACAGTGCTTAAACTGTTTATGTGTAAATCAGTGGGGAAAACAACCCCTCTGTTAAGCAGTCGTTGTCTATAAGCTTTCATGCAGTAAGAAATAAAATATGAGAAAGCAGTAAAAACTTAAATAGGAGAGATTTTTCCATGCTTTTGGAAAGCCTAATTGTTTTCCACACTTGCAGTGGGATTTATAGGTAACCCTACAACTGCTATAAACCCCAGTGCTCACCCTTTCCACTGCATAGATGGGTAGCTGGATGAATTAATGTGAACATCTCTGAAGTGACTCCGGCATTTTCTAGGTTATCACAGTCATTTGACCAGAGAATCTCACTCATAACACTTGCTATTTCTGTGGTAAAAGAATACTGAACATCAGCCAGCAGAGCTATCTGATCAGTCCAGTCAAATACCAGAGATACAGTGCAGAGACGTACCAGTGCCTTTCTGCACCATCACAGGGTGCTGCCTGAGAGTGTCACCGAACTTTTTTCTGAACTTGTATTAACAAGAACAAAAACTGAAAATGAGTGTTTGGTTGTTGGGGGTTTTGGTTGGTTGGTTGGTTGGTTTTGTTTTGTTTGTTTGGTGTGGGTTTGGGGCCTTTTCGGTGGTTGTTTTTCCCTTATTTTGAGGAAAGCTTCCTGAAGTCACTAGGAAATGCACACTTTGTTGCAAAGGATTCTGCAGCGAGACAGGCTTGATATCGTGCTCCAAAGGCTCTGCTCTGGATGCTGTAGTGTCTCAGCAGGGAAGCCTTCCCTCTGAAAAAAAAATCTGGTAAAATGCTTTTCTGAGATGTTAACAGGCAAAGATGCCTTTGTTCAGACTGTTGTAAAATACTGCATGTATTTGGGCTGTTGTTGCAAACAAAGAGACTTTCCACTAGATGTCCCTCCACATCAAACATTAAATATATTTCCAGCTAAACATGGAAACAATTTCTTGGCTTTGAATTTCACTTTGAGCTGTCAACAGACTTTCTATCCCATGATTCACGTTGGCCAAACTCAAGTCTTTGCCAGTTCTGAAACTCTGCAACCCTATTCCTGCAGCCCAACATCTACATTAAAATACCTTGTCAGTTTTGCTGCTGTTAGCTTGTGCCTGGGAGCTTTAAGTCTTGCATCCTTGTATAAGGGAGCTATAAAAGTGGCTCTCAAGTATTGCTAGTTTTTAATCCACATATAACAAATTGAGATCTGGGACTTAAGGCTGAGAGGCTGTCATGCATGTTCATGAACCAAAGAGAAAGTAATGGTATTACAACCTTGTAATTTGTCTTGTTCCACCTGTTCTGTTTAAAATTTTTACATCTGTTAGGGTTTCCTAAGGGAGGAAAACCCACAGAAGTACACTTTCAGAGGCTGCCAGTTGACATTATTAACATTTAAGGAATTGAATAAATCAACTCAGCTTTGACTTTGGTTGAGGAATTTTGAGAGAGATCCTTTCTGATTATTCTGCCTATGACAAGCTAATAGGAGGCCATTTTTGGAGGCCCCTTCCTTGGAGTGTGGTGGAGTGTGCTTCCTTGTATTTGTACCTCCAGGTCACTGCTGCCTGCCCAAATTACACCTTCCTCTGCTTCTTGCATTTTGCCGATGCTGCTGTTAAATTGCTGGATGCTTGACACAAGTCTCATCTTCCTGCCATAAGCTTTGCATAGGTAAACTCTTTTCACACACATCTCTTTCCAGTGCTGGTTATTGCCATAGGAAGACTCATACTCCATCAGTGGTACACAATCACTCCAGAGCTTTATAAATGAGCCTGGTGGCAAACGTGTAGCTGAAATTTGGTCTAATTCTGCTGGTGTGCAGGTGCTTACAAAGGGAGCTTCAGCAAGTAGCTGACCAGGAGTTAATGAGAAGCAGGTCCCTGGTGCTACCCTGATGTTTTGTGCACAAATAGCAACTCACAGCATCCACAGGAACCACGCAACAATTTAGGAGAAGGAAGCAGGCTTGAGGAAGAGACTGAGGGTAAGGTGTTCCTGAGGCTGGGGTACGGAAAGCTGCAGTGAAAGGATGGGATAGAAGCATTTTATGTGCTGCCTTGGTGTAGCACATAAAGCCCATTGTGCAGCCAGGTGCTACTGCTGTCCCCTTGATTGCTGCTGCTAAAAATGGTATCCCAGCTGAGCAGGTTTTGTACTGACATGAACACAAAAGTCTTCTTTCTTGTTTTGTGAAGTGACCTGTGGACTTTGGGTCTTAAATTGCTGTAGAATATGGAATAGGCTCAGGACAATTTGAAGTAATTAGTAATGGCAGGAAAAGTGCAAACAGTAGTGGGGGTATTTACAACAGATGCTGGTAATAAGTAAATTAAAACTGTCAGTAATCAGGGACATGTAGGGGGCATTCTTCAAGCAACTCACAGAGGAGTTACAAAGTTGAAATTAAGTGATCATGACCATCAAAACCAAAATAAAAAAACATATCTTAAAGTGTGCTTTTGTGAGTAGGCAAGAACTGGTGCACTCACTGGGAAGGAAATGCAGCAAGGTAACCATAGTGAGACTGAATATTGCTGTGGGCCCTGGTGAATACTCTTTGTTCACTGTGCTGCCTTTGAGGGCCTGGAATCAGTTTTCCTTGCTGGGAAGAGTGGTATTGCTAAATGGTATTGTGATAACATAATGAGAAATCAGAGCAGCTAAGTCTTGACAAGGCATCCAGCTCGAGTTAATTAAAATAGCGAAGTCATACCATGGTGCCAAGGGAAATTGTAAAAGCACAGATGGAGAGATTTGATTGCTTACTAAGGATTAGTATCGTTAGTGTGGAGATCTTAAGAGGACAAAGGGACAATCTGGACAACCTCAAGGCTGGAACCAGAAGCTGAGAAGAGACATGGGCATGTGGATTGCAGATAAAACAATTTAAGAGCCACTGCTAGTGTGAATTTTTGAAGGAAAGGGCAAGCTTTATGGTAAACTCAACACAGTCATGTCTTGTTGTAATAAAGGTAATTATACTGTAGTATAGCCAAGCTCAGGCCAGACCTGTTTAAAAAAAAAGTTATCCTGAGCCAAACGGTTCCTATTCTTTTCAATGTTACAAGGCAGATGCAGTTCAAAGTGCACCTCAACTCACCAAGTGAGCCTTGAAGTACCAGTCACAGCTCTGCTGGGGTCAGATAGCAAGAACATGTCTGCTCTGGGCCTGGAGGTGAAAAAAATACATGTAGTATGGGCTGAGGCATTAGTGACTTTCTGTGCTGCCCACAGCAGCTATAATCTCCTATTGTCCAGTTCCCACAAAAGATCATAGTGCAGAAATATGAGTAAATCAGGTGGAGATGTCTTCCATACTCAATTTGGCTTAAGGGCTTAGAGCACACTGAATTAGATGGCTATAACCTCTCCTTCTCTGCACATTCTCTCCTATAGGGTTAATTCCTGCATGGATTCAGGGGCATGGTACATAGGATTGTCTATCCTAGGACTGCATGGAGACAGAGGAGGCCTGGGGCTCATCAGCTTCTAGGATAGGAGTGCTATTTCCCTAGGAAGAAGGAAGGGATTGTCTGGAGGCAGAAGAAGGAAATTCCAGAACAGATGGAAATAGAGAAAAAGGTCAAGATTGGGAGAAGTCTTTAGAAAAAAATAAGGGACATGAGTGTAGAAACATGTTTCTTCCTACTGTTCCACAGACTAGATGCTGCCTAACCTCTGATCAGCTCTCAGATTAGAGATCTTCTTGTGCCTAAACAAAGAACACAGGCTGCTTGTTCCCAAGGCTACTATATTAACTGAAAACAAACCCAGTAAATTACTTAGTGGTTCAGAGCTGCTTTTGTTGGATCTCTTGCTGGAAATCAGTCCTGATTATGCATAAATTATCAGATAAGCTGTTCTTTTATAGCATGCAAAAAGCAGAAAGGACAGTATCATGCAAAGGGTGAGTAGGAGGAGCTGACCCTCCTCCAGTTCATTTACAAAAAGAAATACCTTTTTATAATTATTTATCCTCCCCCATGGGGCTCCAAGGACCCTAAATTCAGTCTGACAAAGAGGGTTTTAACCCACTGCAAGCTGTTCTCAAGCTGACAGGTTGAAAGACTTGGTTTGGTGGGGGGAAAGTCCCCAAACTGATTTTTTATTGATGGCTAATAATGGGACAGATCTCTGTCAGTTTTGGGAACAAGAAGGGTGGGCCCAGGCATCTTGCTTGTAAATATTTTGGGGTGTAGACTCAGGCATCTTTACCTTCCTCTGGTCTGTCCTTACATGCCATCTCCCAGTTCAGGGCTGAGGTCACTGCTTCTGTCATGTTTTTAGCAATATGACAAAGTGAGACGCTTGCTGTGAGACTGAATGTAGAGCACGTGGCAGGCAGCTCCTATGTCAGCCCAAGCAGACAGCAGGAGTTGAAGAACGTTTGGTTTATGCCTGCACTACTGGTGGTACAGATTTGAGGCCAAAGGACAGAAGAAGTTTCACCTTACTGTGTGTGACGACTCAGCTTCCTAGGCTGCCAACAGCAGAAACAGCCTTAGAGCCACATTTGTTATGGCTAAAATTTGGGGTCAGTGATGCATATCAGAAACTGCCTCACAAGAGAGTGTTGACAGGAGCTGAAGTGGTTCACAAACAGACACTGTAGGAAACTGCCAGGACAGATAGCTGGGGATGAAGAGTGGCATTGTGCATCTCGTTTTCATCCTCACTTTGATCTCCCATAGCAGGCAGGAGGGAGACGTAAGTAGACTCAGAGATTGATGTGGAAGGAATTGGTACAATACTTGGCAGGAAATGAAGAGACACAAGTGACAGGGGTTGAGACGGTGTCCTGGGGGACAGCACATATAATTCCACAGCTGTTGTGTTAGAACTGTGGCTGCCATTGATGTATCAGCATTGGTTTGTATGCAGCTTGGACAAGATCCAGAAACAAGAGAATATTGTTAGCTTTCTAGGGAAGCAAAGTGTTTGAAAGGGGAAGGTGTCATGGGGAAGCTAGAATTGGGGTGACCACCAGAACATCAGATGGTGGTGGTACTTCCAGAAATAGGAACTGCACAGTTGAGGTGTTCCCCTGAGCCATCTCAGAGCCTTGCTGGGGGACTTCAGTGAGAGACTAGTGCAGCTCTGATCTGGTTCAACTCACAGCTTGTTAAAGTGGCTCATTAAAATGGGTTGATAACTCAATTATGTTTTCTTTCTTCTTTCCTCCTTCTTTCTTCTACAAAAGTCTTGCAGCTTTTGTGATCTGTAGCAGGTCTTGTGCATCTTTATATTCCTTAGTTACCCAGTTGTGTGGGCTGGCACTGAATGTTCTCTTTAGAACAAGAAGCTGCTGCTTCTTGGGAGGAAAAAGCAGCTCACTTAAAAAGGCCTAGGAACTCCTGAGAAAATGCTGAGAGTTAGAAAAATTGTTTCTTTTCTAGTCGCCTCTGGTAGGTGTAAATATAATGAACAGGATGAGCATTTGCCTATGATACCTGAGCTACCTGGAGGCAGTTTGGGCCTGGCTACCATACTAGTAAGTAGCAAAACCTATGAAAGCATAGAGGCTGAAAAGAGAATGCCGTATGCTGGCCCTAAGCCAAGACTCAGGAGATAAAACTCTAGTTTCTGGCTCTGCCACTGTTCTAAGTGTGGTTTGTGTTAAATTGCTGAAGATGTGTCTGGCTTCATCAGGTACCATTGTATCTTTGATCACGGAGCCTTTGTTTGCTCTGTGTGCTACTGAGGACAATAGCAAAGGAAAAGAGAGGACATGCCTTCTCTGGGGCTTTTCAAAAACATCCTTTAATGAGTTATAATTTGGACTGGAGGAGAAACACATAATTAAACTAGAAATAAAATTGACTGTGTTTAATGAAGATCTCAGCTTGCTGGCTGCCTTCAGCAATGTTCTCTCTGTGCCTCAGTCTCCCTGTGAGCTGTAACTGCCAGTTTGGTGAGAAGTTCTGAGCATATCAGGGGGTGATGTGCCCTCTGCCTTGTGCCTGTGGAGGTCACCAGGAGAGTGAGATTTATGTTGATTTAAATAATCCAGACGCTGATAGTCTTGCTTAAAAGAAACAATCCCTCTTTCCTTTACAAGTTCAGAGCTTTTGTGTTCCAAATACTCTCTCCTTAACATTGCTTTCCTGCCAGAGAGTCTGAATCTCCCGTGTGATAGGAGAGAGTATTGTTATGGAAATGAGGGGGAGCAGTATGAAGGCTCTGTTAGGAGGACAAGGCAGAGCGAGGCCTCCTGTGGAGAAAAATCTAATTTTTAAGCACCTTTGCTAGATAAGTAACAAAGGAGCTGCTGGGAAGAACTTGTGAATGGCACTGTGTATGTGACCCATGGCATCCCCCCACCTGCCTAAGAAGAGCTTGTGACTCTTGTTCAGCACATGCTGGCAGTTAATCTCTCCACCATATGGTGACTGTGCCTGGCACCTGCTTCATCAGTGTGAGATAAGGTCAGCATCTCCCTGGGGGCAGAGGTATTTCAGAGAATCAATATTGCTTCAGTATCTTTACCACCAGGAAACCACTGCTTTTCCTAGGTACAGCACTGGAAACTGGGAATAAGCATCGGAACTTTGGCAATGAGGATCCTTCTTCCCAGGATGGTGCTAGTCCATGCCGTGTACAGATTGTATCCATTCATTCACAGGCTGTCATCACAAGGCATGAATAGGAAGAGATAAGATGTATTTTCTTTCACGCTGTTTTTCCTCACTTTTCTGTTTCTAATCCACTTCCAGCATGTTTCCTTCCATCTTGATTCCCATATTGTCTTTGCCCCCCAGCTTTTACAGTGCAGGCAAATGCTTGCCAGCTGTCAGGGATGAACTGTGACAGTGTACAGTTGTGGCTGTCCTCCTGCCTGCTGCATCACCATTAAAGTTCCTGCCTGTCTGCCTATATATGCCAACCTGTCCCTTCTACACTTTTGTCCCTTCCATCTTTCTTCTGGTATTTTATTTTATCATGCACTTTATGCTGTCCAGACATCTGTTTCCCTTCTCAGCAAATCACCCTTCAAAGAAATACCAAGATAAACCTCTCCCTGGCTTTTAACACAACACAAAACCTATCAATATAGGGACATAGCCAGATAACTTCTGCTTTTGCCTGCCTGCGGCAGTCCTTCCTAGGCCATGTTGGAAAACATTGGTGAGACAGGACAGAGATATAATTTTTTTTTGTGTCAGCCACAACCAGCAAGACTGACAGCCTGAGATGGAAGATTGTTCTTAGGAGACTGGTAGATGTATGTAGCTCCCTCATTTGATAAGCTTTCTCTCAGAAAGAACTTTCTCCCTGACTTAAAGGAGGAGTCAAGGAGCCACAAATTCAGATGTGTTTCTACTTTGCCTCTTGACTCCAGGATATTGAATATGGGTTTAATCTCTTCTGATAGCTGCTAGATCCTCAGATAAGAGTGATATGTTATTGTTCTATACCTAAAGGTTCCTCCTTACAAATTAAATTGTGTTAGGAAAGAAAGCTGATATTTTAAAATAAGCTTTAGTCATTAGACTGTTTCTCCTCTTTCACGAGTGCATTGTTTTGAAAAATAGATAGCCAGGAGAGAGAGCATTGAATCTAATAAACACTCTAGGATGGCTTCTGCTGGCGTCCTGTGACTCTGCCCATAAATGAAAATGTAAACTAGCAGTCGTTTGCTATAAATCTCTGATATCTGCAGTTTGTCACATGAAAACATGTTAGTGGGTGAATCATGTAGGTCCTTTCAGCATGAAAGAGACACTGTGGTAGATAGGAAAATCTGGCTTGCTTTGCCTTGCCAGGCTCAGGAAATGAAAATGTGTGCAGCTTGCAGCAACCACGGCCAAGCAGTGACCTGCAGGAAAGTTGGTGATGTCTGGGATTTACAGGCTCTTTTTTTTCCCCTCAGGTTGTTAACTTCTCTAACCTTTTGATGAAATATTTGTTAAATATTCCAAAGTTCTGTTTTTCTGACATCCATCTTAATTCTCAATATTGTATCTACAAGGCAGATTTGGTACAAAATTTGCCTTAACTTTGTCATCCTCATGGCCTGATGGTATTTGGGAAGAAAAAAGTGATTCAAGGATTTAATGCTGAGTCCTTGCACTCTCTCTCTCAAAGTCTCTCTTCAAACTATTACTTTCTAATCCCTGTGTATTTGGTTTCAGATCTCATCTAATTTTTAAAATCATTGTAATCTGATCTTAGTTTTCACACCCATTTCTTTATTTCCTTAACTTCAGCAATTGCTGTGCCTGGTTGTGAACTTTGTACAGTTACAACAGCAATGCATAGGTCTCTTATCTATAGCAAATAACAAGCAAGGTGCTGAACAGTAGTTCTAGAGCCAGCTGGAGACAGATAGCTGAGGCATGGAGACTAGGACAACAAGGCTAGGGCAGTCAAGCTCTACCTCTCCTCCATATGTCCTGATCCTGAAGGGGCTTGCAGAAAAGCTTAGGGGGAATCTTAAAGATTTAAAGAAAAGTTGTCTTTCAATTGACTATTTAACAAAGAAAAAAGGAAAGCTCAACCATAAAAAAAACCCA
Source organism: Indicator indicator (assembly GCF_027791375.1). NCBI lineage: Eukaryota > Metazoa > Chordata > Aves > Piciformes > Indicatoridae > Indicator > Indicator indicator. The sequence goes on along the minus strand of NC_072022.1, from coordinate 13,447,173 downwards.
AAACAGTACAGTTAAGCCCTCCTGATTACTTGTTTTTTTTCATTGACAGCAGTTCATTTCCACAGAGTGGCCATAAAGATACAGGCAGGAAATCACTATGGCTAAGTAGTCCCTGCCCTGCTAGGAGGAGTTGGTCTGCTTGTGGGGGCTTGGCTGTCCACAAGTAGAAGAGCTTCACCAGCAAGTGAGATGCCTTCTGGACATCCTGTCAGAGGGGCACTCATGGAAGGCATGTTTAAAAACTGCTGTAGCAGTTGATGTCTCCTGAGATCGAGGATGTGTTACAAACGTGGCTGGAAATACCTCTGTGAAACAACACTCCAGTCTTAAATACTGTGTTCAGGGAGCTGTGATAGACTCTGAGGTGGTCTTTTTGGACTATATTTCCTCTGTTCCTGGCCAGGCAGATCAGACTCTGGGGCAAATCCAAAGCACAATGTCATTTTCTATGCCAGGACCTGGCAAGTGATGCTGGAACAGGCAGCCACCTCAAAGACTCCATGCTCATATCAAGACAGTGGCGTGATGGCACCCAGGGAACCTGAGAGGTGAATGTGAGCATACAATGTAGTCACACACTTCCTCTCTCACCCCCCCTAATACAGTCTCTTGGGATGAAGGGGAGCTGAGAAAATCTTAGTGTTATTCTGGGTGGCTTCCCTTTCTTGTGTGGTGCTTCCCTGTCATGGCAGCAGCGTGCTTGTTGACTTGTTGAAGGAGTTAGATTAAACTGTGAAATAGGAAGCTTCTGTATGTGTGCACACAGGTAAGTCCATACCAACTCCTGTAAGGCAGTAATGTTTTAGTAATATACCTGTTCACAGTCAGTAACAGAATATATTCTAATATAATATAATCAGAATATACTGTAATTCTTTTCTAGATTTACGGTGCTCAGTGTGGCTGAATGCATGCTTTCCTAAATCCCCCAAACTCAACAGATAAGATAACCAAGCTTTCAGTGGGATGTTGATTGAAGGAGAAATGAGTAATTAACAGCATGTGATTCAGTTTGAAAATCAATATAGGCTGTAGTGAGCCAAAATAAGAGCCAGAAGAGAAGCTGCTGCTAATGCTGTAGGTCTGAAACAGCAAAAGATGTCAAAAGTGCATCTACCTAATGTAAGTTTACCAGGGAGGATTTAAAAAAAAAATCAATAGCTAGAGCATTAAGGCCAGGTTTACAGGAAATTGCAGGAGAATCATTCAGGTTGGCACCACAAAATATTGAACACTGAAATGCAACAGTAAGGAGCTGTGTAAGCGCAGTATCTTCATAAGTGATCTTCAGAGCTGCTAACCTAATGGTTCAGATGTGGAAATGCCTCCTAAGCTCAAGAAAATGAAGAGAGACAACAGACAGATATTCTTCAGAGCTACCCATTCTGGGTGTATATCAATGTGCCGAACCAGCAACCTTTAAAAACTTTAGCAGAAATGTACTGAACAGTTACACACCCCTGTGGAAACCTGAGTGGCTTTGGCTGCACTTGCACATGTCCGATGGGGTTAAATCTGTCTGACAGCTTTTTGCTGGTTTCCATTTTTGTAAAACTAAAGCCTGTCCACATTCCTAAGAGACTGTAGCACAATTAAACATGAACAAGCTCATGCCATGGGACTTACTCTGCCATCCACAAGCTGTAGCAGATGAATAACTGAGGATAAGCAAGGCTGTGAAGTTGTGTTGTCTCATAGGCTCTATGGTGGCTTGCATGCTGGCTAAATGAGAGAGTCATGAGTTATTTTGCATTTGTCATGAGGATGTCAGCTGAAAGTGAACCAGTCAGCTACTGTGTGATGATTAGCAAGTTCATACCTTTGCTTACCTTTCATGTTATTTACCTTACATTATTCTCATTTACAGTTCCATGGCCCTAGAAGTGGATTTTTCAAAGGCAATTCAGCTGAAGGTTGCTAGAGTTACTTCTGCTTTGTACTTTTCAGTAGTGAGTGTGTCAGTGTTTGTAACACATTCTAGCTCATGGTAACTAGCTTTTTGATCCAAGAGGAAGGAATAGCTCTGCTGTAAGAATGTTGTTTTCAGGCGTCAGGAGAAAAAATAATTAGACTGAAAAAAGAAGAACTACTACTTAACTGTATATAATCAACAAGCCCTTGAGATACATGTTTAAAGAACTACACTACTGTATAACATCACTCTCTGAAGTACTTGGCTGCATTAGTCACTCCTATAAATGGCAACAGGTCATTGTACATGGTATTTGCATTTATTTTTCTATCAGACAAAAGTGTGCAGCTAAGATGCTAATGAAGTTTTTTGTTTGTTCACATTTAATCCTGGAAAACACAGTTGTGCTTTTACATAGAAATGAGACAATCTGCCCATTATTACTGCCCATTATTAGGACATCTTTGAAATGCCGTGAGCTGAGCGGCAGCAAACACTTCCACCATTAACAGAAGTCTGAAATTATAGTTGGAGGTGATTCACACACACTTGAGTTTTCATTGCTTCCCTTCCATTCTGTAATGGTAGTATAATTCCACAGTTAGGGTGTTTTGAGTGCTACTGCTTGCTCAAGGTTGTGTTGTGGTTCACTGCTACATGCAGGGCATGATCCTAAAGCCAAATGTATAATTGCGTCAATATTGTTCACACATTTTTCAGTGGATGCAAGATTGAGTGAGCAAAAAGAATCACCTTCTGTTTTGCCTATCTAGGCACCATAGCAACTGAAATGCTGTCCTAAAAATTATAATTGTTTTTTTCCTCCTATCCCTTTGTGCTCCACCCATATGGTGCAGCTTGTCAAACTGTCTTACCATACAGTACCACGGACGCAACAATCAGTGTGTGAGGAAATGAAATGTGCACAGAATTTGATGTCTGATGCTGAGTTTCATAAGCTGTCTGCCCTGTTACTTGGCATGCCCTGAGACAGCATGTCCATGGCACAACTTCCTGGAGGTGAGGCTTGGCAGTGCCTCCCATGCATGGAAGCACACTGCACATGCTATATGGTGGTAGTGATGACTACAGCAATGCCATGTTAAGTGACAAGCAGCATTCCCTCTGCTCTTGTTGCATCTCCAGTAGAATCCATATTAGCTGAGAGGAGCAGGAAGATCATACCTGAAACCACAGTTAAAGATTAACCATGCTGGTGAATGTGGGAGGCTTGTCAAGATTGCCCAAAAGGCTCTTTGAACTTAGACATTTTTATTTATAGGCGTCTAAATAAATGCCCTAACTTCAAAGCAGCTGAGCAGCATTCAGGTTTCACTGGCCCCTTATTTTGACTATTTTATTAGACTTTTGGCTTGTGCACACACTATTTTTCAAAAACTGGGAGTAATCCTTTGACAATCAGCATTACTTAAAAAGTTCTGGGATACTCATGCAGTGAGAAGAGCTACTAGAGCTGGGAGCTGACAAAGATGCATGTTCTGCAGAGCTCTTCTCTTTGCTACTTGTGCTGCTTATCAGCAGCGTGATGTGATGTCATAGCAGCAATGTGCTCTCTTGAGGTGTACACTGGAATAAGCAACTGAAGGAGGTGTAGACCAAGAAACAGAATAGTGCTGCTATGCCCATTTTGCATCATCCAAGATGATGAACAACTGCATCAATACAATCTTTCTCATTAAAACTAAAGCTTTATAGCCAGTGTTGAGCCTATTAAAAAAAAATCAGCTTTTCTTCTGATCACATCATGCCTGGAAGAAATTGAAGAGTTCCTTCTCTGCAGTCCAGCTTGCTCACAATTCTCTTATTGCACCCCCAGTCATGGTGCTAGGATCTGATAGTGTGCTGGTCGGCAAGCCAAGACTTGGTCTGCAAATGGATGGCAGAAATGCCAGGTCTGCTGTAGGGTATGTTGGTACCTTCCAGTGCATGTCACTTACAGTAGCAGTAATACGATTCTTCATAGGCTGCGTGCCAAGATGTTTCCAGGTGAAGACAAAACAAGAAGACTCTTATTGAGAAAGGCGAAAGCATTTATTGCCTAAGCAACTAAGCAAAGCACTAAGCACAAGCAAAGCAAAAGCAGAAACAAAGCAAGAGCAAAACCCAAAGCTCCCTACTGTGTTACATAGTCAACTTATATACTTTTCTAATACAGAGCTGCCACATCCCCATTGGCTATCCTTTCACTGACATGGGTCCAAACAAAGCATGCAATAGGTTAATACTGACAAACAAGCTTCTCAACATACCCAGTCAGCTTCTGCCTAGTCTTTCTCTTCAGTTACAAGGTGTTTACATTCTTTCCAACTGAAAGACAAAACATAGCCTTCTCAAAAATTATTCAAAGTTTTCTATCTTCCTGCATTCACTCATCCCAGACAATTCACAGAATGACTGTAAGTCCACAGGAGATGAGAATTCAGTATTTGTATGTCATGCATTAAAAAAGGCAGGGGAAGGCTCATTGTCTATAAGCAGCATGATTTGCTTCATTGAAGCAAATAATATCTATAAATAAGATCATATTATTCACTAGAGCCAGAGTGGTACAACTTTACAAGAGGATTGAGAGCCATTTTTATTGATCACTCCAAACTGATTGTCTTGTTGCATACGAATTGGTACAAAACATCACCCAATCACATTTATGACTCTACACATCAGTACACGTGGAATATTGTTCTGCATCATCACATATTTGTTTAATCAAACTAATACTGCATCTGCCTCATTGGAGTGATAATCTGATGAGGACAAACTCAAATGCTGTAAATGATCAACTCTTCAATTTCTGATCAAAGAGCTAGATGAAGCATTTAGACATTTTTAAAACCACAGAAAGATTCATTCTCTTTTCTAAACATTAGATTTTGCAGAAAGAAAAGAAAGTCTCCACTTTAGGCAAAAACATCTTTTGGCACCATAGAATTCACTTAAAAGGTGTCAACTTTCTGTCCTCGAGAAGATCTGGTAGAATTTGCTTCCATGGACTTTTTGCATAATCTGATTAATTTGTCTTTCTGAGGACTCATTGTAGAAGATCTTGCTTTCTCCAAATCAGACAGTCATCCCCAAATCCTAAGGAAATGGACTTCTCTGGCTGTGCTTCAGTAAGAAGAGAGAATGGAACTGCATACCGCCACAGGGAGACAGATTTCAACAGTTCCTCAAAATTGGATGATGTCTCTTTGTTGTCTTTGCTGGAGGAATGGGCTCTCAGTCCACCAAGCATAAACATGAAGCTGTTTTTAATCCCTCCAGTTGTCTGCCTTATGGCAGGCGTCTTCATCATTCCTGCTATCTTGTTTGCAATCTTCACCAGGTTCAGCCTTCGTCAGGAAACAAGGTACCTGCTGCTGGGAAATGCTCTGCTTTCTGATCTGACCTACCTGTTGTTCTACACCCTGTCAGCTGCTCTCAATGCAGCACACATACATCTCCCAAAAGAAGCTTGTGTCCTCCTATTATTTTTGCTGGCAGTGGCTTGCTGCGGAGGGTTGTTCACAGCTGCTGCAGTCGTCCTGGACACATACATAGCTGTTTTGTTTCCTTTGCGCTACATTGATATTTTGCCTCCTTCACGAACCAGGAAAATCATTGTGTTACTGTGGCTGTGTTCTGGGGCTTTCCCGGGGATTTTCTTCTTGGTGCTGTGGAGCACTCACAACTTGGTGTCCTGCGTCCTGGAAACGTGCTCAGTTCCAATAATACTAATGTTAACTCTGAATGGGACTGATGCTGTGAAACTCTGTTTCTGGCTTTCTACGGTGGTTATCTTCCTCTGTCTGTCCCTAATATTTTGTTGCTATGCTATTCTGTATTTTAAAACCAAACAGTCAGGTATATGGGAGAACATCTGCTCCAGAGCGAGTGTAACATTCTTAATGCATAACACTGCATTATTTTTTCACTTATTTCCACTCTTGGCCCTTTTTATAGAATCATTCTTGTGCTTTAATGTCACCAGACTGCAGACAGGAATTTGGATCTCCCTGATAGTGTGCAATGTCCTGATGATTCTGCCTAAAGTTTTGTTCCCTTTTCTGTATGGGCTTCGGTACAGAGAGATCTCAGCATCTCTCAAATCCATTGTCAGAAGGAAGCAGCTTCGCCTGGTGTCACCTGTTTCATCACTATCCTGAGCCAACGCAGAGCACACCCACAGCAAGGGAGTTGCCCTTACTTTGTTAGCATGCAAGCCTGATGGAAATCATTCAGCTTCTGAAGAAGTGGTCTGAAGAAGTGATCAGTCTATGTCAGAAAAGACATGACTTGATCACTCTGCCTCCTTGGTGCCAAAAGGACACAGATCTTTCATCACATCACAGCTGAGAACACAGCGAATGCTACCTTGGATGAAGTTCTAAGCCTTGTTGTGACGTGGAAAGGCAGTACCTTTGGAGGAATTACTGAATCAATTTTCCCCCACCTGTGGCAAATTTATTTCTGGAAATCAGAAAATTAAAAATGGCACAAAGTAGAGGGGGCAACAACAGGTCTCTCGGCAGCATCATCTGGAGCATAAAAGGTTCCTTAAGCAAACGTGCTGTGAACAGAACAGCTATTTCCTTCACTCAGTGTGTTCTTGCAAGGTCGGGATCCAGTGTCCTGTTCTTTAACCACGCACTGAGAGGTGCCTCTGGAAATTGCTGTACTCGGTGTCGGGCGGCACTTCCTCATGCTAACTGCCATATGGATTCTGTCTGACAATCTGCAAAAGTCCGGATTTTTATAAAGTCTTGGTCTGATGGGAAGTCACCTTTGATCAGTGTCTGTTGGGCAGCCCAGCACATGATGCTGTCAGGGAGGAACAGAGCTGGATGAGCTGCCCAGAGTGGGACAGGAACAGAGAGCAGTGGGTGGTAGTGCCTCCCGGCAGGGTGGCTCTGGGGAGCCTGGCTGGGTCTGTACTGGGTCTGTACTGATGGGACTGGGCCAAGGCTGAACCCAGCAGCTGGGGCAGCAGGGTAGGAGCAGTGAGATGTGAGGCTGGACATAAGTGTACCCATAGCATGGCTCATGACCCGGGGCTAAGCATGAACACTGCTTCTGAGTCCCTGCTGAGGCATCTCCCAGTTCTGGCTCAAAAAAATCTCCAGCAGCCTGATCTCGGGTTACAGTTGCACTATGTCAGAGCTGGTGTTGGATACCTGCCAACAAACCCCTAAGAAGGTCAAGAGGAGAGGCTGCAGAGCCTGTTAATATACTCAGGGACAAGAAATTTGTTATCTTGTGAGACCCTTTTAGGTTTTCCTGATCAGCCATCTACCTAGAGAAGATGAGTGAAACATTTAAAGAAATCAAAATTTCATTAGACATAAACATCAGTGTGGAAAATTTAAATGTCAGTTCTGTTCCTTGGGCTTGGGAACAGATCTTTTGTATTTCTAAAGGCTATATTTTTAGAATTTGTTTCTCTTTATACAAAAATACATTTGCATTAGAAAATGACTCTTGATTTCACTCCACACTATTATTTTCCTTCTGTGCAGACGCTCTCCACCTTCTGTTTGCTTAAAGCAATACACAGAAAGTGTTGAATGTGGATTTTGGGTATTTCACACTCCTCTGAAAAATTCCACTGAGTGTAAGCCAGGAGGAGATCGGTGTCTGGTTGCATGAGATGTTTTTTGGCATTAAAGCCTGTTGAGAGGTTCCTGCTTATCTCTTTCTCTCCTCATTCCCAAACTGCTTGTTAGTCTCCTCACATTGCAGCGTCTGCTCTCTCCAGTTTGCTGATACAACTGCTTCTGGGGTTGCAGGTTAAAAATATCCCTCCAAGGAGAAGTGGTGCTGTTTTCATTTTAACCAAGCGATCTGTTCTGTGGACTGTTCTGCAAGCAGCTGTGTCAGCACAGTTTAGGGGGACTTACAAATTCCAGTGCAGAAATGGGAATGAGCAGAAACATCTTAGAGGTTTGGCTGATGAGAGACGCTTCTTGTGTAAAAACATCTCTAAGGTAAAGTTGCTGCAAGTGAATAAACTGTAGTTAGTACCTATTTGTTTTAACTGTGGTTCTGTGCTTCCTCTATTTTGACCCAAAGGAGCTTTGTTTTCCAGAAACAAAACAAAACAAAAAACACCCCAAACCACATTTCTTCTCAATTAGGGGAAAAAAAAAAAAAAAAAAAAGGACTTAGAAGCTGCTTTTTCTGGCTGCTTTTCTTTTTCTCCAGAATGAATGTACTGTAAACATCTATCACACAAGCTATGCTTATCTGAAGATTTGTATTCAGCCTGGAAGACAGCTCTTCTGTAATACTAGGGAGGATGGGGGAAATTTATGTACACTAAGTCAGGTGCTTTCTGCCAAATGCCTTTAGTATGCAATGTGATCAAGAATGGAAGAGGCACCTGGGACTCCCCAGGTCTTGCATATCCTGGGCCAAATCTTTATGCCAGTGCCCATTGACAAAGATGCTGATAAATTACAACTTAGGTTCTAAGCTAAACAACTTAGGTTGTTTTGTCCATGCAAGGCTTTTTCAAGCTTCATTACCTGGAGTTTCCATATATTGTATATTTTTGTGCTAAGCAGTAAAGGTAACTCAGTAAATAGTATAAAGATAGTTCTGTATATAGCCGTAGGTGACTTTGAGTAGCTGCAGGTTAGTAGCACTTGATCTTCCTGCTAACCTCTGCCAGTTATGAACTTAATCTCCAGAACAGAGAGGTAGGATTACATTTCCAACTCTGTAACTTTTCTTACATACACATCCCCTGGACATACATAGAGACAACTCAAAGTTTAGTAACATAAAGGACATTGAAAGGTGGAGGAAGTGAATTGGTGATCATGGCAAGTTTATGTATGTATTAAATCTGTCTGCAGTGATATCATTAGGACCAAGCAAACAGAAACACTGCTTTGTGGAAATGACCTTCTAAGAAAGATGAGTAAAATAATCTTATTCAGGTCCTCAAAACTGTTCCCTGAAATGGGTGTTTGCCAAGAAAATACATTAGTTGAACTGAAATTAGCTACATTGAATGGAATACTAAAAAGGTCATCTGCATAGTGAGTTGATGGTATTTTATTAATCCACTTTAAGGAGGTTTAACATTAGATAGATGAGTTTTTCTGACATGACTGCTTTTACATAGCTGCTTCTTGTGCTGTGGTGTTTGTTACAAAAGCAGTATACTACAGCATGTGTAGAAGAAACACACCAGACATCTGGACCATCTGCTATGGGGGATTTCCCCAGTCTATCTCCAAAGGGAGTCACCAAGACAACCTCATAAGCACTAAATATTTTGAGTTTTGTCTTCAAGACTGTGAAGCTTCCTGATCTGCCGGAACCTCATGGCTGTAGTGATTAACAGCCTTGTAAGGATGTCTCCATGTAATCTCTAGAAATTCAAACTGGGGCTATTTAGCAAAGCCCAGCTATCGACCTCTGCCAGGTCATGTAAGTGAGCTTCTTAGATGTCACTGTGCCTGCCCAGCATTTTCATTTAAAGTGAAATAGAGAGCAGTTGACTTTATCATGTGATTTGGCAGCTGGGGGGGGGGGAGGGGGCAGTAATCCTTTAATGAATTCCAATAGCATGAATCACTAAAGGTATGATTTATAGACTAAATATATTCCTGGTCAGATTTCCCCCTCTTTTCTTCTGCCAACAATGTCACTTCTCTTACCTCTTACCTCTTCCCTCTCTCAGCTGGATTTACAGTGCAGTTGACTGCTGTCTGTAACCTGCAGACTGAAGAGAGTCAGACCTGCATTCCAGGGACTGGGGCTGTGCCATAAAACCCTGGAGAAATAATTACATTTAGGCTTGTGCCTCAGATGAGATCAGTTTCAGTGTGGTGAGATATGGAGAATCTCCAGGCAGGTAAACAAGCACATGGATTTGGATCTGGGGGTTAGTTCATTTGCAGCCATTTGAGTCATTATTCAGTAAAACTAATTAATCTCCTGCAGTTTTAGTAATTAGTATTAGAGTGCCTAGTCCCTCTCCATAAGTTGGTTATGTCATTTTCTAAGAGAAGTTTAATACAGAAATAGGTCAGAAGGAAGCTGGCATTTGCCTGGTTTGTATTTGAGGCATCCCCAAGAACCTCAGTGCTGTGACCCTAACTGTCCCCAAGACAGGTCACACAGCTCTCCCAGAGAGTCCTCTGCTCTTTGCTTCACTGGTCACGGGTTTGGTACACTGAGATACTGTACGGCCTTTGGACAGAGACTGTGTCTGTGGCCATTCCTTGTAGGAAGAGGGTTTATAAGACAGATGAGGGAGAGCCTGTGAAAGGAAAAGGAAATTACAGGTTTCCTTGAAACTTGATTTCTGTTGTCTCCTGTCTCCACCCCTGCCTCACCTCTGGTAACTGAGGGTACAGCACTGCCAGGTCCTGCCTTTTTTCACAAGCCTTGTGATTTTTGGCATTGTCATAAAACTACTGATCCTGAATGGTTTTCTTTTTGAATGTACTTCTAGTCCTTCAGATTGCAACATGAACCTGAAAGTTACAAAGAGCAGGGAGGTGAAGCAAAACAACTCTTCATGAACTGCTATTAAGTGTCAGAATTGTGAGAGAATCACGAGTTAGGAGAGGGAAGGGAGCCAAGCTGTGTTTCTGCTGTCTCGTGTTCGTCAATGAGGGATGGTCTGTACATGCTTGCCCAAGATCTCCAGGTGTGGCTTGGGAACTGCCACAGGGGAGACAAGAAGCTGTTTTCTGCTGCTGCTATGTATATTTTACAGTTTGCATTTGGAAGTTTATTTGAACACCTTTTTTTCCAACTTGAAGGATTATTTTCTTCAAGAAAATAACCAACCAAGTTTTGCTACTGACATTGTGGGGATAAAATCTCCAACTAACTCCAGAGGGCTACTGGTTTTTTGGATGGTTCCCTGTAGGAAGAACTGGTCAGCTTCAGCAGCTGCTAGCATTAGTTTTGGCAATGGGTGAAGATACAGAAACACACCTCCTCAAGTGGAAAGGGAGACAGCCCCTTCATGTTCCTCCTCTGTCCTTATAGACCAGCCATTACTGCTAGCCATGTCAGAGGTGGTAACTGTTTTTAACAAAAGGAGCAGTGGCTGACACACCAGAAGGCTGTGCTGAAATTCAGTGAGACATAGACAGGCATGTGAATTGAGAAGAGAGGAACCTCATGAAGTTCAACAAGGGCAAGTGCAGAGTCCTGCATCTGGTGTGGCTCTGTGGAGAAGGACCTGGGAGTGCTGCTAGGCAAGTTCACCGTGAGCTAGCAATGTGCCCTTGTGGTCGGGAAGGCCAATGGTATCCTGGGATGAATTAAGAAGACTGTGGCTAGCAGGAGGAGGAAGGTTCTCCTCTCCCCCCTACTCTGCCCTGGTGAGGCCACATCTGGAGTATGGTGTCCAGTTCTGGGCTCCCCAGTTCAGGAGAGACAGGGAACTACTGGAGAGAGTCCAATGAAAGGCCATGAAGATGGTGAGGGAACTGGAGCATCTCTCTTATGAGGAGAGACTGAGAGACCTGGGGCTCTTTAGCCTGGAAAAGAGCAGACTGAGAGGGAATCTCATCAATACTGACCAATAAATGAAAAGTGGAGGTCAAAGGGATGAGGCTGGGGTCTTTTCAGGGGTTGCCAGCGATAAGGCAAGGGACAACAGGTGCAAACTAAAAACCAAGGAGGTTTCACCTAAACATAAGGAAATAATTCTTTGCTTTGAGAGCACTGGAGGACTGGACCAGACTGCCCAGAGAGGTTGTCCAGGAGTGTCCTCTCTGGAGACTTTCAAAACCCACCTGGATGCGTTCCTGTGTGACCTGGTCTAGGGGCACCTGCCTTAGCAGGGAGGTTCGACTAGGTGATATCCAGAGATCCCTTCCAATCCCCACCATTCTGTGAGCCTGCAAAAACCTTGGGTAACAAAATACCCTTTTTAGAGGTCATTTCTTCTTTTAGAGGGCAGGATGGGGCAGTCTGGGCCAGCATGGAAGCGTGAGAAGTGCTGCACCCTGCAGAACAACAGGAACATGAAGAAGGAAGGGGACCAATTCTAAAAGTAGTTGAAAATGGAAGGACTGTGGGAAAATAATAGAAATAGGAAATTGGCTGGAATTATAGAAGTGAGTTGCAAGGCACAGGGCAAATTGCAGAAGAGACAGGAATTCTTGCAGTCTTTCTGAGAGAAGGACATGGTGGAGACCTTGCTGAGGGGCACACACACTTACCCCATGGGCTGCATCTGCCCTGCTCCTCCTGCATGGTTGTAGCAGACTCGCCAGTACAGTCTGTGGGCCCTGCTGTACTGCTGAGCACTCTCCCGTTAGTGTGCTGAAATTCAGGAACCCCCCTTTTTTTTTTTTTTGTTCCTTAGCTCAACCTAAGAGAAATAATATTTTTAATACTGTATAAGGCAAAAGGAGACATCACGGGGGCGGGGGGGGGTGGGGGGAGGCGGGCACTGGAGACTAGAAGCAGTCATTGCTCTCTGCTTAGACAGATTTGTTTTGCAGTGTTTTCTGTCTTGATTTAATGGTGAGTTGGCTCTTTCCAGCAGCTAGGCAGGGAATGAAGTATGGGAATGTGTTCCCAGCCCTTGGCCAAGTGTCCCAGAGCGTCCTGGGCGTGACCTCTTCATGTTTATTTTCGTCTCTCTACAACTGACCCAGATGCTGGGACTTGTGACTTGGGCCCTCCTGGGCTATTGTGTGTTTGCCCCTTCTGGTACAGCCTGTGATGATCCCAGGAATCAGGCTGGGAACAGTACCTGGAATTGTTTTTCTCCCCAGCAGACTGTTCTGTCCATTTGCATTCCAGGAAATCCTGGGAAATATTCTGGGAGAGCACTGCCACCCAGTGGGATGGAGGCAGGGATGCGAGCAGCCCAGTGCACCAGTACTCCCCTGAGTACAGCAACAGGGAACGGCAAAAGCCTTTCAGGCACACCAGAAGAGAACAAAAGGGAAGCTAGGTTCTGGTCAGCTTTATTAGAAAACAGCTACAACGAATGTTCAGTGGAACCGGGTTAGCACTTGTTTATATCCACAGCCTGTGCAGTCTTTTTGTTAGTAATGACAGCAAAATTTGCAAACTGAGATGGATTTTTTTCTGTCACACAGAACTCAAAAACTATCAAAGTGTCTACAAACAAAGAAACAAACAAACAACTTTTAACTTAATGTGCCAACCACTGGGGAAAAAAAATAAAGCACAGCTTTGGAGTAAACAATGTTATGTTTCACTAAAGTTACAGATCTTTCATTCCAAAAGGCATTGTGTTGTTTTTTTTTTTTTTTCACTAGTAGGTGCCGCAAGTCCAACTTAGCACAATAAATAGTTGGGCAAACGTCAGGACCAAGCTGAGCTAGTTCAAGCATGTTTCAGAGCAGTTGTAGCTGGGAAGTAAATTTCCCACCTACACATCACATTTCTTTGTCTGATTGGAGGTATTGTGTTGACAGCAGTAAACTACAGCTGGTCCCTTTGTTTTTCTGTGGGAGGAAGGAATTAAGATAATTTAAGGGATATATTGTACAGAGGAAATGCAAGGACTGAGCATATATACAGATACAGCCCGAAGGACCCCGATGGAATGGTGATATTTCCATTCATTGCTACCTGCAGCTAACAAACATCGTTGCTACAGACTGTGCCACTGGGCACAGAGGTATTGGGTTCCTTTGCAGCTCTCCTACGGTCAGACAGAAACTGCCCCTGGCACAATCCTACGGATGTGCGTGTAAGACTTCCTGAGGGTAACGCTCCCGTGATGAGACACCCCCCGAGGCAGGACACACTCTTCTGTCAGCTTCTGAGTTTCAGGGTCCCAGCACAGCACTGTCGCAATGACCTCGTTCTTTTCATCTCGGCCCCCAGTGATAAACAGCTTGTTGTTGCAAGGAGAAATCCCACAACTCGCTCTCTCATGGGTAAACTGAGTCACCAGGCACCATGTGTCCTCCTGGGGGCTGTAGGAGTAGAGTGCTTTCATTGCCCCACCTGGAGAGGAAATGGATATCAGTTTGCACTGCCCATTCCTGCAAGAGATTGTAAGTAAACCACACACTTCAACAAAGCTCCATTCCTGACATTCTTAAGAATTATTTATGCCCCAAAGCTAAAAAAAAAAAAAACACAAGGTCACGGGATACTTTATTGTTTTGAAGTAATGTCTGCAAAAGGCCACTTATTGTTCATATGGCTGGGGAATTTAAGGCCAGTATGACCACAGTGCACTCAGCATCAGACCTTTTTCATACCTGCTGCTTCAGCTAAGGACACAACTGCAGAAAAAACTTGTTTAAAAGGACTTAGATCATGAAGGACTAGGTGTGGTAAGCTGTTGCTATTAGAAGGTTTTTTTCACTGACTAACTTCAGTGTCCATCTGTCCATCAAACCACTTTCTGCCTGGAGCTGGTTGTTTTCAAAAGTGCATTCCTCATTCAGGGGATTGTCACACTGAACTATCTTCTTATGGGTATGCTAAACAGAGAGTGACCTTCAGTTCCTCCATGTTTTCCAAGTCTGAAGTCATTCTTGAAACCTTTAGTGCACCTTTTCCAATTTTGCAGGGTTCTTTTCTCCTGAAAACTGGTCAATACCTCAATACTCAAGGCTATGGGAATATATTTCCTCCTGAGACTACCAACAGCTAAATGGTTCTTATTCTGAAACTTGCAGGGACTGGGTGTGTCTTCTATAGCAGCTGTATAGGATAGGGCTGGGCAAACTTTGCAGCCATGGACTTACTGATGAGGTGCAACATTGCCTGGGATCCTACCTGCTGGCTAAGTGAGCATTTATCTATTGCAGTTATAATAAATGCTGGTTCTGACAATACTAGTCCAGTACTTGAGGGGTGATCAAGTCATTGTGAGGTGACTAACAAGTTGTATTTTGCAGTTGGAGCAGACTGAAAACATAGTTGCTAGTTACAGTGATTCATCTGGCAGTTGGTCATTCATTGGTGATTTGATTGCTTTGGATTCAAGTAACCAAATGCTCTTTAATCTTCTAAACTTCAGGTGGGGCTGATTTTGAGTCTATTGAAATAGATCTGTTTCTCAGATAGGTGGATTTACTGCCTGAGAGATGCTGAATGAAAATATCTGGAGTATTGAGTCAGTTTTTTATTGGGAGTTGTATCAGCTAGCTCCTATCAGCTATGCCTTCTCTTTCTGTCATCCTGTAAAAAAAGGATGAGGTCCATTCCTGTGCTGAGGAGAAGCATGAGGTAGTTACATATACATGAGGTGCACAGACATATATGTATGTGTGCAGTGACATGCAGATTGCAACTCTCACTTCAGAACACCATTTATTATTACTCTGACTCTATGCCAGTTCTCAGCACCATATTGATTATACTACGAGTGAGAAACTTGATGCATCAAGGCTGAGAGAGAGATGGGGAACATCTCAGAGCTCCTGTTTTGGAAACAAATGTTCCTCTTTTCTTCTTTTGATTTTCCCAGCACCATCTTGTGGTGCGTGCAGCCTCCCTCCTCCTTCTCATTCAGTTCGCCACCGTTAAATTCTTGCTCTTTTATCTTTGTTTCCAGTTCTGGCAACTGACTGAATTAACCCTATGTGTGATCTAGTGAAGAGATCTGGGACTTTGGTATCAGTTGCTCTGCTCCCATGACCTGCTCCTATTGCTCATATCCCTACATCAGTGCAGCGTGTTTGTGTAACGAGCGGGAACATGATATAACTATGAGGTCATGCCCTTGCCAGTAAGAACCCACTTTTGGATGGCTTTAAATTGTCTCTCTAGGCTAGCTCCAGCTTTTCGGGATACCTGCCACACTTAACAAGGAGTTTGACTTGGTGATTCCTCACTGCTGTTTGTGAATGCGCTGGATTCTCATCCCTCACTAAGCTCAATGAGATGAGTCATCTGACCATTTGAACATACTCCATAGAGTCTGTGGGTAAAACTAACAGTCAGAAACAAGGCCTGCTGTGTCTAGACAAGAAGGCCCATTGGTGCTTCACTTACCCACAACATAAATGTGATCACGGAAACTTGCAGCATTGATGCATTTGGCTTCTACTGGCATGGAAGCTTTTAGGCTCCATGTGTTGGTCGCAGGGTCATAGCACTGAGTCTTGTCTGTTGCCAGCTTCCCGTTGGGTCCTCCCCCAATCACATAGAGTTTCTTCTTGTAGCTGGCTGCTGCAAAGGAGCTTACATTGACCATGAGGGGAGCAGCCTGTGTGACCATGAAAAATCATTAGTAACCATCTGAAGTTGTCAGGCTGCTGCCTATGGGGTGCGAGCCTGCTGAATTTCAACTTAGGCATCCCTTTTAAGATGATCAGCAGGGTTCAGAAGATGCAATTCTAGGGCATAAGGGAAAAATATATTTCAGCTTTTTCTTTAGACTGTAAAACTCTCAATAATTATATGCTCTGTTCAAATGCTGTTATTTAAATTACATCACCAACAATTCAAAAGCTAGAAAATGACACAAATGCCCCAAATCTCCTTTCCATACTTATGTATGTTAAAAAAAAACAACACACACACACAAGAAATTTGTTCATACTGACTTTGCTACTTGCAGCTGTGATTGTTAGATTCCTCTGCATTGCTTTGTATCATCTAAAAACTAGGGGACTTATCTGCCATTGTAATGCCTAATCTCATTAGTTTCACAGATTGTCTGCCTAATACTCTCCTCTCATTGTTTGAGGGACAGTTAAGTAGAATATTTTTTTCTCCATCCTATTTATCTTGAAACCTTTGCTTTCAACTTAAATGCATAACCCATGCAGTAGATAATGCATGGGTTAATATATTTGTATATTATGTATCACCGTCAATACTCAAGAAAGGCTATGGAAATATATTCCCTCCTGAGGCTACCAACAGCTAAATGATTCTTATTCTGAAATTTGTGGGGATTCATGGTTCATGTATACTATGGTTCTTACTTGCTGATTTATAGCCTACTAGCTTCAAAAGCCAACTAAGAAAAAGAAACTAGATGTTTCACAGGCAATGTTTAGTAGACAATCCTCTGACTTTTGCCTTCTGAAGGATAAGAATTTCTATAGAAAAAATAGAGTTTTTGCAGACCAGAAATACTTAAAAGAATTGTTACCAGATCCTGTCTTATTTGTCTTTACAATTCAAAGCCATAACATTTTCTGATTAAAATGATCCACATGACTAAAATGTTATGTGATGCAGCATCTTACCTCTGACCAACAGTTATGAAAAGGGTCATATGCTTCCATGCTGTTGATTCTCTGCATGCCATCGAACCCACCAATGACATATACCTTGCCACCCAGCACAGCCATTTTATGCCTCCATCGCCCAATATTTAGATACTCAATTTGTATCCATTTGTTGATGGAGGCGTTATATTTCCAGACATCATGCTTTGTTTCTTTGCCACCTGCAGTGTACATGACACGTGTAAATATCACAGAATAGCTTGTATGTCCTCAGAATCTCCCATATGTTTAAATTTCAAAATGGTCTCTCAGAGAAAATAAGTCATTGGTACTTAGTGTTAGCTTCTTAATTATCTACACCAATGACCTGTTACACCAGAGGAAAAGTTCTTCATTTAATTTACTTAATAGTGAAGGAAACTGAACAATTTCTACAACCAAATATTCAGTATATATAAATCACTGCTCCTCACTTAACCAGACCGCAACCACTTTCATTGTAATGCCAATGAATGACCGACCACCCACAGCATGGTAATATGCAGGAGATGTTTGTGCACCATCAGGGCTTTGCAGAATGCTGCAAAGTGACAAATAAACAAATGTGATTTAAATAAAGAGCGCGGAGGAAACTGCACCTGGTTGTGCCAAATCCCTTGAAGACAGGCCTGCACTGGGGAACTCCCAGTTTGTGCAGGATACATCCAGTCAGCTAAGCTTAGTGGTTTATGTTGCAAAACCAAATACTCAACTCTGAACTCCTATCAACAGTAGCCCCACATGACATGTTAGAAGTTTTACCCTTCATCCTTGGAAGCATATGGCTAGGATCTCATTTTTGTACCTCTCGTTCTGGTCTCTTTTTCTACTGACTTGGATTTGCTTCATATTTATAGATGGAAGGTCAGAATTGGACCTTGCAAACTCATTGTAGAGCTGATTTGCAAGTGGATGCTTTACTCACGCTGAAGCAGAGAGAGGTGTTTTAAACAAGCATTTTTGTTTGCATATCATTTTGGTGTAACTGCAATCTGGATAGATCTAGTTAAGCCTGAAACCACATTTTCAGACTGAGTAGCTTATTGCATCATCTGCAAGCTGATTAAACATTTGCTTCACTGGTGAATATACTGAAAAGAGAACTCATATTCCATTGAGAAAGTGTCTGCCTTCATTGGTATTCTGTACTGCAGCCAGATCACTGCAAACTGATGGGGCTCATCTCTGGGCCAAATAGCAGATTGAATAGGAGATAATTAGCATGCTAGAAAGAGTCGTTTGTAATCCTTTTGTCTCAGTATTTTTCACATGTATGTGTTGAATTTTATTTGCACTCAAATAGCTGAAATGGCTGAAGGGCCTGAAGGCAGCATTCATAGTTACAATGGGGCTGAGAGACTGCAGGTGTTCCCTGACCCTCCCTTGAAATTTCTCGTTTACAGGAGCTTGCTGTTTCCTGCACAGGCTGAAACTCTGGTAGGAGCCTGAGCTGGACCGGGTGGGTAGATTTGCTGCACATCATGGGCCAGGGAGAGATTTTTGAGAGAATTGGAGGCTTATTTTCTTTCTGGCTATTTTTTTTTCTCTAGACCACAGTTCTTTCTAATTTGAGGAAAAATTGTAACTAAATTACTAAAAAGTAACAGAATGGTGAGTGATAATTCCTGTCATTTTTAGATACACTACAAATGTAATGTTTCAGTCAGTCCATCCAGTCATAGCACTTAAACTGTTCAGGGAAATGGTGATCTAAAAGTAGTCATAATCTTGTGCAAAGGATTTTTCTATTGTTCAACTGCTAAAAGAGCAGGAAAGACTCCAAACTGTACCAAGATACCAAGGGAAATGAGCACATGGCAGGGGGGGGAGATCAAATTAGGAAAGATGCAAGTCAAGTTAGAAAAGAATGAAGTCACAGGAGCTAAAAGAAAGAAAACAAGAGTAGAAGGACATGTGGGAGGAGACAGATGTTTCATCAGGATCGAGACATTAATAATTTCTTTTAATTGAAAATAAGCCACTAATTACTTTGGTCCACTCAGCCTTTTATTTGGGTGAGAGACAGAAGAAAGGCTAAGAGGGAGTGGAGAGAGATATTCACGGATATGAAATTAGACAGGGTAGGAAGAAGGAGGACCTGTGAGAACAGCAAGAAGACAGCCAGCTTAGACTCACTATAGTAGGGTGTTAGCCTGGCCTGGAGGCATCCTGGGTAGAGCATAAACGAAAAGCAGAGATGTGACACCATAAAAGATGCCAGGAATAAAAGCAAGCAAGAACACTGTGATCTAGAAAAAGAGGAAAGGTTGAGAGATTAAAGGCAAATGGAAAAGAGATCCCTCAGCTCATGTTGTGGAGCTGTGACGGATGCTCCCTAGCTGGGCTGTTGGACTAGGTTCCCCTCAACAGCTGACTTTTAACAGAGGGCCTGTTGCCAGAGTAAAAAAAACTCCCTGTGGTGGGCTGAAAGGACAAACCTCCCTTATTTGTAACAAGGGAAGAAATAATCTCATTCTTACCCCAGAATAAAGATTTAATAAACTTTAAATTGGAATGAGGTAATAAAACTATGTGGATTCCCAAAAGGAATTAATTATTCTTCATTTTATGTTTGGTAAACTGTTCTCAGGGTCCTTCTGAGACCACGTCACTGAGTGTCTAGGGTGCTGCA
Source organism: Indicator indicator (assembly GCF_027791375.1). NCBI lineage: Eukaryota > Metazoa > Chordata > Aves > Piciformes > Indicatoridae > Indicator > Indicator indicator. The sequence goes on along the minus strand of NC_072022.1, from coordinate 13,427,435 downwards.
TACAAGTAGTCATGCATGTAGGTTAGTACTGTTTGAAAAGGAATCTTGTGCTAAAACCAGGGCTAGGAAGAGTCCTCACACAACCAGCACTTCTCTGGAGTGTGTTCAAAGCCAAATCATTAGGAATTTCTGCAGTGCTGAATGCTCCTAAAGCTGCCTCAGGCATGCTCTTGAGAAAAGCTGGAGATAATTGTGAGAACCCTCTGCTCCCCTCTTCCGCTCCCAGTGTCTTGTTCCTTACCCGATATGTAGACTTCATTTTTTAGCGTAATGCATGCAAACTCCACCCATTTTTTATTCTCATTCTCCGTCTCCTGCTCTGTGATTGGTAATTTTGCTACTTCCAGGCGGCTTCGCCTCAAAGGATCCAGGCAAGTCACTTCTGCTACAAACTTCTCATCTTTTGTACAGCCCCCTATGATCATAAACACCTCAGACTGGAACTCGTGCATCCTGGGCTTGGTTCTTTCTGTAATAATCTAAATGCAAGCAAGAGAGAGTGAGTACACCGGGCACTTACACCACCGACTATTACAGAAAGGTCTGGTGACCTTTTTTCTGATTACCTGTTTTGCAGACCACAACTGACTTACATTAGCTGAACCAATTATCAAATGCTAAGACAAAAGCCTGGAAAGCATCCTGGAAGCATTCAGTAGAGGTTGCTGTACCTTTCTTTCTCCATAAAGAATTTCTCCAACGCTGGACTTAGTTAGGTTTGCCTACCTGCTAGGATCCTTTCAGATCCTCTCGGGAATTCCCAGGGTAGCACCAAGATGTATGAAGGTGAGCAGTAGTGACAAGTTTGGATGCATGTAAGGCAGCTGAAAAGGGCAAATTTTATTTGGGCTGGCAGAGTAAGGAAAAGGTTGGAGGGCCACAAGGTTTGTATATATGCCCTGGGGAGCCTGGATTGGAGAGAGCAAGACTGCAGTTAGTGCTAGCAGAAAGTACTCTCATTATTTGTCCTGAAGAGATATTTTAAAGTGTCAAAGGAATAACAATTTTCAGCTGTGGGTTTTTTTTTATTATTTCTTTGTTTATACACCTTAATTTTAAGTCAAAATTTGAAGATTTACTTCAAGGCAGCACCAAACTCTGAAACATGGTTAGCTCTAATTTACTGCCTGTTGGCTCAGTTTATCGACCATGTCTTTGTTTCAGGGACACTACAAAAAGTCACTTCCTGGGTTGATGTTTGCCAGGAGCAAAGAATGCAGAGGGTGTTTGGAAACTTGTGTTCCGCTTGGAGGAAATACTTGCAAGCAAGTGGAAATGTGTGGTGTGCTGGCTCTGTGCTAAAGGATAGAAGAAATAACTTTTATCCTCCCCTACTCCCCTAATTTTTCATCCTGGAAGAAATGCCTTGTGGAAGGAATATGGAGCATATGTCACAGGGCATTTGCCCATTTGCAGACCCTCGTAGTCTGCTGGGAAAGGTCTGCAGTTAACTGCAATTATTACCTTCTCCATGCCCCAGGGAAGCAGTCTGTGGACTCACAGGTTAAGTGCTGTGACAGTAGGCAGTTTTCCTTCTCTTTCTACTTTTAAATGTTTATAAATCGGCATAATTTATCTATATCTATCCTTTACACAGACGTAAATTTTGTATTGTCCCTATGTTTAGCAAATCGTTAGCCACATTTTAAAAAAATGTCTGTCTCAGAACTTGCCAGAGTTCAGAATTCTGCTTTTAACCTGTCTTACCACCATTGCCAGGTGTCAGCCTCAGGCAGGAGAGCCAGCAGGGAAGCCCCTGACGACTGCCTTTTTGAAGATGAGTGTAATACATGTTCAGCCCTGAGCAATACTCCCTTTATCTGTCCTTAGTGGACCTGACTGCACTGCTGCATGGGGCAAAGCTTCCTCAAGGAGTTCCCACCAGACTGGCTGACATTGTCTCAGCACAAAAAGCCCTTGGTCTCCCTGCTGCTGCCAGTGACACATCCACTGTTAGTGGTGGATCCACAACATGCTCTTGAGGCCCTCTCTGACCCTCTAACTGAGGAGGTGCACACATTTCCTCACACACTTGCATAGCATTGCTCCTGTTATGAAATCTGATGTCTGGTTGCTCTCCCCTCTACCCTGTATTTTGGGCCAGGAGATGTAACTGATACCTAACTTTCCAAAGAGAACAGGCAGTTGAAGAATTGAAGAACCACCACAGCCTACCTGTCCACAGCAGTCAGGACAGGACTCAGCTGGATGCCAGGATGCACCTGTCTCTTTGGGTGCAGAAACCTCTGCAAATGGGGAGGATAGGCAGACCTCTCCTCTGGGAAGAGACTGTCTTCTTGATGGAGGTTCTCTCTGAAATATTTCCCCCATAAGGAACAGGTGGAGATGTTACATGTGCAGATTTGAAAGAGTCATTACAGATTGTGGCACAGTTTAGTGGAAGAAGTATTCTTCCTTTGCTAGGATTGAAGTACCAGCTAAGAGGGTGAGGTGCCAGGATTAACAACATTTGCCTTTGTGCTAGGGAAGTCACCTGGTTTCTTGTTTAGCTGCACAAGTCTGTGTGTGTGTGAAGGGTTGAGCTCAGATGTTCATGAACAAGAAGCTGTAAGCCCTGTTTTAAAACAACCTACTAAAAGCATCTAAATTCAATAAATCAGCAGGATAACTACTGGTGAGGCCCACCTTGACTTTTCAGTAGCACTGGTTAGTGAAACTTCAATGTGAGTACATTTTTCTGTCTTGTGGTACCGCTCCTTCCAATGGGATTTTTGATCAGAAGCACAAGACATTTAGAAAGAGCAGCAAAGACCGTCCTTTCTCACCTACCTCATTGCCTGACAGATGGTACATTCTTGCTTCCTGGAGCAAAGGAAAAACATCTGGACACTGTCTAATAAGTTGATCAGCTTCAACAGTCTCTACAAAGTACCAGGGGTCCAAGAGGGGCAGCCGGACATTCTCCAGCACATAGGGCAGGAGAGGAAACCTCTCCGACTCCTTGTAACGAACCCAGCTCATGACAGTTTCGAACACCTGCGCCTCTTCCGTGACATAGAGGTCATCACTCTTCAGCGTGCTGCAGAGAATGTCAGCTGGCAGCTCCAGGAACTCCTCGTAGTTCAGGACCTGGGTGAAGTTCTGGATAATGTAGTTCTGCACTTGTTGTTTCAGGCTGAGCAGGGAGTGGGCATCAGCCAACCTCAGGATGCCAACACAGTTCTCTGGCTGGAGGGCTTCGGTGAGAAAACTGGCACAAGCATCTACCATGCGCAGGAACTGGGGATAGAAAAAGCAGGTATAAGCACAGGGCAGCTACTTGTAGGACTGTATCACAGGAGAGCTAGGGAGCTTTGGGGCTAGGCCACAACCAGCCATGCACAGAACAACTCAGAGCTGGGAAGACAAGAAATCAGTCATATGAGAACAGGTATCTCCCAGAATCTGCAGTCTGAAATGCAAATGTCTTCTTCCCACTGTTTTTTCTCCCTCTGCATTCGCATTGCTGCTTCTCCCTCTTGCAGGACACAGAAGACTTGTGATAGTCATGAATTTTGTTTCACAGAAGTAAAGGGTTTTATACCATTGCCTTTCCCTCCATGATATCTCAAAGCACTGGCAACCATAGAGTTACAAAGCATAGATAAGGTCTCCAGGCTTCATATGTGCTTACCCTGCTTCATCTTGCCTCTTAGCTCAGATCAACTAGAAGAGAGTCTGGTTTTGGAATGCAGGTGGCTCCACTGTCTGCATTTATGCTCCCACGATCCAAACTCCGATCATGTCTGAGGCCTTGCAAGGCTGGTGGAAAGTGAGTGCTAAGGTCTTGGAAGGTTTGGGGCAAAGTGCAGCCCCCCCAGCAGGTATGGGCATGCTGTCCTGTACTGGGGTACATGGCAGGAGGAGGCTGAGCATCAGCATATTGCTGATGTTGCCTGACAGCCAGGGTTGTTTGCGGGAGGTCTTTGAAGACTTTAGTGACCACTGTTTTCCTTTGGTTCAAAAAAACATAGATGTGCATTTTACACACAGAGTCTGCTTGATGGAAGAACTTCCCATGTTTGCATTCAGTAGGGCATCACAACTACTCTCCTTAATTTCCTTTGCACAGTAGCCTCTATCTGAGGGTCCCAAATGTGCAAATATTGAACCACAGATGTCTGTGGGGCAGTTGCTATGGACTGCATCATGAGCTGGGTCACCAATGGGTACTCAGGAACTGGGAACCGGTTTTGGGTAGAACTGGTAAATTGCAGTGCTTCATCTTGGGCTTTCCATCACCTCTGCAGTTTCAGCCATGGACAGGACATCACTATTTCTTTTGCCTTTGCCACTGAACAGCGTGAATGGCAACACACACAAAGATGGGTCAGAACTGATGCTCTGTATTTCCATCTCTGCTTTTTGGGTCTTTTTTTCCATTCAGCATCAGCAACCAAACCATTTTAACTCATTCTGACCCATTGGGGAAAGTTGCACAACAGTGACTTAGGGACAAAGAGGAAGCGAAACATTTTTAAACACTGTAGTATGTAGATTTGTCTCAGTAATTAGGGTAGAACCTTCCAGACCTGTTGGTGTCTTGTTGACACATTTAGACTGTTTACCAGAGCTGATCGATCACAGACGCTGTGTACCGACTACCTGGTTCCTGTTTCACATTTAGATGTGGTCAAGAGTTTAGAGAAATGGAACTGACTGGTGAATGAGGGTACCAGAGGTCTCAGAATATATTGCTGTAATTGTAATCTAACAGAGCTTGGTGGCCCCTTGGTGCCTGTATGCTTGCTCTGCCTGGGCTATGGGCTAGCACAAGGCTAACACTTTGAATTCCCTGAGGATCTGAAAAACTTTGCCAGCACTGGATAGTCTGCAGACCAGAGGCAGGTTAAGTATTAGCCCTTTAAATGTTGGCAGTAATTAGATGCAGAAAACCCCCCAAATCTTAGATTTGCCAAGGTAATCCACAAATCTGGGAATAGATCCCCAAACCATGTTCTCACCAGCCTATGGCCCAACCACTGTAGGGTGCTCTAATTATTTATGCATGGCTCGTTAGGAGTGATACACATGAGATGACACTGGAGGGTTTTCTCCAGGTCAGAGCACATGAGTCTGATGGGTACCCAGACACCACCAATCACACTGAGTAGCTGTGTTTGTGGTCAGACAACTGTGGAACTGCAAGGTGTGGGTGTGAGAAACAGTCCTTGCTGAGGGCTTTGAGAGGAGTGTGTAGAGGCAGGACTTTCCCTTGCTCCTGCTCCTCGTCTCCATGCTGCACTGTCTCCCCAACACTTCCTTCATTTAGAGACAAAACTCCCCACCAAAATCCCCCAAATTTTTTGGGCATGCTTCAGTCAGTCCCATGAGAGCAGGTGACTCAGGAGAACACTCCTGAGCTTCTACTTAATTTGCTCTGATTACTCTTGCAGAGCTCTAAATTATTTTCTTTTCCTTCCGCTAGTACTCTTCCTAATGCCACCCCAGGAATTCTAAAAGCCCTGTTCCCTGGGATGTTTCCTCAATAACTGGGCCCTCCTCTTTGAATCCAGGTTCTTACTTGTTAGAGATATCCCATATGCCTACTTGACCTCCACTTGGCCTTCTTTCTGAATTATACAATTTATTCTCCCCATTTAAGTGTTCACTTGTCCCAGGTTGATTCAACTATCTTATACAAGCAGTGCCAGCAGTCCTGCCTCCTGCTATATCCCTCAGAAAGGGAAAGGAATGGTGGTTGAAAGGGCTCTTATTCATAATCTCTCCCTGAATGCAGCACGCTTTGGGGTCAGATCCTGTGCCCTGCAGCTGTGCTGCCCTTGGCCACCCGCTCTGCTATGGCTGCCTGGGGAGCATGTCCCAGTTCAGCAGCAACAGCTGTGTCCCAAGGGAGCCAGCCAGGTATTGAGGGGCACAATGACCCCTTGCAGGGCTGCTCCAGAGAGCTGACAGCTTTCTGAGTCTATAAACCAATCTCTGACCTAGAGCTGCCTTCATTAGCAAATGGAATCATAGAATTAGTTTGGTTAGAAGAGACCTTTAAGATTATGAAGTCCAACTGTTAACCCAGCACTGCTAGGTGAAAACTAAACCACGTCCATCAGAACTATATCTACAGGTCTTTTAAATGCCTCCAGGGATGGCGACTCCACCATTGCCCTGGGCAGCCTGTTCCAGAGCTTGATAACCCTTTCTGTGAAGAAATTTTACCTAGCGTGCAATCTTAATCTCCCCTGGCACAACTTGAGGCCATTTCCTCTTGTCCTGTTGCTTGTTACTTGGGAGAAAAGACCAATCCTCAGCACTCCACAACCTCCTTTCAGGTAGTTGCAGAGAGCAAAGTCTCTCCTGAGCCTCCTTTTCCCCACTCTAAATAGCCCCAGTTCCCTTAGCTGTTCCTCAGAAGACTTGTGCTGTAGAGCCTTCAAATCATGCCTTCTTGACTTGCACGGCTGGCACTGCACAGAGACTGCATTATCACTAGCACTGTCCTGTAACAGCCAACCTGCCTGTTCACTGCTAAGTGGCTGCAGTGTAGTTTTAAGATAATTGGCAAAATATTTACCTTCAAGGAAAGTGAAGTAAGGTAAGGATGAGAGGTGCTTTGGGAGTCAGTAATGCCACCAGTCTGGTGGTGCTTTAGCCATGCACTGGGGGCAGCGCTGCCCTATCTGCTTAGAGCAGTCAGAGTGAGGCAGCCCAGGGGCATCCTCTGCTGTTTCCACTGTGGCTGGCATTTCGATGGCAGTGGTCATCACAGCCCTTTGAGACAATACTGTTCTTTAACATTGCTCAGGGGCTTGCTTCCCTCCCACCATCTCTTGGCTTCTACCACAGCAGTTAATGTGACCTCTCACCCAAGCCATGCTGAGGGAGTGAGGTAATAGTGAGGTTCTTTGGAGGGCAGGAGAAGTGCAGACAGGTATGAAGGTTGTTGAATTACCAAGAGGAAGCAGAGCTCTCTGCCATAGTCCTGAGAAACAGTTGAGATCTTGGCCCTACCAAGAGGTGAAAGGATGAGCTGCTTCTCAGGCAGTGTGGATGGCAGAGGGCACTGGGCTGGCTCCAGGGTGGCCACCAGTCTTGTGAGCACGGTGGCTGGGCAGCTGCCAGCCCACCCAGAGGAGGTGACTATTGAACTTGTGTTGCAACTGTGCTGTAGGTGGAAAAAGAGTTTGTCTAGGTCACTTCAGGGTGAGGCTTAGCTGTTCAGCAGCTCCTGTTCCAAACCCTTCACATGCTTCCCCTGAGAGGAAATCTCTGTTCACAAAGCACACTGCAGGCTTCTGTCTCTAAACAGCTTCCACTTCGTTCTGTGGTCAGTTTTGGCTGCATTTGGTCAACATTTATTGGAAAGAACTAAGGGAAGGCTTAATCGTGTAAAACCTTTTAAAAAGTAGTTTCTAGAGAAAAGTGGAGTATTCAGCCTAGAGAAAAGAAGGCTCTGGGGAGACCTTTGTAGCAGCCTTCCAGTATCTGAAGGGAGCCTCCAAGAAAGATGGGAAGGGACTTTATACAAGAACTTGTAGTGATAGGATGAGAGGGAATGGATTGAATCTTGAGGAGGGTAGATATAGACTGCATATTAGAAAGAAATTCTTTACAGTCAGATAATGGAATGGGTTGCCCAGGGAGGTCATGGATGACCCCTTCCTGAGGTGTTCAAGGTCAGGCTGGATAAGGCCTTGAGCAATCTGTTCTAGAGGAAGGTGTGCTTGCCCATGGCAGGGAGTTGGAAGCAGATGATCTTTAAGGTCCCTTCCAAACCAAACCGTTCTATGAGTCTATGAATCTACACTGGAATATCTAGAACTGTGCAAGTTAGTACTTTTTTTGTTTTGTCAAGTCTGAGAGACTGAAAAGAGGCACTGCCAAAATTTTGCCATTCAGATAAAAAAAGTCCTATTTGGAATTTGGTTTTTTCACATCATTAATTGGAAAGGAAAGAGTTTCCCAAACAAAAATGTTACAATAAATTGCAGAATTTATCTTTTATTTGTTGATATATTTAAATGAAGCAGTTGACTCTTTCAGCTGTGTCTCTTGGTTCTTCTGCATAAATAACAAAGACAAGCTGGCAGAACACTGGTAGTTGGGGTCAATCTTTTTTACACACAACACATTTTCAGCCAAAAACCTCACCCATGTATAATGTAAGGCTTTAAGACCTTATAAATTTTGGTAGTACCCAAGGCTGCTGCATTAAGACTTGAGATTGCTGCTTTTAGTCAAACATTCCTGGTTTTGTAGGGATTTGTAATTTGCTTTTCTTGTTTAGGGCATTCTCACGATTTTATCATTACCCTAACAGGGTTTGTGATGAAAAATAGGGAAGAGGAAAAAAAATGTAAATTTATACTTTTGATAGTTTCAGAAAGAAACTTGAGGGATGATCCTAGGGAAAAAAGACTTAGAAGAAAAGAAAAAGGGTGCAGAAAATTGTCCTGAAAATGAACCAGAGTGCTTTGAGTGCTACCTGTTTACAGTGTTGGTCTGCAGTTGCCCCAGGTGCCATTAAAGCTACAGCAGCTTTTCTACCTCACCTTGGGGAGCACTTTGTGATAACTTTCCCTTCTTTCCCCACAGCAAGCACCAGCTCCCATTACCCCAAAGGCCACAGGTTCATTGCAGAGTAAAACCTCCTGCATAAGATTTAAGAATCTGAAGTTCATCATGAACCACAATGATTATGGAATCTGGTGCTTCTTTCCTTCCTTAATGAAAACCCTGGGCATACATACACACATTGGCACTTGGCAGGTTATTCTGGTTGCAGTTTGTTGGCAATTTGCAGCTTGGTACCAGGGACTGCAATTTGGTAGACCTCACAGGTGATTTATAGAACACGTGAATATCTCATGGACTGAAGGCTGAGTAACACTGCTTGAGTCTGACTTCCCCACAAATCACAGGTCATGGCTAAAACCCTTTACATCAAGAGTCCTACAAAGGAGGGTGGTAACCTTGGCTGGTGACCTTCTATCTCAAGGCAATGGAGAGGAAGAGACAAGGTTAGCTTCCTGCTCTGGCCAGCCATGACAGCCACTGCCCACTAACTCTTTTGGGCTGGAGGATGACTGGCCTTCGCAGACTGACCTGGATCTTGTGGAGCACTGTCCCAGCAACACAAACCTGCTTCCTGGCAGGTGGCATACGGGAGCAGCTCTTGGAGGCAATGCTCAGCTGTTCACTGTGGTCAGCACAGCAGAATTCCAGTAGATGGCTGTGACTGACATTTTTTAACACATTGTAAATAAATATGAAGCAAAATGCTCCCAGAGCCCATGAAATCAGAGAAGTTTGCAGTGTGTCAACCAGGGTAAGACTTGGTGTTGCCAGAGCAACACGTCTGGATCAGTGCATTTGGGTTGTCTGTACCTGGAAGAGGCTGGCGGCTTCCAAGACTTTCTGTACATTTTGCTTTGTGATGAGCATCTTGCTGGTGTAGGTGTAGTCCAAGAGTATATTCATGGTTTCCGCATCAACTCCTTTAAGTATGATCTTCTCTTCATATTTCTCTCTTAAATCATTGCAGAACATGGCCCTGCAAAGAAAGACACTAATCTTTTTCTGCATCCCATTCAGGATGAGGCATTCTGAAAGCATTTGGTTATATAGATTTCAACACAGAATACTCTACTTGCTTCATATTTTATGAAGTTGGTCGTGTAGCAAAGTAACAAGAAAAATCCTTTTGTTGCTTCCATACCTCTTTACTCATGAGTTCGATAAGGCATACACACATAATGGATACCCCAGAGATGGATTCTGCAGTAGACCTGAAGCTGCAAAATGCAGCTGGGACCTTCCCTGCATAGTGCTCTTGTGTTTGGACTGATGCTGTAAGAGCAGTTGTGATGTCTCACCTGCTGGCTTCCTAGACTCCCAGTCTTTCTGTTTCCAGTACAGGCCCAGCTCATTAAGCCCAAACCTCCAAGATGCTGGCAATCTCCACACTTTATTAACACTTAGATATGTACTTTATAAGCCCTGGCAAGGTCAATACCCCTGTGCTGCAGAACACTGCTTAAACTGAACCCTGAAGGCCAGGTCAGATCCACATGTCTGATAGTCTCACCTCTAAGCTTCCCAACATGTCTTTGACCCCATTAATTCTAGGGATAGGCCAGGAGAGAATTGCTTATGGATTTTCTTCTAAGAGGCTGACTTTTCTTCTGCTAAATGTTGGGAACTGCTGGTAAAACTGTAGAGCTGGTACCTCTTGGCTAGAGAAGTAATTGAATAATCATGAATTAGAACTACTGTTAGCCAGAAAACACAGTCATTTCATACATGTTCATGTCACCTCCTCTTTGGTGGACAATACTGCATTTGAAAGGCAACCACCACAGACACCTTTGGCACTAATCAGCTATTTTGTGTGGGATATAAATTAGAAATTTCTCCAAGAGCTATTTAAATCCACATTGTGTTGTGACCTGCATTTTCCACATATGGTTTATTTCTTCCAATGATTGTGCTATTTTTTAAGAAGTTTGATCGGTCCAGTCTCATTCCATGCAATCAGAGAGCCAGATTTCACATCACTTGGAATCTGGCTCGACAGATTAGAGATACACGAGTCCACTTGTAACTGTGTTGGTACAAAACATGTGCGGATGTAAAGTGTAATTACAAGTGCTCTTTACCCTGCATACCAAGCCCTTCTTTATTAGTCATGTACAATGTTGACAGGACAGTGCAACCTGGGAAGTGGTTAGAGGTCCAAAGTTTTAGGCCATGCTTTTCTTGTAAAAGTAGTGCCAGAGTAAAGCTGTCTGATTGACACATGATACTGGAAGCAAGATGTAAACAGACTTTATTGCAAAGCAGTTAGGCATGGTGAATGGCAAATGGGTGGAAGATACCAGCTGCTTGTTATGCTAAGAGCGACCTGTTCCTTGCCTCAGCAGAGATTTTTATTGCAAAAGAAAACTGGTATTAGTCATCTCAGTTATTCACTTTTGGATTAAAAGGCCTAACTTTTCAGCAGGAAACTTGGCCAGGGAAGTTACTTGTCTGAAAAGATGATCAGCCAAAATCCTCATTTTCCTTTCACTCGTCTCAGCCTGTCAGAGGTTTTTGATTCACTGCTCTGCTCTGTGGTCCAGTCTCTGCTGCCAGTGGGATCAGAGTATTTGAAAGGCATTAAGACAAAATGCTCCCTGACTTTAGAGAGCACAAGACTGAGATTCTCCTTTGCTTTTCTCCCTTTTGGCAGTGTCAGATGTTGTACATCTGGGGCTTGCAGGCAGGTGGCCATCTGAAAACAACAGTCCTCAGTACCCACTTCTCCCTGGGAACAGCACAAGCTTTGTACAATTGGACAGGATTGATAGGTGCCAAATGCTTCACCTGAATGAGAAATAGGCCGTGGTAAGATGCAGGTGTTGTCTGCTCTTGTTCCTTTTATCTCTTAAACTGGTGTCTCCAGTCTTGTATTTAGCCATCCCTGTTGGGGAGGTGAGAGCTTATGAAAAGTCCCTCTCCAGCCTTCCTGTAGGATTCCTTCAGGTATTGGAAGGCATCTATAAGGTCCATCCAAAGTCTTCTCTTCTCTAGTCTGAACAACCCCAGCTCCCTCAGCCTGTCCTGATAGCAGAGGTCTTCCAGCCGTTGGATCATCTTTGTGGCCCTCCTCTGGACTTGCTCCAACAGCTCTGTGTCCTCCTTATGATAGGGACTCTAGAACTGGATGCAGTATTAGAGGTGGGGTCTCACAAGAGCAGATTAAAGGGGAAGAATCACCTCTCTGCTGGCCACATTCCTCTTGACAGAGGCCAGGATACAGTTTGCATTCCAGGCTGCATGGATTCATCTAATGTAACTGCAGCCTCCAGAAATCACACATCTAAAGCACTGTGCTCTCCCACCAGTATTTGTCTCTAGAAGGTGGCAGGGCTGAATAGGGCAGTACTATCCAGCAGAGCTGGCTTCTGTAGTGGCTTTCCTTCTGCTCAGATGGAGTGGACCTCATTCACACCCTGTGTGCTGACTAGAGGAAACACTACCACCACAAAGAACTTACCAGACTGAGCTGCTCTCCTGGGGATTAACATGCTGCTTCTGAACCTTTCTGTACTTACCCAGAGAGGTGCGTGATTATTTTCTCTGGGGTTCTAAATACTTCAGCTGTGGCTACCAATTTTGTTGTCTGTTTCCCTCATTCTCGTCCCCGCGTAATTCTAAACTAAGCCTTTGAATGAACATTTACTCTAAGAAATGCATATCTGAAGGGTGTGCACACCTGAGCACCCAGGGCCAAATTTAAATACTTTAAAATGGGTAAATTTAGAAGAAGAAGAAAAAAAAAACGGAGTCCTTGTACATGGAATTATGAACCTGAGTTCAAAGAACCATGCTGGAGTTTGAGGATGCTCTGGGAAATACTGCTTCAGCTACTCCCAGCCCCATTCTTCCACAACCTTGGGCAGCACAGGAGTAAGGAACTACTGCTCCACCTTGGTCAATTTCTATTTTTCTTCTTTGCTTCGTTACCTTCATGTGGATAAATGGAGAGTTGATACTTTTACATCTGTAGATGCAGGACATGTCAGAAGTACTGTCCATCTATTCTCAAGCAATGCTGAAGGAAGGACAGAAGTTGTTAACTTTTTTGGGGCTGTGTTTAAGTCAGCTTCTGTGGGTAGCTTGCATTAGAGCACCCAATGTTCAGGAAGGGGATTGTGTAACATGCTCTTGCAGTGGAATGAAGCCCATGACTCACAGGGTCTCTTTGCTCCTGTGCACAGGTATCAGAGGCCCTGCAATAGCATTCAAAGCACAGGAACAGTGTTATTTAAGAATTTCTTCTTTCTTGGAGTTCTTGCAGCTTCTAGTCAATTTTAGCAACATGAAACAAATCACCTTTAGCAGCAGAACTAAGGAAGCTCAGTTCCCAGCAGACTTGTGTCCTCCTTTCCCTCTTCACAGTAACCTCAGCTTCCTCTTCCTGAGTCCTCTATTCTCTCTAATTATTCTTCTCAAACACATTTTGCTGTCTTTGTCAGGACACTCAGCTCTGTGCTGCCTACCTGTGCCCAACCAAGCAAGAGCATTGTGTGCTTTGGTTGGACACAACGTGTGTTGGCTGGCTGGGACATGGTGCTGAGCACCATAGGGTCCCAGTCCCATCATCTCTCCTCTGCCTTGCTGCAGATTTCCATCAACTTACGGGAACTTCAGTTTTAAGATCTCCACCCTCTGTCAAATGTGACTGGAACTAACCCAAAGAGTCATGACAAGAGGCACTGACAGACAGGCAGTGTGAAAGAACACAAACATGTTTTAGTTGGAAAAGACCTTTAAGATCATGAAGTCCAACTGTTAAGCTATCACTGCCAAGTCCATCACTAAACCATGTCCCTCAACACCACATCTACACATAAATAAATCTCAACATCTACACTACTGTGGGAAGAGAGGCCAAACACAAGCGTCCAGTCAGGAAGACCCTATCAACATGAGGCTGCCTTGGGATGAGATGACCTCCACTAGGTAACCCCCTTCCTTCAAAGGGACAGGCTTGGTGGAAAACTGACTGACAGTAGTTAGCAGAAGACTGTTTTGCCTTCTTTTAACTGTTGAAGTCCCTTCTGATTGCAGCATCATTCCTCACAGTTGGAGAGAAATTCTTTTCTTGTCAAAATGTCATTATGGTGATTTTGATTTTATTTATGCATCTGCTCTCCTTTCTGGACACAGTGCTGTCCAGAATATTTGGGCATCGCTGCTTTTAGTTGCAGATTTTCATATATGTGAGGTGTATATAATTTGTCTGTAGAAATAGTACTTATCTCCATATTCACAGCCACAATCTGTATTAGAAGCAGATAGAACCAGAACTGCTCTTCCAGGCACTACCAGCAAAGCTTACCAGACTCCATTAAAATTAGCTTTCTGCTCATGTCACAAGTGGTCACAGGTTCTTTTTTCTCATGTTTCCTCTGTAGCTATTCAGTCATCTGACTACTTTAGCAGTAAAAAAAAAAAAAAAAAGAAAAGAAAAAAACCCAGCCATGCAAATGTGATTGTCTAAACGATAATGGAAAAATCTATGCTAGAACTGATACTGAGTTCCTCTGTGCATCTAAAATTTGTTCTTGCTGGTCAGTAGTCTCAGATAGGTTATTTTAGTACTGAAAATTAAAAATTCAAGAGGACAAGGAGAGGGTGAAATGGTAAAATTGTTTTCAAGGAGATATCTCCTTTTGCAGTTGATTTTAGGTCACGTTAAGAAAGATGGAAAATTCCTTCTCTTTCCTCCTCAACAACTTTATGCAATACGTATTTTTACCACAGAACAGTAACCAGAACATTTATCAATTTTGACAGACCCACTCCTCTCTCAACACAAATACCAGATGATCTGAATGAATATTCCTCTTTGCCTGAATCCCAAAGGGACAATACCAGAGGCTACAGATACTTGGTTTAAAACATCCTTTTCTCATCCACTTCTCTGCCAACCATTCTGCATTTCTTTGCATGCCTCCAGCAGACTTGCTGAGTGCTGGTATCAGAGCTCTGGCAAATTCACAGCTTGGCACCTGCCTTATTTAAAACTCCAACTTAAAAAAACAAAAGAACTGAAAAGCATCAGGAATTACAGACTCACTGCAAATTTGCAGAGTTTAGCACCCCAATTACACTCCTTGGAGAGCTACCATTCAAGCCTAAGATGCAAAGCAAGTTTATTTGGTTTGTTTCCTACATGTCTTACCTGAAATAATTGCTTGCTGCAGCAAGGACCACTCGGTGACAAGAGAATTCCCTGCTGTCCACACATAGGATGACATCTGTAAGGGAATTTTCAAGCCGAAGGTTCTCCAGGCCATTCTGAAGCACCAGAGAGAGACCCGTATCATCAAACTTGACCTTTTCGCCACTTGAGACTTCCACCAAGTCCTCCATTTTCTTTGAACACTCATTGTCCAAAGAGATCTCAGGCTCCTCAGAACTCTTCTCCAGTGTGTCCCCCATTTTCTGGCCAGCACCGTCTCATTCTGTTGGTACTTCGATCTAAAAAGAGCTCCTAAGCTTCAGACGAGTCACACTGCAGAAGTTGGGCGGATTTCCTGTCCAGAGGTCTCTGCTTATCTATAGCTGTCACACACACATAACAGGAAGCCTTGCACTTTCTCATCCTGTTAACACAAACAAAGGCTGGGGGTTTTTTTGGTGAATTTCAGGCAGTATCAACGTGTTTAGAAAGGACTTAAGATGCCTCTGGATGTGAGAAGATTACAAGTGACAGGAAAGGCCTGCTTCCCACCCTCCAGGCAGTCCCTGGCTGTTATCTGGATCTGCTGGTTGTAGTGATAGGTGCACCATATGGCTATTGAGTGACTCCTGGCAGACTGGGCTGCTAAGGAAAAGAGGGTAGTATTTTAAATTTCTTTTTCCAGGTATATCATTACTAATCACAAGTTTCGGTTTGGGCTTTGATAATATCATAGGCTCACATACTCAGAAAACCCTCCAAGTGTCTGTTTCTTTTCCTCACAACATGTCAGCTGGCAAACACGGGATGATTTTTCTTTCAGACTAAGCCACAGAATCATAGAATCACAGAATGGTTTGGGTTGGTAGAGACCTTAAAGATCAGTTCCAAATGCCCTGTCATGGGCAGGGATACCTTCCACTAGATCAGGTTGCTCAAAGCCAAGTCATTATAATTTCTGATTGATTCAGAAGCATTAAAATAACTCAATAATGCATAGATTGTACACTATGAATTTCACTTAGTCTACAGATTTCCATAAATCTTATAAAATACAGTGTCTTTATTAAAATTAAAGATGTGGCCAAACCACTCATTTAGCTTTCATATCCATCTTTTACTTCTTTATTTTGTCCTGTAAAAACAGTTGTCTAGCTTCACATGGAAAAATGGAAGCTCAAAGAAAAGGCAAACCAATTATTTGTCAATCTTCATAGTATAAGTGACAGAATAATAGGCTTAGGTTGGAAGGGAACTTAGGGATCATTTACTCCAACCTCCCCGCCATGAGCAGGGATGCCTCTCAACTAGACTCAGCTGCTCAAGGCCTCATCTGACCCAGCCTTGAACACACACAGGGAGGAGGCATCTACAACCTCTCTGAGCAGTCTATTCCAGAGTCTCACCACCCTCATAGTGAAGAACATCTTCCTAAGATCCAGTCTAAATCTACTCTCCCTTATCTTAAAACCATCCCCCCTTGTCTTGTTGCTGGACACACACTCCAGCCTTCCTGTAGGATCCCTTCAGGTATTGGATAGGCAGCTATAAGGTCCATTGAGAGTCTTCTCTTCTGCAGGCTGCCTCAGCCTGTCCTCATAGCAGAGGTGTTTCAGCCGTTGGATCATCTTTGTGGCCCTCCTCTGGACTTGCTCCAACAGCTCTGTGTCCTTCTTATGATGGGGACACCAGAACTGTATGCAGTATACGAGGTAGAGTCTCACAACAGCAGATTAAAGGGGAAGAATCACATCTCTGCTGGCCACACTCTTCTTGATGTAGCTTAGGATACGATTTGCCTTCTGGGCTGCATGAGTGCACTGTCAACTCATGGTAAGCTTCTCATCAATCACTAGACCCAACTCTCTTTCTTTGGACTAGCAAATGTCACCAGAACTATTTCTCAACCACAACTTTACATTAAAATACTTGTGGTTTTTCTGTAGATTGCACTGCAAAAAGCAACATTGTTTCTGTGCATGGTAGCTACAAGAATTAATGTATTTATTGCAAATCAATAGCTATTTCTCCTAAAAAGATGTGGATACTGGAAGCCTTTCTCTGCATATTTAGTGCTGGCAATATTTGTATCTCATTATAATTCTAAAATCACAGAATCACAGAATATATTTGGTTGTAGGAAGAGATCTCCAAGATCATCTAGTTGAGCCTTTGACCCAACACTGAAGGGTCAACACTAAACCATGCCCCTAAGTGCCAGGTCCACACGCTGCTTAAGCAGCTCTAGGGACAGTGGCTCCACCACTGCCCTGGGCAGACCATTCCAATGTTTGAGAACCCTTTCAGTGAAGTAATGTTTCCTAATATCCAGCCTAAACCTCCCCTGGCACAGCCTGAAACCATTTCCTCTGTTCCTGTCACTTGCTATCAAGCAGAAGAGAAAATGCCATAGATTGCTTCATCAGGTTTGAATAAAGAATTTTCCTTCTAATATGAAATTTGGTGTAACCCTCTCCAGGGCATGGAGCAGCAAATCTCACAGCTGATGGTCTTCTGGCCACACTGCCAGGCACAGTGATGTCCCATATGAGTCCACGAAGCCAGTTCCATGCCTCCAACTCTGGTTAACAGTGGAAGCTAAAGGAGAGAGAGTCTAGGGAGCATTGTATGTATGCTGATCCCACCATCTTCACTGCTGGAGCTAGCTTAAGTCACATTGACATCTAACATGCAAGCCTCAGGATAAACACAGCTGGTGGTGGGACTGTGGTCTGAGCACCTGGTGGTGGGGATGCTGCAGGCTGATCCTCCAGCATGACAAGTGCAGGCAGAGCACAGGGCTCAAGGTTTCATTTCTGCCCAAGACTAAATTTGAGCTGCTTGGACTTTTGCCGAGGTGAGAAGCTGACCAAACTGACTGACATAATAAGCTACACAGACTATTGAAATGAACAGGGTAAATCTCCTGGATTGCTTAGGAAACTCTCATGCTATGGAGTTAGAAAATCACACCCTCTCTCCCTGAGAGGAATGCAGGGCTAACCTCTAACCTTGGTAGTCTGAGTGCTAACCAGCCTTGCCTTTGTGATACTTCTAGGAATCCTCATTTGGCTAATCCTCATGTTTTTATTCTGTGTTTGGTTTCCTCTTTTGTCTCCAGCTCATATAGCTGAGGTCACAGTCTTAAGGGAAGCTTGGCTTAGAAGAGGGAGGTGAAAACAGCTTTGAGAGACAGCCATATGTGGAGGTTTCTTGTATAGGATGATCAAGAGGAAGGAAAGCTAGAGGAGGATAGATTTACTTTAGACATCAGGAAGAAGATCTTTACCATAAGGGTGTGGAGACACTGGAACAGATTGTCCTGGGGAAGCCCATCCTTGGATGTTTTTAAAGCCAGGCTGGATGTGGCTCTCGGCAGCCTGATCTACTGGAGGGTGTCCCTGCCAATGGCAAGGGGATTTGAATTAGATGATCCTTGGGGTCCCTTCCAACCATGACAATTCTGTGGTTCTGTGAAAGCAAGAAGTCTATCTCTTGCTTTTTCCTACCCCATTATAATAGGTTTTTCTTAATTTTGTGTAGTCTGTACAGTGCTTTGGCTTTTTCCTTTCCCAGCGGATGTAAATATGTTCCTAATGCCTTTTATGCTAACTTTTGGTAATGAATGCTTCCTTTTTTAAAGCTAGTCCTATCTTTCCACCAAGTACTACTCCAGGAATATAATCATAAAATGAAGGAGACTCTTCAAAAATATCATGTGTGCTTTTAAAATTGCAATATTCAAATCCTGTCTCAAGTTAGGATCTCTTTGTTTATCATAATGACTTTTGACCTTAGTGAATTCATCTTATCAAGGCTTTGCTCTGATGGTGAGAAGCTTCACATTTTCTTTATCTGTTTAAGTGAAAGCTGAGATTCAGCAGTGAACGCTTGATTCCAGCTGCTGAAGCTTTAAGCAAATCATTAATAGCAAAATTGAAAGCTGAAGGAAGGGTGTATGGGCTGTGAGTGCTGGGAACAGAAACCCTGCAGTAACTAGGTCGGCTGATAGCTGTGGTGTTGTCAGCTGGCTACCCATTAACTGCACTCTAGAAAGGACCTTAATAGCACAAGCAAGTGTTGACTGCTAGTAGCAGTGATCACTATCTGCAGTTTGTCTCCTTCACTGCCATTGTCAACCTAGATGATGCATTTTTAACCCTTAAAGTTTTCTTTTTTTCTGCTCTGTTTTTGTAAGGCTGCTTAATATTTACAGAATCCCTTGCTCAGGGATTAAGCTAGTAGCTAGTTTCATTATTTGGACAAGCACCAGGGCAGTGCTGTGGTGAATGTTGTGTCTTTGCAAGTGTAAGGGAACAAACCCAACCTCCGGGAGCTGCTTGCCTGAGCTGCTCCTTTGCCCAAGACTGCAGCAGCAACACACTATTTAATCCTAGGGCAAATCCAGCTTGCTATTTTATGGTAAGAGCTTCCAAATGCATTCTTCTTTTTGGCCTTTAGAAACTTGTTCAGGCTGCACTCCTACTGTTTTCATTAAAGAATTACCTGCTAGCTAAATGAACCACTTAATCTGGTAAGAGCTGAAGGCTTGTCTGTTCATGAAGTTTTTCTGTATTGTCTTTAGCTTACACATATGAATCGACCCACGGCGACTGTGTAGCAGCTTGCGATAACTGGCTGGAATTACTGGCTAAATAATGTGTGCCATAGGATCATAGGATGTTAGGGGTGGAAAGGACCTTCGAGGATCATCGAGTCCAACTCCCCTGCCAGAGCAGGACCAAAGAATCTAGCACAGGTCACACAGGAACACATCTAGATGGGTCTTGAAACTCTCCAGAGAAGGAGACTCCACAACCTCTCTGGGCAGCCTGTTCCAGTGCTCTGACCCTCACAGTGAAGAAGTTCCTCCTCCTGTTGAGGTGGAACCCCCTGTGTTGTAGTTTATATCCATTATCCCTAGTCCTATTACAGGGTGCAATGGAGAAGAGCCTGTCCCCTCCCTCTTAACACCCAGCCCTCAGATATTTATAAACATTTATTAAGTCCCCTCTCAGTCTTCTCTTCTCCAGACTAAAAAGCCTAAGGTCTCAGCCTCTCCTCACAGAGCACTTGCTCCTGTGCCTTAATCATCCTGGTCGCTCTCTGTTGGACTCTCTCCAGCAGATCCCTGTCTTTCTTGAACTGGGGAGCCCAAAACTGGACACAATATTCCAGGTGAGGTCTCACCAGGGCAGAGTAGAGGGGGAGGAGAACCTCCCTTGATCTGCTGGACACAATCCTCTGAATGCACCTCAGGATCCCATTGGCCTTCTTGGCCACAAGGGCACATTGCTGTCCCATAGATAACTTGTTATCCACCAGTACTTCCAGGTCCTTCTCCACAGGGCTGCTCTCCAGCAGATCACCTGCTAACCTGTACTGGTGCAGTTTATTATTCCTTCTCAGGTGCAGGACTCTGCACTTATCCTTGTTGAACTTTATTAAGTTCCTCTCTGCCCAGCTCTTCAGTCTGTCCAGTTCAGGCTGAATGGCCTTCAGGCCAAGCCTCCCAGTTTGGTATTGTCAGCAAGCTTGCTGAGCAGACACTTTGTCTGCTCAGGACAAAGTGTTGAACCCAACACTGATCCCTGGGGGACTCCACTAGTTACACCTCTCCAGCTGGACTTGGCATCATTGACCACCACACTTTGGACTCTATTGTGTAACCAGTTCCTAATCCATCTCGCTGTCTGTTCTTCTATCCCACACTTCCTGAGCTTGCTCACAAGGATTTTATGGGAAACAGTGTCAAAAGCCTTACTAAGATCAAGGTAGACTACATCCACTGGTCTCCCTGCATCTACCCATTCAGTTATGACAGCATAGAAGGCTATCAGATTATTCGAGCAGGATTTGCCCTTGGTAAATTCATGCTGACTGCTCCTTATCATCTTCTGCTCTTCCAAATGTCTAGAGATGATCTCCAGAATGAGCCACTCCATCATTTGTCAAGGGATGGAGGTGAGGCTTGCTGGTCTGTATTTTTCTGTCCAGCACTTCTATCACATAGTAAGTTCACAGAGCTGTGTAGCATCACAGACTGCTGCTGGTACCTGTATACCTCAGTTCTGTACATCTTTGGTTAGCTGAGTTCAGAGACTGCTTTGCATCCTTCCCTGCCCTCCTTACCTCTGCCCTCCTCTGTTACCCATTGATCACATTCCCTGCTTATCTGTTGATCAGTAGCCAACACCAGACCATTTTCAATTGTCTGTTCCTGAAACCAGCATCTTCATTGCTGTGGCATTTCAGTATTGACCATGACAGGTGAATCTGCTCAGACTGGCCATGGATCCTGGCCCATCCTAAAGAGTGAAAGATTCAGGTAATCGCTGGGAAAAGTCATGGACATGGGGCTGTCATTAAGAGGAAGGCCAGGAGAAATCACAGTCGGGACACCCACCAGCAATGGATTGAGAGCAACGATCTGAGGCATTCTTAAATCAAAGGCAGAAACATAGAAACCTTTTCCTGACAGTTCTCCATGTTTTGTTTCCCACACAGTCCTTGCGCTTCAGCTAACAGAGCCCTTATGAACCTAGTGAGTCTGAGAGGGACCAGCAAAGAAACATGGGAGCATATGGCAGTTGTACTCCCTCTTCTGAACCAGCACCGCCTTCCATTTCAAAACCTACTTCTCGAGCCTTCTGATATCCCTCCCTCTGGGCAGATGCAGTTGTTCAAAGTCAGCAACCAACCATGATTTTGTGAGGCTGGCCTGTCTTATCCTGTCACTCTTGAAAACCACCTCCTGTTTTGAGAGGCTCAGTGTTACTCTGCTGTATCTATAATCTTCCCAACTTTTGATCTGAGCCTGGTTTTGTTTGTATTTTAGGTCAGTGGCCTGTTTCTAGAATAACTGCTGCTTTCGTGTATTGTTTTTTTAGAGGCAGTGGGATAGTCATGCATTTTGCTAACATACACACGTGCTCCAAACTGTGCTTTCTCCTTGTACAAAAGAGAGGTCCTTGCTGACCAAATTAAATGTCAGATTATTTGGTTTTGGTATTCCAAGTCCAGTTGTTATCCTAATCATATTAATCCATATGTGTTATTTGCTATAGAGGTCAGTAATCCTTAACACTGACGTGTGGATGGGACAGCTGAGCTTCAGAAATCTTCGATCCCCTGCTCATAGGCTTTTGAGGGAGTGGTGGAGAAAGACTACTATTTAAATAAGTGCTCATTCTGTTTGAAGAAGCTGAATTGCATTCTGGGGGTGCAGTATGGTCACTCCCAGAGCTGCAGGCAGAACAAGCTGAGACATCACTTAGCTCTGTATTTTAAGACTTTATAAGTCCAAGATGAGATGCACTCAAATGAAACTGGCTGGACTGAAAGCTAGGGATGGGGCTGAAGGTAAAGCTCCTAAGAAATGTGCAGGCTATAGTAGTTGATGAGTGATGTAACCCAGCTTCCCCATTCAGAATAATATTTTCCTTCTCCCTGGAAGAAAGATGTTCTTTCCTCAACACCTCCCATTACCACAGGTTTTTCATGAGACACACAAGTGCTTCCCCTTTTCCTCCCTCAAGATAATCTGGTTTTGATACAAAATATCAGCAGTTATTTCCATTCCCTGTTGTATGCAAATAAAGAAATCAGATTCTTAAAGTTAGTTTCTACTAGAAGTGTCTCATTCTCTTTTAACTTAGTCCTGCATTGCTCTCGAAAAGATTTGCTAGTGTTACTTACAAACAGGTTTTGGCATCAGCATTCAGACATTGGACTCCCTCCTGCTTCAGTTTATGTAAGTACGCACGGCTAGGTCACTTGTCTAGTGCTGGCTGCTGTGCCACCCATTGGAATTTAAAAGCATCGTTGTATTATTAGTTCATGGCTGGGTATGCATGAATAATTATTCCTCTAAGTAAATTATACTTTTGATCTCTGTAAGTGGGCACAAGGAACTAGGCCTATGTTAGAAGAAGTAGAGGTGTGTTGTGCTCAGTGATATTTTGATCTTGTATTCTTTGTGCAGCTCCATCTTCTGCTGCAGTCAAGCTCTGGCATCCAGCAAGTCAAGGTAAGAAGAACAGCCTCGGTAAGAAGCAACAGCACTATAGTTCAGGCACTTGTTCTGTGGCTTGATAAAACATGACCACCAAAGTAGCTCTTGAAATGAAGGATAGCTGTTCTGCTTGGCTAGGGCTGGGTAATGGAGGAAGCTGCCATTTATAGTGAATTATGTGTAGGTCTGTGATTTAGTGCATGCTTGATGGTAATGAATGGTAGGGACACTGGCTGGTAGGGACACATCCTGAGTCTATTCATAGCATGTGCTAAGCAGCCCTGTGAAATGCTGACAGTGTGACCCCCAAACCATGGGAAATAAACCTAGTCTCCCATCTTACTGAAGTCTGAAGCAATGCTGACTTCTATTTTTCATTAAGGCTTGTTGGTCTCAGCCAGTTCTGGGCACACATACCTAACTGATGAGTTCACATTCCCAGTGATGCTCCAGAGCTGTGACCGAATTTTGCTTTGGTTTTTGGACTGCCTGAAACTTAGAAATGCTGGCCCCAGAATCAGTGTGGTCCTTACATTCCTTGCAATGAGTTTTTGCTGGTCTGCAACACAGGTTTCCTTCTCAAGTTGTAAAGACTCTCAACCTATTTCTTGGGAAGACCATTAAGAGGAGACGCCAATGTGTGCTCCGTATCCACATCACTTGCTGACTAGCCTCAGGCTCCTTTGTCC
Organism: Indicator indicator; assembly: GCF_027791375.1. Taxonomy (NCBI): domain Eukaryota; kingdom Metazoa; phylum Chordata; class Aves; order Piciformes; family Indicatoridae; genus Indicator; species Indicator indicator. The sequence continues at coordinate 13,404,046 of NC_072022.1, read as the reverse complement.
CTTCTCTGCAGGACTGTCTACCAGACTCAAAAACCACATGGACCCAGAGTAAAAGAAAATGTTCAAGTGAAGCCTAATCTAAACAGGCTGAAGCCAAATGAGATTTCTTTTTTGCCACAAATGGAACAAGGGAAGGGAACAAGAGAAAGTTGACATTATGTGTAGTGCGCACAGCAGGTCACAGAATCAGTCATTTCTTTTGACTACTGTACGGGATAGTTCCCGGTGCTGGCTGACGTGGAGTCATTTAGTAGCTTGTCTAATTACTTGAAAAATAAAGTAGCAAAATGTGGCTATGCTTGGAACATGAGTTTTTCAGTGGAAACCCAAAATGTATATAATTCCTGTGTCTCCTTTTCTGACATAATGAAGGGCAGAATCTGTCAGCTCCCTGGCAGCCACCTGCTGAAAGCTCAACCTTGCTTAGTCTAGCAGAAAGAAGCAAACCTGAAAGAAGAAGAAAATAATTATTTTCAAATAATAAATAAATACATAACTCCTGGCCAAAGTACAATTTGTCTTAATACTCCTTCATGCACATGCTCTCCTTACAAAGCCAGCACACACTTTCATCTGATTTCCAGTTTATTTTTTACTTTTTTCTTCCACAGCTATTTTGTTTGGCTCACAGCTAACCTCTACACTTTCAGTTTGATGAGAAGAATGGCCAACATCTGATGAACCCGAATGGTAGTTTAAAAATAAAATTATAGTACTCAGCTAGTTCCACCTCGTTATTGCAGCAGCTGAAGCTCCAGCAAGGTTTAAAATACTGCTAAAAATTGAGCAAGGTGTCTTAATTTTCTATTTTGCAAGAAATCTAGGCTTGTGAGAAACTGGTCTTTAGGCAGCATTGTTAGACAGCTTTCAAGACAATTCAACAGTAGTTACATAGGAAGAATCTTTAGTCTTAACTCTGTATGGTATAAGCTAAGGAGCTCAGGAAGGTGTATAAACCCTGCTGTCAGCTGCCTGCAGTCTGTGAAGGAATTAGGTTGATAGATTGTTAGCTAAGTAGCTGAGCAGGTGGAAAAATATTAATGTGAGCAGAGATGATGCTGTAGAAATGAACATTTTGCTATTAATTGCCTGTAGTAAAAATGGTTACTGCATTTAACTGAATTATGAATGACCTAAAGTTAGAAGCAATGTAGGTGAGTTGTTCGTGTCCTTATGCAAATCAAGACATGACATGGAGTGCAATGATTTAAAATATAAAAAGAGGAAGTACTGAAAATTTGTAGTATTTCCTGATGAGGATAGGAAATTATCTGAGTATGCTTTAGCTGCCTGTGTTCTGAATTTGAAGGCATTATGCTGTTAGGAGCCTGCTCATTTGCTAGTTTATTTTTTAAGCTAATCAGAGTAATTTTAGCTTAATGCAGCCATAACTTTGTGTCTGTGGGTACAGCAGATTCCTAGCAGCTGTGGCCAGAAAAGAACACTGAACTTCTAGACCAAGCCCTGTCTCCTGCATGATACAGGCCAGGCGGCCCCACACTCTGTCAGAATATATGCCTCAGGCTCTGCTCTCCTCAGGCTCCAGGGTGTGAGGACTGCAGCCTGCTCTCCAGGCTGGTCCTCTTCGCTGGCCAGCAAGAGGACCAGAATGCCTGGGGAGCCAGCAGGCGCTGCGCTGCGCCGCTGGTAAGCTGTGCTGTGCCTAGGGCAGGAGCGTGCAGGGGAAGCTCCAGAGCATGGCACAAGATGTGCTCACACAGGTCCACGGGCTCCGGTTCACTCGCAGCGTTGACATACCCCGAGAGCCTGAAGCGTCACCACCGCAGACCTTGGCGGGAGTGAGGAGCACGGGGAGGTGCTGTGAAAGCTCCTCGGTAGCTGTCAAGTTCGGGGCTCTGCAATCCATCAGAGAAGCTGTCTGGAATGTAGGGCATTGGGACAGCTGCACCAGGCCAGGCGAGGAGCTCAGCACCACCAGAATGCTCTGAATTTGGAACCGGTGACAGATACTTGTGCTGGCTGGTATCAGGGCCAGGAGGTGCAGCCCCGCTCGCCAGCTGCTTCAGTGTTACTGAGTGTCCAGTGGGAGCCGGGGTGCACCTGACTACATGTGAAATTTTGGAGGTGTGACACTGGAGAAAGAAGGGACAAAAGTCATCTTAGACTTAAGAAAGCAGGTAACTTTTAAAACTTTGTCACTTGTAATTTTAGATTCTTAACTTCAGAAATGCTACTTTACTTTTTCTGTCAATACTGATTTAAACCCGTTTCATTTTCCCATTAAAAAGGGAGTGGAGAATTTTCACATTCCATGCCATTACCATGATATCTGCCCTAGGGAGAGAGAGAAAAGCTGCAGAATGTCATATTCTTGTTAATGTGCTTCTGTGCTAGAAAAAAGATGGGCATTGTTACCTTTATTGATTTTAGAACAAAAATATAAATAACAGACATATAACATGCATGTAAAGAAATGAGGTATGATTTTGCCTTTTTTATTGCTTCCTGCTTACAGTAATGACCTGTTCCTCATTTCAGAACTCCTCATGTTTTTAAAATTACAAAATATTGTTTCTTATTTAAAATGTTAATCTAAAAGGCTAAGGAAGCCTGTCATACCATATGCATTATTTCAGATCTGCTTTTTTTTTACTTCAGGGTTCAGTACCATATTGATCTGTGCCAGAAAAGTCTAGTAGCTGGCTGTGACATGATAAAACAATCTGTTTATTATCAGAAGCTCACCAACTAACCAATCTTATTTTGACATTAATTTCTGTCTAATGATACTGCTTATGAATAGATGGGTAGGGGAGGCTTAGGATCAAAGAGTAAACCGCATATTTCACAATGTTTTTCTGGCAAAACAACACGTTGATTTAACTACTGCACTGGAATCTTCACACCTTTATTAACTGTGTTTTACTTGGGATTACTTTGGCTAACATTTTCTTTCCTGTCTTTGTCCAGGTTTGTCTATCTGAAGTTGCTTTAGTCTGGCTTAGACCTTAGAGCTTTTAGAGAAATACACAACTCTTTTCCATGGCAGTATTTCAGGTCCAGAAATAGTACCATTTTAGACCCCAGAGCAGGTGCTCAAAAGCCTGGGGGTTTACAAAGAAGGGGGTGATCAGGGTGTTGATCTAGACTGGGATTTTGAGTGCAGCTCCAAAGCAGCTGTATCTGCACAGCAGCTGTTTCCACATCCCTCCCCATTCCTCCATGCTCAAGCAGCCATTGCTTTCAGGCAAGGCAGCAGCACTCAGGCTGGAATGCTGGGCTGCTGAGTCCCACCAGGGATTTCTGAATACTAGGAGGCTTTTCCCTGGGCTATTCTGATAGTTACAGGAAGTCTGGGACTTGAGGACAAACCTGGCAGTTGTCTTTCTGGCATCTCATGGTCGAGGAATCTCAAAGGATGAAGGCATGGTTTGAGAGCCAAGTCTTGTCAGACAGCTTTGCACCACAGTGCCAGTAACAGAGTAGCAGTTGCATGTGTCTTAGAAAGCAGGTGGTGTGCCATTCAGCAGATCTAGCTCAAAACAGGAAGAAAGCATGGAGCTCCTGGTGAACTCACTCTTCTTCAATTATCTTTACCCAATGAAGCTTTGTCAATGACCAAAACAAAGTAGTAGCCAAAATTATAAGATGACAAAGGACATCTAGAGATTTACCAAAGGAACACCCTTAAGGCACAGCAGCAGACTGGTGTGAGGACATCCTCAGCATGCAGGATGGCTGGAGCTTGCTGTCCCACAGTCACTATTAGAAGTAGGAAGGGTATCAGTCCAAGCTAACTGATTTGCAAGCTGGGGATCTATTCCTTGACCTATTCCAGAGCAGTATGTACTGCACCAGAACCAGCTGGTGGCATGGATCTGCAGCCATAGAGACCACTGGTAGCTTTGCAAGTCTGAGATTCCCAAATCTGACACATGACAGTTCAAAATAATGTTTATTTGAAATCTACCTTATTCTCTGCTTCACTTCACACAAAGCTTTTCATGGTCACTTGGGTTGGAGAAAGGATTTACTTAACTGGTGAAATGCCTGAAGGTCTAAGGGATGAAGAGGTGCAGTGCTCCTGCCTATTAATTGGTCCTGGCATTGGCAAATGCTTTGAGGAGAGCTCTATTAAGTGTGGCTGAAGAGCAGAGCTGGAATTCTGCAGTAGAGTGTGTGGCTTAAAGGGAAGGGCTGTGGTGTAGGGATGTGTAAAAAAATACTCCTGTGAGAAAATAATGTGAACACTTGTGGGACTGTGGTTGGGCTTGAGCTTATGGGACTGGGTGGGAAAACTGTGATAACACCACAGCAGCCCAGGGAACTGTTTTGCAGGTACCAACCTCACTTTTTCTAGTGATTTGATGTCATCTGTCTGCCATTCTGCAACAGTAACTTCCTTCAGGTCTTTGCCTGTGTGACCAACAAGAGCTCAAACAACTTTTCTTTCTTTGCTTATTTCTCTGTGAAGAGAAGCAGCAGACAAACACCAGCAGACAGTGTCTATATCTCCCTTGGTTAAGCATTGGTTTCATGATGTCTCAATACTGTTAGTGCTGTTAAAAAAGAAACAGTTCGGTGTTTATAGCAGCAGTGATGCAATGTTCATTCTTCTTAGCTCTGCAATTCCACTCCCAGAGTCATCTCCCAGGCTTAGAAGATGGGAGATACTGGGTGGAAAAATTCAACACACTTTCTGAACAGAACGCTATTGGCATGGGCCTTGTTTTGAGGCACACACAGTGGTCAATGGCTACTGGGATGACCAGGAACAGAGGGGATTTCCATGGGCTAGGAACATGGGCTGGCCAAGGAAGGACTGCACTGTACAAGGGGATATGCAATACTAATTGCAGGGCTGAACTGGTACATCTCCTAGTATGATTATTTCAGATTTGTGCCATCCCAGCACTTGGTCATTCCCAGCATTTCTCACAGATCTGGAAATAATGTCTTCAAGGAGTTTCAGAGCTCAGTACCTTTGAAATGTTACTCATTCCTCTGATAATTTATATATGAATCAAACAAACCTTCCCAACATTTCTCCCCCCCCCCCCCCCCCCATTTTAACCATTATTTCAAGAGAAGTGAGACTGGGAATTATCCCAGACCTGTTCCTTCTCTTCCCTGTCTTCCAGGAAACATAAACCTTGAGTTCTTCCGTGTGCTAGATTATGCTACATCACCATCAGAAATAAAAATATATTATACTTGCTCTGTGTATACCATTGATAAAGTCAAATGAAGTGACTTCTCTTATCTGTATCTTACCAGTTAAGGTCAGCTTACTTTTGACCAGCATTTGGCCTGTATTTTTTAACTAGTTCCCGTGGTTTGGAACTAGAAAAGTATGAAATAGGACATGGTGGTGTAGTGGTGGACTTGGCAGTGCTTGGTTAACTGTTGGGCTCGATGATCACAAATGTCTTTTCCAACTTGAACAATTCTATGGCGTTCTCATAAGTGGCTGTTTGTGTGAAGCACACACTCCCTGTCATCCCAGTGTCTCCCTATCTGAGCAGGAATGAGCACTGACCTGCAGGTGTTGGGATGGCACCCAGCCCTGGCACTGGACATGTGGGGATGAGCACAGCATTTGCTTGTAGAGGATGCCCCGCTTCACCCTCCATCACAAGGCCTACACTCCTCTTGCTGCCTCACCACTGCAGACAAACACGCCAGAGGAGCATTGCTGGCCTGAGCAAAAGGCTAGGACATGCAGCATGTGGGGCCAGAGGAAAAGGGGAACTGCAGCACTGGCCAGGAGGCAGGAAAATGGAAGAGAGGAGGCATGTGGGGAGAGGGAGCACTGATTTGCCAGAGCCCTTCACTGCTGGAGAGCCGCTGCAGCAATCTGTGTTGCAGGTGACATTTCCTGGGGCAGCTGCCATTTCAAACACGTGATGGGAAGAGGAGAGGCTGAAAAGGAGTGGTCCTGTAAAAGTGCCTTCCACCCTAAATACTTGTACCTGTTGATTATCCCAGCAGACCAGCTCAAGTCAATGTGGCCCACAGGGCTTTTGGCAAGAGGATGGTGAAAGTCTGTTCAAAGTCAAGGGAAGGATTTTAGCAAATTTTGATGTGTTCTTTGCACTTCTTTGAGTAGTCTTTTATCACTTGAGGAGACTTTGCTGTACTTTTATCTTCATCTAAATTCAGCCTCCTCTTTTTAGTACTATTTCCAGAAACCTCTTCCTTTTTCCTTATTGAACCTTAGTGCTTTTTCCTGCACACTCAAAATGCAAATTCCACAATGGTTACTGAACCCACTCTTCTACTCTTGCTCACAAATGTCTATTAACATCACCTTTCCTTTTGCTCAGTACTTACTGCTGTTTATTGTGCTACTGAATAGCTTCTGTCATTATGTTTTGCACCTACCTGCATCACAATCTGCAGTGATGTTGTCACTCAACAACACCTCTTTCTTTTTGAAGCTTTCTGGCCATTAAGATTTCTTCTTGCAACATCAGAATTAGTTGTCCCTCCTTGTGCTGAGAAGGATTTGTTCCATCCCTTGCACAGTTCTTCATAACTTTTCCTATGTTGCTCATTCACAGAATCATAGAATTGTTTAGGTATGAAGGGGCCTTAAAGATCATCTAGTTCCAAAACCCCTGCCACAGACAGGGACACCTTCTGCTAGACCAGGTTGCTTAAGGCCTCGTCCAACCTGGCCCTGAAGACTTCCAGGGAGGGGGCACCTACAATTTCCCTGGGCAACCGGTTCCAGTGTTTCACCACCCTCACTGTAAAGAATTTCTTCTTAATATCCAGTCTAAATCTCCCCTCTTCCAGCTTAAAGCCATTCCCCCTCCTCCTATCTCTACAAGCCCTTGTGAAAAAGTTGTTAGTTGTTAGCCTGCTCTTGTCCTCCTCTTAACTCAAACGTCTAAATTCTCTCTTCTATCCAGTGAGACAATTCCCATGGTGCATTCAGGGGTTTTAATGTTGTTCACTGTTTAATGTTGCCCTTTTCTTTCTGATCAGCAATCAGGGTAAGGGACATGGTGCTTAGACTGTCCTCACCCTTTGTATTCTTCTTCAGAGTCCTGCTCTCAGGTGACGCAGCTTGCTGTCATCTTTTCTATCCTTCAGCTCCGAGCCCTTCCCCAGACTGGTTATAACAAGTGTCTATTTGTAGTCAACAGCTACTAAAAGACAGTGCATATTCTTTAGTTTTGTTTTCTGTGTGTATGAACTACTTGAAAACCATCTGGGATTTGCTTAATTTTAGAAAAATTCAGTAAGGCGTTACAATGCTCCTTTGCTGAGGAAGATTCTCAGGAGCATACTGGCACACGACTTCCCAAAATAGTAAATGTCTCTGTTTGGAGGAATGCACTGACCTGTTTAGGTGGCACGCTGCATCGTTGAAATGTGTCTGAAAAGTGCCCACCAGTGGTGGTATTCAAATTCAACACCACCAGGGAAACATATGAGCATCAGTGGATGTGTGCCAGAATTTCCACGAAGCCTTCTAATTTTAGATTTTAACCTTTCCAGAGTCCTGCAGATGCCTTCAAAATCTCCAAAATCACTGACCTCTTCAGAAAATATTGGCCTAAATGTTTTATAAGTGCTTTACATTGTTAAAAAAACATATTAACAAAGCTTTATAGAAATGAGTAATCTTTAATAATTGGTTTCAGCTTCTTGGGCAGTGTGCAACTGCTTATTTTGAGAAAAATGCTTGGCTCAGCTTGAGAAAGGCCAGCCAATCCCTCTGCTAGCAGAGGAATGAAGACCAATAAGATGTAGGAGCCAACTCAAGTATCCCTAATTTCAGACATCCTCCGTGACATTGCCTTTCAGAAGTGCCTGGATATGACTGCATGCATACATGTGCCCATTATGAAACAATTGATTGCTCAATGAGTATTTTTAATTAGTATTTTCCTTTTAAATGCTCCATTTACCCTCTTCAAACAAGGTATTTTTGCCACGTGCAGTTTTTATTGGAGTAAACATACTCCCTTCAGATAGTTCCTGCCAGTCAATTCAGAGATATCTTGACCCCCTTAATTTTTTTCCTTCCTGTGACTCATTCCTTTGATCTCACTTCTGTTTTCTGAGTGCACTCTACACAGTTATGTTGATCCCAATAGTTACAAGGACTGAGGCAGACAAGAGGGTAAGAGATCTATTTTAAGCAGAACAATTTTTTGTGACATATTTTTTAGATTTAATATCTTTCTAACAAGTAAGAGTGCAGGTTATTAATCTTTTTTATATTCAATGGGTGAAGTAAGTTATTGCAGCTCAGCTGTACTGTCTGCTGGTTTACCCTTTGCTGTTCACATTGATTGGGGTCCTTCTTGCTTTTCCAGACAGAGAATGAAAAATCGACTGAATGGTCTCACTTCTAGTTAACTCTGTTAAGCAGTTCTGAATTTTAGCTCAGCAGGAAAATGGTTGAAGATCTTCGTTAAAACAATTTACATACAAAAATCATTTGACATTTTCAGAAACTTTGTCTTTTAATTAGTAGTTCTAACTGATTTGGAAAGCTGCAATTCACCTGACCCCAGGGAAAAGTAGAGCTCATATACCCTGTGATAATCTGAGACTGGTTTGTTCCAGAGAGGATCAGTCCTGGGGTCCTGAGCAAATGCTGCTTTTCTAATAGTTGCAGTGAAGGAGCACCATCAGCTCCTGCAAAGAGCAGGAGGATGCACACACTTCGTGTGGAGGGCCCAAGGAGACAATGGGAGGAATACCCTGAGATCAGAAGACTTTGTAGGTTCACTGAAAGGTGATGATGTATTATGCTTGGGACTAATATCTAACATTGAGGACAGCAAAGAAGTGGCAGCTAGTAGAAGAACTGATACTTCTCCCTTTCGCTCCCTCGCAGGAGGGAGAGGTCATCCTTCTAGGAAGAACACAGCCAGTTACCTGCCTACATCAGCTCCACAATATTGCATAACGGCTTCATTTAGTACCTGGTAATGAACTTAAGTGCACATCTCTGCCCTTGCCTCCCTACTCTGCACTATGGGCTTAGTTTGCTTATGCTAAAGGGCAGAGCAAAAATAAATTTCCGTGCTCCCAGGCATGTTCCATCAGCCTGTGTTGGAGCATGGGCTGGTGTCCAAATACTTTGGATATGAAGTGAATTTGGGCTCCAGGATAGGCTCAGACCTGCTCCTGAAATTGCATGGCGATGACACCAGGGTACTCCTTTTATATTTGCAGTTGACTGTCTGCCACCAGTGTGACCTCCATCTGCGACAGCAGTGATCCCCATGTCCCAGCTTCAAACTACCCTTGGCTTTCTCTAGTTAGCAGGGGAAGGGACACCCACTTTGTGTTCAACAGGAACTGGCAAAAAGCTTGGAAGTTCCGTATAAACTAGATGAAGCTGTAGCTCAGGTAGACAAAGATCCTCTTTATGCCTCGTTTTTTGTGTTGGGTTTTTTTGTTGTTTGGTGGGGGGAGGGGTTGTTTGCTTGTTTGGAGGTTTTTTGTTCTTTTGGTGTAATCGTTTCAATTTTGGTCATGTAGCCTGAAAAAACTACCCAGGGAGCTGGTGTTTTCCTTAGGCTGGGAGATGGCTCCTCCTGGGGGGTGTGATTGGGCTCCCCAGCGCTGGTACGAAGGAGTGTCATCGTCAAAGGTACTGTCCCTAGGCACCGTTTCTTCCTCACCCTCGGCTTCTGCGTGCTGACGGCGCGGGGCCGGTCAGGAATACTGGGGAGGCGGGGAAGGGCCGCCCCACGGTCCCATCACTGGGAAGGAGAATGGTAAGAGCTGGCAGTGGCGAAAGCTGCCGCCGTGCACCGCTGTCGGGGGCTCACGTCCGCTCCGTGTCCTTTGCCGCTTGCCCTCGGCTCCCCCGGGATGCGCGCAGGGCTGGGTGTCGTAGATGGCTTCGTGTCCGTGCCTCGCCGCCGGCAACAGGGCGGGAGTCTCCGGGCGGGGCAGCGGGACTACAGCTCCCAGGGCCGCGCGGAGCCGCCGTGACATCATGTGCGGTGGCTCGGCGGTCACATGCCCCGCCGGCCCCTTTGTTTTGGAGCGGCGCTGGCAGCGCGACCGGCCGCGGCAGAGAGGCCCGAGCGAACCGCACCGCTCCTCTTCCCACCTGTCCGGACCCGACCCCCAGGCGGCAGCTCCCGCGGGGCGCAGTGCAGCGCGGCGGGACCCGTTCCCGACTGTAAGTGCAGAGCAGTGGGACAGCCTGGGGGCTGCGCCACGGGCGCGGGGCTCGAGCGGTGGCGGGACCCCCGCGGCAGACCAGGAGCCCCCGGGGAGGGCGCGGTCGCCCGTCAAGGAGCGGCTGTTGTGGGACCGGGACGTGGGGCTGGCCGGCACCGTTAGGCGCCGCGGTGGGGACAGCGCGTTGCTGTCTTTGTCGGGCAGCGTAGGACGACCGCCGCGGCAGTGCCGCGGGAGGGTAGGGCCGTTGGCAGCGCCGGTGCACCAGGACCTGCCTGCTGTGTGCGTTGTGCCTGTGTGTCTCTCTGTTTACGTTCTGCGTGGGGACTGCGGGGCTCAGCGCAAAGGTGCGACACGGGGCACCTGTCTCATCCGGGGGAGCGAGACCTGGGGCACCGACAGCTGCAGTTCTCCTGCGGCCGTTTCGTAACGCAGGTCTCCCCTGCGCCCCTCCGTGCCCCCCGGGCGGCGGCGGCGGGGGCCCGGTGGCCGCGGATTGGGCGTGCGGGCGGGGGGGGCGGGGCCGCAGCGCGGGGCGCCCGGGGATTGGACAGGGCTCGCAGGGGGCAGCTGTCGCTAGGGCGGCTCGGGGGTGAAGGTGAGCTGGAGGGCGCGCGTGCGCGCAGGCGGTGCGGACTGCGCGCATGCGCACCGTGCCCACCGCGGCGCGGGGGCGAGGCGGAAGGGGGTGGTAGGTTGCGGGGCGGTCGCGTCCCAGCTGTGTGCGGGGCTCAGAGTGCTTTGGTTTCCCTGGCGGTTGCGAGGACAGCCCGCTGCACCACCGCGGCTAAGTGCGTCCTCGCGGCAGGCAGCTGTTCCCTCTGTTTTCTACTTGGTGCAGCTGCCTGTCCCTCATGTGTCCGCTCATGCCAGGCGCTGCCATTTTGTGCTGCTGCAGCCGCCTCTAGCCCTGCCAGCGAGTAAAGAACTGGCGAGTGGGCCAGCGACCGCCCCTCTGCCCCGGCCGTGCCTTGGTTCGCATGTTTTCCTGGGTTGGTTGGGATTTTTTTATTTTTATTTGTTTGGATGACGCTTTGTTCCCTTATTTTGTAAAAAGGGGCAGCGACGACTTAAGAGTGTTTGGGAATGAACCCGTACGTGTCGGCAGTCGCCTCCGGGGCACGACTATAGCTAGTCCCGGTACAGGCGTTCGGGACTTAGCGGCTCCGTGACCCCCACCTCTTTCCGCTGGAATTTGGGGTGTGTGGGCTGCGTTGCCCCGATCCGCGGTAACGCGCACGCTTTCAGGTGTTCACGCTTATGCGTTAGCCCGGTTTCGACACCGTCACATGCTCGGAATTGTTGCTGTCGGTACCGGCGGGCTCACGGGCTGTGGGACCTGGGCTGCCCCTATCTGATGACTGCCGCTTGTTTGTCAGTCTCAGATTTGCAGGCAGTTGGCTGAACCCCCTGGAAGTCCTTGGAATACACAGCCAGGCTGTGTGCCTGTGATGACTGGAGCTTTTGTTCTGTTTTGGTTTTTGTTTGTTTGGGTTTTTTTGTTTTGTTTTTGGTTTGGTTTGTTTTTTTTCAAACTATCTCCGAGCATGCATAAAATTAACAGTGGAACCAAGGTGGAAGAATGTTGACTTTGACATTCCCTTCCCCATAGGTCAATGACAGTACCAGTGCATTTTTGTTTACTTTCCTCCAGTGGGTGTGTGCCCCTCTAGGTGACTTACTCCACTTACAAAAAGGTTACCTAAAGACTTCTGCACAGTTTAAAGCTGTTCTTTTCACGGCTTGTTTTTTTACTTAATTATGAGTCAAACCAGTTGCTGTTTTTACTGGGTGATTTTTGAGGACACTTAGGTTTTTTTCTGTGTGTCGTTAGCTTGATTACTATGGAATTTTGGTGTTTGGGGTATATGTTTTTTATCAAAACAGTGTCTTACATTAGAATGAAAAGCTTAAGACTAGTGCAGCTAACTCCTTACCACATCAGCTATTGGCTTGTTCACTTCAAATTCTTGTTTATGAGTTAATCAGTGTTTTTAAAAGACTTTATTCATCTTAAAGGCATTCAAATCCTTGATTTATATTGTGAAACAAAAATAATTTATTTTTTAAGTACTTCAGAATTGACTGCTTTTTGTTCTTTTTATATCACAAAGAAGAATTGTAGAATGTTAGGGATTGGAAGGGGCATCCAGAGACCATAAAGTCCAACCCCCCTGCAAAGCAGGAAGGAAAAATTAAATGTTGCATTTGAGTTTTAGCAGAGAGAAAGATGATGGTGTTTTTTTTCTTTTCTCTCTTCCTTTAAAAGAATAAGCATGCATTGTGGTTTAGCTGGTGTGTTGCAGTAGATAAAACTGGGAGTTTTTCTCTGACTCGTATGGTAACCAGGCATCCAAGATGAAGCACATCTGCAGATCATCTTATCTAAAATCACAAGTGAAATAACTAGAGTTGGCCAAACCTGAGCTGCACTTCCCATGCCTCATAATGGAACTACTATTTATTTTACTGCATTTGGCTGTGTTACTTGGTGCTGTTATTAATACTGTACCAGGCTGTGCGGGTGCTGTGCCCTGAGCCTACGGGATACCATGGGGGTGCACTGGGGCCATGCTGGTGGCTTCAGCCTTTTCCTGGGGCAGCTGCCTGTTTTCAGCATCTCCTTTTCTCCCTTCACAGAGGGTCACTGGTCTGGCCACACCACGCAAGTGCTGGTGCTGAGGTGAGACGACAGTAGGCACGGGTGCAGAGTGGAAGCCACCTCTACTGGTAGCAGCAGAAGCCCAGCTCAGCTTCAGGTACTCAAAACTACACCCTGAGGGTGAGCTTTGAAGGTAGAGCTCAGGCACACCTGATGACTAGTTGTTACTGGAGGACCTCAGCTCAACCTCTGCTGCTTTCTGTCGGGTCTGCTAACAGACCAAAGGAGTTCTGTGACATACAAGTGACAGAAAAAGAGCTCTACCAGCAAGTTGTTAAGCTGTTGCCAGAGCTGTGGTTGAAGGCAGATGGATGAATACATGAGCACGTTGCAGTGGAGGAAGGAGTGCAACATAAAATTTGTGTGGAAGGCTTTACTGGTAGGAGGTGTCAGGGCAAACGCTTCACAGACCTCACTTGCTGATCCCTGAATTGAGCTCTTAGATTATTTCTTGTGTAGACAAGCCTACAAGCAGTAGAGATAAAGGAAGTAGAGAAGCCTGATCTTCTGGTGAACTTAACTTAATTTAGAGATGTGCATGTGCAGGTAAACCCATGTTAGAGCTGTCTGTATTTGTAAAACATTTTTAACACCTGTTGATAGGAAGTGTGATTTGGTTTTCCTTTCCATTTTTTGAATGGGCAGATTCTGTGGTTTGCTCAAGATCTGTCTTTGTTGACCCTTGCTCAGGGAAATAATCCAGTGCATCTTGTAGTTTGTTGGTTTTAGAGGTTGTGGGTTTTTTTTGTTTGTTTGTTTGTTTTTTTTTTTAATAGGATACCTTTCAGTAGTAGAAAACCAACATTTTTTTCTTTTGCTTGATTTTTGTCTTACTGAAGATATCTCAGTGTTGAATTCCCTCACCAATTAGTGCTTTATACCACAGAGTCTGTAGGCATGCATAAGGATCCTTGTACAGACAGAAGGTGCAGACAGGTATATGCTCTTGTGTTTCTCTCTTCTGTGGGCTACACAGCTCAGCTTCAGGTACAGAGTCCCTTCCACCTTTCCAGCTTTGGGGTGAAATATGGGGCAGGCAGCTAGAGGTGGTGACATTTTAAAGCTGCCAGGGAAGATTTAGCAGAAGGCCAATCTGAACATGTGATAGTGTTACTGGCAGTCTTATAAAATTACTTACTGCAGGCAAGTCTGCAGAAGTAATTAACTGGATAGAAATAGAAGCATAATACATTCAAAAGCAGTAATTTCTGTAATAGAGTGTAATTCTTTTTCCGTTCTATTCTCTTATTTGTGAATTTTTAATATTTACCTCTTCAATTAGTTTTTGCTCCATGGATTATTTTTTAAGTTTCCATTTTTTTTAAGCCACTGGGACATTTAAGAAAAAAAATATCCTTTTGCTGACCACTAATCTTAAATTGTTCCAAGCATAAAGCAGACATTGCTTCCTTCAGTGAGTAGTCATAACCCAGAGCCCATAGTTCCATTTACTAGTGGTTGCATAATATAGTGTGTTTTTAAGTCTTAACTTCTCACATAACAAGGAAGATTTAATCTTGAAGCATGTTTTTTACTGCTGTGCTTTGCCCTTTCATGCAGTACATTGGTGTCCTGTTCCTGATTTCAGAACAACTTTGGAATAGCTCCATTAACTTTAGTGAAATTCTCCTGATTTAAATCTATGTCAATAGAATAGAGCCTTTATATTTTCATTGTTACATTTCCCTTTTCTGCTTCATTCTGCCCGCTTTCTGATGCTGAGTTGTGTGGAATTAATTGCAGATCAAGTTCAGTATAAGGGTGTTAGCGGCAGAGCTGGTGAGGTGGTGGTTGTTGTTGTTGTTGGTTTTGGGTTTTATCCAGCCTGCGTCACTACAGGGTAAAACGGTTGTGAAATACGTTGGATAGAATATCAGCTGCAGATGAGACTGCCTGTTTGTGCCTCTTTAGAATCTCTCTGAAGCAATTGGTTATTAGATAGGCTCATTGCATCAGTGTTTTTCAGGCATTGGTGACAACTGATCCTAGTTAATTAAAATTAAAACATTTGTAGGGTAAGCGAGCCATACCAAGACTCCACCTTGTAAATATGTGCAAAAAGTAGCATATGGAAAATGGTAGTTTTAAATCCTCTTTTCTCAATGAGGAAATGTAGAGCACACATTCTTTTCTTGCTCTTTGTTAAGATGGTATCTTTTAAAGGTGCTGTGTAAAAACTCTGTTTAGAAAAAGCAAGCTCATTGTGTTCTATATTAAGCGATGACATAGCCAGCCTTGGTCTGGGTTACTGCAGCTCCAAAGGTGCAAGCACATCAGGAAATTAAATTGCTGTGAGAAGCTGGCATATGCTGACTGTGTAAGTGGGGAATGAGGGAAACTGAGTATAACCTCTTGAAAGCATGAAAAAGAATTCCATAAACTTTAAAAATAATTCAGTGCATGTTCCTCCAGACATACAAGTAAACATTCCATGTTATGTGGAATGATAGGTACATCAGGCCCAAGAGGATGTTTGACAAGCCTCTTGCTGCCTCTGTATTTCAGTGGACATTGACTCAGTTCAGGAGTGGCAAAAAGTCCTATTTCTGCTAGGGCGGTTGATCACATTGCCTTCAGTAAGCGCTATCTGCAAAATCAGCAGCTTTTTCTTCACCTACAAACTTTAATATTGGCATGTGCTAACATTAGAGTACCTGATTTTTGCAGCTTCAGCGCTCTGACGATGTGAGTGCGTGTTTGTGAACTTAGGGGAACAGGATATGCTATGTATTTGAAACTGGAAAGTGTTTGAGCAAGAGGTTCTGCTAGCCATTATTTGGCAGTAGCACTTGGGAAAACAGAAAACCTCCCCATCCTCAGTAAAGTACCCTTAGTTCCTATTGTCAGCAGTTTTACACAAACAGATGTAGTTCTTTCTGCATTCCATTTTGAGTGCTAGCTGTTTACATGCATTTTTAATTGAGAATTAGATTGTTATCAGTGAACTAATTTTTGGATGGTAGGAATGAACAGGTAAAAACTTAGGGCCAAGGTTGTTCATTTAATAATGGAATGTTACTAAACGCTAGTATTAGAAGACTTCATTATGATGGAGTTTATAATGAAAATGGAGTGACTTAACTGAATTGTTATTTTGAAAATGGCAGTCTTTGTTTTTTTCCCCTTTTGACTAGTGCTGTTATAGTAGTGTTTGGAGGCTCCCGCTGAAATAGAATTATGCTGAAAAATGAGAAAGGCCCAAGCTTTGGATCTTTATCCAGGAATTCTTTGGCTTCTGGCAGATGGGTAATATGCTGGAGTCAAGGTCTCAGTTTTTTATTGTTGTGAAAACTGAAGCAGTGCCAGTGGTGCTGGGATATTCAGAACTTGTAATCCATGGCAGGTGTTTAGTGGGTGTATTTGACATGTAGCAGGTTGACACTACGTTGTTTTTCTCCCTGTGACACTTTCACCTCTAGTAAAGGTCAAGAGTTGTACCAATTTTTAGAGTGACTAAACAAGTACCTTGATCTGATTGTCCTGATGAAATTAAGACTATACCAGACTGAAGTGTTTTCGTTTTTCAGACCATAGCACTGCAAAGGAGAAACTCTTCAACTTTTTCTCAATGACTCTATAGCCAACTGATGTAACAATGGTACTAATACTGGGACGCAGACTGAATAGAGAGGAGAGTGGGATACGAGATTCCCCTGCAACCAAGCGGAAAGTGTTTGAAATGGACCCAAAATCGTTGTCAGGCCCTGAGTTTTTTGACTTCTCCTCGGGATCATCCCATGCTGAAAGCATTCTCCAGATCTTCAATGAGTTTCGAGACAGCCGCCTATTCACAGATGTCATTATCTGTGTGGAAGGAAGGGAGTTCCCCTGCCATCGAGCCGTTCTCTCAGCCTGCAGCAGCTACTTCAGAGCCATGTTTTGCAATGATCATAGAGAAAGCAGAGAGATGTTAGTTGAGATCAATGGCATTTTTGCTGAAGCTATGGATTGCTTTTTGCAGTATGTATACACTGGCAAGGTGAAAATCACGACTGAGAATGTGCAATATCTCTTTGAAACATCGAGTCTCTTTCAGATCAGTGTCTTGCGTGATGCCTGCGCCAAGTTCCTGGAAGAACAGCTGGATCCTTGCAATTGCCTGGGAATCCAGCGCTTTGCAGATACACACTCGCTCAAGACACTCTTCACCAAGTGTAGGAATTTTGCTCTGCAGACATTTGAGGATGTGTCCCAGCATGAAGAATTCCTCGAACTGGGGAAGGATGAGCTTATTGATTACATTTGCAGTGATGAACTGGTGATCAGTAAGGAGGAGATGGTGTTTGAGGCTGTCATGCGCTGGGTGTACCGGGCGGTTGAGTTGCGGAGGCCAGTGTTACATGAAATTCTGACGCATGTCAGGCTCCCATTGTTACACCCAAACTACTTTGTTCAGACTGTGGAAGTGGACCAGCTGATTCAGAATTCCCCAGAGTGCTATCAGCTGTTGCATGAAGCCAGACGATACCATATCCTTGGAAATGAGATGATGTCTCCCAGAACTAGGCCTCGCAGGTGAGGAACTTTATTTTTCCTTATTTGTGTAGGAAAGGGACATGGGTGGATGTGCAGATGTTTGATATACACATGCCCAGGAAAAAATCTCTTGCAAGATCATTTTGTTTTGCATTCTGGAGCTACTGTGGTTACATTTTTGTCCTTCCCCATGACATGTGGAGCTCACACGTCTTGGAAGTGTACATAAGTGAGTCGTTTTGCACAGATGACTGTTTCTATGAAATAGACAACTGTTCAGGTAAGTGAAGTTACACTACCTTGCAAGTAAAATACTATCCAAAGGTTAATGTTTGCTAGGTTAGATCTTTAGTTGCTTCATATACTATTTCTCCACCTTCTCTTCGTAACGAAACCATGTAAGTATACGGCATGCTGTGAAGGATATGGATGGGGACGCATATTCAGAGCATTCATTTGCCACATCACAAATATTTTACAGGTGGAGTAGTACATGGATTTGTAATAGACCATAAACAGCAGAACAACACGTTGTTAACTGTAAAGAAACTAAATTTTGCATTTCTAAAGAACTATGAAGCAGTTCCTGAAGTATTTCATGTTTATTCTATGACAAGAGACTAATAATAATTCAGAACTGGTGCTGCTTAATAATGTGTTACCCAAATAGGTGACTGAAGATGCAAGAAGAAATGAGGAAGAGTCCATTAGTGGCATTTATGAGCAATGGTGGTTATGGTTATTTTTTTCTTGAAAAATATTTTCTTGGTAAAAGCCTTAACTCCACATGATAGCTGACATGACAGTTTATTGTTAAGTCCCACTGGTTTAAGCTGTAGTTAGAAAATCATGTTTTCTCTTAAGAAAATGCAACAATCTGGACAAACAGATTGTGTTAGAAGTTACTCCTTTTTTGTTTAGTCATATGTGGTTGCAGTGCAGTTGACTGTGCAGAGAACTTTTTTTTTTTGGCATGTGTTAAAGGCTTGCCTGTTGGGGGGGCAGGGGTGGGAAAGCCTTGGCAATCATTTTCCCCATCAGTTGGCTTTGGAGCCTTCAATCCTGACCTGAGAGAAGAAATCGTCTCAAACTCCATGCAGCCCTGCTGGCAGGTTTTCTAGGGTGTACGCTGCTGTGGAGGGTCTTTGGAAGCTTTTGGTTCACAACAGTTTGGTGCAGTGGTAGTGTCTGAGGCATTTCATACCCTGAGTCTGGGCCTGAAGGAGAAGGGATTGTGGGAATTCAAACTAAAGACCTCCTTGTTTCATGAGCAGTTGGAGGGGAGCTGTATTGTGTGGTACTTGGTATGTTCATACATTTATTGCTCAATTTCATAAAGCGAATGCTCTGGCCTAAGTTCTGTCAGGGTGCATTGTGTGCATGTACTTGAGAATTGAATAGCCTCAGTGTAGCATTCCACTTTGTAAATGCAGGACCTTGTCTAGTACAGGTGGTTTCTGAAGTTGGGGGGAGGATGCTGGCATTTTGTGGATTTTGTTGGGTTTACTGTTCAGATTATTACTGCACTGTGAATTGGAGTAGGCAGGAACAAGAGAAGTAATTTATAAAGAAAAAAACTGGCTGTCCTCCCAGCAGGAATTTTTTACCCTTTTCTAGACTGCATTCATGAAATAGTTCTTTGTCATTTTGTTTCTGTTGCCTGTTTGTTTCTGTTGCCTATAGCAAAAAGAGATCCTGTTTTAAAACAGTTACTAGGTCCCCCTTTCCCCATGTTTCCCTCACACCTTTTCTGGGTACTTCTGGGGGTTTTGTAGGGGAGAGGACACTGGAGAGCTCTTCTTTTGTTCCTTCCTCCAATTTAGTTTATTATATAAACTGTTTCTAAAAGTAGACAGGCTGCAAAAAAAATTTCCACACCAGTGCTTTTACTGAAACTTCTGGAAATTGTGATTCCATGTATGGTTATGTATGCACCTATAGGAGAACTGTGTTCTGCCCTTGGCTTTTAAAAGAACAGTGTGGACTCCAACTTACAGTTGTGTGGGTTTTTCCCTTTTTGAAGGCAGTGAAGTGTTAACTGAAGTAAACAAAAGTTTAAAATGTGGCATAACGGCTGCTTGCTTGCTCTTTTTCCACTAGGCATGGTTGACAAATGCAGGTCTCTTTGAAAGAGCTTTTCAGCTACGTACTTGCAATGACACAGTGACATCTTGAGGTTGCCTCTCACGCTCCTTTTAAATCTCTCTTGTCCTCTGCTGGTTGTGTTGCACAGCAGAGCTTGGAAGGAGATCAAGCAGTGAGCAGTAATACGTTTACATAGAAAAGCAAAACAGTCTCTTCCTAGCTTTGAATTAACTTCAGATTTTCATGTACCTGTGGATTCCTCAATCACACAGTTTCTGTTAAGCTGTTGGGTGACTTCTTGATGACAGGAAGTCTCCTGGAATCTCTCTGCTGTCTGTTCTGGCTCACCCTTGTTGTTTTTCTTACACTGGTTCTTGTGAAGTCTACAAGGAGGGCTTTGAGTTCCACTGATTGAGATCACACCTTCCTCTAATGTCCATTCAAATATATCCTTAGTTCTTTTCCAGAATTAGCCTCTGTCTGTATGTTCTTTTTGTGATACATAGGTACTAACACATAGAGAATGTTTCGAGGATTTTGTGGGTTTGAAATATTGTATAAAATTAGTTTCTTTAAAGAGCAAACCTCCATCATAGCAATTCATACAGCTTTCTTTGATCCAAGGATATTTGAAGAATTGAGTTTTAAAATAAAGGTTGATAATCTGCTACAGGAAGCTTTTCAGTAAGGAAGGAGAGACCTTGATTCCAATCTAGAAAGTAATCAACAGACAAACCTTTTGTACATCTGGTTAGCTAGTCTATTTGGACTTGCTTCTAAAGAAAATGATGAGATTAGCATCTTGCTTTTAAGGAAATTCAACAAGGAAAACAACAAAAAGGCTTACCGAAAATGAAGGAAATCTTGGGTTCAGTTTTACTTAATAGACAGCAGTCCTTCAGATAACTGCATCAGTGCAAAATCCTTTAATATAAAAATGCCCTGGAAAGGATTTTGGTAAATGCTTTAAAGGAATCGTAAGTTTAAGAGGATGAATAAAAGTTGTTGATAGTTTAATTTGCACATCAAAGGTGGTTGGTTGATTCTCTGCATTTAAATGTGGATTAACATAGTCAAAGGAATAGCAAAACTTTTACTATAAAATGTAATGCAGAAGCATCAGGTTAGTAGAATGTGTGTGTGGAATGGACCTTAAAGTCTTATTTGTGTACACTGCAGACTGTATAATGCTTATTTTTCTCACGTTAACGTTTAGTTTCTGGTTTAGGCTTCAATTTTTATTTCAGCATTCAGCATTTGAATGTTTCTTTCTGTGACTACAGTTGTTTTGCATTGGCTGTAAGGTCTCTCTCTTTTCCCTTTGTGCCTTCAGCTTTAGGCTTAGCCATGTAAAGTATTGTGAATTTTGTAAAACCTGGGGAGGGGACATGGGGACTGGTTTCATTGTGAAACAAATTACTCATTTTCTCAGGTCTTGTTTGAACTCTGTGTACAGAGAGATATGAGAAATAATAATACTAGAGTAAGGGAAATCTGCATTGTTTGATTGTTTGAATTTTGCATGGAATGTTGTGCAGTGCAACTCCAACACTTAACACGGAACAATCCTTGATGTAGTAACCTGCTGTGTAATGGAAAGGCTGAAACAGTGTGAAAAACCTCTTACCTATTTGCTAAATGACTTTTTATTCGATACTTTTTTTTCCTGTAGAAATTAATGCCAGAGTAAATGATACCATTTTCACAGTTTTGAAGACAATGTTGCTTGGCCTCCATGTAGTAATAAATATCTTTTACATCTTAGTTTTCTGTGTTCCCTGTTTTAGATCAACTGGTTATTCTGAAGTGATAGTTGTTGTTGGAGGCTGTGAACGAGTTGGAGGGTTTAATTTGCCATATACTGAGTGCTACGATCCTGTAACAGGAGAGTGGAAGTCACTGGCTAAGCTTCCAGAGTTTACCAAGTCCGAGTATGCAGTGTGTGCTCTACGGAATGATATTCTTGTTTCAGGTAAATAATCCTAAAAAATTAAGACTTCTTTTCTTTTCTTTGTTGTTTCCTTCGTTGGTTTGGGGTTTTTGTTTGGTTTTAATGTGGTAAATATTTGTACTGTGAACTTCAAGAAGTTCAATTGAAAATCACTTTCTGATGTAAATGGTGAACACCAGCTCCAAACCAATCTTCCTGCAGGCAAAACTGTTTTCTGGGATTTTTGTTTAGTATTAATTGTCAGGTTTTTATAGCTGATTCCTGGATATGAATTATATTTAAAAAGATTGATACACTTGTTAAGTGTGCTGCTTTAAAATAGAGTAGTGGCCTGTTTGCAGCAGCAGTTGGAAAAATTACATGCGGAAAATCCCAAGCAGCCTTTTCCCAGCAGCATTTTCTCTGCTTCAAGATGTGCTGTGTGGTGGATGAAGACACCAGTTGCCTAGGAGCACTGCAGCGCTGGTACATTGTTGGGGATTTGTTTCTATGGTATGGCTGTGGAGACTCCAAAGGAAAAGCAGTTAAAGCTGCTTCTCATCATGGGAATGTAAAATGGAAACTCCTTTTAGCATCCATTTAGGGATCCATTTATACCTGCCTTTTACAGTGAAGTGAGCAATAGGTAATAGGGTTTTAAACAACTCCTTCAATCTTTTAGCAAGGGTATATTGCGGGGCAATATATATAAGCTGATGGTTTAGCCTCCAAGCCCTCACCTGTTAATTTAACCAAAAGGCTTGTCCTCTCACATGGAGTACCTCTGTCATTTGAACAAAAGGTAAAGAAAAGGAGGTGAATGCACAAACCAGAGAGGTGTTGGGAAGGTGCCATGAGGCACAGGGTCTGTTAAGATTTTAGTTGTCTCATTCAACCCCTAACATTCTGTGATTCTGTGATCTAGGTAGTGACACCAAAGGAGACCTGAAGAACACAGGCAAAAGTCCTTAAAATGCATTCCAATCTCCAGAAATAATCTTATGTGATCTCAACTTGTTACTGGGAAAGGCATACAATTAAAGTCACTTACTCAGTTTTCAGTGTTTGAAATCTGCTGAAACTGACTTTCTCCTAAGATACAGATAGGCTTTTTTTTTTTTCCACTTAAGAAGGACACAAAGTTTTCATTGCTCACTATAGAATGTTAATAGTTGAATTTCTTATTCAAATTGGCATATTTTTGTTTTTAAAGGTGGAAGAATTAATAGCCGGGATGTTTGGATTTATAACTCTCAACTTAACATTTGGATCAGAGTTGCCTCCTTAAATAAAGGCAGATGGCGTCACAAAATGGCTGTTCTTCTTGGTAAAGTAAGAGAAGTATATTTATCTTTTTGTGTAGTGGAAATACTTGTATATAAGAAAACAGTGGAGAAAACATACACAGTTAGCATTTCATATTTCTTACCTGATAATCTAAAAAATATTCATATAGATAAAATATTTTAAATGCTTCTGCTCTTTGTCATTCAGACACTATCCATGGACATGAAAATCTTGGTATTTAGTGTTGGTTTTTTTTGGGGGGGGGAGGGAGGGGTTGTGGTGGGGTTTTGTTCACTGAATTGTCTTATCCTCAGAAGCAATTCTTTGGGAAGCAAAGAAGCATCTAGATTTTCCTGTGCTTCAAAAGTGCAGTCAAAAGTTTAACAGTCTGCAGTTACAGAAACTGGTACTGCTCTGAATGTCAGTTCTTGAGTCTTTGTGTTTGAAATAAACCAAACATGTGCTGTGAGGAGGTGGGAAGTTTTGCAGTGTTTTGAAAGCATACGTTCCTTAACATAAGATCAGGAGCTAGCTGGGATCAACTACCCATGGGGATTCCATTAAAAGCTAAGGAAATGTGCATGTGGTGTCCCTTGGACTCCTTAGAGATGAGACTTGCAGCTGGAGGGAAACTCAGAAGAAGGTGAAGACAACTAATAATGAGCTCTCTGCTTAAATGTGAGAGAAGGAACAGGAAAGAAAAGTTTACAAACTGAGAGGAGAGAGTATATTTTTAGGCAAGTGGGAAGAAGGTGAAACACAGAAAAGCAAAGGTAAATTCAGATGGACCTTTGATGCTGCAGTAGCTGAACGTAATCTGTAAAAGAAAAATGCAGAGAAGTGTCTTTTATAACAAATGCCATTCAAATAGGAAGTTTCTATCTCAGTATCAATAATACCATTTGACATGTGTTTGCATTGTCATTCCACATGTGACTAAATGGAACTCTCCAGGGAGTTTTCACTCCTGGATATGGTCATTCTCCTGTGTGTAAATTAAAAAAAAAAATCAAGGGAAGTATCCCTTCACAAACCTACCAAATTAGGATTCTTGCAGCTTTAATTTTTAGTTAAACACAGTAACTCCTTCAAAAGTGAAATGGTGATAATTCTCACCACTCTACATAGGTATATGTTGTTGGAGGATATGATGGGCAGAACCGCCTCAGCAGCGTAGAGTGTTACGATTCATTTTCTAACCGATGGACAGAGGTGGCTCCCCTTAAAGAAGCTGTGAGCTCTCCAGCAGTCACCAGCTGTGTGGGCAAACTCTTTGTGATCGGAGGTGGTCCTGATGACAACACGTGTTCTGACAAGGTCAGTGAATTGTATTTGATTGCATCTTCTCTCCATGGTAAACGGTACTGCTGGTTTGAAAGTAGATCAGATAGAGATCTGTTCTGCTGAATGGAGTATGGAATTAATTATAGTACCAATAATCCAGAGTAGAAAAGGCTAACTCTAATACACTGTTACTGTGTGCAATCGTGGATATTATATTTGCTTCACAAGTTCTGTGAATTCTTTAAACCTGACATTTAGGAAAATAATGTTGAATACAGTGCATATATAGCCATTATTGATACATGGACCCATATGGTGACTTTATTTTGGGGGAGAGATACTGCCTACCAGGTATTGCATCTTTAACTCTCCTTGTATAACCTGTATGGGTGTGCCAGGTTATTTCAGTTAGGCTTTTAGTCTGAAATGCATCTTTGTTTCCAGGTTCAGTCTTATGATCCTGATACTAATTCTTGGTTGCTCCGTGCAACTATCCCTATCGCAAAAAGATGTATCACGGCTGTGTCTTTAAACAATCTGATCTACGTTGCTGGTGGGCTTACCAAAGCAATATACTGCTATGATCCAATTGAGGACTACTGGATGCACGTACAGAATACATTCAGCAGACAGGTAATTAACCCTAAAAGGCCTGTAGACATCTGAAAGGTTTGTTTGGGTTTTTTCACATGAACATCTTGGCATGAAATGTGTCTTTGATTCCAGTCTCGCTTTACTTCATCTGTATAAATTCAAAGCTTCACAGAAGAGAGTGTCTGAACCAATAGCTTTTCAGCTGTCACTATTAGCCAGTCCAGGTTTTTTTTGAGTAGTTACTGTTGGGAAATAGCATAACAGTGTAATGGGTGATGTTTTAATTGTGTAGCAATTGATCTGTTGTCAAGTTCTGCTGCATGTTTTAATTTAGGCAGAAGATAGTAATTGTCATCTTACTGATAAAAGCCTTTCAGTGTAACACAAAATATTGATGGCTGCTTTTACAGTTTGAAAAAGCCCCACTGTAGAGCACAGAAAGTGTCTGACTTAAGCAGCAAGAGGTATATCACTTCCACATCTGGAACACTGAGCAGATTTTAAAGATGTGTCCCCTTGGTGCTAAAGTGTGTGTATATCAGTTAATTTTTTCCCTGTGTTTTTAAAACACTATGGTATCTATTATTTTTTCTATCCTTTCCTCTTCCTTTGTTTTGATCCTATGTTCTCTGTTTAACTGAATATTTTATCCCTGCCTGCTTTAAAGGAAGAAAAGAAATCCTTTAAGAAAGACATAATGCATTCTTTCCTTTTGCTCTCCCCTCTTGACATCCCCCTTCTTTAGCTGTTACTCCTCGAAGGCCCTCCTCCTTCTTTCCATTTCTTGCATTAACAGTATCTTCTGAAAACCTTTGTTCTCTCCCCCTTTCCTAATCTTAGATGTTTAAATGGTAAATGCAGTGTTTGTCTGTATTCCATTGTATCCCTTGTCCAAGCTATGCATAGTGAAGGTTTAGACCTGACACAGTCTTTCCTGTAGGATTGTGTTGCTACTTTGTCCAGTGGTTGTGCTTTGTGTGTGGGCCCTTTTGGGAGGGAATAGTACAGGCCGGTCTGTCTGCAGGCAGGAGTCACAGTGCTGCCCTGCACTGGGGTAGGCATGCAGGAGTGGAAGTCTTGGTTTTCAAATAATCATGTATTCCTTTGTATATTTTTAAACAGGAAAATTGTGGCATGTCTGTTTGTAATGGAAAAATCTATATCCTTGGTGGAAGACGAGAAAATGGGGAAGCCACAGACACTATTCTTTGTTATGACCCTGCAACGGGCATTATCACAGGAGTGGCAGCCATGCCCAGGCCAGTATCGTACCACGGCTGTGTGACCATACATAGATATAATGAAAAAGGCTTTAAACTGTAATTTTTTTCCTGAAAAAAAAAGAAGATGATGGCATGAATGAATCCAGTGGTCTGCTGCAACACAGGCTTTTTAAAGATTCCTGGAGTGGGAAAATGCCCTTTCCCTGCCTAAGTGTCATATGAGAACTATATCCTGTGCCTTTAGAAAAAGGGTTAATTTAACTTGCAAAATGAGACTACAAATCTATGCAGTAACCAGAGTTCAGTTATATCTGCTGTGGCTCTGATACAAGAGCAGTAACAGTACATTGTACTGCTGTTCAGAAAATTTGCCCTATGTATTTAATCTTCTGTAATGAAAATCTTGGAAGCTTTTTGGGAAAAGTGCCTTCACAAGCATTTGTGCCTGTGTCCTGAGAAGCTATATCTGCAAGGTGTATCAGGTTCTGTTAATTGGAAAAATACATAGACAAGGAAATGTCAAAGAATGATCTAGGATAATTGCCTACAGTTAAAAGAAGGCTTACATCATTTGTAATTCATAGCACGTTATTCTGACAAGCAGATTGCTTGCCTCAACCAAATGGATTTTATGTCAGATCATGCATGGTTTGGAATTAAAAAAGCAACTACAAAAAAAAACAACCAACCACAAAAAACAAAACGAGCTGAAAACATTAGAATCCTTTGGTAACACGTTTTTGTGAAGGAGGAGCTGGTTGTTCAGTGAGCTACTGCAGCACACTGCAGTGATGACTGTACCTTAATGCTATGGACTTCATAGTGTTGCTGTATGTTCATCAGAAGGACAAGGCTGCGTGACATGGAAAACTAGTGACTGCTGGGGTGCAGGCATGCAGCTGTGAAGCAGTTCTGGAATCTCAGTTTTTAACTTTTCGAAAGTATGCCTGGAGTCTGAAAGTTACTGGGTTGGCTCTTTGCTCATTGTGAAGTATTTCTAAACCATTCAAGGAATAAAGAATGATGAGCTCTGAATTCTTCCGCTTTTCTGAATCACCTGGTCATAGGAGGTAGGGACTTGGGTTGCACCCTACAGCTTATAAATTGTTTTTTTGCATCTCTCATCTGCAGGTGGCAGAGTACCTACCTGCCAAGGATTTCTTGGCCTTTGTTCAGACAATCACTTACTCTAGCAGAGTTAAATGACTGTATAAGCTGCCTGGCCATAGATAAGAAGTTCTGGAATGGTCTCTCCTGTCACCAGAAAAGTTATCTGTGGGCCTGTCCATGTAGCCCAATGCGGAAACTCCCACATGTTGTGGATAACTTTGAAGCCTAGGAAGTGCCTGGGGTTTTTTGTTTTTTGTTGGTTGTTTGTTTTTGTTTTGTTTTTAAGTTAAAGGTGTTTTTTATGTCCTCCCTGTATTTCTATACTAGGTCTCTTTATTTCCAGGACACAGTTGTGTAGTTGAGGTACAAGTTCATAAAAACTGAAATAGCACTTGAGAATAGGAAAATGAATAGGATTGTCTGTGTACCAATTTCCTGTTAATCACCAAAAGCCTCAGGAACTGCCTTTCAAAGGAATTCTGAGGACAGCAGACAGTAGGGAAGTTGGTCAGTGCCAGGGCAGAAAAAAAACCCATAAGGCCCCTGCAGAGACAGCCCTGGCCTCAGGGTTCTGGTCTCCCTTGTTTGCTCAGGAGGGTGAAAACAAGCACCATCTCTGGAACGTTGTTTGTTCCATTGGACTTTCTTCATCTGTTTTCCCAGAGTATTTTTTCATGAGATGGAAATTCTGACCCTCAGTGAAGCTATGCCAAACTGGGAGTCATCATTTTCAGCAACATATGGTCATGACTTTTAAAGAGCACTGGGAGCTGCACTTTGATACATT
Organism: Indicator indicator; assembly: GCF_027791375.1. Lineage (NCBI taxonomy): Eukaryota > Metazoa > Chordata > Aves > Piciformes > Indicatoridae > Indicator > Indicator indicator. The sequence continues at coordinate 13,376,483 of NC_072022.1, read as the reverse complement.
AACTCATAACCTCAGGAAAAGACACAGATTTCAGTTCCTAGCTGAATACCAAACACTGCTTTGTATATGTTACACATACTGATAAAATACACATCTGTATATCAGTGATGTCATTAGGAAGTCAGTCACTGAGCATGTACGTTCACATTGCCCTATGAAGAAAGTCCCTCTAATGCTGGATAAATGCATCAGATAAATTAATCCTTTTCTAAGTGCCTTGTGTTTCTGCCCACCAAGTGTTACTTCAACAAGGTAATTGCAGTACTTGTGAATAAGGTCCCTCGATAGCAATGGGAATTGGTGCAGTAACGATGTTCTGTACTAACTCTGTACATAACTTGTGCCATCAGTGTAAATGGAATTGTAAAAAATGATATGAGCACTTCATTAGGATGCCATTTGGAAAATATTCTTCTTGCCTTTCATTTCCTTTGTTTGTATCAAGACTTGTAATGTCAATCATCGTGCTAAACTGTTTTTAAACATTCTTTATTCTGTAGGCGTAGGCCAATGTCATTTATGTATAAGTATCTTTTAATCTGTGTTCATAATACTGCACTACTCTTTAAATAACAAAGATACTGCTTTCTGTTTTTTTTGAAGACTCATTTTATAGTTTAGTTATCTTTTCTTAATAAATTATGTACCATTACTGTTACCTATTATTTGGAAAATGACAGTGGTTAATGAACCAGTAAATGCAGAAATGTAGAAGAAAATCTCTGCTCACAGTTCTTGAGAGACCTGAATTCAGTGCTGAACAGTTAGGTGTGGTGCATTGCTAGGATGATAGTTATTCATGCAATGATTTCCATAAAAGAAACTGATTATTTTTTTTTTTTGCTTTACTCTGTAAATAATTTGTACTTACAGCCTGCTCTGTTAGAACAATTATTTTTTGATGTACTAGAAAAGAAAATTCAACTTTGGTTTAATGAAAATGTAGAAGGATTTTTCTAGAAGGATGCTTTAATTTGGGAAATTGCATTCCTGAGCCACCTGTTCTCCAATGCATTTCATTTAAGTATGGATTGAGTCCCAAGATTAAAACTTTCAGTATCTTGCAGATCTAGCTGCTTGCAGTTTATGGGTTTGAGCAGCAAGTTGGGTTTCTATGTCTCAGCTAGGAGAGAAAACTATTAGTATCATCTAGTAGAATCAACAGCTTTCCATCACAAATGATGAGAGGTTTGGTAGCTTTTAAGTGGAGACACCTGCACAAAGACATAATTTAAGTCTGACCATACATGGGAAGAGGGCTCCAGTATCTTCAAAGTCACACCTAAAAACCAAATTTTAAGTCATCTATTGTTTTACTTCACTAAACAGTTAATTACATTTTCGGTATTTTAAAAAGAAACTAAAATTTTTCTTTCTCCATTTTGATGTCCACTTCATGAATTGCATCTTTCTCTTGAAAAGAAAGTTGACGTTTCCCTGCAGCCTGGCTTTCAGAAGGCTCTGGATGTATAACTTCAGTATTGCCTTACCATGCAGCCTGTAACCCTCCACTTTTAGATACAGGAGATGTTTCCCTCCCTTTACAGCCATCAAGTGTGTAACATTGCTTGGTAATCATTCAGTTTTACCTGTAGACTCCCTTCTTAGTAATGCTTATGTAGACATAATTTGAGGAATCTCTTCCTGGTGTGCCTGGTGTGCTTTTTGGGGACTGGGCACCCAAGGGTGTCCAGAGCTGTACTGTTGTGTTGTTTTTTTTTTTTTTTAATGGCACCAATGCAGTTCTCATCAAAGACTCTTCTTGCTATTCTCTGAAGCACAGATAGCTAATGTAGTTTATGTTGATATGGACTCTTACCATAATTTACTCAAGCTTTTTAAATGGTAAATTTAAATGCAAATTTTTGAGAGAGGCTGATGATGTAGGAAAGAGGAGTACTTGCTGCAGTAGAGGTTCAGAGGAAGCAGCATTCACCACATTATCTTAAACAATTACTCAGTTTATCCTGCTTTTGTTTGATTTGAGCTGCAAGGACAAAACAAGCAGCAGTCCCACTCCCTCTGACTTCAGGTTTCCCTCCTGCCCAAAGCACAGTAGTGAACCAGACCTGTCACTCGCAGAGATTGGGCAGAGCAGTGAACTTACTCCAGCTCCATAGAGATAAGAGAAACTCCTTCGGACACAGTGAGAGGTGGCAGGAGGAAATGCAGAGCATTTGGGGTTTGTGCATTTGTCTGGGCTTGCTGAAACCAAGACCTTGTGGATGCTCATTAGTTTGTAGAAACACAGGTGGTAAAAGGACTTCATGTTTGTCAACTTGCTGAACTCAACTGGAGTGATAAAATACGCGTATGTGGTCACAGTCCTCCAGTGGCAATCTTCAGGAAAGCCAAAGGTTCATTTTTCCTTATTGCCAACTAGGCAAGTATATGTGTTTTGGTTCTTTTACCACTGAAGATGGCAAAAGCCAATTTAAGAACATGAAACTCAATTATGAAACTCAACAGACTTGATCACTGTGAGGCAAAATGAATGTTTTCATCTGAATGTAATCTTGTGAAAACAAAGTACAAATGAAATGGTTTGTTGTGTCTGATTTTAAAATCTGAGCAACATATACTCAGAAAAGGTAAGATGAGATTTTAAAGCAGAAATTTGCTGTCTGGTTGGGAGCCAAGCAGTGGTTTTTTTTCCTGTATATCCAGCACACAAGTTTCCTCAGTGTTGAATTATTTCAGGTGGCATTAATAAACATGGATCTTGCTCTCAGTTTATAACAATTGTGGCAGTGCTGTGAGCATTGCTACAGAAGAGCGAGCAGCCTCCTGCCTTCCCCAAACCAGATGTGTGAATCACATTCTGTGTGCTAGCCTTGCATCAGCTCTGCCAAATTGTTATGCATATGGTCACATTACTCACAATGTATGGCTCTGATAACTACTGTCTAAGAATGGTATTTACAGCAATGTGTTTTCCACTGCAGTGCTCATATCTGTACCTGTGAGTAATTTTCTGCTCATTTTGTGATAATGCTATTATAAGTAATGCACATTAAGGCTCCTCTGTACAGCATGCTGATAATGTAATTATGGCTTGCTATGTATTATTAGTTTTAAAGAAAATAATATCTTAATTTTGAAAATACCTGTGCCTTGAGTTCACCTGTATTTTTATCTCTTGTGGAAAAAATGCTTGGATTACTTCTCCCAGTTTATCTTCATCGGGCTTGGTCTTACTGTCCAGACTGTTGATGTCCTCCTCAGAGAAATAAACCTTGCTGTTTAATAAGTAGAATAGTTAAACCTCTTGTTTAGAGTATACCTAGAGTGCTTCCAGTGCTATGGCAGATTTAGTCTAGGGAAATCAGTATTTTTTTCCCAATTTTTTGTTCCTAGCACTCCTCAGTGACAAAGGATTTGAGTTTAGGTAGGACTTCTGTCCTTACCATGTCCAGTTTTTTGTTTCAGTCAATAGCCTGCAACATATCTGAACACTTCAACTTGTCATCCAGGAACCTCTTGTTCAGTATACGCAACATGAAGCAATAATATGGTGCAGCAGAGCAATAAGCAAATCGAGAGACCTGAATGTAATCTACTGTTACTAACTTCATCAGTGTAAATGCTGGACCTGTGAGTCATTCTCCTTTTGGTGCAATTTGGACTCGGACTAATAGGAGCTACTTGGCCATGGAAAGAGAATTTACCTCCTGAACTTTTAATTCAGATGATATTTTATCTTCACCTGAAACCATGTTTTGATTTTCCTTGGTTTTGATGAGGAAAATAGCAGTTCATGTTACTCCTTTATTTACTGAAACAGAGAAGGCGTAGTTCCACAAAGAGCTGATCATTGTCTTCGAGGATGACCTGGTACAGGACAAAGGACATCTGAACAAGGGCAAGTGCAGACCACTTCTGTGTGCCAGAGTCAATGTAGCATTATCTCACTTACAACATTAAGGTCTTCTTCTTGTGTTGACAGTAGAAAAGTGATTTTGTATTGTAGCACAATTGCAATAACAGCTGTTATATTTAAATATATTTCTTGCATAATTCTTTGAAAGTTTTTTAAAGTTCAGTGTACCTAATAAACATTTGCCTTTTGAATAGTTCACTGTGTTTTATTTAGGTGATGAGAAGTTCCAGAGGGGTGGTTTGATGGTGCACAGAGGAAACTTCTTCGGTTTATTCTGGGTCATTTAACTTCTTGGATTCTGCCCCTTTGCAGTCTCTGTATCTATCCATCAATCCACTAATCTGTCTCTCAGTCCAGGTGTTTATTTTCCCTGCTCATCTTTCTGTCCTGATTATGGAACTTGGTATGAATAAAGGCAGTCTAAGGCTGTGCTGAAGAGTAAGTTTAGAATGGGAGAACTTACAAAGCAGGGGGTGGGTTGAGATGTGAAATACTGGTTAGTCCTGAGTATTGCAGCAGGGAAAGAATATGAACTGACAGGGAAGAAAAAATTAGCATGGGAAATTAGGAAAAGATAACATAATGCTAGGAACAGGCTGCCCAGGGGGGTTGTGGAGTCTTGCTCTGGAGATACTCAAAACCCACCTGGATGCATTCCTGTGTGATCTGATATAGGTGATCTTTTGAGGTCCCCTCCAGCCCCTAATGTTCTGTGAAGGTAACCAGCAGCAATACAGGTTGGAAAGCTATAGAAAGTTTATTCTCCCAAAATGAACTGCTTTGACATCTTGAGGCCCCATTTGCAGATGGGAGAGTTAGGGTTCAGACTGCAGTGGGGGGGCCCTACTGCAGTTGAACTGATACAAAATATTTATTTTAGTACTGTTTTAACAGATTTCATCCATCTTTTCTAGTGGAATACTTACTGTACTCTGGCTTTCTCTTCCCCTAACATGCATTCTGCATCTCAGACCTAGAACTTGCATTTCATGTAAACCTAGTGTTGCCCTCTTGCCCAAAACATTTCTTTTAGCTATTGACACAGTCAAAAACAGCTTCCATAGCTTTGTTCTGTAGCCCACCACTGAGATCTAATCTGTATCACAATTGTATTCCCTTTCATGTATTCAGATGTGGAATGTTCTGGATACACCAAAATAAAGCCTAAGTAGCCATGATAGTAAATATACACTGTTTCTCTGACACAAAGAAATAAGGAAAGAGCAGATCTTTGTAGAATTGGTGCCAGACATGCTGCACTTTAACTTAAATGGACATGATGGTACTGCTATGACACTTTTTTCCTGCAGCTTGAAGATGTAGAAAACTGAAGTAGCTGTACTCGTTTCAACAGTTTTGAAACAACCCCCGCATAGAGATGAGAGAGTCTATGTTGTGTTTTTGAGATACATAGTGACTTTCAAACACCTCTTAACAAGAAATAAAATCTGTCCAGCCAACAGTGTCAGCTGCAGTTCTAAAGTGTGGCCAGGCTTGTTTACAGCAACCAAGTGGCTCTTGCTGTACTGACAAAATTAACTTATGACCAAGTTCAATGCTTACAGAAGTTTACTTTCCCGAATTAATGTGGTCTGAAAGGGAATCCACAGACTTGAAACATTTTAGAGGGCTGGGAGCTAGCTTAAGACATTTGAAGTCTTAAACATGTCAGCAATGTTTTAACAGCCTCTTCCTTTTTCCATTAGGCAGGAAAAAGGAAGAAAATAAAACTGAACTACATGATCTACATACTTTTTCTGATGAGCATGATAGAAATTTGAGTACAAGAACAGCCTCCATGCATTTGTCATAGCTCACTTTCGTTGCTTGCTGAAGAGTCAGAAAGCTGTTGTTGCAGTAGTGGTCCTGAAATCATGAAAAAAAAAAAAGAGGATTTCAAGGACTAAGCATTCAACATTCAGCATACACTTGCTAATCAGTGGCCTCATAAATAAGAAATGTGTGAGTAGGACATTAATTGAGGCTTATGTGTGAGCTGTGGGACTACCGAAGCACTCTTTGCCATTAGCTGCATCTGACAGAGGGATTGCAGCCTGGCCTAAACCAGACAAATTGTGGTGCTAACCACACTAATTTGGGTTATTTTAGTGCCAATTTTAGAGGCTACAAACTAGGGTGAGCAGTAGATATGGTTATAAGGCTTGTTAGAAGTTTGTTGTTCGTGAGATCATTGCAAGAACTCCCTTCCGTGGACCTTGCATGCACAAGAGGTACAGCCAGGCCACGACTGCCATCCCACCCGTGGGGGCCTGCCATGCTCCTGTGCACTTGCAGGCTGTTTGGATCCTGCAGCTAGGTCAGCCCATGCCTGACTGCTTGGGGTGGTGGGCTTGGGCTAAACATCCTTTCACTCAGTACCTGCTGTATTAAAACGTCCTCCTCTGATTTTACAAGGTTGTTGTACCCACTAAGTCAGGATTAGGCCACTATGTTAATATATCTAAAGAGAAATATTCTAGCGTGGCTAATCGCGGATTTTCCTGGTGTTGAGGGTAAATGGCTGCCCCACAGCCCACAAAATCTCCGCAGACCCTGCCGGGCAGCGGCGCGGCCGGGTCTCCACAACAGCCGCGACCCCAGTGCCATTGCCTTTGCCCGAGAGCCCTTTCCCGCTCCTTCCTCTCCTCAGGCACCCGTCCCGGCTCCACGCTGCCCTCCACCTCCCGACGACGTGACACCTGCCTGCGGCAGCAGGTGTAGACCCCCCCTATTGGGGAGGTCTTCGGGCCGCGTCCCGCCCCTTCGTCGCTGTCCGCCTGCGCGGGCCCCGCCCCGACCGCTGACGGGCAGCCAGGCACACGGCCCTGCGCTCATGGCGGCGGCACTGCTGTCGGTGGCGGCGGGACGGGGCGGCGGGGGCCGGCGCTGAGCCCCCCCCTGGGGCGCGGTCGGGGCGGCCAGTGCCGGGCGGCGCCGGTGCCGGGCGGCGCGCGGCGGGGCGCGGGTGAGCGGCGGGGCGGGCGCGGGGGGAGGGGGAGGAGCGCGCGGCCGCGGCGACGGCTTTGTGTGCGCGGGCGGGGGGAGGGGAGCGGCGCCGGGCGCGCACGTGGGCCCTGCCGCGCGGGCTCAGCCCCGCCCCGGGGCGTCCCGGCACCGGCCCGGCCCGACCCTTTCCCGTCCTGGTCGCGGCCTCGGCATTACCTGACGGCCCGGCGGAGCGCGCTGGGGGCTGCTGTCCCTCCCGCTCCAGCGGGGCCGCGCAGGGGTGCGGACCAGCTGCCCCGTCCCACTGGAGGCGCGGCACCGTCACCTCGCCGTGAGGAAGCCCAGCAAGGACGCGGGTCGGTGCTGAAGCACCTGTGTAGGTGAGGCCACGGTGTCTCCCCGTGTGTCTGGAGCGCCCGGCTTGGCCATGCAGAGCGTTCCCCGTCCCGGTGACAGAAGTGGCTGTGCTGAGCGAAAGCTCCCGGGGCCACTCATCAGAGTACAGCCAGTGCCCTTTGCATCCCAGCACGGACTTCCCTGGCGGCCGGACGCAGGAGGCTTTTGGCTTCAGCGAGCAGTGGTTTGCCAGAGCAGCACAGCCCTGGCTGTGCACACGTGGGCTGTGGTGAGCTGCAGGGCTCAGGAGGCATTTGAAGCTCCTGACCTACAGAATGGAACCGGTTCGGAGCTTCACAGCTGTGGTTAACCTGCAAGAGCTGGGGAAGGTCCCAGCTCTTTCGGGAGGTTGGAACCTGCCCCAGAAAAGGTTGCTTTAGCTGGCATTAATGCTTTTATTTTGCCTCGCAGGAAGTAGTGGAGAGAACATGTCTGGGATCAAGAGAGTGATCGCGGAGAAGGATCCTGACTATGAGGAGATCACCATCACACATCCCAACAAGCGTCACAAAGCAGCTGAACAGTCAGGTAGGAGCTGTTGAAGTGAAGGCATCTCCTGGGTAGAAATAGAAATGCTGTCTCTGGATGTTCATGCTGTCTGCAAACTGGTCAGGAAAGGGCTGGAGGAGATTCTGAGGGCTCAAAGAGCAGACATTGTGGTACTTTTGCACAGCTAAATGAAGATGTGATTGTTGTACATGGAGCCATTGCTGCCTGCTAAATGAAACATAATTAAGGCTTGAGGATGCAGACTTTGGTGTGGGCATGGGCAGCTAGGGCATGATCTCTCCAGGGCCCTCTGTGCTTTGGTTCTTATTGCTTGCTGCATCTTCCTAGGAGTTAGCCAATGCTGGGATTTACTCCAACCTGTGCATCAGTTCTGCAGCTGAAGCCAGCTTCCAGAAAGTTTGGCAGCCTGTTTACATTCTGGGGGATACTGGTCACAGTAGAGCTTGCGAGGGGCTGAGGAAGAAAGAGTTCCATGACCCTGTGGTAGGTAGACTGGTTCTTGGAATATGGCAAGTGTTTGCAAGAGTAGGTAGGTAAAGTGAAATGGAGCAGTGTGAGATGGAAGGGAGGAGGAGGAGCAGCTATCCAGCTGAAGGAAGGTGAAGGATAAAGAAGTGTAGTGGAGAGAGTAGCTGGGTGAGTAGGTTTGTATTTGGCACGCTTGGATATGCTTGCTTTGGGAACCAGCCTGTTGGCAGAGTGCCTAGGACAGGTTGCAGTCATCTCTGGGCAAATGAGAGTAGAGCTTCTTGCCCCTGGGACAGGGAGTAGGCTAGTGGGTTTTGGCATAGCACAGCTAGTGAGAGAATTGTGATAGGAGGAGCTGACAAACAGTGAGGTGAGAAAACTGAAGCTGTCTGTGGGATCTGAAGACAGTCCAGGAACACAGCAGCATGCCAGAGCTGTCAGTTGAAGAAGGACATATGATGGTTTCATGGGTGATGTTTTGGAAGACAGTGTACAGCGGGACAAGTCTGAGGAGGCTGAACTGTGGGATGAATGTGTTGCTGAACAGGTCCTGTCTGCCAGATCAGTTAGGGGCCCTGACAGTGGAGCTGGCTGTGGCAGAAGAGTGGCACCACTCCCAGCTGCTTGCTGTGCTTGACTGCTTAGAAGTCACCATGCTCAGTGGTGGAGTTTCACAGGGACTGCAGGCAGTTTTTTAATCCAATTCTGAAGCAACTTTTCAGAAGATTTTAATAATTAGCAGGCAAAGTCTCAGGGATTTGGAAAACTGTCCTCACCAAAGTGAACTCTTGGACCAGGTGATTGCTCCAGACTAGATTCTTTCTTCCTGTAATGGAAGATCTCCAACTTTTGATACAAGAATTTCTTAAGTATACAAATTTCACTAACACAGTCTTAATTAGGGACTGTGGTTGATGCTAAGCTGGGAAAAATATGAAAATGAAGTGTTCTTAAAAGCTTCTGTAATATAACCACAAATTCTAGAGTGCTTTAATTGTCATACTGCTGGTGTTGCATGGCATCAATCTTGGGAAGAGATGCTGTTGTCCCCGTGTGAACTGTCCATATCATACCTTAATCTGTTTAGGTTTATTTTAAGTGTATGTGAACTTCATAAGCATGGTATTCAAGGCTGGAGGGAAATTATATCCCTCTGTTTTTTAATTTTGCTTTTCTCATACACATTCAACCATAATGCTGTTTTATTGTAGGCTTGAACTATTTCTAGTCCTTATATATATATATGTATATGTACACACACGTATCTGTGTGTGTATATCTGTAAATAAATGTTTAGGATATGCCTGATAAATATAGAAGTATCTGTTGCCTTACTCTGGTAGGTGCATGATCAAACAGTAAATTTATGCCAGCAAAATTTTGACTTGTTTTGGATTTCTTTAGTCTTTCTATTGGGATATTGGAAACCTCTTCAAACAGATGTACCTTTCAGTAAAACAAATGCTTCCTCCAAAGCTCAAAACAAAACCCTGGTGCCTCCTATTCCATGTAGAACCAATGTGGGATTTTTTTTCAGAGGAGCCCAGGCTGTTTCTGTGATCTGCTTTGCTGTGGGGTCATGGCACTTCTGTCACAGGCTGGAGGGCCTTTTCCAGACTTTCTTCTAGAAGTACAATTTCTGCTTTACCAAGTTCTTACTTAGAACTTGATGAAAACAGACGCTGCTTGAACCCCCTTGATATAATGGAGGTGACTTAAAGGAAAGACAATGCTTAAGTCTATGGCAGTAGTAGAGCAAAAAACTGTTGTTCCTTTGTTCTAGAAAAACACAGTAAGATGCTGATTCAATTCCTAGCTGCTGATTCGCCGTGAAGTATTTGCACAGTTTGAAATAGTGAACTACGTGTTTTCCACCGAGGTCAATAAACCCCTGCTGAAAGGCTAAAGTTTTTTTGGCTGCTGTGCTGGAAGAGGATTTAGTAATAGGTCGACCAGTAGTAGTTTGATTTGTGTAAAGGCTTGTAGGCTCTCCAGAGCAGGCTTCTCTGCATGCCAGTGCTGAACATACGAGGTATTGGTTTGCCTTATTATTGCTCCATGATGTGGCGTAAATTTCCTGGATGTGAATCGGGCCAAAGAGAGCAGAAAAATGTACACAGTGTTCCAGCATTACTCCTGTGCAGTCACAGTGGTAACTGCACTTGGCTGTGTCACATTGGAGTTTTCATTTTTCTGTTTACAGCTTTACTAAGACGGAAGTAAACAAACTGGTGCTGTTCTTCCCATCTTCTGTTATTTGTCATCTCAGACCTATAAAGGAAAAAATATCTGTCCCATAAGCTATCTTTTACAGATACATGTGGTTTTTGTTAAGACAACTTTCTTTTGCAGAAAAATGATCCTTCCCTTTTTTTGTGTGTGTGCTGAACTTATTATCCCATCAATTCTTGCTCCATGATTTCTGATCTTTGTTTTCAAATGGAGCATCCAAAATAGAAATAAAAATATTTTCTTCTTTATTTTCCATGTGTGGGCTTTTACAGCTCGAGATGTTGCTGTGCAGAAGATTGAGACCATTATAAAAGAACAGTTTGCCGTCGAAATGAAGAGCAAAGAACATGAAATTGAAGTTATAGACCAGGTATAAAGGCTTTTTTCTTTAAAAATACAAAAGATCTTGGTGTATTTGGGCCTGGGGGGATTGCTACAGTGGGTATCCATTATTATCTGCTACCTCTTATTTTCGTAGCGCCTCATTGAAGCAAGAAGGATGATGGATAAGCTTCGTGCCTGTATTGTGGCTAACTATTACGCATCTGCTGGTCTCCTTAAAGCTGGAGAGGTGAGAATTACTTTGTGAGTAACAAGAATTGAGGGAATATTTGCCGAGAATGGTGTATAGTTCACTGGGTGTTTGGTTTTGAAATGTGGTTTTTCTGAAATGGTGGAATACAAGCTGCATGTGGGGTGGCAGTGGGAGAGGAGACCTGTGCATCACCAGCTGGGCCTCAGGTGCTCAGCAAAGATGAGTCTTCAAGGAGCAGTTGAGAAGCCGTTCAGCAGCTTTTGGTTCTGTTTTCTGAAATACTTTGTAAAAAAATTTTTTTTATCAGTTCCTGCATGAGAGCACCTCACTTCTCACACACTGAGTAGTCTTTGCAAAGCCCTAAAAAGTGGGGAACATATTTTCCTGTTTAACAGGAGGAGAGAGGAAGCAGATGGGTGTTGGAACTTCTCAGGTGAAAGAAAAAAGAAAAAAGATAAAAGTCAAGATTTCTCAAGACTCAGGCAAGGCTGTGAAACCACCTTCCCTTTACCCTGACAGCCAGTTTGTTAATGGTTCAGTGAGCAGACTAATGGCTGCAGCAAAGTGGGAGGTAAATGAAGGAGGTATCACAGAGAGATTAAAAATTCACAAGGAGGTTTAAAAAATCCCAAACCCTATTAGTTAAACCCCAGTTTTGAGCATTCTGTCCTTAATGGGATGGTAATTGCAGGGTGTTCATGACTCATGCAGACTCCTGATTGACAGGTAGTTCACTATCAGTGTGGATATTTAGTTACCATCTTTTCAGTTCGGGGAGTTGATCTAATTTCCAGTAAAGACCTGAGCTGATTGAAAGCAGTAGATGGGTGCTGCAAACCCAGGTTTTACTGTAATCCCATGAGAATTTCTCTTCAAGCAATGGCTCGCACTGCTGCTCCTGTTTTTCTGGTGGTGATTTCTAGAAGACTTGAAATGGGTAAAACCAAAAAGGTCCAGCTTATTTTACCTTGCTGAACTCAAGTTAAGCAACTGGATTTGAAAAAAATCCTGGTGGTATTGAAAAAAATCCTTGGAGGCTTGGCAATCCCTCTTCTCCCCTTGAAGAATGCGAGCTGGGGTCTGATCTGGGAAAGTCCTTTTATCCAGTGTCATCCTGTGCTGTGCAGGGTTTGGTTTTTCCTTGCTGATTTTCACACTTGCCAAAAATAACAATGTCTGTAGCTGTTTCAAAGTATTCTCAGAACTTTTGGGTGCATCCTTGCTTTGTTTAGCTTTCCTGTAGTTTTTAGTAGCTCATGGCTGGTGTAGCTGTGTCTTAGATTGCATTTTTTTTTCTTTAAAGCCCTGATGTGCATGCAGGCTAAATCAGTTTTTTTTTAATTTTGAAATTGTTACTCGTTTCAATTTTACTTTTTGTCTGTTTTTAGTGTGTGGTTAATGTATGTTTGACTCAGCAGTGAATGATGTCTTGTTTCTGCTTCTGGTAGAACAGGAGTCTCTGTAGTTTAACTCGGAACTTCTAGGAAGATGATTTGCAAATTCCTGACTTGTTCTCATGAATACCAACACTTCTTCAACCCAACGGGGCTGGGTTTTGAGGCTTATGATTCCATGTGATTACAGTTTATTGTGTTTTCCAACAAATTAGTGGACAACATGTTGGTCATTTCACTTGACTAGAGGTAAAAGAAAAAAAAAGAGGTTCTTGGTGGTGGTTTGCTTTGGTTTTCATTTGAAGAGAGGCTGAGAGACCTGGGGCTTTTTAGTCTGGAGAAGAGAAGACTGAGAGGGAATCTAATAAATGCATATAAGTATCTGAGGACTTGGTGTCAGGAAGGAAGGGACAGTCTCCTCTCATGGGCACCCTGTGGTAGGACAAGGGGCAATGGATGTAAAGTACAGCACAGAAAGTTCCACCTCAACATGAGGAGGAACTTCTTCACTGTAAGGGTCACGAAACACTGGAGCAGGCTCACAAGAGAGGTTGTGGAGTCTCCTCCAGAGACTTTCAAGATCTGGATGCATTCCTGTGTGACCTGTGCTAGATTCTATGGTCTTGCTCTGGCAGGGGGGTTGGACTCAATGATCCTCAGAGGTTGCTTTCAACCCCTAACATCCTGTGATCCTGTGATGTTTTGTGGTCCCTTGCCATTGGATATACTGATATAACTTTTGAGCAGATAATTGAGAGTTGGTAATTGCTTTGCTCATGTACTTAAAGGACAATTGGAAAGAAGGCTCTCAAATGAAGCTTCAAAGTCCAAGATGGGACAACATTTAACTCCTTTTCCTTCTACCATTTCTCAAAACCAGTTCTGTTGCCTCAGAGTGGTACTGGTGTCTGTCGCCATTCTACGCAGAATTTTAGATCAGGGGATTTAATGTGAATTAAATATAACCCTGCAAAGGAAAAAATAAACAAAACCAACTAAAAAAGCCTGAAGAAACAAAAAATCCCAAATGAGTTTCTTGATTTGTTTTTCTTTGTGACCTGTCCTCTCCCCATGTATGACTGTGCCAGCCTGGCTGACTGGGGTGGTTTGGGCAGGAAGGAAGAAAGTTTCTTTCAGCTGGTGTTGCCTGCAAGAAAAGCTGTCAATGCAACTCCAGTGTGAGCCTGTGGCTTCAGGAGCTGGAGTAAGTTTATCTGCTGGAGCTCTGCTGCTGGCAGAGGGACATTTCTGCCAACTTGATTCATCATCAGACCAAAGTGACAGGAAGGACTGGTGGCTGGGAGAAGTGGCCAAGAGACGCTTGCTTTGGATGATGGGTGTTTTTGTTGCTATTTATGAGGTTGAAAGCAAATGCAGGAGAGGGTAGGGGAAAATCACAGAATCACAGCTTGAGACTGTGTCCTCTTGTTCTGTTGCTGGTTGTCTGGGAGAAGAGACCAACTCCCACCTGTCTACAACCTCCCTTCAGGCAGTTGCAGATGGCAATAAGGTCTCCCCTGAGCCTCCTCTTCTCCAGGCTTCTCCAGCTCCCTCAACCTCTCCTCACAGGGCTTGTAAAAAAGCACCTTTGTCACAGTAATGAAAAATAAGAGATTTAAGCACTCCTCTGCCCCATTTGCCACCCTGCAGGTTTAGGAGGACCTAAGATGAGCTCTAAGGTATACATTTTGAGAAAAGTTTGCAAGCATGCCTAAGGACGTTATTCTTTATCCTCTGTTAAGCTTGGGGAGCAGACAGGGTGCTAATACATGTAGCTTGCCTTACAGGCATTGACAAGGCTGCCCCTGAGTATCAAAGCTAAAGAGCCTGATGCATTTCCATACCCTGCTTGCCTGCACGAACCCGGCAGCTGTGGCCTTCCTGTGTATGGTAAAAGACCAGAGGTGTGTGCAGAGGAAGTGAAGGTGGTATTTTCACAGGGATATTACAGGTATTTGAATAGGATGCAGTGCTCCTTTCTGAAACCAGGTGGGTTTCTGAGACCAAAGGATCTTGAAGAACACTCGGTTTGGGGTGCTGTTTCTGTAGAAGCTTCTCTTTGTGTGGCATATGTTTTCCCTGGAGGGCAGCTGATTAAATATTTGCTCTTTCTTCATACATTGACTTTTTCTCTTCTGGTGCAGCTTTGTTTTCATCTGAGCTGGAGGGGAATAATGACCAGATCTGCCTGACCTCTTTGTTGCAGGGGACCAGGTCATGTGATGCGACGATTCTTAATCACCCTTCAATCAAGAAATTCTTGGAATCGCCTTCTAGATCGTCATCTCCAGCTAACCAGGGCTCAGACACTCCATCTGCCAACCACTCCGAGAGCGACTCGCTCTCTCAGCACAATGACTTTCTCCTGGACAAAGACAATGGCAACTTGGATGCAGAGGCGCAGCTGACAAACAGCCTGGATCAGAGACAGAGCAGAAGTACTGGCCGGGTAAAGTAAAACTCGAGTGGTGGTCAAGTTGTTGGAGGTGTGTGCTCTGTCGGACTCGGTGCTGGCACCAGGAGCTCTTCATGTTTTCACCCACCTTGCTGAAGATCTGTTTCTTATCCTCTCCAACTGCTTGCTCCCACTCTCTCAGCCTGGCTTTGCTGTAAGGCTAACTGAAGTGTCTGTATCTTGGGTAACTCCTCTTAACTCAGTCTTGTCCAATAGAGAGGCCAGCCAGGCAGCAGTGACAGCTTTGTGTCAGCACAGCTATCTGCTGCTGTCTTGGTTGTTAGCTTCTGGGGAACAAGGTGTGTCAGAGCTTGAGCAAAGGGGTTTGCTGTGCTGATGGAAGTCAGGTCAAGAAGGGCAGAGCCTGGAGAGAAGAGCAGCCTGTGTCATTCCTAGCAGTGCTTTAAAGATGTAATGCTGCTGCCTGCCCTGGGATACTGATATGGACTGCATTGCTTGGAGTGATTGAACCACTGGAGTGGTTTTGCCTCCTCAGCAGCCTGTGATGGCACCAGTGGATTAGGTCACTCTGGGAGTGTGGGCAAGTAGAGCCCTGGGTTTGTGGTCTGAGTGGGCTTTTTGTTGGTGTTGCTGCTTGCTGTCATGCTAATGCCTAACTGAAACAGAATGACCTGGGTTAAAAATTTCTTCTTTCATTGTTCCCCCATACTATTTGCTGTGTTATTTTTGGCATGGAACCATTCTCTTAATGGCTCACTGTGAAGCTACAGGAATGCTTCACCCATGGGCTGCAGGTAGCTCCACAAGGGAGGTTTTCACTGGCTGCAGGTGAAATGAGCCTTAGTAGGTGAGATGAAACTCTTTGGTTTCCTTTCAGTTCCTTTTATCTGTCAGGCCTGCCAGAGGAGTACAGCCTCTGACCCAGTCTGGGGCTGGATGTATCTCATTGTGTGTGACTACGTTATGCAACTGAACAGGTTGCAATAATAGGTGGCAGAAAGAGCCACTGCCTCCACTGAGTAACATGACACCCTTGATAATAGGTATTACATGGTTTGCTGAAACCCTGCTGAAGGTCTGTAGCAGAAGGCAGATAAACGATGTATCATGTGGACCCCCCTATATCATAAACCACTGGACCAGTATGATATGTTTCTGCACTGGGGGCATTGATGAGCAGTTGTGTTTCTTGTGTGTAGCGTGTTGGTACATCTTTGACCAACACAGCCTGTGACTCAGAGGTGGCTGAGGGAGTGCTGAGGAGCCATCCTAGCCTTCTGTGCCTGCTTGCTCCAGTTTGGGGGATCACTGACTTAACAGAGGAGGTGTAGCAGTTCATAGTGAATTCACCACTCCCCGTGCTGACAAGTGCTCAGTAGTGTAATCTGCAGGAACTGCTGCACCAGCTCCATTGTTCACAAGAGAATGGCAGTCCCTTATTCTCTGGACAGCTGCTTTGTGCATAGAAAAGCCTCTCATTCTCATGCAAACGACAGTGCAGACTGTGTTTGCACTGTGGGTGGTTATGTCAGCGTTCTTGGTCAGGTATGTCAGCAGCCTTAGCCACTGTTTAATAGCTGAAGTTGTGTTATAAGGTTTCTTAGGCTAGATTTATTATACCCAGATATTGCAGTGGATTTGTAGGTTTATCTAGTTGTCAATGACATGGTATGCTGACTGCTGTCCTTGTTGAGTTGGAGCAAAATTCTTGTCTTGAGCTCAGCCTCAGTTCTTCACCATGACACAATGCTGGAGTCCTTTAACACAGCAGAAGCTGCAAATGAGAAATACTTTAATTTTCAGAAGCCACTTCTGGGAGATTTAGCTTTTCTTCTGATTAGTGCTTTTCTGGTTAGCATGATGCCAGTCAGGCAGAGCTTGAGCTTTTTCAGATAGTGCAGTGGTAGTGCTTTTGAAACCCAAGCTGAGGTCAGGCTTAGATCCATGGTATGTGGCATATGTATGCTCAGTGCAGCCATGCCGTGTACTCTCAGCTAGGTAGTGTCATCGTTGCGTGCCTGAGTCTCTTCAACCTGCCTAGACAGTGATTTCAGTATTTTTAGGGATGATTCATCGTTGGTCTTTCATTTTGCTCTGCAGGTTTCCTGTTTTTAAAAGCATCTTACTTTCTAGTGCCAAACAAAATGATGTTTAAAAGGAATGTTTGGTTTTTTTGTTTGCCTTTTTTTTTTTTTTTTTCTTCTTCCCCTACCCTCAGGACAGTTCAGGTGTTTCAAGCTCTCAAAAACCAGGACAACGAAATGCCGGGCTGTCGAACGATGAAACTTCACGACTCTATGTGAAGAAAACGATTGTGGTTGGCAATGTCTCCAAGTTAGTATCCAGAGGCTGAGGGAGGGGCCTGTATTTCAGGATTAAATGGAATAGGAGGTTAAAATTAGGAGACAAAATTGCTAGGCTGTCACAATATGAAGTATTGTCCTTGAATTATCACTGTCCCAAGGCTGCCCTCCTTGAGTGTCTGCATGGGTTTTGTTTTGTGGGAGAATCAGGTATTTCAGTAATTGTTTTATTTGTGTGTGTGTGTATATATATGTATATGGAGATTTTAAGATCTGTTTCTCTCTAGGGGAGTTTTTCAGCCTTTCCTGACTAGTTAGAATTCTCAAAGTTTTTCCATGAAAATTTGGAAAAGCAAGTTGTCCTAATGACTCATTCAGCGTGTTCGTAGGGACAATGTGGACTTTTTAAAACAATTTATAATGTTTTTCCCCCTCCCCCAGAATTTAAGATAGATAAATATATGTAACTCTTGAACTTTGAGTAAATCACTGAAGAAGGCCATTCATTTAGGAAATGATGAACAAGTCCAGATTTCAATTCTTCGCTGTAACACCACCTATGTCAGTCTTTTCCTCTTGCACGGAAAGTAGCAAACATTTGCTGACGAGATTTATGTTGTTAGAACTGCATCTTGAAAATCTGCCTAAGCCTGGACCCAGAACCAAGTATTGATTACAAAGTTTCTTTGAAATGTATAAGAAGAATTGTTATTTTTGGTATTTGTGGTAGCAGAGTTGCTGATGTTGTGTTCTGGTGCAGTTTTGCTTCCTGATATCTCAGAATAGGTTGAGAAAGGGATTTAACAGAGGCAGAATGTTGAAGTTAAGTCTTCCTAATTAAGAGCCAAATATTTAAATGGACAAAATTTCATATGGCATATGTACAGTGAAATAGAGGAGATGTATTAGAAGCATAGAGTAGAGCATGGGACCCTTACCTCTTTTTGGATAAACTGTCAGAGTAAGGAATAAAAAGCAGGACTGTACAGGGGGCAAGGTTCACACAGGTATTTTGCCATCCCCACATTTTTTGCCAGATTTTTCCTGAAATACATTTTTTTTTTTGGTGCTCGTCTATTTGAGATTTTTATCTTGTGTTTTGTTCTTGTTTTTGCTTTCAATTGCTTTGCCAGGTACATTCCCCCAGACAAGAGAGAAGAAAATGATCAGTCGACCCATAAATGGATGGTGTACGTTCGAGGCTCTCGGAGAGAACCCAGCATAAATCATTTTGTCAAGAAAGTTTGGTTCTTCCTCCATCCCAGTTACAAACCCAATGACCTGGTAGAAGTGAGGTAATAAGGAATGACTCCAGTCACTATTCCAGTCTTTATGCTTGCCAGACTTACAGTGCCAAGTTTCGTAGAAAGTTCCTTTCCTGGTTTAGTATTCCTTGTCCGTCTTCAACCTCTGACTTGGCTTGACTTACTCCAAAATAATAGTAAAAATAAAGGAGTCTTCGTGTAGCAAATGTGTGCCAAACAGTTTTGTGTTTTGTTTTGTTGTGTTTTTTACTTTTAATTTCCTACTGAGAAAAAGCCTTCAGTTGTTGCATTTCATGTTATTCATGTGAGTTTGTGCATTTCCTGTACACTGCTGTGCAGGTTAGATTTCTGTTGCTAAAAGAGGTGTCTGCTACCTCCTGTCCATTCTAGTGTGGAAAGAAAGAGGAGGCTCCGAAAACTGTTTTGCCCACCCTTTTAATGATACATGTGCATTTGGGCAAGAAATCATATCCGTCTCTCAAGCGTTTCTCCACTGTAGTGAGATCAGTGACATTTACTTCATGCTTCAAAGAATTCCCTGTGAACGTGGTGGTGCTGGTGCTAGAGAAACAGGGCAGCTTCTCTGTCTTCTCCTAAACCTCTACTCAAAGCTGTGACCCTAATGGCATGAGTGGAGTCAGTTCTCTGTTGATTGCTGCAGGGAAATGCCCTGTCAATCTCTTGTTCTTGCTCCTTTGGACAAGAGGGTGGGAGGACACCTTCAAAACGCTTTGTGTCTTCCCAAAGAAACCGTTCTTTGCAGCATCCTGGGGGAGGGTGTGGAGACTGCCGAAGTACAGAGTGGCAGCTGAATTCTGGCAAAATTCAACTACTGAAAGGCGACTCTGTGAGAAGGGTTGGTATGGCTCGGTACTGCTTCTGAGAAGGCAACCCTGAGCAGGACAAAAGCAAACTCCTTCGCATTTCTTGTGTAACATTCTAAATTACTCTTGACTGCTGTCTTTTAGTCCCTTTCTCAGTTCTCATTATCTGATGCTAGTACCATTTGTCTTCTGTTTTAATTCCATCTGGTTAATTGATGGTTTTGGTGCACAGTCTCAGTTATCATAGTGAACATTAATATTCCAGACCAAAAATAGCGTTTCAAACTCTTGCACTTTGTTTCATTGCAAAACTACCTTTGAGATTTACAATAACAAAAAGCTAAAATAGAAGCAAAGTAAGGGTAAATGTTAGTGTAATAATAGAGATAAAAAGCCCTTCTCTTTCATCTTGGAGAATGATAGTGGTTGAGTTAGTGTTTCCTTGTCCTCTGTGTTTGTTCTCTTAGTGTTACACCAAGTGTGTGTCTTCTTTGCTACAAGGTAGCCAATAGCTGAGGGTGATTGTAAAATGTTGTGTTGAAAACTCACCTCATAGCTGTGTCCTAGGAGCTTGCTTGGGTTTGGTTTTTTGTTTTTTTTTTTTTTTGAAACAAGTATTTTTCATTTGGCATTACAGAGCCTTCTGTGGGTATTTTTTTGAGATCCTTGTTTCCCTTGTCCTCTTCTCCAACAGTGTTTTACCATTATCTTCCCTGTCCCCTTGTGCAAAATAAAAGTATGTTTTCAGCTGTCCAAAGCCATAAAATTCTTGTTTCTGTGATTGCATTCTCTCTGTGGTGAATAGCAGGCCTGAAGATAGCTTTAGCTGTCAGCTGGAAAAGCAGTCTTTGGCTTTTCGAAAAAGAGGTAGGTGAAAGCTGTACCACGTCTGCATCCAAAATGTGAATCACCGTTTGTTTCCAGAGAACCTCCATTTCACCTGACCAGGAGAGGCTGGGGAGAATTTCCTGTGAGAGTCCAGATACACTTCAAGGATAGCCAGAACAAGAGGATCGATATCATACACAATTTGAAGGTATTTCAACAAGGAATGTGGGAGAAAGGCAGTTAAATGAGTTCTTTTGCATAGTCTAGAACACTTGTGTGTATAAGTCTGCCTCTCTCTGTTGTGTGTCTGTCCTGCAGGGTATTTGCATGTGAATAGTTGAGCTGGAGGATTAGCAAAGATCCAGGAAAGCCTCTTACCTTGGCTATATTGAAGTTGATGTAGTAGCCGAGGAACCCAGCCTTGCAGAGGCTGGAACTGATTCTGCTCAGAGCAGCAAGGCATTTACCTGTTGTTTCCCTACAGTTTGAGATGTTTGTTGTACTCTCACCACCTATACCTTGACGTGCTGCTGCAGGGCTATTGGTAGACTGATTGCTGTACGTGTTCCGTTCCTGCAGCACTTGCACATATCAGGCAGAGATTATCTCTGGTTAACAGAGGGGGCAGGGAGGGGCCGAGACTCCCCAGTTGTTCCTTGTGCCTTTTGAAGGGAGCTTTCTTTGTCGACTGTACTGCAACACTCAATAGGTTTTATAGTATGCAGCAGTCTTGGAATATTAGGCCATTGCTCTTGTTTTCCTTTTAATTAGTGTCTCTGGTGTCAATGGAATTAAGTCCTGAGCTGGTTTATTTTCCCATTGCTTTGAGCACCCTGATTAGTTTTATTTAAACTCTGCCTGTGTTAATGAATTTTGTGCAAATGTAGATACCTCACTGCAACCCCAGACAGAGACAGTAGAGAAGGCTGGAAATGTTCCCCTGGAATTCAAGGATATTTTAATGCAAACAATGAGTAAAATTTATTTGGAGAAATATAACTTGGGGAGAAATGGGTAATGGTAGGATGGATATTGTGCAGCAAAAGAAGCCCAGCCTGCAGAAAACTGAGCCAGTCTGTTGCACACAAGAACTCAAATATTTTCTGTTCACATACTGAGCCTGTGGCTGCTGTGGGATGTTGTGAGTGAGCTGAGTTCTCCATGGCTGGCAACCTGTCTGCCCTTTAGCTCTGGGGCACTGTGAACCTGTCAAACCCAGCTTCTCTCTGTGGGTATCTTAGTCTGATTGGGATTTTCTGCCTCTTTATCAGCTGATACTCAGTAGGAACAGTTATTTAATCAAAAATTGCAGTGTCAACATAGCTTTCATGCCAGTTTAAATCGCTCTTGTGTTTTTTCTCATTGTTGTTTCCTTATATTGACATCAGGAATAAAAAGGGACATTCCTCAAAGGCTTCCCTTAGACTGCAGTAGTATTTCCCCAACAATCTAATTTCCTTCACTTTTTTTCTCCTTTGTACTTTAGTATGGGCTTTGCGTCATGGTTGGCCTTTTGTTTGCAGAAGAGAGGGTTCATAACAGAGCACTCAGCGTTCTGACCCTCTGACCTCAAAAAATTGGAAGTGCTGCTGCTCAACTTAGATAGTTTCAACTCTGTTCAAAGAAATTGTATTGTAAATTCCAGATAATAGATCACTTTGCCCTGGTTAATATAAATGTACTGTATTCTTTCACCCAGTTGGACAGGACCTACACAGGCCTGCAGACCCTCGGTGCAGAAACGGTGAGTCAGCAGGTCATGGGATGGATGTTGTACTTTTGAGTCCCTTAAGGATGTTCAAAAAGAAAAAGACAGGACTAAGCAGGCTCAGACCCATTTGATTTCACAATTTCTGGAGTGTAGGTTTTGCTTTCTTGTTAAATGAAATAATTATGACACCTTGTCACTATTCATGACAACAGTATTTTTTCCCCGTTCTAGTTTAGGGGAGACTGTTTCTAACTCCTCCTTCATAAAGAACTTAACTTGTACTAGAGTCTTAATTTTTATTTCTTTGTGTAGCTTCTGGAACCACATGCCTTGATTTGCATTCTGATGTGCTGCAGATCTCATACCTAAAGAGATCAAACAACTAACCTGCTGAAGTTTGGCTTTTTTTTTTTTTTTTTGTATTATGTTCCCCTTGTATTGTAGTGAATGGAAACTTTTAAGGATGAAATTGCATTACTTCAGCTTTTCAGTCTGTGGAGGAAACATTAATGTGAGATGTCTACTGTGATGAAAGAACGCTTTTGAAGAGTAGATAATGTGGTGTGTTCCTCAAAGCCTTATCAAAACAGATAGAAAAGGCAAGCTGCAGTTTTGTGCCTGTCCCTAAGGGGCTATGCAGTCCTTTCTTAGTGCTCAGTGCTAAGCTCTGTACTCCTTCAAGTGTTCACTACTTGGATTTCCCCACAGACTGAGAGAAGGGGCTGTATTACTCTGGGGTTAAATGCTGCCAGATTTTCATCTTAGCTGGACATCTGGGAAGTGTCCCCAGAATTAATGGAAATGTTATGCAGAGGTGGGAGAAGGAAAGGGCAGAGGTTTCTAGACATTAAAAAAAATGGGAAAGCATAGCTGTTTTCACTTTTTATAGCCTTACCTAGCTACCAAATATTAATGTTGACATTTCTTCTGTTTCTGGAAGGTAGTGGATGTGGAGCTACACAGGCATTCCCTTGGCGAGGCGTATCTCTTCTCCCAGTCTTCAGAATCTGACCTTTCTGACGTTCCTACATCTTTACCACTGCCATTGAGTATCCCAGCACCAGTCAAAGCTTCTTCACCAATTAAACAGTTGAGGGACCCTAGCCCAGATGCTTCTGTGGAAAAAGGTAAAGCAAACGGGTGCCAGTGAAATTCCAGTCCTTGGAATTGCATCTTTTCTGGATACCTCCTCCTAATTGCTCTTGTGCTGTAAGGGCTGCCAGTGCTGCCTGCTCCTTGGTCACTCCAGTTGATCATTTCTTCAATGCACTCTGAAATGTAATTGATGTAATGTTATGGTTTATTTGGGTTTTGGCTGGCATTTTATTTGTTTTTCCTTTTTTAATCTGGAGTTTGTTGAGCAAGCTCTGTTTTGCATTACCTAGTGATATAGAGCTTTATATAACAAAACACAATTGGAAAAAAGGTTGTTGAATAGCACTTGTAGTTTTACTCTCCACAGGCTTTTTTTCAGAGGGTTTTCTTAGGTTTCTGAATATTTTGGGAACTGTAAACGTTTAAGGAATTGGTCTAGTGGTAGCTTCCGTTGCATACCTTGGTGCCTGACATGAGCTGACTGTGGTGGAATAAAACCAACTAAATGTGGTGTTGAAGATAGAGGGTGAAAAAGACGTAGTGTGGGTTTGTCTGAGGGGTGGTATCTGTGCGTGTTGTGGTCTCATTCTTGCTTTCTCCTGTCAGACAAGGAGATGCAGCACCCGTTGCAATGGGGCAGGATTTGATGCTTCTGGATCATTTGAATTGCCTGAAAGAAGCCAGTGCTAGTCCCCTGTGGCACACTGTTAGGATTTTTAGTGTGTGTAGAATAGGAATGTGCTGTGCCTCTGTTAGCATTGAGCTTTATTTGCTGAAATACTCAGTGTCAAGACTTACATGATAGACCTTGGTTAACTGGGCTGTGAAACAAGGGTGTCTTTTATGGTTTCCATGTTTTGGTGTGAGAGACTCGGTGGAAACAGCAACTCTGTATTGCGAAATACGATTGCATACAACATGGTCTGAGGCCTGTCTTGATCTATCCTGACACTCGTGTGTTCAAGCAATGGCTTTAAGTTGGTGTCTTGTGTAGTGCTCTTTCTGGTGGTGGTCTGACTCTGTGAGTAGAACGTCCACTGTTTGTATGTTGAGTTTTCTTCTGGCCAAAAGAGGAGAAACAACCAAATTTTAAGTGCACAGCCTTTTTTTACTCACAGGAACACAGGCAGCGCACCTTTAGGTGAGCAGCTAACAGGAAGAAAGTGACCATGTCTCTTTCTCACATGGACAGACAGTGGGATCTCTCATCATCTGCAGGTTAATTTATCACCTTCCACATCAGATAAGGTGGATTCCTTAACTTGGGTCAAAAAGCAGTAGGCAGTCTTGTGCTAAAAAAATGCACTGGGAGATTCTCTGTGAAGGAGCCTTAGCCATGTGGAGCCCTAAC
This sequence comes from Indicator indicator, assembly GCF_027791375.1. Taxonomy (NCBI): domain Eukaryota; kingdom Metazoa; phylum Chordata; class Aves; order Piciformes; family Indicatoridae; genus Indicator; species Indicator indicator. Next base: position 13,352,329 of record NC_072022.1, on the reverse strand, counting down.
CAGGGACACTTGAAACCACCATCAGCTTTTGGTCAATGGAAAGGTTGTTCCAAGAACACGTTGAAGTGGCTGATCACCTGCCACAGCTAGTAGGCTGTGCATGGTAGAATTTTATTCTTCTGTTTAGAGACAAATCCTAGAGGTTTGTGCAGGAGAAACCCCCCTACCTCACTTTGTCCCTGCTCAGCAGTGACCACCAGTTGCTTTTAATTCCTCTTTCAAGAGTGTTTGTTGTACTGAGTTTTGTTTGTGTAGAGGAGCACAGTAAGGAACTAGATGTCTCAGCCTAAGAACTATTTCTCTTCTTTTCCCTGTTTTAATCAGGATTCCCTGGGAATGCTGAAAGCGAAAGACATGCCACGTTTTATTCCCTGCCATCTTCGATAGAACGGACTCCCACCAAGTTAGCCACACAGAAAGTTGCCTTTGGCTCCCATGGAAATTCAGCTTTTCAACCCATTGCAGCTAGCTGTAAAATAGTGCCTCAAGGTCAGAGTCCAAGCCCTGCAGAGTCACCAGGAAAATCCTTCCAGCCTATCACCATGAGTTGCAAGATTGTATCAGGTGAACGATAGTTTACTTATCCCCAGTGCTTCATCCTGGAAGACACAAGAGTGAACCAGTCAGACTTGTTTTGGGTCCTTGCCCTTGTTTCCTGCCAATCTTTGAACATCAGGCAGTAGAAAACTCTAGAACAAGGAGCTGAACATACTTCTTAATGTTCAAGGAAAGAAATACAAGTATGAAGTGCTTCACTTCAGATCAAAAGCAGGATGAAAGCTGTTTTTTCCCTCTTCTTGAATGTTCCTAAGTATGAAAAAGATATTCTTTAACTGGTCAGCTACCTGCAGAAAGGCCCATGCAAGGGCACATCCTCCATGTGTGTAATACTTGTAGATGGGAAGACTCCATTCTTTTCCTTCCTGCTTCCAGACAGCTGAGATGGATTAAGAGGAGATTTTTTTTTATTCTGATAATTTGGCATATAATTAGGTTAAACCTTGTAGAGACCAATGGTTCCTATTCTAGTTGCAGTATCTCATCTGATGTAACTGCTTTGGTCTTCCAAAGTCCGCTCTCTATTGGATTAAATTGTCAGCTGACTGCAGTGAGCAGTGTGACACTCTTTTGGTAGCTTCTGAACCAAACACAGTCAAGGTGCTTGGGAACGATGTTTTCCACTGGATGGTGTTTTCCATCAGAAAGTTTTAATATGCAGCTCACCATGTCACATGTTGTGAAGCTGAAAGATGACGTGTGGCATCCTTTCATATTCTGATGTTCAGGGTAAAGAGGATGAAGCACCAGTTATCAGTATGTGTGATTTCTAATGATAATTTTCCTCAAGTGTTTTGTTTTGGTTTTTTTTTAATTAATTTCTATATTGTTCCTTGACATCTTAAAACTGTACTCAGGCTGATTTACATTTGAACCCATGCCAAGTGCTTTCTTCTTTCTTAATAAGCTCTTCTCTTATCTTCTTTTCCCAAGGCTTCCCAGAAAGCAAGAATCCTATCTTTCTTAAAGTGCTTGGGTTTCTCTCTGTTGATCTTTGCTATTCAAATATTTCCCTGATAAACATTTTTCCAAAGCTCTGCTGTCTGCTGAGAAGTGTCACTGCTTTCAGATTTCAAAAGCAGTTTGTAAGACATGGGGATTTTATTTACTTAGCATTTATGTTCTAATTGTCAGTCACTGCCAAGAAAGCAGATTAGTGGGCAGTTGAAGCTCAGTGTGCTTGCTGCTCTTTTCTCTGATCGCTTCCTTGCCTGTCCTCTCTACGTTTCTTGCTTACTCCTTCCTGCAGCTTTTCTTTTCTCTAGTTTTTCTCTTTCCTGGTCCTGTTACCCAGAAGCTGCACATTTTATAGTTTGCTTTCAAGGGCTTCTGCTGTAGTAAGAGCAGTGAAAAGACAAGAGTGTCCATGCCTGTCTTATGGCTGCTGTATCACCCAGCCTTCTTAGGTAAACTGCTCAGTTCCTGGCTCTGAATGCCTGTACCACGGGCTCCACAAGGGAAAGAGAGCACCTATCCAGGAGCTCAGATTGCTGTCTTCTCTTTGGGCAGACTGATCTTGACAGTGAGAATGACAGTGAGATAGGTAATATCCCTTAGGATTTAGGGATGGACCAGATGGCTTTATAAGGTCCCTTTGAATCCTCTTTGTCCTGTTAGGCAGAGAATGTCCAGGGTAGTTAGAAGCCATAGTGCTTTACATGCCTTTTCCTTTCCTTCTGTCTTCTCTTTCCATCTCCAAATCCTGTGATCTCACTCAGGCTGGGAAATGCATCCTCAAAAAAAAAGATGTTCCTTCTGCATTCCGTTTTAAAAAGTACTACTTTTGCTGTATTTCCATGTTCTTACAACATTTACAAGATAGAAGCACTTTTTTTCTTAAGGTTCTCCAATATCGACCCCTAGTCCATCTCCGCTACCTCGTACCCCAACCTCCACTCCGGTGCACATGAAGCAAGGCTCTTCTAGTTCAGTCATTAATAACCCGTATGTTATTGTGGACAAGCCTGGACAGATGGTTGGAGCAGCAGCCACGAGCACAGGTGTGTAGTGTGATCATAGAAGGCAGTGGCTTAGTTTTACCCATTCAAGTTTATTCTCTCTTTACAATGATTAGTGTAATAACAGTGTTTCAGCTGGCAAGGATGGAGCAGTACTCGTCAGAGGAAGAAGATGGTGTTGGTTTCCACAACTGGCCTGTGAAACATGGTTGCAGGTAGCTCAGACTTCAAATAACTTCCTTTGGGAAACAGCATAATGCAAGGCCAAACAGAATTCACAGATACCTCTTCAAAGAGAGCCTGTTCTTTGCAGGCAAACAGGGAAGGGGAGAAAGTAACACAGAGTGTGGCACACAGGGATTTGGGCAGAGACTGTGTGTAAGGGACAGGGTGAGAACTATATTGTGGGTGTGAGCAAAAAGCATGGAGAGCTTGCAGTGACTGGCAGACCAGTCTTAGGTCCAACAGTACAGTGCTCTAAACACATTGAAATGTGTAGACCCAAGTTACTAGGAGAATGGCCACGCTGGGTTTTGTTACTGCATTCAGCTTCTAGCAGGGTCTATTCCAGCTGCTTTGGATTCCTCTACTTGAATTTTCCTTCATGCTTCAGTGGTTAAGTGGAGCCTCAGGTGAGGGGTGAGGACCGAACTGCAGGAGACAGGTTGGGTATGGCAGTCGATAGGTAATCTTTGTGTCAGGAATAGAGGAAGGTCACTTATTTGTTGTGTCTTAGGGCCAAGAACCTCAGCCTATTCAAAACCACACTTGTTTGTGTATCTGTGTGCTTGCCAGCATCTCAGAAGGATGCTCAGAGCCATGAGATGTAGTGCAACATCCACATAATACACAAATCCTTTGCTGGACGTGGTTGGAAAGTGCAAACATTCTCTGATAACAGTTCCTCCTTTATCTGAGGGAACACAGCTATCATGTTCATGGTAACCACCTCTCAGAGAGAGTTGGAGGGAAGCATAGTTGACTTTTTTAAAGTATTTTTTGGGTCTTTCTTTGTAGTACTGAAGCCTTTCCACCAAGAAGTTTGGGGGTTAGTTGGTTGGGGACTTTCTGCCTTTTTCCTTTTCTGTTTCTTCTTTACCTCTAGCCTGACTCTGCTCTGTGTGTGTGGTTCATCATGGTTTGGGTAACTTTTGTGTTCTAGTAGAGATTTGTACATGGAGGATAGGATCTGTAGATGCCGCAGATGGTTTGGACATCCAGGTCTTAACACCATGATAGATGCCTTTTCCTGTCACAATTAGTATGATGTAAGTACAGACTGGCCTGAAAGAAACTGCCTGCTGCCTCTCCCCTCCCTGCTCTCCTGATTCTTCCCCATATACTTGTGCAGATCAGTTTGGGGACCTTGCCCTCACCAAACTGAGCTTTGCAGTCAGATAGCCTCATCACCAGACTCTGTATGAGGGAGCAATAGGGAATGTGGGACTGGTTTTTTGGCAATAGCAGCACAACTGGATTGAGTATAATGTGATGCTACAGACAAAATCACTGGAATATTTTTGATAAGACTGTAGAATGATACTTAAGAAGAGGGATGAGATTTTCATGCTCTGTGAAAGCCAGCCTTCCCAAAACCATTATTTCAAGAAATGGCTGCTCACTTACCTTTAAGTGCAGATGGAGTACAACTGTATGAGACTATTGCTGTGTCTCTTGAACAAACAAAACTAACAAACCAGCTCAACAGCAGCAACAAAACTGCTGCTGAGCAGCAAAGCATTGTGCACACTCTGATAATGCAGGGCAAGTTTACCACGGAGCCCCTATCCACCTTGGGGGTCAGAAGAGTGCTGTTACGTGTGTACCTGTGTGTTGTTTTCGCAAGAGCCATCTTCCCCAGAGAGGACCCTACGTCTTCATTACTTCTGTTTCTTCCTTTACCCTACTCTCTCTGTCCCTTCCTCTTACTATCCCTCACTTTGTTTCTCCTTCCTTTTCTGTCCTTCCTTTTTCTTCCTACTCCAGCCTTCTCCAAGCCTTCCCCCATGCCAGTGTCAGAGGCTCATGTAGGTTCAGAGGATTAGTGTGGGTTCAGGGCAGTAGGGGATGTTAAATCTGCAGCAGCAAGTTCTGACTGGCGACTCATTTACCATCCTAATTTCACATATTTGTTCCTGTAGCTGATATCCTCAGCACCTGGGAAGGTGCCTGACTGTTGCTTGCATCCAACAGAGCTCCGGACGGAGAGTTACCTTCTCTGGGGTGTGGATTCTGCAGGTGGAAGTTTAGTAGTGGATTTGTTTTATGCCCGTTCCAACTCATGTTGTTGTACCTCATGAAGAATATAGAGTTGAAATTAAATGCCATGTTTCTTGTTAGAAGAGGTTTCCTGTGTTCAGTGACACCACTCCACAGCCCTCACCCAACATCTGCTTTATTTCCCAATATGCAGGGAGCCCAACCAGCAAACTGAGCAGTGTTTGTCAGGCCTCTCATGGAACTGGATCTCCTGTATCCAAGACACATGGGAACAGTTTTGTCACCTCGGCTGTCAAGGTAATGTTCTAATTAGGTGCATGCTTTCCGTTTACAATCCAACTTCCTGGTAAATAGGGCTTTTTAGTATTAAAAATGCTGCATTTTGGGCAATTTCTTTTGGTTGTCATTTCCTGTGAAGGTTTGCTCTAACAGATGGAGCCATATGATAATGTGGTGGTTATACAAGACGATATTGTCACTTCATACTGCTCTAATCAGAGTTGCCTACACCTCTGTTAAAGTCACTACTCTGCTGCTTTTCTACAAGGAAATCCATGGAGGGCATAGCTCTCAAAATGTCTCATCTCTCTAAAAAGCTCTTCTGAAGCTGACTTTGATCTTCTTCACTTTATTAGTGATGGTATGATTAAACTAGAGAAGCCTACCTCAAAACATTCACTCTGTTCATTATTTTTGTATAGCAGCTGCTCCTAGCAGTATGAAAATAGCTCATTTAGTAGTTTTCCAACTGCCTGCATTTAGAAACATGTTTGTGTAAACAGTGGAGTAACCAAATATGTAAACAAACAGTGATACATAGGGTTCATGCTTCTGATCTGCAAAGTCCAAAGCTGAACTGTCTCACATAAAATCTCTCCCACATCTTGTGCTAGGAAGGATATTTCTGGCAGGGAAGTGGTGTCAGTGAGGCTCTTTCTGAAAGCAGCTGGTGGGTGTGCTGCTGCAAATGGGAGCATTTCCCTGTCTCCAAGTCACAAGAATATTAATGCAGGATATGGTGTAGGGGTGAAGGCTTGCCAATCAGCCTGCAGAGAGCAAGTGGAGCATTTGGAACTGAAATGCTTCCTTTGTCTGTTAGGGGGAAAAGCGTCGAATATTGCCATCTGAAGCAATTAGTTTGGAGTAGCATTTTAAGTGTCAGTTGTGCAGCTAGCTATTCAGTTTTTAAGAGCTCAGATGGATTTCACTTAACTGTTGAAAACCATTCATTAATCTTTATTTTTCACTGATTTGGGGCAGTGCTTTCTGAAAGATTTTTGATGAGTCAGAGTAGGCATGTGTCATTAACAACAGCTAAATTCTGTAGCTCCAGGGCAAAGTTTAAAAATTGAAGATATATGTGATTAAAATACATAAAAAAATTATCTCTGTAAACAGAATCACATCTTCTACTTGGTGGAAAAAACTATAATTTCTTTAAAGAGGAGGAGGTGTCTGATAGTTCAGTGTGTTATAGATTGTTCTTCACTTACCATTTTTTACCTCCTCGCTGTGTGCTGCTTTCCTCTAATTTTTTAAAACATCTTAGGGCTGTGTTTCTTCAGCCATTTTAAAATGACCAATATGCAGACTGCTGTTGAGAGGACTGGTTGTGCCTCTAACCTTGCTTTCACACTTCCCCCTGTTTTCTTCCAGTTGTACAGCAATGTGGTGACCAGTCTGGTTGAAAATTAATCTGTTTTCAGTCAGATGTGTCAGTACAAGGAAGATGGCAAAAGCATTAGGCTAGAGTCTCTGAGGGCTGGTTTCTGGTCATGATCCAGCTCAAGGATGGGCCAAGTGATTGTGAAACCGTGGCTTTGGAGTTCACATTGATTGAAAAGAGCACAGTTATTTTAATTTAAGCAGAACCTTCATTAAATGAATTTGACTTCTCTACAGTCTCAGATCCAGAAATGCCAGGTGCATGGTTTTCAGGTGTAGAAACATTATTACTCCATTTAGTTTTGTAGATGTTTTTCCATTCAGTTATGTAGCTGTTTCTGCCACCTGGTGAGTTCTGCCTGAAAAGAATGTGTGCCATCCCATCTTTCTAGTTACAGGAGAACAGAAATTAATCTCAAATGCCCTGCTCAAAGCAGGGTCAGATAGGGCAGGTTGCTGAGGAATGTGTCCGTTTGGGTTTTGAGTATCTCCAGAGCTAGAGAGTCCATCATCTCTCTTGGTAGCCTGTTCCAGTGTTTGATCACCGTTAGTTTTTTTTTTTTTTACTTAAAAATAAATCTTATGATTAAACAGAATTCCCTGTTTCAATTTGTGCTCAGTGACTCTTGTACTTTCATTGGATACTCTTTAGCATTGTCTGGCTTGATCATCTTTCTACCTTCCCATCAGGTATTTGTACACCTTCCCATCAGGTATTTGTACACCTTCCCATCAGGTATTTGTACACATTGATAAGATCCCCCCCTCAGACTAACTGAATTTTACAGCTGTTCCGTATCTTCCTATTTCAGCAGGAGGATTCTCTGTTTGCCACCATGCCACCCCTTTGTCCCATTGGGAGTCATTCCAAGGTGCAAAGCCCCAAATCAGTCACTGGAGGACTTGGAGCTTTTACAAAGGTATTCCTTGTGGCTTTTGTGCTGGGATAAGGAGTCCTGTGATGCCATTTCCTGCTGACTTGTGCCACAAACCATCTCAACTTCCAGTGCTTGTAAAACTGTTACTGGAAACAGTGTCTCTTGCTGCCAAAGGCTTTCCAGCACCTTTCAAAAACGTGTCTTGTTTTCTTTTCTTTTCCTGTGGCACTACTTTACCTTTGATCTTTCTTTTTATCTCTTCCTTCATTCTTCCTTGTTTTTCTTTGAATCACTGTCATATTGAGGCTGATATTTTAAAAGCTGTTTTTAGTGGGATACAGCAAATGTAAACTACGGGACATCTATTGGGAGCTTCCCTAAAAATGATACAGTAATTTCTGAATCTCAGATGTTGTCACTTCTGGGTATGTTTCCTTAAATGTTACTATCTGGCATTTAAAGTTGTTTCTGCTAATATTAGGTGATCCAAATAAACGGTGGAAAAATGTTTCCCAGCAGTTTAAGCAATCTAAAGCAAAAAACTCCAGCCTTTCTTGAGTAGCTGCACTTAGAGATAACATTCAAGGCCTGTTCCAGAGAAAAATAAAACATTTACACAATAGAATGTCAGCTACAACAATTTACAATATTTAGAGCTGTAATATCAATTGTAATTTTGCAAGATAGGAGAAAAAAAATTAGGTTTAGACCATGTCCTGAGCAGGAAGGTACTTAGAAATTTGAAACTGAAGTCTTGTGGCTCCATGCTGAATTACAGGGCCTGAAGAAGTCCGGTCTTGCCAAGTCCATTGTTAGTATGACTAGTAGCTGCAAAATGACTAGCAATTTCTGTGAGCACCTCTCACATCTGGAATGCTTTTGTAAATACACCCCCCCCACACACACCTCCCACTTGCCCCCCAGGCTTGTGTATTTGGAATAACTTTCATCTCGGAACTGCATTAGAGAGTTCGCCAGGTGGCAAGAACCGTATCTGAGTTTACTGACTGTGGCCTGCCCTTTCCTGTGGACAGGTTGTTCCAGAAATGATTCCCAGGGATTTAAGGCATTTGCTTTCTTACTGTTGCTTCTTCCTACTTAAAAGGTGATAATAAAGCAGGAGCCAGGAGAGCTGCCCCAGCAACCCCAGCTACCGGTGACAGGGACAACCACACAGACATCTGTGCAGCAATACGTCACTGTAAAGGGGAGCCACATGTTAGCTTTGTCACCTCAGAAGCCAGTCGTGAGCACAGGCGAGGGGATGGTGCAGTCTAAGGTAAGAGGCATTTGGGCATCTTTGGCGGGGTGTAGGTTGTCTTTCTTGTGGTATTATTGGAGCCATGCTTCTTTCTCAGACCTAGCAGCAGCGCTGTGGTTAGCTGGTTTCCCCATGTGCAGAGTGGTTCGTATCATGCTTCCTTGTAGCCCTTGAGAAGGCAGCAGGCACTACTGCATTTCATTGTGTTCAGGGAGCATCTCCCAGTTCTGTCTAACCCATGGCGACACTGAAGTGGGGGTGGTTTTAAACTGGAGCCTCTCAACCCAGAAAGTTGCCTGCCATCGTCAACTCTTGCTGAAACTCATCTAGCTCTTTGTTAGAAGAGGCACCGGACTGCAGGCCTACAACAAAAAAAGAACAGGACAAATAGGGAGTGGGGTGGAGGCTGAGCCAGAACTAGCATTAGATGGAAGCAATTCTACTTGAGTGGTAACTCCAAGTGTTTTATTGTAAGAGTCTGTGCCAAAGCAGTGCTGCTATGACAGGAGATACAGCTTCTGAAAAGGCACAGTAACTGTACAGTGACAAGAGTACAGATGTGTCAAAAATTGTCCATCCTTGCTTGTTTCTGTTGTGAATAAAGTCAAATTATGTGCCAAGCTCAAGAAACTACATATGGAGCTTTCACTTTTGCATATGTAAAATGAAAAGTTGGAGAAGAGACTCCTATCGGGGAATGTAGTGACAGGACAAGGGGTAATGGCTTTAAACTGAAGGGGGTGGATTTAGATTGAGTTAGGAAGAAATTGTTCACTGTGAGAGTGGCAAGGTTCTGGAAAAGGTTGCCCAGAGAAGTAGCAGATGCCCTATGCCTGAAGTGTTCAAGGCCAGTTTGGATGGAACTTTGAGCAACCTGCCCTAGTGGAGTGTCCCTGCGCATAGCTTGAGGGGTGGAGCTAGGTGGTCTTTAAGGTGCCTTCCAATCCAACTCAAACCAATCTATGGTTCTTTGATTTGCAGCAGTTCATTGTGCTTTTTGACTGCTTTATTTGCCTGTTTGACCAGATATGCAAACTTATTTTTCCCTGCAGTTATTGTCAATGCATACAACTGGAGCATTTTGTGGATTCTACTTTGAGGCTGTAGTTTTTCCAGGGATCTGCTTCCATGAATGTGTTGAAACTCAATTTCTGGATCTCTGTGCTTTGCCAAGGCAAGCCTTACCTTCAGCTGGAATTAAGCCATTGCTTATATATCAGGAAAACATGGAATTGCCCTGGTTGTGTTTAACAGTTTCTCTTTTTATTTGGGATTGGCCTCTTGCCAGTTTAATTTTGTTTCTAAATGAATAGTTTTTATATACAATCAGACATATATAGAGTGTCCTGAAATGTCTAGAGATGGAGGTACCAGAGCTAGAATTCACATGATTGCTCTTGGCAGCACCACACCATCCAGTATTTCTTTGTTGCAGGTTGTTGGTGTTCCAGTTGGTTCTGCTTTACAGTCAACAGTGAAACAAGCAGTGGCCATAAGTGGTGGCCAGATACTTGTGGCAAAATCCAGCTCTTCAGTAGCAAAGGCTGTTGGTCCGAAGCAGGTTGTGACTCAAGGTGTAGCCAAAGCCATCGTGAGTGGAGGCGGAGGAACAATTGTTGCTCAGCCTGTGCAGGCCATAACAAAGGCGCAAGTCTCTTCCACAGGTGCTCAGAAAAGTACATCTCAAGGTTCAGGTAGCGGAATTTTATACTTTCTTAATAGCTCATGGTGGGTAGGCTTCAAGGCTCTGTAATAATTCCTTCAACAGCAAAGTAGCTATGTGCAGTTGAAAAACTTAAATGAGTATAGAGGGCTCTGTAGGGAAATTCAGGCTGAGATTAGCAATAAAGAAAATGTTAACTCACTGTCTGTAGACTGGGGAGAGGGAGCACCAGTACTTCAAAACATGCAGTGTTCTGTGGGTGGAAATCAGACAGGTATGCTGGTGAATGTGCTGGAGACCTAGGGAAATCAGACAGGTATGCTGGTGAATGTGCTGGAGACCTAGGGAAATCAGACAGGTATGCTGGTGAATGTGCTGGAGACCTAGGGAAATCAGACAGGTATGCTGGTGAATGTGCTGGAGACCTAGGGAAATCAGACAGGTATGCTGGTGAATGTGCTGGAGACCTAGAAGACTTTCATGGAGCCACGCCTCACAGTTCTGCCCAGCACTGTGGTTCTTAGATACTCAAAGGACTCCACATAAGTCCAACCAATAAGAGCAAAACTGTCCTTACTGCATCTTGCGCCTTCCTTAGCGCTCACAGTTACTGGAGCATGGGCAGAAGCACCCTCCCTGCTTCTGCACACAGCTGGCTTTAGCCCAGTGTGTCTGCTCAGCTCTGTTCTGAGAGAAGTGTTGCAAGGCCTCTGTAGGTCCCATGGCTGTGCTGGTTTGGGCTGCAGCTGTAGGTGGTACTGTACCCAGAGAGAGATTTATTTTCATACCTATTCAAAAAACTGTCTTTTCTTCACTGGTGGGGTTAATCTGCAGTTAGGTCAGCTAAGTATGGATTATCACAGGCTAGCTGCATGTCACTCTTTGAATTTGATCCTGTGCAGATTTCAATGTATACTACTTTCTGCAAGCAGTAGTTTTATTTCTTTTTATTCTTTCTTTCTAGTGATGGCTACATTGCAGTTACCAGCCACCAACCTGGCAAACTTGGCAAACTTACCACCAGGCACCAAACTGTACCTCACCACCAACAGCAAGAATCCTTCTGGGAAAGGAAAACTGCTTCTGATACCCCAAGGAGCTATACTGCGAGCCACAAATAATGCTAGTTAGTCTTGCAGGGAAATCTAATGAGTTAATGTAATCACTACATAATTAATGTTTGGTATTTTTGTTGTAGAGCATCCTGGTACTGTGGAAGACAGTAAAGGGATGGGGTTCCTTTGTGCACCACAACCCAGTATGTGGTGCTTTTTAAGACTGAGATCTCACTAGTAGTTTCACTTTTAGATGAAACTGCTTTTCATGCAGTGCTCCCAATGTCTTTCTCTCTGTGCTGAAAGCAGACACTAATTTTTCTCAGAATTCAGCTAAGGGTTGCCTTTAACTTTTCCTTGTGGTCTAAAAGAAAAGACAACTGCATTTTTGTGATGTAGAACTGAGAAGAATTTTAATATGATTGTGAAAGCTATTAATAAGAAATGGAATGACACCCTGCAGAAACTAGAAACACAAGAAACTAACTTTGAAAAGCAGAAGACACTGTGTCTGGAAAGAGGGAAAGACATTATGGATACAAGGTTTCATCCCAAGCAGTTGAGACCATCATAAACACTTTTTGTTAATGGGCTTGTGAATCAAACTTGCTGTGAAATACTTGGAGAATAACAGTGCTAATTAGTTCTTTTGGGCAGTGCTTCATTTATAGTGTTCCGTTGCTGTTGGACTGTGGAGGTGAAGAGTTTTGTCTTGAGCCTTCTCCAGAATGCTCCTTTTGCAGCTGGGAGTTGGGATAGGAGATGGATTGGGTGTAAATTTTTTTGTTCCCAGTTCTGATACTGTCAGTGAGCAAAAGGTATAAAGGGTTGTAAATACCAGCAACATAGCAACAGAATACCTGTCACTGAAGAAGTAGATTATCTTGCTAAAAGTATTTGTGCTTTAGAACTTGTATTGGGAGCCCCATTGCTTGAGGTTTAGAGGCAGCTGAGGCAGTCAAGCTTTGGCAAGGAAATAATCTCACAGGTGTCCAGGAAGAGCAAATACTTGTGATTTTCATGACAGAGCCATAAATGTTTATTTTACACTTGTTTCTCAATGGGAGTCTGCAAAAAAAGTCAGTGTTCAGGTTGTTCCTTCTGGAGGCAGAGCAGTATCAGTGTCACTACAAGTTACCTCTGTTTAGTATCCATGATGTAATACTCTGCTAACAAAACTGCATTGGAACAGCCAACAAAAGTGAAATTAAGAATCCAGTGGGATTTGGAGCATTTCTAGGGCTTTTTCTGCAGATTCATAATCTGCAAAATCTGATAAAAAGGAAATTCAAAACAGTCTGAAATGATCTTTCTTTGCCCACCAGCCCTCGTTATTTCTCCTATAGCTCCTTTCACTCATGGTGTTTGCTGAGCTATAAAGAGAGCCCAGCAGCACTGTGCTCTACTGGGTAATAATGTAGCTCAGCTGCAGAACATGGCAGCAAATGTCTTGCAAAGTGTTATCAAATACTTGTGTATAAAGGGGTGCTTTAGCAGCTGGCAGTGTCTGGTTACTAAAGGCTTAAGCCTTTTCTTCTGGTTACAGGTCTCCAGTCTGGTTCTTCTACAAACAGTGGAGGAGGAGGAACCCAAAGCACAAGCAGTAACTTGTCACAGCACCTCACCTATACATCCTACATTCTGAAGCAGACACCCCAGGTCAGTAGCATAAACATGTCAGTTGAAGTGGGTTGACATTTCAGGCTGCAGTGGCCTTAGGTGTGTGCCCTGTGGTTCTGTAGCTCGTGAAATGTTGTTCTTGTAGGTCCTTTCTAGCAACCCTTGTATCTCTTCTCTCTGCCAGTCACCTGCTTTACTACTCGATATTGGCACATCTCTGCCCCTCTCTTCTTGCAGGGTCGTAGAATGCTGGGTTGCAAGGGACTGTTCTCATGATGAAAAATTTTCTTCTGGAGTCCAATCAGGGTCTCCCCAACAGTAACTTGTACCCATTACCTCTTGTCTTCTCCATGTGACAGCTTTTAAAAAGGGAGTCTCCATCCTCCTAGTACCCATCCTTTATGTACTGGTACATGGTAATAAGGTATCCCCTAAGTCTTCTCTTCTCAAGGCTGAACAAACCCAGTTCTCTCAGCCTTTCCTCATATGGCAGGTCTTCCAGTCCTCTGATGATTCTTGTGGCTGTTCTCTGGACAATTTCAAGCCTGTCTGCATCTTTGTTGTATAGCAGGGACCAAAACTGCATGCAGTGCTCCAGGTGTCGGCTGACAAGTGCTGAGTAGAGTACCTAATGACTTCTTTATCTCAGCTCCTTGCAGGCTGAGAAGGCAGCACTGAGTTAGACCAGGGAAAGCACTCAGTTGAGAAGAAACATTTTGTGATAAGAGTGCCTGGTGGCAGGGCCACAAGAGTCACCAGAATGAGGGGTAATATGGCAGAGATGATGCTGGAAGAGCTACTTTTTAGAGCAGAGTGTGTAAGAGTTGGGGGAAAGCATGAGAGACAGAAGAATAAAAGAGTTATTGAAGTGAAACAGCAAAGCTGTGTAAGAAGGGAAAAGGAAACGGAAGATTGTGTGAAGTAATCCATGAGTGACAATGGGCAAATGAAGCCTCTGAACAGTGGCAACTGAATACTGATGTGAAGCAGGAAGGGTAGCAAGGTATCAGGTCATAGGTTGTTAATTAGGGTGCACACCTTCAGTTGTCCTTGTGATTTCTGCATGCTGAGCACTGAATATAGGCTTTGTGGCAGGACTAAATACATTTTGAAGTGAGAAAGTGGCAGAATGTCTTGATTTCTCTCTCCCTCTCTTTTTGTTTTCATTTGTGGTTTGGTCTTTTTTTGTCTGATCTTGCCTACTAAGCGGAATTGTCACAAAGAGTAAACTTGAGGAACATCTGACAAGACAGGAATTGATGTTAGCTTTTTCATCCCTTCTCTTGATACACAGTGTTCTGCACCAAGAAGACTGTGTCTAGATTTTAGTGCGGAAGTATCCACTGTAATCAGCAGTGCCTTGGTTTAGAACATGAAATGGTGGTGTTGCATTGCAGCTACAGGCTTTTATCCTGGATTTCTGCTGACTCTGTTCTATGTTTGCAAGTGCTGACCTCCCTAACTTGTTTCTGGAGCAGGGCACCTTTCTGGTTGGCCAGCCTTCTCCTCAGAGTTCTGGGAAGCAGCTGACTCCAGCTTCAGTTGTTCAGGGCAGTGTAGGAGTTGGAGCATCTTCCACACAGGGACAAGCACTAAAAGTGATAACTGGACAGAAAACAGCTCTATTTACACAGGTAAAGTTTAAAGGATATGTTTCTCTTTTACCAATTAGCGTTTTGTCATATGAAGTAGAAGAAACATAGCCACACATTGTGAGCGTTTTCTTTTTGTAGATGTTTGGTTTGGGTTTTTTACAGTTATGATGCTGGCTGTGCAGTGATCAGGAAAGCATGTGAAGGCCTACTTCCATATGCAGATACTTGACCACAGTTTTCCAGCTTTATTTCTGTTCTCAGAGTGGGTCCTCTGTAAACTTGGGTTACTAATTTGTAAACATACTCTGGGATTTCTTAGTGAAATGGAATTAGAGAAGTGAATATAGGGTTGTGTAAAAAATGTACTTACATACTTGAACCTAGAAATGCTAAAGCTCTTAAAAGTATCTGGTTCTAGTATCCCTTAGAAATTCAAACTCCCTGAGAGTATGTCTCATCCAAAATTCAAGATAGATAGGCATGTTTTTGCAAAGTCAGCAGTTGGATCAAGTTGATTTCTGCAGTGATAATATTGTTCCACCTATGGTCACAATTTGCCTCTTTCAAAAGTCTTCTGAACATATTTTTCATTAATATAAAAAACGTTTGTCTTGTTTGCTTTATAGTTATGTTCTTTTGGAGGTTATTTTAGGTAATTAAAAAAAAAAAGTCCAAACAAATGCACTTTTTCCTGATGCTGAATTCTTCTTCAAAGGCTGCTCCCAGTGGACAGACATCCCTGGTGAAAATATCAGACGGGTCTATAAAATCAATGCCTGCCTCATCCCAGCTCTCCAAACCTGGCACCACTGTGCTGAGAGTATCAGGAGGTGTTATCACCACAGCTGCTGCTCCTGCTGTGGCCCTTCCCACAAACGGGGTGGCCCAGGTGAGAAACAATGTGGCTGATATTCTGTAATGTGACATTTACAGTCTAGCCAGGATAATCCCTAGGAAGGGCTTTCCACTGCTTTTTTCCCCTATTGGTATTTTGATTCTCCATCAGCATTGCTGGTGGGGCTGCTTGTGTACCAGCTCAGTGCACACAGTTCCTTTTCTGTTGGGTTGTCGTTTGACATAAAGAAACAAGGGAAGAAGAGAAACTGAAATTTGCACTTTCTTTCTTTCAGTGTTGTTAAAAATCATGTAGGCAGGGAAGGCTTTATCTGAAACAGCTTTTGCAATCATTCAGGTGAGATCTGGGGGGACTATGCAGCTTGCAAACACCAAATCTGCTGCTGGCACACAGATTTGCATAAGAATGTGAAATACCTGAAGTTCTAGGTCCAGCAGGCCAGTGAAAGCCAACAGTAACTAGACTGTAGGGCATTCCTCTGAGTTCACAGGTTCTCCACAGTGTTAGTGCCCAATCTCCTGTCAACAGATTTTAGAGGCTGGTAGTGGCCAGAGTTTGTGGTCCTTTGGTCCTGGCTGTGTTCAGAGGATGTCACTCCTCCTGTCCGCACAGGAGGAATCATAACAGAACAGCCTTGGAACAAGGTACTTGGACATAGAGTGAGGTTAGAAGGAAAATACTTGTATTCGTAGAGTTGAGTACTCTTGTGCATGGATACAGCCACGTATCCACTTGATGCAGATTGTCCACCTGGAGTGGAATTTGGAGTTCCTGGTGTGGGGAGAATCAGCAATAGAGAGTATGTAGTTCACTTCAAGGATTCCTCTAGCCTGTGGGGAGGCAAAGATTAAACAAGTGGAGAGCTGATGCCATGCTCCCCTTAGATGGCTACATGCTGGCATACAGAGCATATATAGGTGAAGATGCTGACATTTGCATTAAATGCTTCTCACTGTTTTTACAGCTCTCAGTGAAGCTGCAGAGAGAGAAATTTTCCATCCAGCCTCTTTATCCCAAACTTATTTTCCCATTTATCTACTGATACCTCCTGACTTCTGAGCAGCAGAGAAATATGAAACATTCCTGGGTCAAATTTCTCATCTGGAGCCCTACCTACTTGCCAAAGTTAAGGGACCTGGCTCCAGATACTATCAAACCAGTTGTGATAGCATTTCCTGCAAGCATGGTTTCACTTTTGCTGCTTGAAATGACCTCCACTTTATATGTATTGTATTTGGACTTTTGGATTCATGCCTCTTAGTGGTTGATAAGTAAATGCATGTTTCTGTTACTTCTAGATATTACATTGTTGTGCTATTGTTGAATCCTCTATGACATGAAAAAGAATTTGTTATTGCTGTTTGCCTTTTTACACAGCAAATTGATAATGCAAGTTCCAGTTCATCATCTTCAGGAACTCCTGCAGCAAAGGCATCTGGACAGCAACATCAAATCTGTATAAGCCAGAGTCAGTCTACTTCATCAGTAGTGAATAAGACTGCTACTTCCACTGTTGTAAGTGTTGCTTCTCTGATGACTACAGCAACGCCTGTGACTGGAAAAGCTGCAGTGTCAGGTATTAAACTCCCTTCTTGCCTTTCTTACAGCAAGTTAGACTCCAGGTGTGAGTTTTATAGATGTCATCATTGTAAATGGAAGAATATAGTCAGCTGCATTTGTGAATGTGTAAAAGTCAAGTCATGCTTTTTAAGACATATCTTATTAGCATATTTTTTGGCTTAGCCAAAGGGATGTCTAAATAATTGGGCGTCCTATCACATCAATACACTGACTATATCTGTTACAAATAGTAGTATGACTTACCCATTGGTGCTGGAGAGGGATTTTAGTTTTTATGCCAGGTTCTCATTAGAAGATGCACTCTGCCTGTTCAAGAGCACAGTGTGTCACTGAGTGCTGAAACTATCAAGGTACCAGCAGTACTACAGATAAACTTGATTCGCTTGTGAAAGTGAAACTCCACTGAAGCTGGAGAAGCTGCATTGGCAGCATTTGGCTCTGAGGCTTTTCATCTGCTCTGTTTTGCTTGTAAAGGAGAGAGAGATTGATTAGAGGAAACCGAAGGCTTTGAAGTCAAAGTCCATTAAGTACAGTGAGCTAGGCTGGCTCTGGAATGTTTCAAGTTAATGAAGATGAGGTAATAAAGATGGACTGCCCTTATATATAGGGCGACTTTCCTTATTTTAGTTTTATTGTCTTCAGTATCTTTTGTATCATGGAGAACAAATGCCAACAGGTTTGAGTATTACAGGTTAAAATCAGAAATTTTCTTCTTGAATAATTTACCTGCTGGCATGTTCTGTTCACTTGAAGTAGCTTCTTACTGAGTGGAAATAGAGTGAAAATGCAGAAAAGAGAAAAGAAGTGGCACTGAACTCATCTGATAGTGTCTTTTAAAAGCAGCTCTTGTTTTCTATCCTCCAAACTCCTCCTTTTTCATCATCTGTTTTTCCCAGAGCTTGAAAGTAAATCACATAGACTGCTAAGCCTGCCCCAGTTCTGCAATAAGCAGTTATTTGCCTCTTTGCAAACAAAGCAGCAGGTTTGTTTTTTTTTTTTTTGTAGAAGGCATGCCATTCTAAATAGCTTTCAGATTAAAACTCCCATTTAGGTATGAGAATGTTATCTAGATTTCATTTTTGGCTTTTGTAACCTGAGGCACTGATTTCATCATGGAAAACTGTTTCTTCAAGAATCCCGAAAGAAGCAGTGGCTGTAAAACATGCTATTTCAATGTAAAATAAACACAAATCTATGTTAAAATTCTGAAGATTTGTATTTTTATGGCAACTTTTCAAAAAGAATCACAAGTTTTCCGATTTTTTTTTTTTTTTTTTTTTGGTGATGAACAGTATCTCCCATTCATCAGGCTAATTGGGTTAGCTGTCCCTTCTTACTTGCCTTGCTGTTTGGGTCCCTTCCTGTCTTGAGTCCTTTGCTGTCCTATTCTGACACATCTGTGCATCACACAAATAACTGGATGATACTACGTTAGCCTTCTGGCCTGGAGGTGGAAGCCTAACTGGCCAGTGCTATGCATCTTTCAAAACCAAGAGACATCTTCACCAGATATTGCATGTCTAGTACTTGGAAAGCAACTGTGTTTCTTAAACAGTTACAGTAAAAGGAGGAGAATGGAAACTTTATCTCAAAACAGATCATGAGCATAAAATTACCATTGTGAAAGTAAGCAGTATGCTGTTGTTAGTGTTCTGAAATAGAAGCCTGTTAAATGTCCACAATTTGAAGAAAAGTTAGCTATAGATGGAATGCAATTATATGGAAAATGGCCAGTCTACCAGCAGAAAGGATGGACATAGGTCCAGATCACAGTGTGGGAGCGCTGGCTGTGGTGACTTGGGTTGTCATCACTGGAGGAGAGAGCTGAGGGACTGGTGATGACGACTACTTGACCATGGCACAGTGGCACAGCCTGTGCTGATGTCCACTGAAATTCCTGAGTGCTGCCATTGATAATGTTGTTAGTGTCTGAATGTCCTGCTTCTTCTTTTAGTCTTGACCAAACCCAGTGATTTAATCAGTCCCCACTCTAACACACTTTATAGCTTGGTTAACCTTCCTTATTGAGGTCTAGTGCATGTTACAGAGAGACACAGGACACTCAGTTCAGGCATGTCCTTCATCAGGCTTGCTGTGCAGCTTTGGGCTTGTCAGTTGATTAAAAGATGGTTGGTTGTACTCTGCCGACTGCAGTGGATGTTGCTAAACTGGACTGCAGACATATGTGCATTGTTTGAGTATCTTGGTGAGAGAGGCTGTGTACAACAGAGCTGTAGTCCACTGGCTTACCAGGCCCTTGAGCATGAGGTCCTGTTCTGATAGGAGTCTTTGTGCTGAGCCTGCTGCAGTTGAAAGGCTTATGTTACATCAACTTTTGCTTGAGATTCCTTAGGTAACTGGGAAACTTGCTTTGCAACATCAGAGGGCTGTGCAGTGTGTAATACTGCGCATGCTGTCTGTGGAGCATCACCCCAGTACTTTAGAAATCATTGATGGCAGTAAAAACTTGTCTGACAGTTCACTGAACTGTGGCTTGTTAAGAGTGTGACAGTGCTAGCACACATGCCAACCTGGTTCAGGCAGAAAGGGAGAGAATTAGCTAGAGATAAAACTCAGTGGTGTGTTTTATTTAACATTTTGTCTTCCATTCTTCTTGCAGGGTTGCTAAAAATCCACTCAAATCAGTCTAGTGCACAGCAGGCTGTTCTGACAGTTCCCAGCCAGCTTAAACAGCTCGGTGTAAACACAGCTTCTGGAGGTGTTCAGACAATACTCATGCCTATGAACAAAGGTAAAGGGCAGAGGAGGATGACAGATGGTGTTTGAAAATCCGTTTTGACACAGTGTAGCTCTTGGTCGCTGTTGGCGTACATGGTCCAAAGTTAGAGATAGAAGAATATGTAGCAAGGAAATTCGTCCCTAAACTTTGTGCTGCAAAAACATTGTGTTGCTTCTGAACATGGTTATTTGTCAGTGTATGAAGTTTGATTTTTTTTTTTTTCTTCTTTGTTGTCCCTTTTATTTTTTTTTAATCTCTCCAGTGATACAATCACTTTCTACCAGCAAAGTTTCAACTGTTTCAGCTGTCACAGCACCAAATACAGTTGCCCCTAGTCCCTCTACAGCATCCATCACTAAAGGTAACAAGGAATTTCTGGGTAAGATAAGTAGTAAAACATGCTGGTGCTGTTTGATGCAAGTAGACCCTGACTGAGTGTTCCTTTATTTCCCCTGTTAGTAGGGTTTAAATCAAGTAAAAATGGGATCTGGGGACTAGGAAATTAACAGTGACATCCCTCTCAACAAATCCCAAAGCATAAGCAGGTACAGAGAGAAACAAGGATGTTCTGGAAAGCTACCATGAGCACCTTCAATATTCATTGTTTCAGTCCATGTTTGCAGAAATGCATAGAGGAGCTTGTATTTAATCACAATTACTGCTGTCCTCAGGACAGCAACTGTGCTGAGATGTCCTGGAGAATGCTTTCCAACAGCACTAGGTATAGACAGCATGTGTGCATATGCATACAAAGTTTCAGTACTTCCCAGAATAATGCTTAGCCCAGAGCTGAGACACTCAACATCTAGTTCTGGCAGAACTGTCATGTGTTTCTTCCACCTCAGATAAATGACCAGACTGTCTGTCTGCTCTAGGTTGGGAACATCTTTCTCTCCCTGCTCCTGTCTCAGCAGAGGTCTGTCCTAGACAGGAGAAAGTTCACTGATGTCAGAATCAGAGATGTCTTCAAAAAAGTTCTGGCTTTGAAATGTCATTTCTTGCTAAAACTGTTAGTTCTCTATCTGACTCGTTGCCTACAAAAAGGTCAATGTACATTTGGAGGCAGATCGGTTTAGATCAGGCAGTCGCAGACAAAACATCAGCAACTGAGGATGCAGCTTTTCTGAAGAGGATGAGATGTGTGTTGAGAATTGAAGGTCAAATTTGCTCATGCTTAACAATGAGAATGCAAACAGCAAATGTTATGTAAGACTTTTACATAGTCTAACAAGACTCTGTGTATCAAGCTGACAGGTACCTTTTTGTCTTTTAAAATGTGTTCTGTTTCTTTGAAGTTAAGATGGAGCCTGATTCAACAGGACAGAATTGCAGTTCTGTGGGTGCCCAAGAAGGCCAAGCAGCAGTGAAAACAGAAGAGAGCTCTGAACTTGGGAATTACGTTATCAAGTAATTGTTCATTTCCCTATAAGGATTTCTGATCTTTGAAGTACTAGGGGGGTGGAAGATGTCCTAGGTTTAGGTGCAGTGATGTTGAGTTTGACCTAGAAATACGTCATTAAATCTTGTCCTGCACACTGCTGTATCAGTATTAATCCAGTCGGGTGGCATTTGTTCCAGACAGTGTTGCAGTATTTTTCTGCAAATGGATTTATATGCAGGGGTCATGAAAGGGGAAAAAATTATAGGAAGATTGGCAGTTGTTTTGGGGTTTGCTAAAATCTCAAGCTGCTAAAACCTCTTCATCATTCACTGCTTGTGTAATTCCCATTGCTATTGTGTGTCCTTACTGAGGTCAAACTGCCCAGTGAAACACAGGTCAAAAAAAGGGCATGCAGAATAAATAGAATTGTCTCTCTTTGGGCCTCTCTAGTCTGGTGAAGCTTACATACTTCTGTTATTACCTGCTTTGGTTCTGAATTGGAATTAAATAATAAAGACCATTGGGGTATTTGTACACTGGTGAGATCCAGTGCCTTGTTTGTGGTGCTCTTGAGTGCTTGTTAGTGTTTTTTTATCAGAACTCATTTTGCAAAATTTTCTCTGCATATGCCTGGTAATGTGTAGGATGTTTCTTCTGCTCTTGATTCCTCCAGTGGCTGACTTTCCTGTCTCCATGTTTTGAAAAATTTTGTTATCCCGACATATCCCTGCAGACATTACCCTGATAAGAGAGTAAGTGTAGGAGACAGGAATAAGTCTCTACATGCTGGAAGTTATCTTAGTTATAAAAAAACTAATGGAAAATACAGTTCCTGCCAGTTAAATACTGTATGGCTAGTTAAGTAAAAATTACTAAACTCACATAAGTAGAGTTTCCCAGGCAGGATCCCGTGTTCCTGCTGGGACAGTCTGCACTGATGGATGTATTTTATCCCTCAAAGTAGTGTTGCAGCTTGTGCTGTCACGCAAGGATTTCTTCCAAGCCTGCCCAATAAAGCCTGTCTTCAGTTTCTTAGCTTGACAAATACAACTTCAGATGTGGTCATTACTGCAAGAGGGAAGAGCTGTTTGAAATACCTTCTCTGTATTGGAGTACAACAGTTTATCCTCATACTGCTATTGCCATCATGCCTTGGGGCTAGCAGCTTTAAGCCATGCAGTGATTTTGAAACCTTTTGCATCTGAGTCATTGCTTCCAACGGTATTCTTCATTGTGATTCTTTTTATCCCTTGCAGCACAGAATATTTGGAGAACATCCAGCAGCTTTTAACAGCAACAGTGAAGAAGGTTCCATTAATTGCTGAAAAAAGTAAGCAGTAAATGAAAAGTCTTTGCTTTCTGTTTTCAGTGTATCAACAGAGTGCCTTGCATACTCTGTAGCCACAAAAATTATTAAAGGCTGGAATGAAATTAAGCCACTCTCCTAGAGAGCTTGCTCCAGGGATTACTCTGAAGATGCTTAAAATTACATTCTTCCAATAAAGCCAAATATGTTGTCAGCAGTTAGTAACTTCCATCTTGTTGTTAGAAGTAGATTGTATTTCCTCATGTAATGGCTGTAAGTAGGTCTTATTTTCCCTGGTTTGTTCTTAATGGATGTGCTTTTTGTTTTTTTTTTTTTCCTTTATTTCCCCTTTTATTCCTTTAATATCAGATTTCAGAAATGATTGCAAATATTATAACAAAGCTCAGCATTGGAATGTGTTTGTTATTGGGGTTTTTACCTTTTTTTTTTCTTTTGACAAAAGGTGGTAGCTTGCAGAGAAACATTTAAATGTTTCATAGTACTTTATAATTCCATACCTTCTGTACACAGAGGAAAATGTATTAGCTTGCTCTGGTGACTAATGCACTTTGAACAAGTGGTCCTGGAGACTGGGTAAGGCAGACCCTCTCAAGCACAGTGAGCAAAGTAGGAGTGGGTGGCAGAGTAAAGCTTTCATTGCATACAGCTCTCTGGCCTATAGCACCATTCATTATTCCATTGCTTAGGATTCATGCCCCCTTCTCATGTTTTTGCCAGGAAACCTTTTCACTGTTGTTTCATTTTTATAGTGTAATTTGTTTGAGGAAAAATAAAAAGAGTTTTCCAAAGGAAGAGACTTTGACCAATAAGAGAGATTTACAGGTCTCTTATTACAAGTACTTTTGGGAAAAACAGGCTTAGAACAGCCCATAGCCACAGATGTCTATATATGTGACCAAGAAGGATGCTGCCTTAGCATTTAGAATTCAGTGTCTGTTGCATGTGTCTTTTATTTGCTCTCTCTGAGCACAGCATTTGTAAGGGGTAGAGTTACTGAGTCCTTGATCCTGTAAACACGAATCACATTTCCCCCTTCCTCTGCACTAAATAACATCAAACCTCAGAATTTATCTTACTTCACTTACTAAAAATTTAATACTGTTCTTGGCTTTGTGTTTTCTAGGTGAAGATGTAAGCTCTTTTTGTGCCAGTTCAGTGGAACAGTATTACAGCTGGAATATTGGGAAGAGGAGAGCAGCCGAGGTAATTCTCTCCTCCTGTGTTTCATAAGCGTCATTAGGGACACAAGAAGGATTTCTGAATTATTGAACCTTCCTTGTTATTGGCTGATTTGTTTTCTGAAGCAGTCACTAGCATTTTAAATGGAAGCATTCCTTGCTGCAAGACGAACTGATCAGTATCCAGGTGGTGATGTAGTTTATTGTTCAGAGACTTTCTCAAGCAGAAGGGACCCTGAAGGTCGTTTTTCAGTTGCTTCAAAGAAAGTTGTTTCTAAAGCATTTTAAAAATCAGAGTTCTTGCAAACTGTCTTGTTAGCACTTTATCTTCACCATTCTGTGGCGTATTAGAGTCATGGGAATTTTACCCAATGTATGTTGTCTTTTCATGGGATTGTGCCTGCCTTCTGTAGGAAGAGAACTGAAGGATCTGATACAAGTGGTGCTAGTGCTGAAATAGCTTGTCAGTTCACCAAAGATAAATATTTCAGTTAATCTGGACCTTTTTGTAGTGTGGTTGTTATATTTCCCACTATTTCTTCATAATTTGGTCCTCTGTCTTGCTGTGGGGTTTTACAGGGAAGATGTTAAAACTGATTAGCCCCTCTGCTCTTGCCAGTTTAAATGTGCCTAGGCTTCTCTAAACGTGTCTTCCTTTTTCTTGAGGTTTTGTTTGGATGACAAAGCAGCTTACAGCTGCCTGATATCAAGATTGGGACCGTCCTCCATATTTGTTTTTCCTCATTGTTCTGACTTACAAGAAAAATCATGTTCTTTGTGTTCTTGCAACTTGCATTATCATTCTAGGCCATAGTCTAGCTTTAAACATTTTAGCCAGTGTGATGAGCTTTCCCTTTGGTTTGTCACAGTGGCAACGAGCAATGACAGTGAGAAAGATCCTACAAGAAATCATAGAGAAGCACCCCAGGTTTCACAATATTACACCCCTGAAAACGAAGCATGTGGTGCACTGGTGTCGATGCCATGGCTACACACCACCTGACCCCGAGACCTTGCGGAACGATGAGGACTCGATTGAGGATGTGCTGACGCAGATAGACAATGAGCCAGGTGAGTATGGAGTGACAGAGAGCTCCTTTCTGCCAAGAACACTGTTTAGTAGACTTAAGGCAGTGTGCATGCACACAATGTGAGAAGGAATTCTTACTTTCTTTGTTTTTAACATAAAATTCACTCTGGATAACAAAAGTTGGAGATGGTAAGGGCAAGCCTACTAGCGAGACTGTCTCATCAGTTCTATCAGTTTTCTGGAGCCTCTTTTGAGTTTTGTTGTGGTTTGGGACACTTGAAGGCCCAGTGTAGATAAATCTTGTGAGGGGTGTTTCTTGCCCCACAATGTAATAAGTAGGCACAGAAACTAAGCATAAGTAATGACATTTCTGCCCTTGGGTAAAATTAGCCTCTGTTAAGATTTACTATGCAAACCACAAAACCTGGCAGTGGTGCTGTGGAGCTCAGGAGGGGTTAATTTGCCTCCAAAAGTGAGGTGAATTGGCTTGTGAGAAGATTCATATTCTGTTATTAGGGCTACTACATTAGTCCACTAGGCATAACTCTGGTATTTCCACAGTCCATTTTAGTATGTATTAAATACATCTTTAATTCAATCCATTCTTCACAGTTAAACTCCTTTGTTTCACCTTCAGATAATCCCTTTCCCGTAGCTGAATGTTTTTTGTGCTCTGATCATACAGGGATTTAAGGTATTTCACAGAAGTGCAGGGATCTGATTATTTTTTGCTAATCCTGGCCCTGCATTGCAGTTGTTGGAAAGGAAGCCTAAATACATCATTTAATATTTTTATATAAATAAACTACTAAAGGTTTTATTGGCTCATGCTGAGCATTCAGAGAAGAGGTCACCCTTTTGTAATTTCACTGCAAAACTGTCTTCTGATTTTTCTTAAAAAGCATGGTAATAGTTGTCACAATGGGAAAAATGATTTAGTGCTACATAGTACCTTCATAGTGAAAACTCCCTTTCTCCAAGCAAGTTGAAGAGTGTCAGACCACTTTAGCAATTGTCAAAAATTGTCTCTGAGAATGTTTAGGAGACTCACATTACCCCAGTTTATTTGAAATGCAGCCTTCTGGAGTGGTGTAAGGGCTGATGAAGGAAGGGACCAGGAGTGTCATGAAGATAAAATTAGAAGGCTCTCAATGATTGTGTTTCTGTTCATCCTTATGTTTAGTAGGAGCTACAAAAATAACTTCCGGTTATCTTAATTTCTTACCTTATTTTGAATGTGTATCTGTTTATAAACATCTTTCCATAACCTATCATGTGTTTAATTGATTGCTTCCATTTCAGAATGCCCTTCATCTTACAGCAGTGGTGAGGAGCTGTGCAGAAAACTAGAGGAACTACAGCAATTTCTGAAACGAGAACCAGAACATGAAGAGGAAGTAGATGTTCTCAACTTTAGTGAGCCATTGAAAATAAACATTAAGAAAGAACAGGAAGAGAAACAAGAGGAGATAAAGTTCTACTTGGCTTCCTTGCCTGCATCAGAGTTTGTGAAGGACACTGCAGAGAAGGTAATCATAAAGCTGATAACTGTTTGTTAAAGCTAGTTGTGGTCTTGTGTTTATTTAGTTGCCTTTCTTTCATCTGTATGGGCCTCTGGATGCTTCATGAAATTTCTTATAAATGCCCTGAAAAAAATGGACTTTCTGACTGATGACACTCAGCTGGCCAGTGCTGGCAGGGGAAAGTGAAGTGTGCTGGCTGGGAGGTCGTTTCAGAGTAGCTGAGTGCAGGTCTCAGTACCAGAAAAATCATCCTGGAAGGCTAGAAACACAGGGACGTGGGGGAAGGGGAGCAGCACTAGTACTGAATTCTTCCTGTCCCATCACATGAAAGAGTTGGATTTGTTGCTGGGACAAGTGCTGTTTATTAGCAGCTCTTGAAAAGAGGCTTCAGTGAAGCTTAGACCGCAGCAAACTTCTCTACTGCTTAGATTTCTTTCAAAATGGGGTAAAAGAAAGGGAGAAAGGAGTCTTCTGTCACAGCAGCAGGAAGGAAAGAGAAGAGACTGGCTTGGTTGGTAGGAAAAAGTGCTCACCATTGTACCAGCGGAGGCAGGAGCAGCAGAAGGCATTTGCATGCAGCAGTTGTGGGAGAAAGAAAGGATCTCTGTCTCCACCTCAAATGCTGACATCAAGGGACAAAACTGTGGTTCTGCAGTGTCTGCTGTCTTGCTACATAGGTGACAAGGGCATAGATATGATGAGAATGAGACTGGGGCATGAAACACTCTTTTGATGTGGAGCTTTTGTGCCAGGAGTGCTCTTTCAGTGATTTCAGTTGCCATAGGTGCAGGGAAGATGATGAGTAGGTGGACTGAACATATGTACAATTTTAAAATGGAGCTGCCATTCTCAGTCTAGAGGTATCCAATGCAGCCTGGTGTTCAAGTAGACTTTCTGAAACAAACATTAAAACCTGCTTTTGTTTCTTATGTGTTTTAGAGGCATTTTTGCATACTATTATAATGGTCAAGCTTCATTTTCTCCTGATGTTTTAAAATGAAGCCTGAGATTGTATAGCTTGAAGGTTCTGCAGTGTCTGTTCACTTGTTTTTTAAACACCTTTTTTTCTTCTGTTACTCTCATCTAATCTGTAGTAAACATGGACTGTGTTACACAACCTACTAATTTTTTTTCCTCTATCATATTTTGTAGATAGGAATTTCTTTTCAGCCTGCTGAGGTACAAAAGAATGTTTATGCATCAGTAATAGAAGATATGATTTTGAAGGTAAGAAATCCCAGTAAGAACTTTTCTGTAACTGTATTAACATGGTAATGTAGGAAAAAAAAAAGATGGAATATCCTTGCTGATATGTTTTTATCAAACCAGGAGATGCAACCTGATATCTGTTTTCTTGATTGGTGTAGGGGCAGATGAGCAAGAGGACTTGAGTGTGAGGAAGACATAATTAGAAGGCTCTTAAAGAGATCCTTCTCTGTGTGTTTCCAACTTTCTAACTGATTTGTTGGCTTGGGCACAGAATGATGATTTGCAGATTCTCACTACTAGTACGATACTGACTCATTCTGTAACTTTGGAAGTACTCCTTACTTTGTCCTACCTTCCAGAGCTGAGTAGGGAATCTGCCAGAGTTCTGTAAGACTTGATTATTTTGGACAAGGTTAAATATTTTTTTTCTAAAGAGCGTTCCGTTCTTTCTTTGCCTGGGTTGTGACTGCTGGCAGACTACTAAATTCCTGCAGACAGTAGCAATTCTGCCTTATATGAGAAACCATTTCTCTACCATAATCACTTTTGGAAAAACAGACTGTTTCTTACCAAAGTTTTGAACAGCATGGAGCTGATGTTCCTTGGGTTTGAAATGAAGACTAACATTATTTTTAGCAGTGGTCTGGTGTATTTCAAGCCAAAGATAATTTGGGGCTTGTTTATACAGGCTTTTTAAAAGGCTACTTGATTGCAGGTTACACAGACATTCCTGCATGCTTCTGCTGAGCTGTTATTTACTGTAGCTGAACTCATATCCAGATACATCTATTTGTAGACACAAGTCGTAACCATCAGGTTGCTTCATTATAATTGTAGGGTTATGCCATCTTTCTGGACTGAATGTCCCAGAAAACTCTGCTGTAGTCTTGATATAGGCACAGAAAGCCAAGAGTCTTAATTAGAGTTTGAACCTTGATCAAGCCAAGTGTGTAGGCACACAGCTACTGGTTGCTTGTTGTCTGGGCTGGGAGGGTTTTGTGCAAGTGTCTTGACACAAGCCTGGTCACCACAGGGGGTGACTAACAAGCAGGTATCAGCTCCCTTGATAGCATCTGGAATCTGCAATGTACAAAACAAGCTCTGGTATGTGAGAAGAGGGGCACTAAAATGGTCTCTGGAGCACTGGATCTACCCTGCTGTGCACATTCTCCTCTTCAGGTCCAGAGAGAAACTAGGCTGGGCAGTTGCACTCTGAGCTCTGTGCATCTGTAGGTCTGTTTCTTGCTGTTAAATATGCTCAGTTCTTACTAGCGTGCTAATAGAACTCACATGGGCATCTTAACTGCCCCCTGCTGATGGAATACAGGATGGAGGTGACCAAACAGCATGTTCCTTTCTTCTTTTCATGATACTGTCTGTTAATGTTTTGTCATAGGCCACTGAGCAGCTTATGAGCGATATCCTGCGGCAAGCGCTGGCCGTGGCATACCAGACAGCACCTCACAACAGGTACAGCAGCTTGTTTCCTCTTGGGCCACTCATGCCAGCACTGACCTGCTTGAGGAATTTAGTCAGATTTTTTTGTGGCCTAGATGATAACAGTGAGGGAATTTATGAACCTTTTTCTGGGAAGATCCAACCTTTATGAGGGAATTTGTCATCCTATAGCTCCATAGAAGCAAAGGATGGAAATACAGACATTAAAAACTGAGGCAGGGTTTGCTGGCATTGCCATGTTCAAAAGCAGATGACCTGTTTCTGCAGAGCCCCGTTGCAAGGACCTACTCATTCTTGTCCATCTCAGGTTACCATGTAGGCAGCTTACTCATGGTCCACCAGAAGTTAAACAACCTAAATGATCTCTTTGTTTTACTGATGTACTCTTTTCTGGCCCAGATACTGAGTGATTTTATGTTAACGATCAGGCCACTCTTTGATCTTTTTTTTTTTTTTTTTTTTTAGCAATATGCTTTAGAATAGCTTGAAATTGAAAAAGCATTAAAAATTGACACTATGAGAAAGTGCTTTAAATATTTACTTGTATCCAATATAAAAATATTTATACAATATATAAAAAAAGTATGTATGTATGTATGTTATATATAGAAATATATACACATTGTGCTATAGAAGTTCAAGAGTGAATACTTCAACACTTGATTTTCCCGTCCCAGTACCCAGGATGTTTCCCCCAGTCATCTGAGAGTGGCTTTTTTGTGCTGTGACATTTTAATGCTTTTCCTGTCTTGTTCTAGCACCTGTTCTTTTATCCTTTTGTTAAATGATCTTTTTTTTTTTCTTCATTGTTAGTAAATTTATTGACTTGCTGCTTTATGGACACATGTCTTTTTCCCTGCAGGACTCCAAGGGAGATCACAGTGATGAATATTCACAAAGCCATCTGTAATATTCCGTTTCTTGACTTCCTCACAAACAAACATATGAAGATACTAAATGAGGAGCAATGAAATAGAGCAGAGAAGATGCTACAGGACCGGTGGATTTATGACTAGAGTTGGGCTGACAAATCCCATATTTCTATAGGACACTATTATATACATCTATAACATTGGGCTACTAGATTGTTACCTCCAATTAAAGATGCACCTTAATGCAACAAAATGATGCTCTGTTCCAAATCAAGTTGTTAAATGTCAGTGTTTACTTGGTAAGTGTATGTTCAGTGGCTGAACAAACATTGTCAGTTTGCATCCAGTTGCTTTCTGTGAGAGACTCCAAGGTCTGGTCCCTCTGAGACAGCTGTATTGGTGAGATTGAGCTTTTTTTAAAGAAAAGAAGTCATGCTTTTTTTGTGCAGTCTACATAGAAGTTGGTTTCCTCATGCAGTGGGCAGAAGAGTTGCTTTGGCACTCTGCATACAAGAGAAGTCAAAGGCAGCTTTTAAGGATGTGTCATTTGAGCAGATGAGTGATTTGTTGGTTAGGTTTGGGTTTGGGTGAGCAGAAGATGGCTGCAGCAAATTCTGCCAGTCCTCCTCAAGCATGATGTATGTGACTGAGAACACTGCTGGGTAAGTTTGTCACTGGCTTATTCACTGGAGTATCACCTAACCAAATCCCTTGCCTCTCTAGAGGAAATGTCAGATGCCAGCTTTTTTAGTCACCTCAGAAAGGGTAGACTGGCACGTGCGCAATCAAGGTGAATATGCCGTGGTCAGGCTTGGTGAGTTTTGACTGACTGCTTGTCCTCACATGGGAAAGGAGAGGAGTAAGGACAGTATTCAGTGTTCATGAGCTGAAACCCTTTGCTTGTCCAGTGAGTGCCTCCCCAGGCTGCCAGAAGGTTTAGAGTGTGCTGCAGGGTGGGTGACCAGCTGTGTTGTACAAGTCTTACTGTTTTAACAGCATTCACTAATGATCAGCTCGGGACTGTGAAGTGCTGTGGGAGCACCTCCACTGTGGCTTAAATTCTCCTCAGCAGAGTGGCTGATAAGATAAAAAAATTGCTGCATATTGGGAGCTCCACTGATGTCTTGACTTCAGGAAGAAGTTCTGCTACTAACCCCAGCACTTAACCTGTCTCAGGAACATCAGTGGTGTAGGAGACATGTCTGCAGCCTGGCTGTCAATACCTCACTGAAGACTTTGCTGACAACATCCTGACCGCCCCACTTCCACCACCACTTTGTCCTACCCCATGGGTGCTTGGTAGTAGTGTGAACAAGCCATTGTAAAGTTGGTGGGACTCCTGTTGGACTGTCATGTTTTTAGGGTGCTTGTTTTGTGAGTCACTGCTGCCATGAGGATGGAGCATGGGTCAGACAGACAGAACCTCCAATGCATTGATCTCATCTGGGTCTCTGATCTGCTGCATGGCCTTTGATTTAATCACTCTGTGCCTCAGTTTCCCCATCTCTGAGCATGGGGAGCAGGATACCTACCTCACAGGGGTGTACTGAGGCCTCACTCTTGTTGGTGCCGTGCTTTGACAATACAAAGCCTTTTGTAAACATTTAACCACAGTTACTTTTCCTGGCCTGGGGTAGAAACAGAAATTTTCAAAACGTTATCTTTTGGTGCTTTTTTGGGGGATAAAAGACAGGCGATGGTAACTCCAGTAGCATGCAGGAACTGTGGAAGACGGTTAAGTGGAGGGTGGTTTCAGGCTTCCAAGGAGAGTAGCCTAGGTTTGGTGCAGTTCTTAAACTGAAGAGGGTACTATGTACCTCAGCAGAGATGCTGACTTCTTCACCTTAAATAAAACTAGGGTCTGCTGGAAAGCCCCTCTCAGTTCATCAAAGCTAATAGGATGTTGCAGTTCACTTGAATATTAGTGGCAGAATCCTGACCCTTAAATCCAGGAAATGGGACCAATGGATGAAATCCAAACAGCATTCAGAGAAGGACTTAAATGCCTCTAGAAAGGGCATTTCAGATGCTCTGGGATTCAGAAGATAATCCTGACTTCTTTGAGTGAGCTGAGCACAGGATCGCCTGCACCAGTGAAGTGCACAGATTAGCCCTGACATTGTTTTTTTGGCTGAGGTCAGTGTGAAGGGGTCGAGCAGTGGTGATTATGTTGATGAGCTCAGTGTTGAGAGTCAAGAAATTCAAGTAGTTGAGGAGCTGCAGGCCCCACACTTTGTAGGCTGTAGTGAACTCAGTCTGTACTGCTTTCAGGCGTGCCTGTACGCAGCTTTTACAAAAGAGAAGGGCATCTTCAAGATATCTGTCACTATTGCTATGACAGCCTGCAGGTTGTGTGGGAACAGCCTTTTGGGCAAACTCTGTTGTGCTGTGATCTTCTGCAATGACACATGCATTTCCAGCCCCCGTCTCTTGTGGGCTTAGTTTCTGGGATTTTGAATCACCCAGAGCAGCTCTTGAGGATGCAGGAGCTATTTTTTGGGCATCTGTTTGCAAATTGTGGCTTCCTTGCCTGTGTTCTGCTTTTCTGTGAGAATTGGAATTTCAGATTGAGTCCTGAACCTGGCCCTGAAGCAGGCAGGTAAATGCCCCTTGTTCTTAATGAGGGTCTTGCAGTGGAGATGATCTATTGCTGCCTTCCTGAGCAACCACAGGTTATTCTTCTAGGAGATTCTTTAATATATAAAGTTTGCTGAAGAAAAATAAACCATTAAAAGCAGGTAGAAAATAACACATTTGTTTAGTCCTTCAGATGTAGAAAATGTTTGCAACGAGTTCTTTGAATTTTGAAAACTGATGGAAGGAAAATTTGTTGTCCAGAAGTTCCTGTGGGAATTGCTTGGAGATGAGTAAGAGGTTGTGGAATTTCGTGCACCTGTCCAGGTGTGTGGAACGCTACAGATGCTGTGGTGTGTTGGAATGCTGAGATATATTTCTCTGGCTTTCTCAAGAGTGTTGATACAAGTTAAAGATATCTTTACAAATATTGCCCCTGTTTGTAATGCTGAGTGTTTAAATCCTTCATGTTATCTGTATAATATTGTATAATTGTGTAAGATACGTACGTTTACAATAAATTCTTTTATTAGCTGTGATAGGATTGTCTTAACTTGTCATCTCTAACTCCAAGAAGTTTGTCCCAATCCACAGGTTTTTGTGTCCTCTCTGTGTTCAGAATGTTTTAGTTAGTTCTTGATAAAAATTGGTAGTTGTGGAATTGATGTGAAGGAGAAGGTAATTTTTTCCCTTTTCAAGTTATTTTAAAAAGCTCTTTGTTTCGGAGATTTGGCAGAAGAGAAGCCAAGAGCTCAGCAAGCTTTAGTTCCTCCAACTTTTCATCCTCCAGAGCAGCCTGTTTAAACAGCAAGTAATTGGTTTGTGTGGAAGATTTAAAAGCATGGTGGGCTGATGTTGGCTGCTGACATGCCCACCCAGCTGCTCTCACTTCCCCTTCAGCAAAACAGGGAGAAAATAAGGTGAAAAAGCTTGTGGGTCAAGATAAAAATGGGGACATCATGTACCTGTTAGCAGCACAGACTAAACAGACTCCGTTTGGGGAAGATTGGTTGAACTTTATGCTAATTAAAACAGAGCTGGAAGGTGAGAGACAGAGAGGGGGAAAAAAAACCCCACTGTTCCCACACCCCTTTTAACCTAAGGCTACACTTAAGTCCCTCATTCCGGACTCCACCTCCTCTCCCCTGCATCAACCTCAGGGGAACAGGGGGTCATCCATAACAGTCCCTCTTTGCTGGTCCTTTCTCTTCTCTTTGGTAGAATTATAGAATGTTTTTGAAGGAATCTTGAAGGACACCTAATCCAACCCCCTTGCAGTCAGCAGGGACCTCTGCAACTAACTCAGGTTGTTCGAAGGTGCAGACACCCTGACTTGGAATGTTTCCAGGGATGGGGCATCTGCTGCCTCTCTGGGCAACCTGGGCCAGTGTCTCACTACTCTCAGTGTAAAAAAATGTTTTCCTCTATCTACTCTAATCTCTCTTTTAGTTCAAAACCATCATGCCTTGTTTTCTCACAATAGGCCCTGCTCAAAAGACTGTCCCCATTTTTCTTACAGGCCCTGTGCTCTTAAAGGGCCATGCTGACTCAGGAGTTTGGCTTCCTCAGCTACCCTGGGGCAGTTGGAACCAGCTGTATCTTGCATGGGCAGCACCAGTCTCGCTTCAGTGAGACCCCAGAGTCCTGCTGGCCCCAGCCTCACCTCAGAGAGACCTCACAGCCCCACTGGCCCCAGCCTCACACTGGAGAGCCCTCGTAGCCCCACTGCCACCCCCTGAGCATTGAAACCCGCTACAAAAAGTAGTGGGAAAATGTAAGAAGAGCTTACCTCCTTTGTGCTCCCCAGTCCCTGGTGAGGAATCATAGGTGGCTGTGAGCAGACTTAATGCTCCATTGTTACAAAATACTGCAAAACTCGTTCTTGTTTGTACTAAATCCCATCAAAGTGCCTCCTAAATGAGCACACGCTGCAATGCCTTTATGCTGCCAGGGCCAAACCAGCAATGATGATGCAGCCAAGGAAGACTGACTGGATTTGATGGGCTGGGCCCCTGAGTCTGACCTCCTCATGCCTCCCTCCTGGCTGCCTCTAGACCTATAAAACCATTTATGTTGGAAAAGGCCTTTAAGATCATTGAGTCAAACCATTAACCCAGCGTGGCCAAGCCACCACTTAAACCATGTTCCTAAGCACCACATCTACATGTCTTTTGAATCTCTTCAGGGATGGTGACCACCATATCCCTGGGCAGCCTGGTCCAAGGCTTTACAACCCTTTTCTACGAAGAATTTTTTCCAAATGTCCAACCTAAACCTCCCCCGTCCCCATCTCTCTCCAATCTCCTTTTGTGTAGTCTTGGAGAGCGAGAAGGTCTCCCCTCAGCCTCCTTTTCTCCAGGCTAAATAATGCCAGTTCCCTCAGCCACTCTTCATGAGACTTCTTTTCAAGATCCTCAACTAGATTTGTTGCCCTTTTTTGGACATGCTTCAGCACTTCAACATCCTTCTTGTAGTGAGGGAACCAAAACCAAACACAGTATTTGAGATGTAGCCTCACCAGTGCTGTGGATAGGAGGACAAACACTTCCACCACCTGACATGATGGTCAGGTGCAGCATACCCAGAAGGCACTGGAACATCTGCTTTGGAAATGAAGCTATTTGCATGCAGAGCCAGTGCAGGAGTTGTGGTGTGTCTGGATTCCAGGATGCAGTCTTGATAACACCAAAGCCTGTGCCACCAGGGAAAAAGGGATGGTCCATCCCTCTGTGCCATCTCTGCCCTGAAAGAAAACACAGCCTCTCTGGACTTCATGGTATCAACATTTGTGGGAAACCAGGTTGGGCCTCAAGACTGTATGTTACTGCAGTGGCAGTAACATAAAAAAAAAAAATCACTAAAAAAATCACTATGGACAAGGCAGAGGTGATGGGTTTGCATCTGGTTGTTCAACCTCTTAAGAAATTAGTGCAATGCAAAGAGAAACATGCAGTTTTTTTGAAAGCAGGCAAATAGCTACTGTGCTGCTTGTAAACTTTCCAAGCTCAGGTAATGGGAATTGTCCTGAGTAATGGAGTGTTTCCCACACCAGAGCTTCATCTGACTGTGTGGAAGTGCTAGTGTTCTCAGCTCCCTAGCAGTGTGGATGCAGCTGGCACAAAACTCCCTCTTAGCATCCCAGCAGGCCAGGTGTCAGCAAGATGGAATGAAACAAGCATGTTCAGTGTCACCCTCTAGGTAGTAAATTATAACGCTTCAGCTGTAAAACCTTTCTTTTAAAGAACATTTCTTTGTGTGTCAAATAACCCTTGTTTGCAGTGTAATTCACAGTTGGAAAGCCTTGATGGACTTGGATGTGAAACCCAGAGCAACTGAGAAGATAAATACTAGTATGAGAGAAGTGTGGGAAGCAGGCCTGCCCTTGTGGCTCCATGAAGCCTGCAAAACCTACGTAGATTTGCCTTCTTCAGAGGAACTTGGTGTGATACCATTCACTCTGACCTGAGGCAGGCCCTTTCCGTGCAAAATCAGGTATGAGTAGACATCAGCAGCCAGCTGCATCATGCTGTCCCTTGCAGTGGTAAGTAACTGCTCAATTTTCATAGATTCTTCAATGGTTGGGGTTGGAAGGGACCTTAAAGATCATGTAGCTCCAGCCCCACCCCTGCCATGGGCAGGGACATCTTCTACCAGGTTGCTCAAGACCTCATCTAACCTGGCCTTGAACACCTCCAAGGAGAGGTCATTCATCCTTTCTGTAGTTGGAGCCAGGCAACAGCTCATGAGCCTTTAGCTTTCTCCTGGAAGTCTGAGGCATGGCTAGAAGAGCTGGTATTGCATTATCTAGGGAATGTGATTGTAGCTTCAGCACCTTTTCTCACTAAAATGTTCTTGGGAGCAACTATGAAGTGATGGTCTGTTCAAATTCAAAGCTAGCACCATTTTCCCTTGATCTGTGTGAGATGGCAGAGAGAAACAGGTGAAACTCAAGTTGCTTGTCCCTTTCTGTTAACTGGGCACACTGTGGGCACTGATGAAAGAGCATCTTGAGAGCATGGCACCTGCAGCAGAGTAGATCTAGCCTCTGTGTCTCAGTGTATGTAGCAAATTGGTATCATTGAATCATCCCCTTTTCCACATCATATTGACAGACTGCTTGCTGAATAGTTTCCTTTCCCTTCAAAAATGGTTGGGAAAAATCCCATAAGTGATTAGGAATGCTGCAGAGCAACAGCTTTCCTTTGGAAAAGAATTTTGCTCACAAATCAGCAGTCTGGCCACAGCTTGAAATGTGCCTTGGAAGCCATTCTTGCTGGGGGTCTGTGCCTGCAGATAAGCCTGTGGAGTAAGGAACTGACTACTGCTGGCTGTGAATGCAGACAGGCATCTCCCTGGTGCTTGGTGTCCTGTGTGCCCTGCTGTCCTGCATGTGCAGGGATGTGCAAGAGAGAAATGCAGTGACAAATTGTCCTGCAAGGTTGAATACTCAGGGTTTATGTCTTGCAACAACAACAAAACAAACAAAAAACCAACCAACCAAAAAAACCCCCAAAACCCAACCAGCCAAAAAACCCCACCAAAAACAAAAAAGGGAAAGAACCAATAGCCAAAATACATTTTAATTTATTAAATTAAATCCACCCCATTTGGTAAAATACAAGCTTAATATATTACCAGTTTGCTTATAACTGTGTTTTTTTGTTTTGTTTTGTTTTGTTTTTTAAGAAATACAGTAAATTAAGAACAGAGACTGAATAGGCAATTTATTCTTCTTTTCTCTCTCTCTTTTTTTTTTTTTTTTTGTTTTCTGTTAATAAAATCCAGGATCAAAAGGAACTTACATTGTTTGAACAAAACTGTTAAAAACATTATAAAGAGATTAAACAAGCAGGTTGAATTCTTAGAAACATCTAACATGCAAAACCTTTAGTACAGTTTGAATGTTTCAAATGAATCTCCTGAAAAATGAATCTCCTGAAAATTTGTTTTGGCAAGCACTGGTATTACTGTAGGTTCCTCTGGGTCCAAGGATGAATGGGGAAGTGCCATCCCTTGTCCCAACCACGTACAGCTTACTGCAGAGCTGTGTTTGGTCTTGCTAGCAGAGCCAACAGAGGTGGCACCATTACATTCTCACATGAAGCAGTGAGAAGAGGATATCTGCATGTATTCCAAATACAATCCACATGCCAACAGTTACAAAACTGATGGGGAATTACCAGCAATGCAGATGTCCTTGCAGAGTCCCCATAGTTCATTAAATCTGCCTTAGATTTCAGCTGGCAGGAAGGTTAAGAAAAAAATCTCCCTGCGTTAAAGTCTGTTTAATTACAGATGAATGAATATCCCATCACTATTAAGTCTCAGAATAGTTTCCTTTAGTTCTAGCCAACACATCTGTGTGTTGCAAACATAAAATGAAAGGTTTTCAATTCCCTTCCCCCCCAAAAAAAAATTGGTAAACCTATGAAATAAGCAGTAGGCTAATTATATGGCATAAGTTGTTGAGATAGAAACTGTAAACCCTATAGCCATGATGAACAAAGGATAAAAAATGGTTTCTTAAACCACATGTACCTCAGCAAGAGTTAAATGCACACCAATCTAAAAAAATCAGCTTCAGAACAATGACACTTAAAATGATCTATCTTAAAAATGAAGGATATTTTACATTCTACATTACATTTTTCTTTAAGAAGAGCTTCTAAGTAACATTCGCTTCTGGTTGTTTCTAGCATTAGCATTACCAATATACAGGC
This sequence comes from Indicator indicator, assembly GCF_027791375.1. Classification (NCBI taxonomy): domain Eukaryota; kingdom Metazoa; phylum Chordata; class Aves; order Piciformes; family Indicatoridae; genus Indicator; species Indicator indicator. Next base: position 13,314,407 of record NC_072022.1, on the reverse strand, counting down.
AATAATTCAGGAATTTCAAGGCAATATTTTTCCACCTTGCATATGCAAAGAGTTAACATTTATTAAAAGTAGAAGCATATCCTTTTCATTAAAGGATCACAAATTGCTCTAGGTAAAATCCATATACAATATTTACACTCACTGTAGCAGCTGTACAAATTACATAAGTATCTTAGATCCTCTGCAGCCTGGTAGGTGCCTAACTTACTGTGTCCATGCAATCCTCTCTGAACCAGGCTGCTGCGCTGCTGTCAGGGCTGTCTCCTAAAGTTCAGTCCCCTCTTGCTCCTCCATCTGCCCACCAGTTTTGGAAATATCAATTTTTCCAGCCCCAAGATGCTCCATGTGCCAGATTTATTTTAGAGTTCAATGATGCTAGCTTCTGTTGGAAGTTCAGAGCAGCCCCTCTGATGGGTCTCATTTCTGGTGATACCATTTGTGGTCCTGTTTCCTAACCCCCTCAAGAAGCTCAGAAGTCAGCTGGACACTCCCTGTCTTTTACTGGCCTACTTGGAGTGTGCTGCTAAATAAAACTCTTCTTTGGTTTTAATTAGCCATCCCACTCGTGATTGTTTTCCCTGTGCATTTAAGCACAGGGCTGTTGCCTGCAATGCTGCCTTTGCTGCCCAAAGTCAATCTCCTAATGTGACGCCAGCTGGCATAGTAATGAACCTGCTCCTGTCAAAAACTAGGTCACTCCTCGCAGCATGTTTTGCCAGCTCTGAACCAAGCGCTTGGCGGTTTGTTGTGTTAACAGAAAGGGTGTGTGCATATCATTAATCACTGGAGCTGCTTTTGATAATACCAGTCTTTGATCTTAACACTCCTTGTGAAAATTGCATAGTGGTACATCCTAACAGAAACGCTGTGTTTAAGCTGCCTTGGTGTGAGGAGAGTCCACGTTCACACGTTGAGGATCCGTGACGGTGCCTGGAAAACAGCAGAAGGGTTGGGGGAAAACCTGGTCTTCACCTCTGGGATCTAGTGGGGTGAGGGGGGAGAAAAACGTTAGTGCGACACAGTGTGACTGTCTGGAGAGCCTGAGGGGTCTGGAGTGTTGTGGCCATCTATTTGCTCTCCCCATAACTGGCCACTACCCAACAGGCCTTAGCTCCTGGCTGGGTGTTGGTGAGCCTGGCCTCAGCACACGGTGATTTGAAGGTGGGTGTGATGGGCCACTAACTGTAAGCCAGTCCTTGAGGTGTGTGGTCTGATGGGGGGGTGACTATGTCTGGGCAAGCTTTGGCAGGTGCCAGAGAGCTGCTCACTTCACAATACCACACTGACACATACTCTACAAACATCACAACAGATTCACTGCTGGACGGCTGCTGGATGTAAGTGAGAGGAATTAGAGTGGTGTCTGTCGTGTCCTTAACTTTTTGGACTGTCCTCCAGGCTCCATCAAAATGTTCCACTGTAATGCTTTATGAGGCCACATGCTGTGTGTGCTGTGAACAGAGGCACAGACCTGGAGTACTCAGTGGAGAAAAGCTGGCTATGGGTATGGCAGGCTATGAAACTGCAAGGACTTTGATATGGATGTGAACTCCTCAGGCCTGGAGGAAAGGTAGAGATAACAGGGATTGTGTTCTCTGATGTTCATGGAGTCAGCATTTCATGCAATGTATAGCAGTTGTGGTTGTACTGAAGCATGAAGGACACCTGCATGCTTACATCTTTCCTAATGCTTAAAACCCAAAGGATTTGAAATGGGACTGGCCTTAGTTGTGCATCTAGCTCAGGACACTGAGTGAATCTGGCAATAAAACATGAAAGGGTGGAAAGCCTTGCTAGGTGCTGGTGGCACCATCCAAGCAGATAAGAGCAAGACCACAGGCAAAGAGAGGATCAGGAAAGCTATCGATCTGGTGGTTGTTGCATCGTTCTGATTTTTCCGTTCCTCTGGGGATGAATCTGACACAGTAAGAAGGAGTGTCACAAACAGCCTGTGTACAGCTCAGACAAGCAGTCTGAGTCCTACACACAGGCTGTCCGGACACAATGTAAACCTGACTGCCATGTCTCCAGCAAAGCTGTGGACTTCAGGCAAGAGAGAAAATCTAAATGGCTAAGTGTAAATCAGGGAGAATCTGACTTCTCTTTGAACAGCACTATCTTAATTCCAGACAACAGCCTTCCCAATCTGTCTGTGAGAGAGGCCATAGTGGTGCCTTGGGGCTCCAGGAAATGGGACCACTGCTTACATGACTCAGTGTGGTGCCCTTGGTGTTGTGTGTTTGTATTTGCGATTCCAGTCTTCTCCTTCCCTTCCTCCAGAAACAGGATAGGGACTCTGAGGGCGTTCATCTAGGACTCTCTCCATCCTATCTGCCAAACAGGAAAGAGGCTGTATTTTTGCCCCTTCAGGGTCAAAATATAAGGTTTAAGTGTTAGTTAAATACTTTCTCTCTGCACTGCTGCACCTCAGCAAGCAGCCCAGACTGTTCAGAGCAAGGAGGAAGTTTTGGTGAGGTCTGCAAAATCTGTTTTGCCTAAGGTCACTGTCCCACTTTCAGCAGAGCCGGATATACCACGGTGTGCCTTGTCACAGCAGTGCCCCAGCAATCCTCTGCGGAGGAGGCACTTGTCTGTCTGCTGATTAAACACTTCTTCCTGGTCTCCTCCAAGGCAAAGATTTACTTTTTACATGTGGCCCTGGAATGGCTGCTACTGCCTCTAACAGCACACCATGCTGCAGCTGGGGACTTCAGCCCCAGACCTGTCTCTGCTTTCTGAGTCACTCAGTGCAGCTCGTAAATGGCTTTTGCAGCTGAATGCAAAGTGCTGTTTCTTTGGTGGTCTAATGCAAAAAGCAGCCAAACCAGAGCCTTGCTGGTGCACACTTTCCTTCAGGGAGTGTGTGGGGGCCCACCAGGGAAAATACTGAGTACAGAGAGAAGAATGTTTCTTTGTGGGATTTTCAGTAACATTTAGATGTATTTCATCAACAAGAAAATGATCTTATGCTGCTATAGGCAGCTGTATAAACTTGCAGGAAAATCCTAAGGAAGTCTCAGGTGCCCAAGAGCTGTGCAGCTCACCTGCTCACCACAGCTATGTCCTCTTTGCTGCTGGTAGCAGGGCAGCTTCTGCCCTTAGTTTTGTTCTGTGTGGGTGGGTGCTGCTCCTTAGGGAAACGTTCCCATGCAAACACATCTGTATGGTTGACTTTAGCACTAGAGGCTGAATCTACTGCTACAGCCCTAATGCTTACACACACCGACTGCTCCGTGTGACCAGGGTGCTGAGTGCACCTTACACAGAGAGAGGGACTGACACACACCTTGTAGATAAGGTATCCTTATCCACTGAGGGAATCACACATCTTGAACTTCCCAGCTGTGGTGCAGTTTAAAATCTTGGTCTCAGGTTGATTTATGTTAAGTTACAGTATGGCGTTCTCTAGTATGTCTAACAGCAAGGGATGAGCAACTACCTAAAGGACAGTGGTGAGAGTGTGGTCAAAGAGCACATGGCTTTATTCTGTGTGCACCACACTGATCAAGTAAGAGGAGTTCCTGAAGAGTACTTTGGGCTTTACTCACACTGAGTTTGGGATTTTAAAAAACATTAATTACCTTAAAATCCGCCTTGTAGCTTGTCTCTTGAACAAAATGGTCTTCTGGAATAATAAAGCCTTGCTTTGTCTTTATAGGCTTTGATGGTTTTGCTCCAGTCCATGGGCGATACTCTTGCCTGGAATAAGAATACGAAGACAGAATAATCCATAAAGCACCACATACTCACAGAGTACTTCTGCTCTGAGAAGTTGCAAAGTCAGAAGGTTGGTTGCAATTAGCTTGTAAGATTGAACTTGTCTAAGGCATACTGAAGATAAAAGAACTGAACCTCTCTCAGAAAGTCCAGGGTGGAAGATGCAACAGGGCAGAACTGGGACAACTGGCTGCCCTGACTTCACTCTTCTTTTATTCGTGGCAAAAAGTGCTCTCTCCTGCAGGTGCTTGGTGCTTTTGCCCTGGAGAAGAAAAAGTCCAGCTGACTGTTGGCTTGACAGCTCCTTGGTCAGTTCCATTGTAAAACACCTTGGTCTGGGGCTGCAAGTGCCTATCTCTCACGAGTGGAGGGGGGGCTGCTGATGCTCCCTTACTTGGCTTTAGCTCTGCCCACAGCAGTCACATTTGCCTTTGTGTGCTGTGCCTCTGTGGCAACTCCATCTGAAATGCATCTGAAGGGAGGCACCATCCCAGCTGGCAAATGCTTCTACTGATGATTTTCCTTCAGACAGGGGTAAGTACTTGGACTTCATATCATAATGTCTAAGAGGCAGCACTTGGCTGTCTTACTCTTGGAGCAGCAATATGTGAGAAATAGGTGCACAGATCACACTAAGAAAGGGGGAGCACATGTTCTGAGAGCACTGAAGAACAGCATGGCAGTTTTTGGCTTAGCTTGGCTGCCAGCTTCCTTCTGCAGCCTACCCTCTGTTTCTCTGCACCTTTTGTCACAAACAGGCTTCACTAATGCCCTCTCCATGAGGACTTTCTGGGTGCTGCAGTAGCAGCCAGCTGAGCTGTATTGTCTGCTCTCAGGAGAAAACAGGATTCTGCTCTGTTTGTGTATATATCTCTGGCAACCGATTCAGGCAGCTTCTGTAGCAAAACGAGAGGTGACTAACCAAGATGTGACAACTTTATCTTCATACCCTGCATAGTTAAAGAATAATTGCATTTTACTAGCTGCTTATTCATAGGATGAAGGAGTAGGACTGAGTCCTGAGTCACGCCCAGGCTAGGGAAACAGGCTGTATTTTAATGTGCCAAGCTTAGCTTTGATCACATTCTTTCTAATTTTCACTTTTTCCAAGCATGTCATTTGCTATTTTGATAGTAGCTGCAAACTCTTTTAAAAACCTTATTTAAAGTGTGTAAGTGTGGGATATTCTTTTAGAACGTGTGGTTTGGTCTTGATCCTTTTAGTATATTACCAAAATATCCACTGCCTGGTTTATGCTTGATTTCTAAACATAGACTCAGCCTTAAAATGCTGCCACTTTTATTGGTAGATACAGGGTACAACCCTGGCCTGTATCTAAGCCAGTGAGAAGCCAGCATGCTAAAAAAAAATTAATTAAAAAGAATTCAGTAACTGTTTCTTGACCAAGATAGCTGCTGGCACTGGCCTCCTGCCAGGATGGATGAGTACAGGCACAGGCACAAGGAAATGGGCAGGAACCCACAACTGGGGCTGACAGCAGTTTGCCAGCTTGAGTGGAGGTGGAGTGAGCTCTTGGATTCGCTCAGTTAGTAACGGAAATGGCTCCATGGAAGAGCTTGCTGCCATTGGAAAGCAAAACCAGGCCTCTGTCAGGGCTGTCTATGTGCACTGCAAATCTTGTCTATAAACAGCTTGCTCTTGCTGTTCCGAGCTGCCACCTTCTGCCTTCTCTGCATCTTGCTGTTCAAGCTTCTTCAAGCAGCAGGTACGTGCCTGTACAGCTCTCCCAGTGCTGGTGGTGCAGTTCCTGCTACTTTAGCACCTCAGGATAAGGAAGCACCAGTGCAGAAAGGTAATTTTGGCCCAGTGACGCCCCAAGAAGGTGACATTTCAGCAGGGAATCCCAGGCATGTGTGAATGCAGAGTAAAATCTAAGCTCTGTTCTGCTGTGCAGCCAGAGGGAGGACACAGAGCTGCTGGGTGAAACACCAGCAAAATGGTACAAAGCCATCAATTACACCCCAGCAGTTTCCAGGAACTGGAACCTGCTGCCCCAAATAAAGCCAGCTGTCTCAAGGATGCTGGTGCCATTGATTCGTAAGCATTCATTCTCATGCTGGCTGCTCTCCCTGCTGCACTATGCTGCAATGGAGTGTGTCCCCAGCTTTCAATGAATGACTGTGCTGCCTGACACTGCAGCCAGCTCTGTCTCACTGCTTTGAAGCAGATCATTTGCTGATTTGGCAGGCCCCCAAACATGGCCCTTTTAGATCACAGGACCCTCATTTTGGCTGGAAGCCAAACCATTCTCCTTTCAGCCTGGACAGCCAAAACTATTTTTGAGGCACCTACAAGCAGTGAGGAAATGCTCTGCCTTCACCCACAGAAACAGCAGTGTGAGACCAGATACAGTTACAGCTCAGACCCATAGAAGCAGTTAGTTGGAACTGGAAACCCAGGACTCTAAGCCACAGGGAAGGGATGGGCAAAACAGAGACAACTAATCTGGAGTACTTGAAACAAAACAAGAAATGAAAATCATAACCTCTGGTCTAGAAAGTGTAACTAACTAAATTCATTCTGCCTTTCAGCTTGCAGGACACATGCACACATTCCAGCTGTACAGCCAAGTCAGAAGGACCACAAGCCCCAAATACCAGTTTGGTGACTTGACTAGAAATCAGTCTAAGTCATGAGTGGAGTCAAAACGCATGAGCTACTCAAACCTGGGGAAGAGGAATGACCTGGTTTTAATGTTACTTAGTTTAAAATGTCAGGTGTCAAGATTTAGTGACTGTCTTCCTCTCCCTTGTTCTCCCTGGTGCAACATTCACTCCTTTCACTTGAGGAAGCTCAGCCAGTGCACTGCCTCTTTGTCCCTTCCCCATCACTGTAGGTGGTGCCTTGTCCAAGATCACACAAGTAGCAAGAGGACAGCATGGTGGGAGAGGGAATCACAGAAATGGCATGGAGAAGGGGGGAACCCTGTCTGGTGTGACATCCAGCTGCTGCTGGGGGTGAGCATAAGAGATGTTGACTGCTTTTGCTGGAGACAGTCATCTTTGACCTTCCTGCTGTACCCCCTTCCTCCTAGCCTTGTCCCTAGACAGCAGCAGTTGTCAGGTTATTTTGGGACTTCGAGGACCTGCAGTGGAGGCGAAATAGCCTCCAAACCCATAACCACATGTCCAGGCAGGTTCTGTTTTGTTCTCCATTGTTACAACCTAGAGGTGAGATTTTTTTGATCTGCACAAATAGCCAAAGTACCACAAAGACCCAGTGGTACTTAATAAGTACTAAAGCTCTGGGGCTGTTGAAAGAAAAAGGCCTTCTGAGTTGTACACAGGCTTTAAAGCAGAGATATCAAAAGGGAAGGGCTGCTTTTTGTGAACTGCTGTTTCTTTACCTCCAACTCACTCCAGCAAGGAATAAGCAGAAGCTTTTTACAGGTGGTTGCCCTGTTACCCCATGGAACTGCTTTGATCACACAAGTCACTGCTTTGTTGATTGTTCATTTGCTCTTTGTCATAATGAAATAGTAGAAGCTAGGGGGAGTAATTTCTTTTTTTTGTCAGAATGTGTCTGGAGAGGAAGGTTTGGATTGATGCAGTGTGGAGAGCAGGAGGCTAGTGGCCTGCTGGGACAGTTTAACCCCCCAGTGGTGATGGGAAGCAGGGTAAGTGGGAGTACAGGGAGTACACCCTGTCTGTCTGCATGGAACAAAAGCTTTGGGCTATTAATTACCACGGGGTTACTCTGAGGAGAGAGCTGTTTCTGTGAGCTGGTGGTTGTGTGTCATGTCCCCAGGTGAGCAGGACCACCCGTACGAGGGCTGTAGAGCAGCCTAGACAGGGAACCAGGTATGGGGAATACCTTGGTCATGATTCACCCTGTGGCTTTGCAGACTACAGGCCATGACTGAGGAACGATGGGTTCAGGATTAGTCCTTCTGTTTCTTCCAAACAGTAAGCTGTTGTTGCATCTGAGTGTATTTGAAGTGGAGGAAATTCCTCCTACCTTTATGCAACACCTTTGAATCTTCCCAATTTGAGTTCTGCAGCATACTTTGCATGGCAAACATCCTCTCTTGAGCCACTATTTCCAGCCACCCTCGCTCTCTCCTCCCACAGCTGTGTGCCCCTTCAAGCCCTCCCTCCCCTCAGCCTGGCTAAGCAGCACACAGTGAGTCTCTCTGGATCCACTCCAATGCCTGCACCATGCAAGCTTACTTCTTAAATAGTGTAAAAATCAGGGGCTTCAGTATTAATTTCCCCAAGCAGCAAGATACTTAAGAATGTAAAGATAGCTGTAAGCCTTGATTATAAAAGCTTTACTCCCATTATTAAGGATAAGCATGTGTTTAAATATCTTGTTGGATCAAGGATGGAGCTCCTCATACATAGTACTATTAATCCTGCCAGCTCAGGTGTGAGCCATCATCCCACACACTGCTGAACAAGAGGACAGGTATTCTCAGGAATGTTGTCTCTGGTGGGTGAGTAGTAACATGCTCTGTGACTGAATCCAGTTATGGGGAGAAGTGTCATTCCCCATAACTCTGTGCCATCTCCCCGCTGTGGGGAGGATGTTTGCTCCACAGTCACAGTGCAACAAAAGGCACATGCTGGGTACTCACACAAGAAGTTTGGAGTTCAGTTTGCTGAGGGATCTTCCACCCTGCTATTCCCAAAATCACTAGCAACGGCACATCAGGCTCTTTCCCTTTAATGACCCCAGCCTTTTACACATTCTCTTTTCATCAGATCAAAATTGCTTGCTCTGGGTGAGCAGGAAACCCTGCTGATCTCAAGGTTGCCAGGCTGGTCTGCTTTACTGCTGTGCCTCCCGCCTGCAAGCAAGCTGGGGGCTCTCAACTCTCACACCTACTCAAAACACCTATAGAACATGGATTAGGCTCTGCTCAGGGCTGGCATTATGCTTGTGTGCAGAAATTTGTTGTCAACCTCCCCCTTCCCTGAGTGCTAATACATGCAAAGCTGATGGGTGAGGGAAGAAGAGGCAAAACAATCACTCACAGCATTTTCACTTACATGTTTGAAATGTTTTCCAGAAGTTGACAGGTTACTGAAGGAGAAACTGAGGTCTGAAGTGACTTTAAAGTACAGCTGAGCCTCGAAGAGGGTTCTCTTACCAGCAATACCAGCCCTGGCAGAGAGGTTGTACCTTCATCCCTGGATGCCTTCTAACAAGGTAAGAAGATGACATCCAGAGAACAGAGCCAACTGGAGATACCTGCTGACAGCACCAGCTTCTCTCAGCCACTGTGGAAGGGAGCTAAGTAAAGCACTTATCTATTCCTAAAATGTCTGCTAAATGCAATTAAGACCTGGCACTGCAATTAATTGTGTGCAGAGCCAGAAGTACACAGTACCCCCAACATACTGCTGAGAGGGAGAAACCAATCCATGACCCCTAAGGTCAAACCTTTGGGAAGTTGCAAAGTTCAGTGCTGCCTTCCACCTCCTCCAGCACCAGTAAGGTGTAATCCACTTTAACCCTCTGCAGCAGTCCCTGGGATCTTCTCACAGTTGGAGCACATCTCATTTTAGCCTTTCAAGTGCAGCTTGTATCGATCTGCCTTGGCTTGTGTGCCTGAGCTCTCCCCATGTAGCCCAGCTTGGGTTTGACTTCATTCAGACTCCACAGAATTCCAGCTGAAATCCAGGGACTGAGGGCAGGAGTTGGGGACATGGGCTAATAGTTTAGAGGGCAGGGAGCTCTGCTGTCCTTCCATCTCTTATACAGAGTTATTCTTTCAAAATTAAAAATATTGTTGCTTCCTCATAGGTACAAAAGCCCCTCCAACATTTATCTTTCTTCTGGCCATAGAAAGACTCCCCCAGAAGTCACTAGGAATAGGACTGGTCTTGGTTACTGATGCGGGGGGTGAGTTCATTTGTTTGGGTAAATGCCAGGTCAGGCTGCCTGGCTGCACCACATACAGTCACTTTTATATGCAGCTGAATTTTCCTCTGTGCTTAGAGCGCAGAGGGAAAGATGTAGCAGAAGGAAGCCTCACAGGAGCCTTGCATTGATGCATAAAAGCAGATCAAATGGTGCTGAGCATTACAGTGGACTCACTGCTACACTTGAGTGATCCACAGAATCAAACACTCAATAGGCTGTTGTGGAACCATGCAGGCAAAATCTCTGAGTCAAAAACAAACCAACCAACCACAAAACCTAGAGCACTCCCACTGCATTACAAAATTAAGCAAGAAACCACCAATGCAACTATAAGCTTGGAGCAGACCATGTATCAATACCATCTTTTCTGAACTGCTCTGTTCAAGCCAGTCTTACCCTCCATTGAGATGTTTCCTCTTTAAGTAAGCCCACCCAGCTGCTGAGAGCTGACAAAGTCACAAAATGCAGCTGGAGGCTGGCAGCATCCACACAGCAGAAGCCTGATGCATGTCTGACCTGGTAGGGTGCAGAACCTGCTGAAGCACCTGTAGCACATAGACCTCACAGAATCACAGAACGGTAGGGGCTGGAAGGGACCTCTGGAGATCACTTAGTCTGATCCCCAGGCTAAAGCAGGGTCACCTAGAGCAGATCATCCAAGATCACCTTGAGGTGGGTTTTGAATCCTTCCAGAGAAGGAGACTCCAAAACTTCTCTGGACAGCCTCTTCCAGTGTTTTATCACCCTCAAAGGAAAGAATGACCCATTTTTTCTGAAAACAGATACGGCTCCCCACTCATTGAACCTGCTCCTCAGGACCACTTAGCCGGCTCACAGGACTGAGCCACAGGGAAGGGCTGATACTCTTTCAAAAGCAGAAATGGGGAAGTCTCCCTGCCCAAGGTTTTCCCTTCAAAGACAATGAGAGCGTCTGACCAAAAATGCTTGTCTTTCACAGCTTTTCTCCTCTCTAACCTATCTGCAGTTGTCACTGCCTGCATTTCTATGTGCAGGACATCCTCTCCCTTTTCCCAACCTCCTATAAGCATTATGTAGTTCATGCCCAACCTCCTCCTCTGAGCCCAGCTATCCCAGTAATGGACCCTTCCCCTCACTCCCTGTGCTTGTGGGTGCTCAGCTTGCAAAGGGTGGGTGTTCTGTGGGTTGTGACTTCCTTCCTCAGACCAGTGGAGCACTCCTGGGGCTTTGGCATGACTGAAGCTATTGTGAGCTTTCCTCCTGCTGCTTGTTGTGACTCCTGTGATTTTTTTTTTTTTAGGGTGCATTCGTTGGTACAGGAACTTCTGAAATATGCACTGTAATACTGGATAATAACTCAAGGAATCTAGAAACTCATGGAATAAGACAAATGTGGTTTGACTTGCACAGTCTATATTGGTTGTACCGTGTGGCCTTCAAACAGTGTAAAGGTGTTACGTAAAGCTTTTGTCCTGCTGTGGCTGACCCTGCTTGTGCCTCTGTCCTCCTCCTGACAGCAAGGGCTTCCCTGACTACCTCAAAGTCTTGCATTTTCTAAAATTGCAAGTTGGTATCTCACCCCTGCCACTGCTTTGTCCCATGAGCTGCAAATGATGTACTCTTCCATGGCAGTACTTGAGAGCCCTGTGTAACAAGAGACAAGTCAAAGGGAAGAAAGATGAGGAATGACTCTTGGCTGAGCATTGGAGCAACTGTAAGGAAGGTGAAGCTTTAGAGCAGATTATTGAGCCCTTCCTCTGGAGTCAGGCTGAAGAGGCAGAGGAAGCATCAACAAGAGCCTGGAGATGGAACTGAAGATGAGCTTTGTTCAAGGTAAGTTTCTCTGATGAAGTATTTCTTGTGCTGATTGGAAATTTAAAAGTGCCTTTTCTTTCACTCTGGGATTGTCCTGTGAGATGTAGCTAAGGATAAAATGGTGCATAAATTCAAACACTGCTCTTACCCTTTCAAGAGTCTGTGTGCTAACTGCACTAGTGGCAGGGCAGCTGCCTGGGTGGGGAAGAGTGGGATGAGCAGCATGCTCTCTGCAGGGTAGTGAATCCTTCCCAGGGCCCTCAGTGTGTTAGTCTTAAAAGTGCTGTGATAAATAATCTAATGAACCATGAGATGTTTCCTAGGTACATAGCAGAGAATGTGTCTAAGTTCTATTGGAATAAAAGTAATTGCTCTATTAATATACCTCATATGTATGTATATGCATATAGTATGTGTATGTACATATACATATGTATATGTGTCTAGGTATATGTATATAGCCCATAGGTATATTAAAACCAGCCAAACGTCATTACGAGGGTGTGTGTGGTAGCAGCATGAAACTGGTACAACATTCACCAGCAGCATTGCAGAAGCTGAAATCCCCTCTGCTCCCAGGGTTGGTGTCAATGAGAGCAAAGGCTGAATTTAGGCGCATTCCTACCTGATTGCTTGCACCAGAAAACAAGGGTCTGTAATCAGCCACGCCGAGGACAAGGAAAGCAAGGCAGCAGTGACAGAACAGTCACTGAATTGTTGTTAAAAGCTCTTTGGGAAAGGTGGTTTGTGACGATTTGTCCCATTACCCATACTGGCATGTTTCTGAGAGTAGATCACCTATGGCTTTGCATCTGACTAATCTTTGAGGCAGTAGTGTGGCTCAGGTTGAATATGCATTCCAGGAGTATTAAACGGACAAAGATGATGGCACTGATGTGCTGCGGGAGCGCAGCTAAGGGTGACTGCTGAGGTCCTGGGCATCTCTCAACCACGGCAAGGGCCGCTCACCGGGGCGGGCTCTGCTGCAAAGCCGCACAGGGGTTCCGAGCCGGGACGGGCTCAGAAACCCACCGCGGGCAAAGCGCCGCTTTGAAGAACCGCGCTTCCAAACGCGAACGCGGCTTTGGCGACAGGTTGAGCCACCCACCTCGTCCTCCTCCCTTTAGTTACCGCTCCCCCCGCGCCGCGGTCCTCGCCGGCATCCCCGCCCCGCGCTGCGGAGGAGCATCCCACTGCCGCGGCAGGGAGCCTTTCCGCGGGGCTCGGGGCGGGTAGACCTTCCCGGGCCCGCATACCTGTAGGAGGTTGTGTGGTAGGAGGTTGTGTGACCGCCGTCCGCCTGCGAGCGCGGCCGGAGCTGCTCGGGGCCGCTGTAGGCGTCCGCCACCGACCTCCCGCCGCCGCCGGGCAGGGCGCAGGCGGAGCGGCCCGGGGCGGGCTGGGGGGCGGCCCCGTCCCTCACGCCGCCGCCACCGCCGCTGCTGGCGCTGACCCAGGGGAAGGCGTCCTTTCTCGGGAGGGGCCACGCTCTGAAGTCCCGGCGGTACTGGGTCTCCGCCGCGAAGGGCTCCCCAGCGGTAACCGCCCGGCTCTTCCTGCGACCGCTCGGCTTCCCGGCCGCGGAGTCCCGCGGGCGGGGGGCCGGCGGGCGGGCGCTGCTCCGCGGTGGGGGCCCGGCGCGCTGGGCCGCTCCGTCCTCCTGCTCCTCGATGTCCGAGTAGTTGTGGATGGTGAGCGGCACGGAGAGGTCGGACTTGTCCAGCTGGCTCCAGAAGCGGGCCAGGCAGCACACGCGGCTGATGCAGGGCCAGGCCATGGCCGCAGAGGTGCCCGCGGCTCCGGCGCCCGCAGCCGGCCGCGCACCCGGCTTCAGCCTTCATCGGCGGCAGCCCCTCCTCCCGCCGCCCCCTTCCCCCGGTAACGACACCCCCTCTCCGGGATTACGGCCCGCACACGTGACACGGACTGCCGGCAGGAGCTCCGTGCAGCTGCCGGGGCCGGCCAGGGGCTGACGGCCAGGCGGGGATGAGGCGCCGGGACAGGGACCTGCTCCCCGAGCCCCCTCCGGCGTGCTGCTCCCGAGCTGTGCTGCGGTGCCATACAATGCAGTTCCGTGCCCTGCAGTGCAGCCCTGCAGGACTAGGCATCCTCTGGAGGTACCGGCGCTCCCTTCTGTGAGCCTTCCAGCCCTGGTGTGTGCTCTGGTGCCTTTGGATTCACTCTCTGCTCCCGGGAAACTCCGTTGCATTCTCAGTCGCGGGCATCGGCCAAGCAATGAGCGGTGCTGTGCTTCCAACCGATGAGAGAAAGCACTTGTATACGAAACCTGATGCTTGTGAAATATGTGATCTGGATGAGAAATAGCAGCTTTGCAATGCTAAGTTTCCAATAGCTACGTACAATAGCCTCACCTCTCTCAACACCCCCCTCCTCCATTGACATTAACCACTTAACTTTTGAAATCCTACCTTTTGGCCAAAATCAAAGCATCTATTAAATACCTTAATATATTACTGTTTGCCAGGGACTGGAAATTACTTGTACCTTCAGGTTCAAATCCCAGCAGTCTTGGTGCAAACCACTGAAGCTGATGGAATTACATTGAGGGTAAGTCTGGCTTTTGAAATTTGACATCTCATGTAATAGGTAGCTACAGGCCATAATGTTCCTCCACAATTCCCCATTCAAGGGCTGTTACAGACCAAGATGAATCTCCCAATGGGTCACCAAACTATGAAATAAAGGGCTGTGAAAGTGAAGAGTGCAGGTAAACTGTTAGAATACCTACCTAGACGGTTACTTCATTTAAGGTGGGTGTCTGGTAAGATCTAACAGGACATTAATTATGCAGTGGATCTTGAAAAGCTAAGATTTACTACTTCATTCCCGCTGAGTAGTCTTTGTCTGTAGAACACTGGTACCTCAGGCCTCAGCCCATGTGCACCTGCTTCTGGTGGAAAGGAGAGTTAGAAATCTGGCACTTGCTGGTGCTACTAGAAGCGTTGATTTCACCCTTCCAAGTGTGTTGGTTAGCACAAGGAGACTCAGAAATTTCAGGCACTGATGTTTTGGTCCCACACAAAAGTCTTGATACAATAACATGCAGGCTACTGTATGCTGTTTCCTTTGTTGCCTGAAACCCCCCACAATCATAATGTTACATTTAGGAATGTGTGGGGAGGCATGTAATTTTCTCCTGCCTTTTTTTTTTTTTTCCTCCCCCCTCCACCCCTCCCCAGAACTATTCTATTCTATAAAGTAATCTTTTAAAATAAATCATATTTCAGTGAAATGGACTTTAGAACCATGGGAGAAAACAGAATATCCACTCTCTCATCTGTAACCACTGGCACAGTACAAGTAATGCTCTGATCCTTGTTCCTAGGCCTGACTTAGCAAAATGCACTGGAGAACAAATTAGATGCCTCTGCTTTCCCTGTGCCTGCCGCCTCCTAGCACCAAGTTCAGCTCTGGCATTGTGTGTCTTGGAGCCCACCTACAGCATCGGGGAGTGCTTTGAGCAGCTGCTCATCATAGCTGGTAGGATGAAATTGGCACAAAGGCTATCTCAGACAGGGACACCAGAAGCTGGATGAGATTAAAAAGTTATCTGCATTTAGAAGAGATTAAAAACTGGGGGGGAGAGGGGGGGGGTGTTGGGGTGAGGGGGATGTTGAGAAATACTGCAACAGTAAGACAGAGGAAAGCCATCAAATCAGAAAGCAAAGCAGCTGTTGCTGCCAGGAATAGGGGCTGAAAGCTCAGACAGTTCTAACACTAAAATGAAATTTCAGTAGAGCAGATCACTACACTGAAAAAAAATATCCCTTAAACACAGCAAAGCTACAGCAGACTTTGTTAAAGCCAGAGAAAAAGGATAAAGGATGGTGTCTGTACATGATTGTGACTTTATACTCACTGCTGTTTTCCTGCACAAACACTAGCTGCTGTCTCTGCCGAGCATCTGCATAATTATCACATTGTGGTTTGATTCACAATAAGCTATTTGAGATGGGGGGGAAAAGTCATTCCATGTAGTTGTGGCTTAGGTGGTTGCTTTTTTTTTATTTGCTTCTTGTTTGGGGTTTTGTACGGTTGGTTGTTTTTTTTTTTTTTCTTTCCCTGGGTTTGGGGTGGTTTTTTGTTTATTTCATTCTTTCTAATTTCCTTGATGTTCAAAGGTGTGACTAAATACTGAGATGCTAGTAAATACTGATGCCATATCTTACAAGGGCATTTGCTTGACAGAAGGTAGCTCATTTACTCTAGTGAGCTCTTATAACTCCAGGCATCTCCTTGTCTGATTGGCTTGCATATTGACTTTCTGTTGCAGTTTGAAAGTCCTTTTGGACCAGAGAAGGTAGTTTACCTTTGGCAGACAATGTTACATGACAGCTGAGGTGCAATTAAAAAAAAAAAAAAAAAGAGAAGAAACCAACTGCTTAAGAAACCAACTGCTTGGATATCTGCATATGTTAAATATCTCTAGGGTTTCTATAAATGAGGAAGATTGAGCTATTAGCCTTTAGAAAAGCAAATGCTGTTAGCCCTAATGTTAAGGTGAAGCTTAGGTATGAAACACTCAAAATACAGCCACTGACTGAAAACTGTGACTTCCAAACCTCTGTGGCAGTTTCAGGCTTTTTTTTTCCAGGAGCCTTGAGCCCCTGCAACTCTGAAAATCCATCAGAAATGGAGGCATGGCCTCTGAAGGGTCATCCTGAAAATGTGGTGCTTATTTGCATCCTTCTGGCAAGCTGAGAGGGTGCAGCAATATCATGCTGCCTGAGAAACTCTGAGTGGGATCCAGTCTCAGCAAGTGAGACAGGGGCATGGCTACCAAACTTTGAGGTAGGCACTGGCTACTATGGTGAATAACTTAATTGTAACCTTGGCTTATTCTTCTAACCTGTAAAATACATTCTTTGGGGTTCATAAACTCTCTTTTGTCCAATATTTATCCCTGTTTTCAGCCAGAATCTCTAAAAAACCCTCAGCAAATAGAGAAGTGTGGAAGAGACTGGAAAAGTTGAGTAGACAAGATATAATGCAAGGAAGAGATGGGGAAAAAAATAAAAGGAAGTGGACAAAGACAACAGGCAAGCATTAAATAAGTGTAAAACCAACATGTAAACTATTGTGAACTACAGGTGTGGAGCTTCCTTGGAACAAAATACTCTCAACAGCCATCCTCTGATGCTGCTGGCTTCTGCCTGTTTGGGTGGAAGTTGCCTGCTGCTGGCACCAGTGTGCCCAGCTGCTCTGTCATGGGCATGGCTGCACTAGAGCCCTAAAAATGGGCACACTTGTGAAGAATAGGAAAGGAGAAGCAGCAAAAGATTAGAAACAAAGTTGCAAAGCTTCTAGAGTGGAGCAAAGGATCATTAGATACACTAAGTCTTGTGTCTTGTATTGTTTAAGTGTTTAAGTCAACAGATCCTTAAACGGAACAAATCCTCAGGTGTCTCCTTTTCCACAGGAAAAAAAAATTAGACTTGAGGCACTAAGGGAGTTTACAGCAATTTTGTACTCCATTATTACAACTGGTGCCATCTAGCAGCTTGTATTCTTTACCCCTGCAGGAAACATATGTTCTGCAAGACACTGCTGTAAAGTAAAAGGGCACAAGTGGCTTCTTAAAAATGCAGTGTGTTGTTTGGCAAGTCAGTCCACCTGGAATGGCTACCACAGGGAAGAATTCAGCATTTGAGCCTGCCAGCTCACATTGGGGCAGACTCCTCAGCCCTTCACAAGGGAGGTGGGAGGCCAGGCTGCAGGCCACATATGGGTAAGAGGATATCCAACGCCGAGTTACTGTTTTTATTTGTATAATGGCAAACACTGGCATGGTACTACCCTCAGGTTGATGTTAGTAGTTACTTCAGGTTACAGTGTTGCAGATCTCAGGCACCTCAACTATTTTTGCTGAAGCTGCTCATTTTTCTAGAGCCTGCACATTCCGAACCAAATGTTACTGCTTTTAAACTTCTTAGAAAACCCTTAAAGGAAACTAGCAATACAGCACATCTTGAAGAGAAAAAAACCCACGTTAATGCAGTGAAAGCTTACAGAAAGCAGTGTAACTCATGGTAAAATATCCAAGCCCACAGGGTAATTCATTCTTCCACTGCACATAATTATGGAAATGTGGTGTAGTAAATTCTAACAAGATACAACAGCATCGTGGAAGCACATAGAAATGAAAAACACAGCGTGCATAAGCCACAGCTGATGAAGAAAGCTGGACCATAAACCTGCATGCAAGCTTTGGCAGGCAATCCAGAATTACTCCATGTAAGAAAGAAGAAGCAGGGAACTACAGGCCAGTCTCACCTCTGTGCCTGGTAAGATCATGGAGCAGATCCTCCCGGTGGCCTTCTATGGATAGGTCACAACATTAATCAATGAAGGGCGAGCTACTGCTGTCATTGACCTGCACCTGAGCAAAGCCTTCCACACTGTCCCACACCACAGCCTGGTCTCCAAGCTGGTGACACATGGGTTTGATGGGTGGACCACGAGATGGATAAAGAACTGGCTTGATGGCTGCACCCAAAGAGTGGCTGTCAATGGCTCCATGTCCCAGTGGAGGACAGGGACAAGTGGAGTCCCTCAGGGATCAGTCCTGGGACCAGTCTTGTTCAATAACTTTGTTGGTGACATGGACAGAGGCATTGAGTGCACCCTCAGCAAGTTTGCTGATGACACCAAGCTGTGTGGTGCAGCAGTCATGCTGGAGGGAAGGGATGCCATCCAGAGGGACCTGGACAGGCTGGAGAGGTGGGCACAAGCCAACCTCATGAGGTTCAACAAGACCAAGTGCAAGGTCCTGCATCTGGGTCGAGGCAATCCCAAGCACAGATACAGGCTGGGCAGTGACTGGCTAGAAAACATCCCTGAGGAGAGGGACTTGGGGGTGCTGGAAGAGGAGAAGCTCAACATGAGCTGTCAGTGTGCACTTGCAGCCCAGAAAGCCAACCAGAGCCTGGGCTGCATCAAGAGAAGTGTGGCCAGCAGGTCAAGGGAGGTGATTCTCCCTCTCTACTCAGCTCTGGTGAGACCCCACCTGGAGTACTGCGTCCAGTTCTGGAGCCCCTATTACAGGAGGGATCTGGACATGCTGGAACATGTCCAGAGGAGGGCCACCAGGATGATCAGAGGGCTGGAGCACCTCTCCTATGAGGACAGACTGAAAGAGTTGGGGCTGTTCAGTCTGGAGAAGAGAAGGCTCTGAGGTGACCTTATTGTGGTTTTTCAATACCTGAAGGGGGCCTACAAGAAAGCTGGGGAGGGACTTTTTAGGATATCAGGTAGTGATAGGACTAGGGGGAATGGAATAAAGCTGGAAGTGGGGAGATTCAGGCTGGACGTGAGGAAGAAGTTCTTCACCATGAGAGTGGTGAGAGCCTGGAATGGGTTGTCCAGGGAGGTGGTTGAGGCCCCATCCCTGGAGGTGTTTAAGGCCAGGCTGGATGAGGCTCTGGCCAGCCTCATGTAGTGTGAGGTGTCCCTGCCCATGGCAGGGGGGTTGGAACTGGATGATCCTTGTGGTCCCTTCCAACCCTAACTGATTCTATGATTCTGTTTCAAACTTAAGAATAAAAGAGACCATGGGCTTATCTCATCCAATCTTTTCAACAGTTAAGACCACCTTAGCCTTGTGTTGAGGCCAGTCTATCTAAAGCATACCTTCTAGGAAAGCACCCCCTGCAGTGTGGTGGACATTAGGGAGATATATGATCCATTAACTTCCTCAGTTTCAAAAATGTTTATCTTCCTAAGTATTAACCAGTTGTACCCCGTTTTTGAAGGTTTTTACACAGAGCTTTTGGTCACTTTAGTAAAAAGCATTTTTTAATTCTTCCTTTTAAAAAAATGAAATGCAGACTGTTACCTCAAAAAGCAACAGGATAAAAACCTTTATTGTTCCACCTCAGAGTTCACTTTCTACCGATGGCAGTTTTTGTAACTGTACACTAGAAACCTCACCTCTTCAGAGGCCTAACGTGGAGTAGCAAAAAGACCTTCAAACCACTTCAATCCCATGTCTTCAAGTAATATACCACTTGGGCAGAAGGTATATCTCAGATCAGAATCAGTTAGATCTCCCGCCCTTCCCTGTGTTCTTCATCCTCATTTCATGCCAAGCTTTCACCAGTGGTTCTCTGTTCTTCCAGATGAGCTCATGGCCATATGTCACGTACCACCTGAGAAACAAAATACAAGTTACCACTGCAAGCTTTCTCTGTATCTGAGGGACCATCCGATCACTAAAATCAAGTAATTCACATGTTTAGGAGACAAACTGAGGCAGGAAGAACAGTGTTGTTGGAAAGTGCAAGGTATGCCACTTATTTTCTTGATTCTTAGTAGTTAATTTTTTGTGTGCTTTTGCTTGTCAGTCCTGAGAGTAAAGGCCTTTAATTTCATTTTTTTCAGGATTTCTACTAAATGCAAAAAAAAAAACATTCCCTTTACAATTCTGTTAAAACAGCACTGTGTTAATCCATCCTGACAACTCTAAGTGAAAGTATTTTTGTATGCAAATGCAACTACCCCATAATGAACAGCCAGATTCCATTCAAAGTGAATTTTCTTCTGTAAACATCTAAGTGAACATTTAGTTTATCAAAGTGTTCTAGCTTAAGTTACTTTCAAAGAGAACTATACATGTTCACATATCAGCATAAGTGATGAAGCAAGGTGGAAGGGAGAGGCAGGAGGGGAAGTAACCACATGGAAATAGGTTGAAGGTTCTCCCACAAGCCAAGCTTCACACCTGAGTCCTGAGTAACAAAAGCACCTTGATATGAGCCACCAGTCAGTGCAAACTGGTGCCTTCTGAAGTGGGCAGTTGTCTGAGGCAGTGTATAGAAAATGCTGTAACCACTCGACATATGTCCTTAGAGCGCCTGTTTTAGGATGAAGTGACCAAAATGATCACAGAGTAGAACATGTAGGTGAGGGAGACAAGTCAACTCAAGACAATTTTTACTGCTACTGTTATTCTATTTCAGTGATGTGATAATCTGTATCACAGTGAACAAGCTGATACAGATGCACCATGGCAGAAAGCAGCTAGGAATCAGCAAGATTACATCAAAGGCCAAGAAAAGGCAAATCAGACCAAAATAAGTGTCCTCCACCTGCTCTTTGTCTGGTCTAGCTAAATCTCAGGTAGGCTTTTTAAATGCCTATATAAAATGTTTTTAAATGCTCTTAGCAATAACTGTGTGAAATAAGACAACATTACAATCAGGCAGAAGGGGAAAAACTCACTGGGTAATGTAGTTCAAACACGAAACAATGCAGAATTGTTTCTTACAAACTGGTTGCTGGTAGTTCTTCCCAATTAGGAAGGCCCCACACAAAGACAATGCAGCAATGCTGAGAAACATCAGTGGAGACTGCTCAAAGGAATTTGGCCTGAGCTTATTATTAATTCTGTAGCTCTCTCTAAATTGGTAATTAGAGGAAAAGCACTAAGACAAAGAAATTTTCTTAGCTGTTTAATTCTAGAAGTATTTTAATTTGTCCATGCTGTGTTTTGTGAGCATTTTTTCTGCCTTGTGACTCTCTTCAATGTGCTGGGGAGAGGCAGGACAGAAACAGACAGCACAAGTTAGGGTGACAGGGCAACGTGACATCTAATTTATCATTCCAGTGCAGTTCAGCTGAATTTCTTTCAGTTCTGCTGCATATGTTAACAGTATTGTCCACACAGTTTCACAGCACTATAAAGATAACAATGAGTTGCCTTCAATGCTACTTAAGACAACTTTCAGAAAACCCTCCACACTTCAGAGATAAGAGGAAAAAATACAGGATGAATTTACATATGAAACAAACAGAAATTAGTAAATACAGACTTACATTCCAAAGAGAGCTCCCCCAAGATGTGCAGCATGGTCAAAAAGTTTCCAGCCTAAAGCAAGCCCTGCAGTGTCAAATGCAATTATTGCTTTTAAAGCCTGGAAAGGAACAGAACATGGAATGGACAGGATCAGTCACAGCATATAATAGCTACTGAGAGCAGATTTTCCAATTTAGGATTGAAAAATATTCTGTAAATTTCTTATCAAAGCAATCACTGTAAAAAAAGAAAGTCTTAACAACAGACTCAGGCCCTAGTTCTACTGTGCTGTCAGAATACAGATATGGGCAGAGAGAGAGTGTCTCCTTTTCAAATACTCAACTCTCTTCTCATTTTTGTTTCTAAAGCTATACACACACTTGGGGAAAAAGACACCACCTAACTGCAACATTCTCATTCACTAATACTGACTCAACTTAGAGTTGTGTGCCTGTCTGTCTTCAAAAAACACAACCCTCTAGTGGATGGAGCATGTAGGGCAGCATCCTTGACTTCTTGATTATAAATTGATCATCACACTCTCCTAAATGATTCAACTGCTGGAAGGTAGAAAATCAATATGATAGTGAACAGCTCTGTGGCCAGGAACAGCATCAGTAACAGTATTACCCTCCTGAGGTGACACAAACCACCAGAACTGTGGGACAGAATGTCAAACTGTACTAAAAATGCCTCATTCCAAAAAGATCATTTAATCTCCAAATCTCCAAAAGAGATTTAACATTAGAATGAAATGTAATTTTAAGTAGGATAGGAGCTATACTGCTACATTGGCTTGTTTATTTTAAAAGCTGATTATGGTATATAAGTAAGGTAGGCTAAAGGAGTACAGAAAGTTTAGAAATAGTTACAAGGGTAAACTTATTCCAACCTTTATACTGCATTAGTCACTGCTGCAGTGAGCACTTCTCCACAGCAATGCTCTGTGGCTCTGCCAATTTTTCTACCCTAGACATCTTTTCTAGGGAAGATGCAGTCACAGGATAGCACGTAAAAAAAAAAAAAATCCAGGTCTACCCAAACAGAAGTGCAAGAAAAACATAGTTTGAACAGCTGTTCAAATCTGTAAGCTTCACTTACAACAAAACAAACAAAAAAACTCCAAACAAACAAATTAAATCATGTGATCTTGAATTGACAAAACGTAAAGCAGTTAAGTAAACCAGTAGAACCAACTTTACAAAGCAGACTAGAGTTAACTTATCAAAACACATCAAGTTACACACAAAAATCTTTTCTTAATTGGGGCAGTGGACATGCTTGAAAGAATTTAATGGACAAAAAAGGAGTCCCTAGTAATACACATGAAAAAGCCTCAGCAGTTTATTTCCAATCCTGACAGTGTTCTTCAAAGTATCAGAAGAGGGTATCCAAATGAGGAGGCAAGTATTCCTCCAGGGCAGGAACGTTATTTCCCTTGAGAAGTGAAAATTTTGGGTTTCCCACCCTGACAAATTTTCTTCAAAATCAGTGTGTCAGTATTAGATTAGTCTGTAATAAGTGCTGCTATAAAAAAATATCACCCATCAGAAAACACAGTATGTGTATGCAGATTTCCTCAGACAGGTGAACCTCAGTCCCTCCCAGTTTCTTTCACCTCTAGCATTGGTTTGAAACAGACTCATGCGAGGATGGAACTTAGAATAATTCTAAATTGACTACACACTTGTGTAATGACTGTGCTAGGCTGCAACAATCCCCACTCGGTCTCCAGGACTTCCATGACCTGTGTTCTCTTTCAAAATAAATTTAACAGCAACACAACTGTGAGGACACATGCTCAGATCTTGAAGAGGCATGGGGAAAACATTTTAAGATTAGGATTTCTAAGTTCAAAGGCACTTACACTTCCTGCTGTAAATGTGACCATTGGAAGAAATATGATGGCTAGTTTTGCTTCTGGCATCTTTGTGCATACAGCTGCAAGGACAGTCATTATAGCTCCTGACTGTAAATACATCAAAACACATCAAAGTAAGGTCACATGTTACATAAGGGATGATTTACTTTCTGCATGTTAACTCCTTTTCCCTTTGGCTTTTATTTTTGAAGGCAGCCATTTGGTTAACCCTCAAAGCAAAAGGCACCACAGCAAAGTTCCAAAATAAAAAAAAGCAAGATGCTATTATTTAATTTCAGTATCTGAAGTGATAAATATTGGGGAAAACAATACCCCTCAGATGCTCATGTAATTAAGAAATTCTGCTCCCCCCTTGATTTTTAAGATAACAGTTTATGTCAATATGCTTTTTTCCCAGTAAACCCTAGAAATCTAACATATATCAAACACAGACATCTCAAATGCAGGGAATCATTCTGAAGCTTGTATCAAAACAAGGAAAATAACAGATGGACAGGGACAAGAAATCTTTTGTCTATAAAACAAGCAGTTGTCTGGCCTTTACTATAACCACAGGCTTTTGTATCCATGAGACATCTCAACAGAAAGGCTGTGAATGCAGTGAACTAATGCAACATGTGGCAATTTCAGTGAGTTGAGATCAGTATAACTAATGAGAAGTAACTTGCTCCAGATAGTGTTTTTCACAAGGGACAATACACTGACAGCACTACCAAGAACTCTAAACTTTCTCAACAGATCTCTTCATTCCAACTGAAAAATAAGAATGTGACTTCTAGCTTTTATCAAAATTATTTAGTAAAGTAAGTTATAAGCCTTTAAAACTCGTCAAATGGTTATGTTCACTTCAAACTTTAAGTGTTTTAAAACCTTCTACTACTAAAAATACCTGTAAGACACAGAGCCAAAAGACAACACCTCCTCAGCCAGCCTCAGATCTTTCATACTGTGAGACTTCTGGCAGGAGTGCTGTCCTTTTTGCACAGCATGCCCTACAACTTGCACTAGTACAGCATGCTGATTTTGATTGTCTGATTACACTGTCTCTTTCTCAAGTACTCTATCTTCAATTAGAGAAGACTGTCACACAGTTATGAAATAAGTTATAGAACTGAACCATATGGAGGTCCCACTGTTAAGTACTCACTTACAAGCCATTAGCATTAAGTGCCATCAGTTCCGGGCTGCTGCTGCTAGAGTGTTAATATAGCTGAAGAACAGGCACAGGAATCACTGCCTGGTTCTTGGTTTTGGTAACCCTTCCTAGTTTCCATTATCCCAAATATATTCTTGGCTTTTGAGCCCGTTAAAAAACACTGCAGGCTTTGAAAATGGCTTCAGAGATAGTTACAAGGTAACCAATATTCTGAGATACTTACAGCTCCAAGGGATGGTTCAAACCTTCCAGTGGCCATTTTAGCAACATAACTGACAAAAGAGGAGATAACCCCTAGAAAGGAAAAACGACTGTTGGAAATAATGCCAGCAACACAGACAAGCATCAGAAAGTACAACAAAGGTACTGAATGCCTTCCTGAAGGTGCTAGTATAGGTGATGGGAGGGTTTTGGTTGTCGTTTCAACTTGAATTAAGTAGTCATCTTTTCCCATCAAACTCCCATGAGCTATTTTATTTTGGTACCTAACATAAATTCAAACTAGACACTTGTATTGTCATGGTAGTCTGAAGCCCAATATCCTAAACCCATTAAAATTCTGTAGGACAGCAAATGACTACTGCAGTCAGTATAGAGCAATGTATGGGACTGAACAATGGCTTTCTCTCATCATGCCTCTATTAACCATGCACTCACTTTACTTGCATAAATACATATTTATATTTTTTAAGTAAGTGTTGTATGTATATATTTAACATTACCAGCAGAAAGATACACTGCAATGAACTGCTCACACCCCAAAAGAGAGACAACGCTGCTGGAAAAGCTCCATAAAACATACATATTTGCTGCCATGTGGAAGAGAGAGAAGTGACTGAATGTAGAGAGCAGCATGGGAGAACACAGGGCTCCTAAAAAAAAAGCAATTAATGAAAACAAAGTCAGTGTTTTAATTAGGCTCAATGTACACGTCATGCAGACTAGAAACATATCAAGGTATACTACAGGCTAATGATACTTAGAATTCAAGTTTGAGCTATATAATAAACCCAAAAAAATGTAACTTGATATTCTATGCAACACCTTTTGAAAGGTGGGCCATATACCCCAGAGATATGCAAGATGTACAAATAGCTACTTCAGAAAGTCTTAATTACCTACTTGGGAATATTTAATGTAAAATATTTATCTTCTCACAGAATCAGTAAGGTTGGAAAAGACCTCAAGGACCATCAAAGTCCAACCTGTCACCCAAGACCTCATGACTACTAAACCATGTCACCAAGTGCCACGTCCAATCCCCTCTTGAACACCTCCAGGGAAGGTGACTCCACCACCTCCCTGGGCAGCACATTCCAATGTCTAACGACTCTCTCTGTGAAGAGCTTTCTCCTCACCTCAAGCCTAAACTTCCCCTGGCACAGCTTGAGACTGTGTCCTCTTGTTCTGGTGCTGGTTGCCTGGGAGAATGACATGCCTCCCATGCTTACAAGAGATTTTATTTATATGAGTAACTATATACAATTATTTTGCAAACGAGATGACCTCAAAGTAAAACAATCTTTATTTTAAAAAAGCTACTAGTTCTGCTCACTGAACCAGCAGCCTGGAAAATGCATGAAAACCAATCAGCAGATTTAAAGGTCAACACAATTTAACACAGGAGTGTTTGGAGTCACTGATACTCAGGTCTGGATAACATTGGAATGCTGTGGGGAATTGGTCGAGTTTCCATTTTTTCAGAAGAAATTAGGTTAGCAGAAAGTATCCTAATGCATGTTTGTCTCATTTTTTTTTTTAATTGGAGAAATGAAAACTAATTGTTCTGCCATTAAATACTAGTATCTTAAGTAACCCTTTTCAGGACATTTCACAGAGAGGAAAAGCCAAGTCTGTGGGGTTTTCTTAACATAACCCAAAGCATGTTTTTGAAACAAGGGTCGTGTACATAACACACAGACTAATGCTTGTCTGCTGATGAAAGCACACAGGCATGTTTTGCATCCCATGGAATGTTAAGGAAAGGGAAAAATAAATCACATTTGAGTCTAGTTTTTAACTGGCAGTATTCTCCTGCTTCCCAATTAGTGGTAAGGTTCACAATCTGACTGGGACAACAGTAGGGCCTGGTATCACTGGAAGAACTGCCTCCTCACCTTTACAGAGGCAGGAGCTGCATTGTACTGATTGCAGTGAAAAGCCAGGTAGCAGACAACAGTTTTGACACTATGATGTTTAGAAAAACACCAGTGTTTGCTTGATTAAAAAAAAAAAAAAAAATCACATCCATTACTTCTAACTTTTCTCCCCTCAAACCATTTCTTGTCTAGAAAGAATGACATATTTGGACATGACTCAGATTGCTTGTGGATGATGGAACTACAAGTAAGCCTCACACCATGTGAAGCTTCTGCATTATGATCAGAGGTTCTATCACATCCCAGTGTAAAAGTCACCTAAATTCACTGTTCACTTACTGGAGGATGGATCTGAGGTGAAATATGTAAACATAATCCGTCGCATGCCAGGCAGCCTCCATAAACAGAATACAAAGACATTTGCAGCTATAATGCCTATTAAGAGGAGAAAAAGGTAAAAAAAGTGAATTATTAATGGAATACACCATAATGCTTACTGTGCACAAGCACCCAGAAGTTACAAGAATCATACTTGAGTATTCCCTTCTTTAGAGAGTTTAGAAAAACAAAGAAAATGGTATTTAAATAGTGGAAGTCTTAAAAAAATGTAACATTTAATTTCAACTGGTTTACCATACTGTGTAATGAATGCACCAGTTCAGAAAACCTGTACTGTTTTCTGAAAGCTGTTCAAGTTATGGTTTCAAACTTCTATTCCATTGTAGAATCAATGAAACAAGAGCCAGCTGAAGAGGTCCCATTTCTTGCCTCTCTACTTGCTTATTCACAGATGCCACAATCTGCTGCACAGCTGCATTTAACTGTGGGTGGAGGGAAGAAGACCAGGGGAACCATACAAACAGTACACATCCTGTCTGGTTTTGGAGAAGCTTTGGTTTTGAGGGAATTGTAAAGATACTGTCTAAGTTGCATTGGTGTTGCTAAGGAATAGCCACCTTTGGGAGACAACAAACATGCAGTATTTTACTTCACAGATATTTACTGAGATCTTACTTTATTTTAAATAATCACAGAACAGTTTGGGTTGGAAGGGACCTCCAAAAAAGGTCATCTAGTCCTCCAGTGAGCAGGGACATCCTCCCTGTCAAGCCTCACCTTGAATATCTCCAGAGATGAGGCCTCAACTACCTCCCTGAGCAACCTGTTTCAGGGTTCCATTACCCTCACTCTAAAGAGCTTGTTCCTAACATCCAACCTAAATCCGCTCTTAATTTAAAAACATTGGCCCTCATCCTATCACTGCAGGCCTTTGTAAACAGTCCCTCTCCAGCTGTCTTGTAGACCACTTCAGGTACTGGAAGGCTTTTATTAGGTCTTGCCAGAGCCTTCTCTTTTCCAGAATATGTAAATATATATAAATATATTTAAGAATATATAAATATATTTAAGAATTTAAATTATTAGAAACATAAGGATGTAAAACGTATTGTTTCTTGTTTAAAGTGCCTTCTCTACTAATATATAAGCATTCAGGCATTTAAAATATTTTATAATAGCTAGAAACATTAAAGGAGAAAATAATTGTTATTTCTTTACACGTTGGTAAATGTCACATAGTTATTCTCTATTTGAAGTTTGCAGTAAAACGTAAGAACTGTGAAAAACTATGATATATAAATTCTAGAACCACAACTTCAACATATCTCTTCTTTTGACACTCCACCCTATTCCACTACAGTCTTTTAGGAACAATTTTCCCTGCATGCTAAACCAAAATGTTACAGAACTGTCAACAATTTCAGTACAGCAAGCCCAACCTTGTAATGGCAATCAAAGGTAAATATCTGAAGGGCTTAGAGTCTACCAACTACAATTTGTCATTGCTTGTTAGATTAACCAGATATTGAGGGAAACAGTAGAAACTATACAGTATGAATCTTCACCACTCTTGCCACAGCACAGCTTTTCTATCTGTATAATGGCCTGGCTCCAGAGCAATTCAAAGCACCATACATACATTTCTTGGCAGCACTTGTTAATGGAGTGGCCTGAGATTATTTTTGCCCAAAACATTCAGCACACTCAGTGGAATGTAAACACCTGTTCCTTCTAAAAGCACTTGCTGTTTTTCACAGTTCCTGAGCAGAATGTTGCCAATCCTTCATGCTTTCTCACACAGTGCATAATTATTTTCAATGCATACGTAAAACAGTTTGTGAGAAGGAAGTGTAGAAGAAATAGTGTGTCCACAGGTGTATGTTTACACACGCTTTGTGCCTAACAACCTAAATGTAGCATGAAAGCCATCTGTTTTAACATACTGTACCTGTTTGCCATATTTCTCTTCCTGTGAATGTCTAATACTTGTAAGCTAACACAAACCTGTCACAGTCCGCTGACCCTCAGTCAGGTTATTCCACCAGCTGTTAACCTGAAACAGAATCGTGGTGCATCAGTGCCACTGTGGAGTGTTTGCAATCTCAAAAACAGTCATGCAAGGGTCTACCTTTTTAAGAAAGGAAAGCATTTGTTTGAAATCTGTTAAGTAAATTGGTTTCAAATGTTTCTATTTCTGATTGGTTTAGCTTTCCAAGCTGGCATTTCCTTGCTCAAGAACAGTCATCTACTCCTCTTTTCATAAAATACCACAGGCTTAAGAGTTTCTTCAAAAAGAATGGGGTTGTATCCTTTCATACTGCTCCACAGTATGCTTGTACTGCTCCACTCTGCTTGTACTAAACAAGGATCTAGCCCATAATGCTTACTTTAGCAGATTAGCCAAAGTTAGCATAAACCCTACCTCAGCTAAGCCTCACTCTAATGCTGTCTAACATACACCACCCACCTTTGAGAGATTCCACTTTTGTGCCAGGGTCACTTTTGCAGAGATGGCTCACAAGATGTGGAATCCATTCCCCCTTGCGTGCAGCTCACCCAGCCCTCCTCCAAGTTTAAACCCCTGAAAAAGTTTATTTTGAGCGCAGTCAGCCCACCGGCAAATTCCACCCCACTTTCCCTTCCTCAGCGTTCAGAACCATTTTGGACAAATATTTTACTGATAACACAATGACTTTCCAACCACACTGATGGGGACACACTGTCATAAAAATTATCTGCAGGTTGGAGGCAGGGGTTAATAATGCTACATGAAACAAACCATTCACTGTTTGATATCAAAGTAACAACTTCCTTATGTCTTTTTGTTTAGTTCTCTACCACAGCATACAGATACTGTTATTTCCTACAAAGACAGCCAGTTTAAGAACACTAAACAAATGTGATTCTTCTACAATACACGCAGTAGATGCCTTCAGAAGCTATTGGGGGATCTTGAACTTTTAAAAACAGAATTTACCAGTTGAAGATGCAGATTAGGAGTTTAAGCCTATTAACAACTTGGCAGTTTTGGGGTTTTTTGTTTCGATAGTTAATCACCAGATATTCCCTTTCATATGCAAAAGTATAAACCCAAAATTATTTAAAATAATCACTGTCTCCTCTGAATTTCATATACACCAAGCAAGAATGCATGCTGTGCTGGGCCTGGCTAGGACAGCGGCTTTCCTTTACAGCAGCTCATATGCGGTGCTATGTTTCAGATGTTTGACCAAACCAGTACCAGTAACACACTGAGTTCTAGCTTTTGCTGAACAGTGTTTGCACACCCTCAGGCATCTCCCATTCCTCACTGCCCCTGTGCTGAATAGGCTTGGTGTGTACAGCAAGCTGGGAAGGGACACAACTGGGAGGGTCACTTGAACTAACCGAAGAAATATTCCCTCCCACGTACCGTCGTGCTCAAGAGCAATAGGAGTTTTTAGGTTTAGCAATATTTTGCTTATGAACTGGGTGGGCATTGGTCTACCCTCCTTTCCTCTTCTCCCACTTATCAAATAATTT
Organism: Indicator indicator; assembly: GCF_027791375.1. Taxonomy (NCBI): domain Eukaryota; kingdom Metazoa; phylum Chordata; class Aves; order Piciformes; family Indicatoridae; genus Indicator; species Indicator indicator. Next base: position 13,284,195 of record NC_072022.1, on the reverse strand, counting down.
TTTGGTTGTTGTCTTATCTTTACCTTCAGGTTTTTTTGCTTTTATGCTTCCTTCCCTCTTCCCCATCCTACTGGGAGCAAGCATCTGTGTAATGCTTAACTGCCTATCAGGGTTAACCTACAAAGTGCCCATTTTGAATGGAGCATCACAATGCACACAAGGCAGATTACCAAACCAGCTCTCTATGTGCCCCACTCAGGACCTTGTGCTTCTCCAGCTCCACACTCAGCCCCTACTTCCCTTGAACAAGCAGAACTGAAAGACTTATCAAGCCTGGCCTACCACAATCCACAGCAGCAACCTTGAAACAAACATAACTAAACTAAACGTGCACTTATGTTTTTAGTTTTAAATACACTTAACAGTAAACTAAATGACTGACACTTTCAGAATGTCAAAGAAATTTGTAACAAGTCTTGCAGCACTTATGTTGTTCTTACTGCCCTAACTCTATAAAGTATCAGCATGGAAATGTCAGCTCTCACATTAGCGGGGAAAGAAAAAAAAGTACCTGGATAAGATATAAAAACTACTACTGCTGACTTCTATTTCAAGGTGAAGATGGTATTTTTCTCCAGTAAAGCTTTTGTAGATTTATTACGAGCTACAGTTTTCTAGAACTAATTCTATCAGTTTTCCTTGTAAGGAAACACATCTACTGCAATTTCCTGAGAACCTATTATTTCTCCAAGTTACAAAACAAGATAAACAGGACAAGTATTTGTTGTACACATGCTGCTCACAGATGTGCCTAGACCAGAGGAAAGATGTGGTTGTGTTTTATGCTGCTGCAAGGACTCACCCACATGAGCACAGGCGAAGCCTGGCTCTGTGTACCTGCTTTCTGAAGTCTCCTCTCTTCTGTGGCCGTATTTTATCCAACCAGTCTGCTCGAGCTTCCTCAAAATAGGTCTGGACCCGAGACTTGAGCGATTCATACTGCCAGATGGCAGCAGATCCAAAGGCAGAGCCTGTGAACTGGGCAATAGTGGACAGAGTCAAAAGTTGCATCATGATATACAAAAAAAAATTTTAACACTGATATCAAACACTGGAGGAACATGGTGGGGTTCCCATCACTGCCAATACTGAAGATGCGCTTGGACAGGGTGCTTGACAATTGTATCTAGGCTCCCTTTCCCACAAAAGGTTGGACCAGAGAACCTTTTGGGGTCCTTTCCAACTTGGGCTGTTCTGATTCTATCAAATGAATGCACTGTCTCCTGGCTTCGGTCGAGAAAGCCAGGCTCGTCCCGGGCTAATGCTACATGCCATTCTCAGTGGCTCGGCCCTAAATTTGCTTTCTAAATAGAACTAAGGCACCGCTGATGGTCCTGGGTCCCACCACTGAACCGCCCGCCCGGGCTGCCTGCCCACCCCACTCCCGGCTCATAGGAGCCACTTACCCCCACCGCGAAGAGGAACGGCTTTACTAGGCGGCCCGGCGAGGGACGGCCAGCGCTGGTCGGCGGAGGCGGCGGGCAGAGGCTGCGACGCGGGGCCGACGGGCCGGGACGCGCCTCGGCAGCGGCGGCTTCAGGAGGCTCCTCGGGCCGCGGCCGCGCCCGGCGAAAGCTCTGCCGCTGCTCCAGCAGCGCTGTCAGTCTGCGGGAGAGAGACGCAGACAGTCAGCACTAGCGCGCCCGCCCGCCCCCACAGCCTCCTTCTTCCCGGCCCGGCGGTACCTGTGCGGCCGCGGGCCCCGAGCACGGGCCCAGCACCACCACGCCATATTGGGCGCCACCCCGCGCCAAGCCCTTCCGGGGCATCCGGAAGCCATTTGCGGACACGGAGCTGGGCGCCCGACAAAAACGTTGAGACAGGCACTTGGTCGTCCCCTGCACCTTGACGCTGCGAGCACGCCGCGGGCCTCCCGGCGCCGATGTATACCGGGCCGAGGGGAGGTGGTGGTGGGGTGTACTTCCGGCAGCTGCCCCGGACGCCATGTGGAGAGGGTCATCTCGGCTCTGCCCTGCCATAGTGGGAGTGGCGCTGAGGGGCCCCTTCGGTCGCCATAATGAGTGTGGCAGCAACTTTACCTCCCTGGCCCCCTTGGTGAGTAGCGCTGGTGCTGTGTCATTACGGATTTGCATGGTTCTAATGTATTCTTTCCTTCAGAAGCCTTTTGCTGTAGACAGAGTCTGTCTCCTCCCAGCATGGGGGCTCAGCTTGCAGCACAGTAGAAGACAGGGAGGAGGATGGGGCTGCTGCCTCAGCCTTGCCTTGCTCCACAGTGTGGCTCCACCTCACCACGCTTCATCACCTTTAGAATCATTGAATGAGGTTGGAAAAGACCTCTAAGATCATCAAGTCTGATCATCAATGCTGCACCACCATGCCCACTAAGCCAGGTCCTGGGTGCCATGCCTATATGTTTTTTGAACATGTGACTCCACCTCTATCCTGCGCAGCCTATTCCAATGCCTCACCACTCTGTCCGTAAAGAATTTTTTCCTAATATCCAATCTAAACTTCCTATGGTGCAACTTGAGACCATTTCCTCTAATTGCTGGTTACCTGAGAGAAGAGACCAACCTCCACCTCACTACAGCCTCCTTTCAGATAGTTGTAGAGCACAATAAAGCCTCCCCTCAGCCTCCTCTTCTCCAGGCTAAACAGCCCCAGTTCCCTCAGCTGCTCTTCATTAGACTTCTCCACACATCCTCACCTTGCTCCTCTATTCTGCCTCACATCACCAGGCTGCTGCAGCAAATGGCTGCACATGGCTGACCACGTGTGAGGCAGCTATCCCACCCCACAGCCTCCTCTCGGGCTGCCATGCTCTTTGTTGTCCAGGTTGGGTGTCACCAGATGCCCTGTAATCCCCTCACTGCTATATAGGGCTCCAGCCTCACATTGTGCTGCTCTTCCCACCAAGATCTCCATGCCAGTGATGAGGACAGGCAGCTCCCTGTAGGGTTGATGAGGCTTATTACTGGCAGAGAGCCCTTTCCACCCAGCCAGTGTTGTAAACACCAACACAGTTTTACTATTAAATGAAAAAGAAAATGGGTGTGTTTGCTTCTAATTTGTGTAAGTTGTAATTTGTAAGTTTCAAGAAGTTGCGTGCACCTTTCTAGTTATCTGTGTTGCCATTGAGATACTAATGGGACCACCAATTGGCCTACACACCAGTCATGCCTGAGCCCCCACTGATGAGAGTGCAGAGCTGCCAAAATCAAGCAGCTGAATACACAGTAGTTTATGTTGGAAATTCATGGAGAGGACAAGAGGCACCATGAAAAGTTCTGGGTGAGCGTGAGGAACACACTCCATGGGAGATTGGGTGTGCCATATTCAGCCCTGGAGGCTGCTCTCTTGTGACTGGATGAGGCTTGGGTGACTGGACTCAATGCTGAAGCTGTGCTTTAGTGGGAGGTTGGTGTCAATGTCGTTCCAACCCAAATTATTCTGTAGTTCATTGTCTGAAGGGAAGGTTACTAGCAAGATGAGAATGATCTGTATATTGCCTTTGCACGTGGCTACAAGCCTCTTTGGGTTATTAATAAGTTACAGCAACTTTGGGAGCATGGTTGCAAGATCAAATCATTTGGAAGTAGAGAGGAAATTAATTAACATTGCTCCTTTTTTTTTTTTTTAATTTCTTAACAAGAGTTTGCCACCTTAGCTAGAGGTCAGGCTCTGACCTGAGGTAACCTCTGTCAGCTTGTGGTGGGAGACTGCTCTAAGTAGTTTAGTACTGTATTTAAATCTCCATTTTATCTCTTTTTGATTGCACTGGTGGCCATGGGTCAGCCTCAGAATTTGCTTGAACTAAGAAATGATTAGCAGGGTCAAAGCCATATATTGCTGGTGTTAAAAGTGTATAAATACAGACATTCATAAACCCAGTGTTGCAACCAGTGCTCTGTCTCTGTTTTTCTATGTAACAAAATGAAAAAGAAGTAAAAGAGTTTTTTAACTTTCCAGTTTAGGCACCTTTATCACGTGATTTTGCTTCCAGAGACCTTATCAGGAGTGATTTGTTTGTGTAAGAGATTTCAATATTTTTCTTTGTTAACCCTTCCTCTCCTGTGCTCAAACCACATGCATTTTGGCTGTGTTGTTTCTAATATTAAGGTGATATTTTTGCTCCCCAAAGGCTTGCTTTTATCACATGTATATAGCGTATGTGTGCAATTTGTATTTATGTGGGCTTGATTTATGGTCATTCTCCTATGGGCAGGTGCAAAGCATGTCTGTGGTTAGTGCTGCCATCATCTCAGTGGCAGTATGCAGCAGCTGGTACAGTCAAGTCCTGATGGGCGTGTGTGGTACAAGCCAAAAGAGGAGGATGGATGTGGTGTTGGTTTCAGTAACAAGCTGTTTCCTTTTGAAAACATCTCTTTTGCAGATGGTTTCTATTAGTGAACTCTTACTCATAGCAACACATTTTAGTGGCATTACTTTCATCATTAAAAATGCAAGAATGCTAAGAAATCAGCACCACCATCACATGGGGATTGCAGTTTTGTGCATGACTGGTGGCTCAGAGGGACTAAGGTACTTTTCTAGACTGTCCTGTGGGTTTTATGTGGTAGCAGAAGGGTTGGGAAGGGATGAGTGAGAGTGGCTCCTTTGGGGTAGAGGAAGACAAAGGAGGAACAACAGCAGCAGCAAAGTGTTTGCAGAGCTGTCCTAGCTGCCAGACCTCCTTTGGTGGGGAGCCAGGGAGCTCTGTGCTGCTTCAGGGCATGTCTGAAATCACAAACAGTTTTGTTTGTTAATGTGCTCCACTGGGCCAGTGTCTGCCCTGATTATTGACTGCAGGGCTTAAATGCTGCTAGGGAAATATAATTTAAAGAGAATGGATTTTTTTTTTTCAAACAAGCAAATGGCCTGCTCACATTTTTGGGTTTTGCACTGGCCCTTGTTTAACCCACTGGAGACTGTGTTTCAGGAGAGGCTCTAGGGCTCTCTGTAACTGCCTCCTGTGGGCTATTGATATGTGACCCATCACTGGGCTCCTAGTCTTCACTGAGACACCAGATCTACTCCCTGGCCCCTAAGGATTCACATACCAGCACTGCATGGTTTGCTCTAGTAGTAAAGATTTTCTTTCCATACTTCCACTTCTCAGCTGGTCCATCAGGCACCATGCTGTTAAAGTTTATTCTTGCCACTTTGCGTCTTCCTGTGTATTGAACTGTCACCAATCTAGATTCAGCCCATGTGTGCACCTTTCTTAGGAGTACCCGCCCACAGTGAGAAGCTCATGGACGTTGTATCAGCTCTAATAGGTGCATTAATATGGGACAGTCTTTTAAGGGTGATAGAAGGAATCTTGCAGTGGTATTCGTAGTCCTGCTATAACATGGTTGAATTTGGGTCAGGGTGGAAGAGGGTTCTGTATTTGTGAAACCTAGTTTCCCAGCTTCCTCACTTTGAAACCTACAGTATTTTAAATTACTGTATTTTAATGAGAAGTTGGTGTTTACAACTTCAGTGTGTCCTGGCCATAGTGATGGTGCAGAGCTTACAGTTTTATTGTCTTTTCCTTCCTGTGAGCAATGAATTGTGATTGTACACAACATACCTACAGAATAGGCAGAAATATTGGGTTATTGGCCTGCCCATCTGGTGTGAAGTCAGCTTGGACTGGTAGAGTGATTGAAATTTATAATTTATTTCAGATATTCTTAATTGACAGTTATGTGTGTTTTGAAGAGGTTACACAATCGTTTGAGAGACAAATGATCTATCGTCAATGTGAAATTAAACTTTTATAGTGGATTATACACATTTTTAGGAGCAGAATAAACTTAATAATTCTTTCCTTGAACAAACATATTCTGAGTGTTGCAGTCATTTAAAATGAGTAAGTATGAGAGGAGGCTTGAATTCTGTTTATTTTTCTTTTATTGTCTCTTTCTTTTTTCCTTCTCCTTTTCCTCTATTTGTCATTTTCCCTGTTTTGTTTGTTTTGTTTTTCTTCTTGTGTGTTTCTTTTTTTCCTGTTTATTTTTTCTTGTTTCACTTATTTTGTTTCTCTTGTTTCTTTTCTTCTTGTTTATTTTCCCCCCTTTCCTTTTCTGTACAGAAAACTTCCATATCCCTACATGGTGTGGGCTGGATCCTAAGACAAATCCTCCTTTCAGTTGTTCTCCTGTGTTACATGAAGACAGCCTCCTTTCATGACAACAGTGTTATGGTGGGAAGCGCAAGTACAGCAATCAATGTGAAAATTGTAATAGTGTTTTGCTGTGTTGCTTTGGAATCTGATGGTGCATGGGCAATGACAAAGCAAATTATATGCCAGTGATTGCCAGGTTAATCTGAATATCTTTGGTACTAACTGTTGATTGTAATTTTCTTATTTGAGTTGTCCATTTCACTGAAACGTTGCCTGAGCCTTTATGCAACAGTTGGGCAGAGCTTTGGCCCTGGGTCCTTGATTTTTAGAATGGGGGGAAAGGTACTTGTAAAGGTCAGGTTTGGGTAAAGATAAACCCACAAACTGTGTGTGTATAACCAGTTTCAAGAGGCTTCTAGAAGCAGAAATTTTGGGAGGCTTCTTTGAAAACATTTTCAGCCAGAAAATGGCACCATCTTCTCTACAAGTCTGTGCATTGCTGCTGGCTTTAGGAGGATTCACCATTTCACTTATTACTACCATGTCCAACAGATGGAAAATTGCAGACACCACAACAGTGCCGGTTGCTACCGACTGGATTTCTGAAGGTCTTTGGAGGGACTGTGCAGTGACTGCTTCTGGATCAGTAGAGTGCAAGAAATGTCCCTACATGTTGAGTTCAGACAGTAAGTGTGCATGGTACATGTATATAAAATCCAGGGATGTAGTTTCATTCCTTCTTTCTGGACAGCTTGTTAGTGTGGCTTATACTGCAGTCGTCACAGAGGATCTCATACAGACAGGATTTGTGCTGTAGTAGTTGCAGGCAGGTTGAAGGGCCCCAGTGAAAGCCATGTGCTTCACCCTGCAATTCAGCACAGTAACTGCTATGGCTTTATTGCCATCTCTGTTGTGTTGTCATAGAGGTATGGGTGACATACAATGAATCTAAGATTTTTTTTTTTTCTTGTTTTAGAAGAAGTAGCATTGTTTTACTCAGCCTAATTCTTAACTACAAGCAGATCATGGGTTAGTGAGTGCTGGTGCTTGCTTGTGTGTTGGTGTGAGACAAGGCTTCTTAGATATTCCAGAACTTTGTGCTAAATCTGTGCATTTGTTCTGGAATTTCTCAGAGGTGGGCAACTTAAATTAAAATATGTCTGTGTGACTGATGCTGTTGTGTTTTCAGTGTGTAGTCAGTGCTAGCAGGGTAGTTGATCTGCAAATAGAAAAACTGCCTTTGTAGAGAGTAAAAATTATTTGTTTCGGTTGTTTTCGATTTAAAAAATATCTCTGTAAACACTATTTTATGGCAAGGGACTAGGAAGGACTGATATAGAACTTTCCTCAAAGAACTGAGTGCACAAACACTAACAGTGTGGCCTTTAAAGACTGTCATTTTGTTAACCTTTCACTCTTAAACAGAACTTTGCATTTATTCTTTTACAACTTTCAGTATTGTGCATTTGCTTTATGAGTTACGTCAGGGAATCATTTCTTCAAGCCTTGCTTGCTTTATAGATCCCTGATTACTGTCATTGCATTTGTCTGGGCTCTTAACAGTTGATTTATTCTCAATGCATAGTGTTCAATACTTAACAAGTACCCCACATCACACCACAAATGCTTGTTTTTCTTGACACAGATTCCACTGAAGTCAGAGCTGCCTAACTGTAAGGCACATTTCTAAAATGTGAGAGTTTAACCCCGAAGAAGCCTACTCTTCTCATATGTGGCAGCAAGGTGGCCTGGATACTTGCAATGGTGTGGCAATTCTGCCTTGCCTCATGCAACAGGAAGAAGCAGATGTTTCATCCCTGTTATGGAGATAAGCAGAGTTAGTGGGGGATAGCTCCTGTGTGTCCCTTAAAATCAGCATGAGGATCCTCATGCCAACCCACAGGCATGCCATGTGGCTGCCTGCAGTGTAATTGCTGTGTCACAGGGCTATTTCTCTTCTTACAGTGCTCAGTCAGCACTCCTGGGTCCTGGAGCAAATCTACAGGGGTGATCAAAAAGGCACAGCTCATGTTGATCAAATATTTAAGGTATTTGTATTTTCAGTATTTTTTTCCCCAACTGGACTGGCTGATCTGATTTTAGAATATACTATTTCTGCCTCTCTCAAACTTTTTACAAGCAAATATGCTCTGTTTGGAGAACACAAGAGGGGTTAGGAGCAATTTCTCTCCTTGGTAATGTATTGCTTTGGTTCTGTATGCTATGTCTTTGTCAGTATTTTACTTACATCAGGAATACACTTTTGTAAGGACTGGAAAAACAAAAGTTTTTGTTTGGAAAAACAAACCCCAGACATCTCTTATGGGCATGTTGTGACTCTCTCAAGGGCTAATCCTTCTGGAGTCTTCATGCAAATGCTATGAATCTGTTAGCATGTTGCATCATAGCAGGATTATTTTATGAAGAAACTCTGACTCAATTTCCTGGAGATAAGAGCAGGTTATCACTGCAAGGAATGGTTAACCCTAGCTGGTATACCCAAGCAGTTTAAGCTGTTAATGTTAGTGGGTGAAGCGAACTGAGTTTATGATTTTGTCTAGTGAAGAGCAAAAGCAAGTAAACAAAGTTTAGCAAACTTCTATTTTGCCTAGAATAGACCTTTTTAAAACGGAAATATTCTGACAAACAGATGCAATCAGCTGCTATATATTATTTTTCAAATACCTGTTTTCCTTCATAATTTCATTCCTTTTAACTTAGGTCTGTCTGTCACACTGGCTCATAGGAGGTTCCATGTGAACAGGAGACTTTTTTTTTTTTTCCTTGGGAGGGTGACAGAGCACTGGAACAGCCTGCCCAGAGAGGTTGTGGAGTCTCCTTCTCTGGAGACATTCAAAGCCCTCCTGGATGTGTTTCTGTGTGACATACTCTAGGTGATCCTGCTGTGATGGGGGGTGGTGGGCTAAATGATATTTTGAAGTCCCTTCCAACCCCTAGCATTCTGTGATTCCCATGAAAAATAATTACAGTTGGATTCCAGTGCAAGTGGGACTGTTTTTAAGACTGAAGGTGTTTAACTCTAGATCAATAGACTGTAAAATATTAATGGAAACCACTCATCCACAGACTTAACTTTCCTGATAGAATTTGGACGCACAGTTGTGATGGATTACTTATGACCATAACTCCAATAAATGTGCTACGTTTTCTAGCAACAGAATAAAGTTCCTGTTCTCAAGCTTTTTTATGCTTGAGTTGTCAAGAAGATAACTCAGTAAAGCTTTTTGATTTGAGATCAATAATAAAATTACAAATAATTTTAAATTTGTGTAAACCCTAGCTAACTCCAGAGGAGAAACAGAAATAAAATATTTACCAGTATTATCACTCTTACAAGAGATTTTGTAGAATACTATCTGGACTTTCTAAGGTGAGACTAAAATTAGGCTCATTTTGTCACTTCTAATATTATAATTAAAAATGTTGATATATTTATCATTAACTGGTCCCACTTCTTAGTCATAAACTGTAAGCCTTATCTCTGGGGTTGAGCAAAGAGCAAAGGTAGCCTCATTTTGGAGTGAAAGGCTGAGATAAAACAGCAAGAAGGCTTCTGAAAGGCTTCACTTGATTGTAATCTAATTATAGGGGTATTTAACTGTTACTACTCACAAGCATGACTGCTGCATTGGAAATCGTTGGTTTTCTCTTGTGCTTGGGTGGCTGGGCACTTATTGGAGCTACTTTGCCAAATAATTACTGGAAAGTCTCAAGTATACATGGTAGTGTCATCACAACCTCTACGTTGTTTGAAAACCTCTGGAAGAGCTGTGCAGAAGACAGCACTGGAGTGTCCAACTGCAGAGATTTTGACTCTTTGCTTGCACTGCCTGGTATGTGACTTTGCCCAGTCTTGTTTATATTGTTTAAAATTTGGTTGGAAAAATGTAGAATGGCTTTTTGTTTTGGTAATTTGGTAGTACTGGAAATAACTGGCCAAGAAGAACTTTGTGGGCTGAAGTAATAAAAAGCTCTTAAGCAGCAGAATGTGCCAAGCACCTTGGTAAAGGCTGTAAAATAAGGCAAATGAAGTCGCTTGATCAAACATTCAATTTAATAGGCATTTTAAATATGGTGTAATATTTTTTCTAGCTTCTTGGCAAAGGAATCAGGAGGACATTTTTTTTTTTAACACATCTTATAGAGTTCCATGTGTATTTGGAATTATATAAACCTTTTGCAAAACTTGATAGCTAATGTACTGTAGCTGGAGTTTTAAAATATGGTATGTAAGAAATACTGTTTATAGCTGAGAAGTGGCAGTGGCTTGTGAGTGTTGGGACTGAAAATTGTAGGTAATGCAAGAAACACAACGAGTATGTGTTATAAATTAATACACTTGTCAGAACTTGTTAACTAATGTCTTGTTTTATGTGTGATTCTAAATAGCAGGACATTTAGATGTGCTGGCTCCTCTACTCTATATCAGCCTTCAGCAGAATTGTGGATTGTCCTCAGAGGCTCAGCTAAAACAATATTCTGTGGATAGTAAGCATGTTTAATAAAAACTAGCTTTACTGTCTGTAATCTTGAATGGATATCCCAGAATAAAAAGGTTTTCCTACTTAGTTGAATCTGCAATGGGAGGTAGCTAAACTAAATAAACAGGTGCATACTCCTAATCTGAAGAATGTGTAATATAGGATCAGTGGGAATGAGGTATTAAATTAAGTTTCTCTCTCAGTCTGAAATAAGCAGATGTTGTTGACCAGCTCTGACACTAGTGTACCAATTCTCCAAAATGTCTGTGTCCAGTGCTGAGGGAATAATCTCTTTTCATCTTTCACTGTTACCTAACAATTGGGTTTAAAATGCATCTGTGTGTTAAGAGGAACATTACCCTATTTAAATTTCTTAGACCCAGCCATAGCAGGATCATGTCCATCAGACATTATCCTCTGCAGAGGCTCTTGTATGAACCACTTCAAGCACTAGTTCATAATTTACTGCCACTGCTTCTAGGCAGCATCTTGTCATTGATGTTTTTATATGAGGTGCTGCCTCTGAGACGGTCATAGAGCTCCCATGTGTGCAGATGTGGGCAGTGGGGACACAATTGGTCAGCATCTTGGAGCTGTTGAGAAAAAAGTGTGATTTAAAGAAACTGGGCAAAGCGGAGCAGGGAACAGAAAAAAAATCATCATGAGTAGATGTGCTAAAGCAAAAGAGAAAGGAAGGCAAGCAACAGCAAGGCTCCTGGAGAATTGTAGATAACAACATGGAGTCAGCAGGAAGTTAAAAACCAGGGCTAAACAGAAAGTAAATGAATAGACCAGGCTCTGGAAGTGAATTTGTGGTGATTAAATTTGATTTGTTGACAAGGAGATCAATTACACTGTTGAGAAGGTGGCAGTGTATAGGCAAGGGGAAGGAAAAAGCAGCTTGCAGAATTGTGGAGAAAAAAAAGGGTGTTAGAAAGGAGAAATGGAAAAGAAACACTGAAGACACTGAATTGTAGGAAAAGTCAAGAGGACAGTTGGGCAAACCAGTAAAGAGGAAGAAAGTGGGGTTGTTAGCAACAAGGGCTGAGCAAACAAGTGGAACCTCCAAGAAACATCTGTAGCACTTGCAGATATTAGCCAAGGCAGACTGAAAATTACCATGGTTAGTTTAGGTGCGTTTTAAATTGCTGATTAGAAACTCAGCTGAACTTGCTGCAGAAGAAGACGCCCAGGGGGAGAAAAAAAAAAGAAGAAACAAAAATGTCTTTGTTACCTTTCATCAGAAGAACCACAAAGATTTCCCATGAAGGTTTCCTTACTAGCAGCTGAGCTATGTGGTACATATCCAGGTTTTGTTTTGTGCATGGGAAACATCAGCCTTGGTTCTTTTAAACAGAATTAAAGCTTTTGAATTCAGCAAGCCATTAATCCCAATCACCAATGTTTGAAGTAAGGAGCTTTTTAAAAGCAACGTTGCCTAAGATTGAAACCATGATCGTCTGCTGTGCAGAGCTAGCACTACCTATCTGGTCACAGCTAGATCAAGCATTTGATATAAAGCAGTCAGCTGCCAAGTGCTTTTAAAACTCTCTCCCCCCTTCTTTTTTAAGGTTTCATAGGTGTTTCTTCCAATGACAGAATTTTGAGATAATTTCTTACAATTAGTATTAATTGATAAAATGAACTGACTTTGTGTCTTGTTCAAGAAGCTCACTTGTAAGATAAAGACAACAAAATTTTGAACTTTATGGACTGTGCAACAACCTCCTCAGTTAAGGCTGTTGAGCTTATTACATTGTGGTACAAAGAGGATACAGTATGAAAACTCTTCTGCTAACATCATACAACAAGAAATTAGCCTGAGGGTATGCTTGTGTGTCCTGGAAAGATATTGGGGAGTCCCATCTAATACTGCAGGAGTCCCAAAGACTTGAAATGTCAGTTGTTGTATCCCTGCTGTGAGTAATTCCTGCTTCCATGGTGTAAAATTCCAAGCTAGAAAGCAGCATTGGAGTTGAACGCTTGTCCTAACAATGTCTTCTGCAGCCAAAACCCTTGAACTGTTAATGGTACTTTGAAGGGTCTTTTCACTTTTATTACTGTGTGTATTGTCGTGTCCCCTCCCCCCCCCATTTTAAAATGTTAACATTGTTAACAAACAATGTTATCTTTTAATTCTGTGTATTTATCTCATGACAATTTATTACCGTCTTGGTTAACTCTCAAGCTTGCAAGACTCTTAAGCCACATAGGTTACAAAGCCCACCAAGTCACAGTGTGAATCTCACTTCACCTCCTGTTTCTGTGCCTGATTTTTATTTTCTGGACTTACAGGCTTGCTCCACTTCAGAGCTAGAGTTGTTTAGATTGAAAAAGACCTTGAAGATTATCGAGTCAACAAAGTTAGCAGCCAAGACTTGCCAGACTGGTGACACTTGTTTATCTCATGGCAGAGCTTGTTGACCTGGAACCTGCTGTATACAGGTTGCCATTTTAACAGAACCTCAAAGTCCCTGTTTGAGCTGTGTTTTTCTGTGAAACTGATACCTAAATAGGAAGACCAGGAGCTTAGGTGGTGCAGAATCAGCATACCAAATTCCCTAACATGCCCACAGCATCTGTAACCTCTCTGCAGGAGCATGTCTTAGGGAGGAGTGCTGCAGCTCTTGTATCCACTCATGTCCTGTTTGTTACCTCAACCCAGAGTTTAAGGTGCACTGCTAACCTGAGCAATTTCTTTCCCAGCTCTCACTGGAAGTATCAAAGCTGGCACACTTTTTCCAGTTCCTCTGTAGTGCCAGAGCCCCACACACCATGGCTAGGACCTGGAGATCAGAGGTGTCCTGAGCACTCAGCTTATATAGGTGTAGGGAAGTCACCAGGAGCATATATACCACCATGGGTTTTAACAGGACTTAAAGATGTAGACTGTGAAGGGCTTGCTATAGTTTTTCAGAGTTTACTTACCAAAGCTCCAAGAGGATTTACTGAGCTTATAAAGTGTAAGTGTAGTTCAGCTCTGATATCTGGTTAACTTGAAGGCTAAAAACTTGGGTTTGGATGCTTCTCTGATCCAAATTGCAAAGTTGGACAAGACTCATTCATTACTGCTCCTGTTAATTTTGTCACTTCCTCTAATCACATTTATTTTTTCAGCACAAGATTAACTTAATTTCTGTACGGATCCTGATTTGTTTTCTGTTCTTCTGTCTTAGCTCATGTTCAGGCATGTCGTGCCTTGATGATTGCTTCCATTCTTCTGGGATTCATAGCTGCAGTACTCTCACTGCTTGGTTTGAAGTGCACAAACATTGGGTTGAGTGATGAAGAAGCAAAAATGAAGTTTACTGTCACAGGAGGATTTCTCTTTATTTTAGGAGGTAATATCAAGGCTGAAATGAGAACGCTATCAATGCTTTGTACTGCTTTCACAGCTGGACTAAATGAAATGAACACTTGTTCTTGGTTTACAGCTGTTACAGCCATTAAAGGAATCATTCACCTGTGTTCTTTTTAAACTTTTCTGGTAGGTCTCTGCTCCATGGTGGCTATTTCTTGGTATGCTGCGATGATTACTGCTCAGTTTTTTGATCCATTTTATGCTGGAACCAAGTAAGTTCATAGTTCTGTCATACGAAACTCCATCATGTATAACAGACAGCCACACTAACCTCAGCTGCTCCAGAGTTTCAGAGCCTGGATGGATCCTGTTACCAAGTCCTACAGTTTATTATCAGGGAGTCTTTTCACCTTGGAGATGCTGGGGGGAGGAAGGAGAATTCTCTTCTGGAAAGTTTAGTGAATGTGTTGGGAATTTCAACCGCATATCTGAAGGGGTTTGTATACTATGTTTACATAGAATCCTAGAATGGCTTAGGTTGGAAAGGACCTTCAAGATCCTCTACTCCAACCTCCCTGCCATGGGCAGGGACATCTCTCCACCATACTTGGCCGCTCAAGGCCTCATCCAACCTGGCCTTGAAAACCCTGAGGGAGGGTGTAAAACATTTAAGTGTCCAATGTTATGAAGAAGAAAAAGTAAAAACCTTAATTTTTGTCAGCAGTTAGATCAAAAGAAGTACAAAATGCCTAGAATGCATTTGCCTCAGATGTACAGGAAAACGAAAAAAAGCGCGCAGAAACCAGCTTGGCCTGTGTACCAGTGCCCTGCAGATAGCTGAGGAATGCCACTGAAGCGGTCAATGAAGCGTGCTGCTTGTCTTTTAAGTAAAAAATATTTTTCCCTACATAGTAACAGCTCAACATTCGTTTGCCTTATGAATTAAAATGAAGGCAACGTTTGTGGACTATCAGTTGTGCACAAACAAGTTTCAAGGTATAAAAGCCTTTATTCCTGTCTGAACGTTGCAGCTTGCAACGTTCTTCAAAACCAAATGCCTGCTTATGACACCTTATCTAGATCAATAGATTTAGCAATGAGGAAGAAGGGTGGAGATGACCGGGCCTTTCCTTCAGAGAGGGGGCAAAAAAGGACAGGGAAATGTAATATATTGCTTGTGGAATAGGATATAGCTGGTCTGGGGGGGAGGGAGACATCTATAATTTTCCAGTACCTTTGCTGAGTACATTATTTTTAGATCAGCAAACTATAAATCTTCAGTTGCTAGGATATTTCAGGTCTTTTGTAAGCTTCCTTCTGAGAATCAGTTCAGGGAAGTCAGAGGTGAAGTGCTTTGTTATGAACCAAAGTACTTCAAGCAATTGCTTTCGATGTTTGTTAGTTTTCCTTGTGCTTTCAAACAAGCACTTACAAAGAAATTGCACTTGTGAATGCTTTTTGTTGTTTTATATCCCCTTGACATAATTATATGAAGGGCAATAAATGCGTTAGAGGACTGAAACAACAGTTGATAAGGAATTTCAGTTAGTGGAATAGTTGCGAGTTTTATAGTTCAGCTTTGGGGCTTCAACATCACCACAAGTTAATCAGTTACCAGATTGTTTGCATTCAGAAGCCAAAGAATCTTTTACTTTAATATCTAAACTTCATATATAAGGCTATCGATTCACTAAGCAGTTCTTAGTAAATTAACTTTGAGTATTAGTAGAGCCAGACATGTTCTGAGGAAGTTTGTGCTCCTTGGACTCTGTGAGACAGGTTTAAACTCAATTATGGACATGTATTGATCCTCACTTTTAAGAGACTGGCAAATCTGGTTTTTCAGATTGCATTTTTTTGGCCTGACTTCAGCAAATTAGTAAGCTAATTCTCAATGTGTCATACAGCTGTGAAGGCAACCTAAGGTGTCCTGCAGGTCCCTCCTGTATACTTACTGCTCATGTGATGCCTACAGCATTCCTGTCTCTAGGTGAATAATGAGCAGAGATGAATTCATGCACTGGGCAACATCTCTCAATTGGTCCTTAGTATTTCTCTAGCAACCTGCACTCCTGTGTTTTTGAGGCCATGATTGCCTCCTTGTTTTGTGTTTGGAAAGTGCTCAAAACAGTGAAGACCTTGCAGCTCCGGCATGCAATGAGACCATGGAGAGCGGTCAGCCTGTGTAAACCTCTGCAACCTGCCTGTTAGCAATGAATTCTGCAGGCAGAAACTTAAGCACTTTTAAATGATTCTGTGTTTACAAGTGGAAGGAAAACACACATCTCTGGTTTCAGCATACCTTCTATGAAGTCCATGACACTTATTTTGGCCTTAGTTTCAGTGTCTCAGACCACAGAGGTACAGCTATATTGTGGTTACGGCCTTGGTCTGAATATCATTACTTGCTTTTTGATATTGTGAAACTCCTGACAGGCTTTTCCAGGCTCAGCTGTGTCTGGTCTTTGGATGAAATTAATTATCAGTGAAATTTTTGGATTGGACTAAGGGGCTACCTGAAAGGTGTAGTTTTGTACAGTGAAATGGGGAAGTATTCCTTTTCGACTTGGGACTATTCATAAATATCTTTCAGCCCTATATCCACAGAGACTGCTGAATATTCTTTCAGATACACAAGTCTGAAAACTAACCCTATACATACAGTTGCCTGTGGGTGATTTAGCATTGTGCCCATAGAAAACTGTGCTTAGCCTTTTCTTATGAAGGGTCCACTTTAGTAGCACAGCCAATGCAAAGACAAAACTGTTGTGGACTGCACAGAATGTATATTCATTAGCAACACAAGTATTTATTGCTACTTATCTTCTCGTTGTTTTCATACTTTCTGTACTGTCACTAATTTGGCAGAACACTTAAATATACATTTAAGACTTTTACTGAACAGACCCAGAGCTACATCTGATCTCTGTTATCTGTTAAAATACCTTTCAGTTAGGTTATTTCTATGCAGACTAGAGTTTCTGTGTTTACATGATTTTTGTACTTTATGGCACAGTCTAAAACAATGACTTTGTGATACACAGCTTCCACAAAATCTTCCATGTTTCAGGTATGAACTAGGAGATGCTCTGTACTTAGGCTGGGCTGGATCTGTTCTTTATATGCTCGGTGGGATCTTATTGACCTGTTCATGTAAAGGGAAGCAAACCAAGGATTACAGGTAATGTAGGATTTGTCAGCTTAAATAGCAGCTGCCAATTATTTTCTGTTTGTATACTGTTCTCTCTCTCTCACCCTCTGGCATAAATCTATAGCCATACAAACAGAGAATTATACCCGTTAATTCAGTGCTGTGGCATGTCACAGACTTGTGATAGCAGGGGAGGCATTACCAAATATTTGTACCTCCCAGACAGTGCAGTTGTTGCTACATCACCATAAGGAGTCACCTTTAACTAGTGTTAGATAAGTCGGAGTGCTGCTGATAGTATTTGGAATACGTGGTGAACTTGTGCAGTGAAAGAGATCTATTGCCAAAAAGTAGTCCATTAAGCGTATTATAAACAACTTTATCTTCAGTATTCAACTGCTATTAAAATATCTGAACACCATTCAATTTGCAGAAGGACTAACGACCTTTCCTTCCCAAGGCATACTCAATTAGTCATTAGATATGTATGATTTTTATCTTATTCCTTATGGAAATGTCCTTTTGGACATCAAATCAGAAAATATGAGATTTCTGCTTCAGTATTTGATCTTGCCTGGTTTTTTTTTTGGTTTTTTTTTTTTTAATCCCAAATTATCCACACATACAGATGATCCTTTTCTGAAGGAAAGGGATATCAGAAATAGCAGAGGCTTGTGTCTAGCTGGAAGAACCCAAATGGCTTGGAGACTGTACTAGTTGAGCTTGAGAGGATAACATAGGAGAAAGAAGCATGTTCACTGCTGCTGTATTTAATCCTAGTAAAGTTATGTCAAAACACATAATAAGTGAAAGTATTCTTCTGATACTCCACTACCTAACTGGAAGCCATTTAAGTTTTATTTCACCAGCCACGTTGGACTTTATATCTCACTCACCATACTTGGAAATAAAGTACCCCAAATCCTGAAATACCTTGAAAATCAGCTAAAACTGATGTATGAAATAGAAGTTCAACATTACAAATGACAGCTGAAGGTGTTGGCAGAAGATATGTCTGTTTTCCTTTCTCATCTTCTTGATTCTTGTATTAAAAACTGCAGCTTGCACAAAGGCTTTAAGGTCTAGGTTCTCTTCTGCTTTAGGGACTTGGCTAAAATGTGTTGAGGAAGAGCAGAGGTGACATAGGAATGCAGAATGTGTTTCTGATTACAAGGGATGGCTGTGCTGCCTGGCAGAGGCCATCTCTTTCCCCTTATCTACAACACTGATGAGATCAATAGCCCTCTAATTTCTGCACCTTTGTGAAGTGTGTGCTATTGGTGGGTTGGATTCAGACCTAAATGAATAAATTCCTAAGTATCTGAAACTGTGGCCGTATTTGTAACACCCATTATTCTGTATATTTTTTTTCCTTTTTTTTCTCAATTTACAGTCCCAACAGATACCCATATTCAGCAGGCCGGGCAGCTCATCAGCAGCACATTTACACCAAAGACTCTGAGACAGTCATAAGCAACAAGGAGTATGTCTAAATGTTTTACATCACTTGTAACGTTAATAGGTTATGGACTCAAATGAAGAAGTGAGCTACTCCCAGGATTCCGGTTCCAAATTGCAATCTTTCATCTTGATTTGGAGCAGTGCAAGGAGGAGGTATGGTTTTTCTGTGTAAATAGGAATGGTTTTCCATGAATGGCTTTCACGTGTAAGTGGATTTTGACAGAAAAAGCTCTGATGTGGGATCCTGCAGCGAGAAGGTTTTCTGCATGCTGAGAAGCCTGGTAAAATTTAACCAGAGAGCGCAGTGTATCCTGACAATCAAGAGCAACTGCTTCTATTTCAGCTGACTCAAAAATGTGGAACTGATATGCTGTAGCTGACTGCAAGCTAATATGCCTCTCAGTTAGAAATGTATGGTGTTGTCATTAATGTTCAGCTTTTGTTTAGCAGCTTTAGCTTTTGACAGGAAATAAAACGTTATTCCACAGACTGACTGAAACAGATTTTTTTGTTGAGTGGTATCCAGGCCATCAATAAGGATATAGTCATTATACTGTGGGATTGAAGTCTCATGTTGTACTGTAATTTATATTATGTAAGATGGTCAAGATTTATAAAAGCTACCAAAAAATTCCCCAGCAGCCACTCACCTTCAAAATCTGCAGATATGCAACAAATTTCTTTGCAGTGCAGATAGCAAAGATAAAGGAAACAGAATGAACCAAACACAGATGGGAGTGGAGAAAGCATTTGGTACAAAACTGCCTTATGATAACTAAGAAGCTGATCGCCTCATTTAAAAAATTTTATTTCTACGTTTTCAGCTTTTACTATAACCCTGATTTAACTTTGAACAATCTTTAACTTTCGGAACGTCTATTGTGTCTGAATTGTCTAATTTATGTAGTTCCCCAGTGGCTTTATTCTCTGTCATTGTTCCATCATTAGGATTTCTGCCTTAAACTACTCCACTGATGGAAGTGTATGTTTGCCTTGTGTAAACACTTAGACAGATGATGATGATGATGAGCTAACTTCACTTCATGTTGATGCTTTGAGCAATGTGGGATGGAATTTCACACTGCAGGTTCACGAGTTTCATAACTTCCTCCTTTTAAATGACAAATGTATTTGTACAGTTTGACCAAATGCCTTGCTGTTTCTCTCTACTTTTCATGTCTTACGATAAACATAATTGTAGTCTGATTTAGAAATTTCATGCAGCTTCCTTGATATCCCAGGAAATAATTTCACAGGGTACCCTGCAGACAGGCTTAGCAGAAATGATTTAGCCATGTTGCTTGCATGCAGATACAGCTGACTTGTAAACTGACACATGAAGACATGAACTGAGCAACGGCAGATCTTGTTACACCTAGTAAAGCTAAAAGGAGTTAGGATTACTTTTACATTGCAAGTGTCATCTTCTTCCCTCCACTATCAGCTGTTGCTTTAAAAATATTTTGGTGTTTTGGAGACTAATTTCGAAAGCTGAAAATGCACTTGACTTGCACGGTAGGAGCTGAGCTGTTTACTATCATCTGTGCATTCTGGCCTTTGGAGTTGTCAGTAGTTTTGTGATGGTATTTTGTTCTAGTTGAACATAAGGAAAATGTAGGACTTAGGCAAAGGCTAAGCAGTTTCAGTGTCAGTTTCCCTCCAAAGGTTGCGTCAGCTTATGACCCAGTAGGTGAGACAGAAATTCAGGACTTCCTTGGCTTGACATCAGGCTTTCCAGTGATGTCAGTTGGGAGTTTAATTAAAAACCAAGAGTAAAATCCCTGTGTAGTAACTCATTCATTTGTTCATTATCATATTCAGTGTCACTCAGGGGAAAAGAAATGCTCTCTTGCTGTTTACCGTCCTTCCAACCATTTTCCGTTTCTGCTCTTTCTCCCTGCTCATCTGCCCCTGTCCCACATGCCATCAACAGTCATGCTCTGAATGAATTCAATGAACACGCATTGGCATTTTATGTAGAAGGGATAGATGGAATTATTATTTTTTTAAAATCTGTAGCAAGCTACTTAACTCTCTCTAAAACATCTTCATACATTACTGTTCTTAACTTGTTTGCTTAGCAGGTCGAATTGCTTTGGTATCTGCAAATCTTCTTCATATCTCTGCAGCTGAGACCAAAATCCTGAATTGGGTTCTGCTACCGGTCTGGCAGTCTTCACAGTCTAGGAGAAAGGACAGATACTGTAGAAGCAAAGGCAGCTATCACACAAACAATGTTGTTTTTTTCTTTTCCTTCTAGACTTTTGAGGATATTTACTGTGGTTTGACTTGGTAATGGAATAATAAACAGGTATTTTGGTCAGCTGACCTCACTCTGCTTACTAGACCTTTCTGGCATGTGGTCCCTGTTACAGAAGGATTCATGGGCAAGACGTGAGAAGCAACTGTTGAATATTCTGGAAATGTGAAAGTCTCTCATGAAGCACTGCCCGTGATTAAGATAGCAAGAAGCTTGGTCACGTATCTGCACACCTCTGTCTAGCGCTGAGCAAACTGTTATCTAAATTAGAGGCTCCAGGGATACACCTACCAAATGGGTAAACACTAAAAGATTGCAGAGCATGTCACATGTGTTGGATGGGTTTTCTAATGGAGCTGAGGTGCTAGTACTCATAGCTAGCTAGTCCCAAGCAGGTCCAGCAGATGAAGTTACTTTGCTGTGTGGAGCTGTCACAAATCCTGCAAACAACTTCTGCACCCACTTCACTCTCTTTATGTCTCTAATATCACTTACTGTAAGTAAGCAAATGACAGGGAGCAACATTCACAAAATAACTATGCATGTTTGCAACCTGTGCTTAAAGCTAGCTTGCATTTTTAATTACAGTTCTTAGTGAAAACAGGTACAGTGGAATTTTTTCCCTCAAATGCAGTATCTGTGTAAAGACTGGTGAACAGGTGAGAGCACCAAAATAATTCAACATCAGAACTCATTGTTACTCGTGGAAAACATTGCATTTCTTACCTGAAAGACATCTAAATATCAGCCAGAGTGTGACTACCTACCTCAAAGGCATCCTTGAGTGGGAGCTTTTGGTGTCTCATCAAATAAGCGGTGCAGATGGCTGCTGATCGGCTGCGGCCATTTTTGCAGTAAACCAGGCACTTCCCACCGCTCTTCACAGCCTCTTCTATGGCATCACTGCACTGCTCGAAGTAGCGGTACAGGTCCTCAGCCGGGTCGTCGAAGACGGGCACGCGTATGCCCCGCACCTGCTGCAGGCTGGGAAACGGCTGCTGTCGGGTGACATTAACGCAGAAGGTGACTCCCTCTCGTGTAAGCAGGTCCTCGTTGCAGGCTGCCTTGGCGTTGCTGATGAGCAGTGAGGAGGTGACCTTGCCGAGCTCGAGCATCGGCAGCCAAGGCCGCAGCGTCACCGGCACCGCTGCCCCCCTGCAGAGCCCCCAGATTGGTTCCTCCGCGCCGCATTCGAGTCCCGGCACAGCCCCGGTGCGGAGGGACGCCGGGGACTCCGGGTGCGAGTGGATTCCCCCAGCAATGCATCTGGGCTGTGCTGCGCTATATTTATCTCCTCTGCACAGGCTGGAGCGTGACGGCTTCGGGTAGGTCCTAGTGCCTGCTGGAGCCTGAGAGCTGCACTGGAACAGCTGAAAACGCTTCAGAGCCCACCGGTCATTTGTAAACCAACTGGATTTGTACAGTCCCTATCCCTACAGCAGCTCCTCACAGGAAGGCTGCTGCTGGGGTCAGCATCAATGCAGTATTGGTGCAATGAAGCAATATCAATCTAATCACCTCCAGCTGATACCCAATCATCTAGTTGCCCCTCAGAAAGCATCTTCTGACTACCCAGAAAATTATTTACTAGGCTAGACAGATATGGCTTTGCTAATCTTTCTGGACTTCAGTAAAACTGATGGTGTGCTGCCAGGGCAGAGTACCTCAAGCATGAGTGCGTGCACACGTGCTTGAGCTGAGGGGTGGGGATGGGGCCAAGGGCCTGGCCAGGCAAACGTCACATCAGCCAGTGCCAGGCAGGTGCTAAAGGGCTGGATGTGGTACCAGCTGCTTCCTGGTGGATTGAACGTGTGGCTGAGCTTCTTAAACACTTTTTCCTCTGTCATGATGCAAGAAGGAGCCTGTGACTGATATTTGCTGTTGAAACAAAGATGAATCTGCATGATCACAGCAGCATGTCAGTAAAGGAACCAGCCATGAAGGATGAGGATGAGCTTTTATGCCATCATGGAGGGAGGGGAAGCTGACCTGCCACCCACCTGCCATCACTTGTGTCTACAACAGCCTGCCAGAGAGATGCTGGCTGAGCAGCCAAGGCAGAGTGCTCCCTCACATGAGCACAAGTGTATGGCTTCCCCTCCTGCCATTTGGCACATGCCTCAGCTGCCAGTGGTCTTGTTCCTCTGCGCTGTCACTGCCATCACCTGGGGCTCAGGGCATCTGGCTGGAGGAAGGCTCTGCTGGCCAAGAATGCACAGGTCAGTCTGGGTCCTTGGAGTCAGCAAAAAGGACATGCAGCAGGAGAGCAGTGCCCTGACAATGCCTGCCCCAGCAATGTAAGGAGGGCCCTTGGATTCTTCTGCAGCCACAATTTCCAAGATCTTCAGGGCCTCCATGGCAGTGGCTCTTACCCAGCTCAGCATTTCCACAGTGCCCCCTTATTCCCAGAGCATGATGCTGCAGATCAGACAAGGAACATTTCTGCAATCCCTACTAGGGATTTTCCTGATCAAATGGCCATGTGTCAGTTTCCTGCACTGTAGAAGGAGCTGGCTTCTGCTCTACCTTCCTCCTCCCACCTTTTTCTTCCTCTCAGCACTGGGCTTTCTTGGGCCCTTGTGGGAGTCCCTAGGTGGTGGTTTATGGACACCCTCCAGTTCAAATCTGGGTGCAAAGAGAAGACACCAGGGTGATCCAAGGCACCACAGCCTCTTTGCAGTGTGCATCATTCATCAGAGCCATTTTGGCCATGCTGCGAAGGTGACCTGTTTCCAAAGCAGAGCATGCTGCACCCCCAGGATGCCAGGAAACCAGCAGAGCAGCCCAGGACATGATGGAAAGACAGTGTTGTCTGAATTCTTCTCTCATGGCCCATGACTCCTGCCTAAGGGCATGACAGCTTGCCAGAGATGCAGCTGACAGCTCCTCTCCTGTGGGCCCTGTGTGATGCCACATGTAGAGCAGTTGAGGGTGCTGGGAATCACGGATTTGAAGACAACAGCCCCCAGCACCTGCCTGTGGAGGAAGTCTTGGCAGCCCAGTGCAGCCAGCAGTAGAGAAGATTCCAGGGCCCTGACTCCCTCCAGGCAGTTTTTCAGGAGTGTTGGTTGTTGCACACAGTGTCCGTTGCTCCGTGGCAGGTTTGCTTTTGAGAAGCGTAAGCTACTCTCCAACTGGGGTGTCCAGTCACCTTGTCCATGCAGCAGGGTATCCTGCACCTCCCTCAGTGGCCAGGGCGGTGACGTTTTTACCTGGAGGCCCTGCTTGGCACTGTAACAGGCAGTGGGCATCAGTGAGGTTCCTGTCTGGAAAAAAGACAGCCTGGGCTTGTTCAGGCACAGAGTTGAAGGAGCTGAAGGTTGGAATTCAGATTCCCTGCAAGCAGACAGGCAGAAAGGTGAGGACTGGCTGGAGGGAAAGCACTGAACCTCTCCCTGCCAGAGCAGAAGCAGCATCTTCAGCTGCAGGGCATCCAATGGGTTTCCAGCAGCTATGGTATGGCATCACACCTGCACAAGACTCATTTCTCCCTTGGTGGGGAGTACTGGGATGAGGCCCCTGCTTCTGTGGAAGAGGAAAAGTAGTAACAGTCCCTGGCCCAGGCTATGGCCTGCTTTATGTTGGGCAGTGGCAGTCAGCACCATGGATCCCCTCAGCCTGTGTTCCAGAAGTCCATCCTTGATCCCCTTCCCCTTGCTGGCATGGTGCTTCTCTGGCATGGGGAAGCTCAGCCCTTCCTCAAGAGCTTTTCTGGGCTACTGTCCTCCCCATGGCAAAGCAGAGGCAGCTCACTCCAGCACTTGCCCAGGAGGAGCCTGAGTGCCACCAGCCCAGAGCAGTGTTGCTGTCACATTAGCACCAGCAAATGTCACTGCTTCTGCACCTGTGATGCCTCACACGAGGCTACAGATGTTTACCATCTACCTGCCTGCAGCTGACTTGAGGAAAAGTCCTTCATGCCTGAAAGGTTGTCCCTGCCCTGTATTGTGTCCCTATGCAGAGGAGGAAATAGGAACAGGGTAGTTATTGTTACATGGAGAGCAATCATAAGCAAAATGCAAATGCCACCTCCTGGCAGTGAAGACAGGTGCCTACTCTGCAAGAAGATGGCTGAATGGCAGGGTAATAGTCTCATCCCCTGGCTTGAAAAGGTCTGATGCTTTAGTCCAGATTTAACATCATAATTAGACACAGAGAAGGCAAAGGAACCGGCCAGTCTGCAAACAACTTGGCCTAGGAGTAGACCAACATTTCTACACTTGTCTGTGTTTATGAATTTGTGCACGTGGTGCCTAAACAGCGGTAACCGCAGGACGTGAAACCAAAGAAGTACCCTGCCCACTCACGGGTATCACCCAGGTTATTAAGTGATGTTTACTTCCAGGCAGAGAGATGCACTTTTAGTAGTTTCCAGTAGACATTTTATGAGGGGCATTACCTTGACTCCTGCACTCACCCACTTCTGGAAGTGGACAGAGCAGAGCTGAAGCACAAATCTTTCTGCTGCATCAGTTCAGTCTCAGGAGTGTATCTGAGACTCCTGAGACTGAACATCCATGTCGCTGTGATGGCCCAGTGATCCATTTCACTTGCTGTTAACCCAACCAACAGCTCCAGTACAAGGCCAGTGGTCAGTAACAAGCACATCTTGCAATGACAAATACGAAGGGTATTTCTGATTCCCTGCACTATTGTGCCATGACATACATGCATACTTACTCCAATGACTAAGGTTAGGTTCACCTTGTTTGCAAACACCTCCCAGCCACACAACCCTAGCAGTTGTTCCTCCAGGTTATGCAGGGCTGAACGTAGGCACACCCACAGTACCATCACTGGCACCAGCCTGTCACAAAACATGAGGCTGAAAGCAGACTTCCATCCCCTGGGACTCCTGACCTGGCCTTTAAAGATCTGTGCCTTAACAAGGAAAAAGAAAGAAAACTCCAAACTCATCTTAAATGGAGCAGAAATAAAGCTGACCTGTAAATATGGATTTAAGTCTCCAGCCTTTTTATTTATACAAGGATTCAAAGAACATATTTCAACTTTAGATAAACAGTGCAAGAGAGTTACAAGTACCTGGGTAACAGAAAGAAACAGATAACTGTCCAGCTATGCCAATAAGTGAAATAATTCTTATTCCTGCAGATAGAAATGCATCTGTTTAAAGCAAAGGTGGACTTTAGATATTTTGCAATACCTTAGCCCCTACCAAGCCCACCAGAAAACAACAGGCAGTTTGTCATTTGTAAATGATGAGTAGCTGCGCTCTCAAAGCCTTTTGAGACCCTTACCCTTAGTTAAAACATACAAATTATGGCACAAAAGAGCAGGCTGAAAGACAGAGACACTTGGAAATTCACCATTTCTGGTTCTCCCCTTTCCAGAGACAGGAATCCTTGTTAATATTTTTCCCTAGACCACTCCCTGCTCCACATCCCTGTGCAGATCACCATGAACCACTGCCTCGCTAACCTTGAGTCAAATGCACCTCCCCAGCCACCCCCTTCACATAACCAACCTATGGCAGCTGCCAACCCCTGCTGTGGCTGCAGCCCCAGCCCACCACTGCCCTGTGCTAGGGAGGTTGGTCACAGCAGTTTCAAGCAGGCAGTAGCCCAGGAAATGTCATTTGTAAGCACTGAGTGCCCAGGCTCTGTGCCAGGCTGAGTGCAGGCTTGGGTTTTGTGTGGGCCTGGGCTGACTTCAGCTTGCTGAGATGTGTTACAGCAGTTGTCTGGCCATTGGGTAATGATGGCTTGCTCTAGGTTTGCTTCAGTTCAGAGCGACATGAAGCTGATGCCCTGGGGGCACGTGGTGGTTTCAGCTCCTCAGTGGAAGGTGGCATAGCTGAATGCAGCCCCAGGCCACCAAATTGCAGCAGATTGGGGAAACCGCTTCAGGGCCACAAAAAGGACAGAAAAATGGAAAAACAAAGACAAGAGAGCAGCAGCACAGGCAGACTGTGTGAAAAGACTCAGGGCTGAGGAGGGAGGAAGCATCAACACAAACATCATGTGCCTCCTGGCAGAGAGGGGGAAGAGCCCCCAGCACTGCCCTCGCCCACCCGCACAGACCTCAGGCTGCTGACACTGGTCTAACCCCCAGCTTGGTGCCAGGAGGGCTGAAGCAGTTGTCCTTGGGGCCCAGAGGGACACTGAAAGTTGGGGCTCAACCCCAGCCAAAGGGGGAAGGCATCAGGAAGTATTTCTCCTGTATAACATTATTTTTTTACTTTGCCTTATTCATTTGAACTATCAGGTTTTATTACTGTAAAAAGGCCAATAATTTGGACTATTAAATTGTTAAAACAGTAACTGGACAATCAGTAAATTCTTGGCTTTACATTTCAGGTGTGTTCCCCTTGGGGCCCATAAGAATCTTTTTAGGGCAACAGGCTAACAGCAAACACTAATTGCACAGAAATGGAAATGACAAGGACATTCCTTTCAGTCTCCCATTCTGCAAAGCAAAATATAGACCTTGGCATAAAACTCCAATCCAACCCAACCACTTTTTGAAGAGGGTACAATGTTTTAATGTCCCTCCTCACCTGTTTTTTGCTTTGGATTTAAAGTTTCTGCAGGACTTGTGGGAATTTCTGTAACTGAAGGTTAAAGTTGTATTTGCAATTCTAGTTTAAAAAAAACAAAGAAAAGAAAAAAAGATAGGAACTGTTCAGAGCAGTAAAAGTAACACAGAACTTGTCCTATTTTTAGAAGTAAATAAATGTGTATAAATCCATGGTTTGTATTTATCCACTCCTGGGTTCTGACAGGTCTAGTGGTATTCTCTGTCCTTTAGCCAACATCCAGCATATTGGCTGAAACCCTTCCAGGTTATGGAATCACAGAATGTTAGGGATTGGAAGGGATCTTCACAGCTCATCGAGTCCAACTCCCATGCCAAAACAGGATCACCTAGGGCAGGTCACACAGGAACACATCCAGGTGGGTTTTGAAAGTTTCAAGAGAAGGAGACTCCACAACCTCCCTGTACGGCCTGATCCAGTGCTTTGCCACTCTCACTATAAAGAAGTGCCTCCTCGTGTCGAGGTGGAACCTCCTGTGATCTAGCTTGTACCTGTTGTTCCTTGTCTTGTCAGTGGGCACCACTGAAAAGAGCCTGGCACCTCCATCTTGACACCCACACCTCAGATATTTATAGACATTGACGAGATCCCCTCTCAGCCTTCTCCTCTCAAGACTAAGCAGCCCCAGTTCTCTCAGTCAGGTTAGATCGGTTTTAACCTCACAAGATGGTGAGTGCAGGGCAGAAAAGATACCAAGTCAGTAACATTAGTCACTGGGACTTGGAGAAACCAGTCAAAGCTGGTCTTGAGTCTCTGCCTAGGAGTGCCATTACCTGGACCCCAGTGGGACCCCTGCCCCAGGGAGGGCAGGTGACAGGCTCCCTCTGTGCCTGCCTTCTGGTTGTTACCTTGCTCATGGGTGTCATCTTCTGTTAAACTGCACACTCTAAAAACTGCTAATGTTGAAAATGTTCCCCCCCCCTTTTTTCTTTTTTTTAGAAACGAGCCCACCCCCAAGCCATAATGTTTGCTCAGCTCAAAGACATGTCTCCTCTGGCAGGACAGAGGAGAAATGTTCAAACATTTGCTGTGCAGACCAGTAAAGCAGGAGATAGGCACACCTCTGCCCACCCTCTTGCCTGTACAAACACTTTGAAACTTAAACCCAGCCCCATAAGAATGAAGCCCAGGCCCTGGGCTTGCTCTTTGCCCAACCGGTCAGAGTGACTGTGCTGCATCTGTAACATCTGCTAAACCTACATCTCCAGCTGATGCTTGCCATACCTGTCAGGTACCGCAGCTTTCTGGAAGCCCCAAAGCACACAGCCCTACAACCACAGACACTCCTACAGCTATGTGAGAATATTTATACCTTTGACCAACCACCCCCAGTCTCAAAACCTAGCACAGAGTCCACCCCACAAAGCATTCTGGGGTTAGAGCAGCTGCCTGCATGACCCAGAGGTTGGTGTGTGGTGGGACAAGGTGGCACAGGGTAAGCCTGGCCCCTCTCTGAGCCATAACAGAGCTACTAGTGGGTGTCTGACACTGGTATCTCACCCTATCCCTGTGGGTTAGGGAAGGTGTGTGGGAGGATGGGAAAAGGGCAGGGATAGTGGGAATTCACTTAAAAACCTACAATGTAACAGGAACAAACATGGAAAGAAAAAAATGTCCCAAACAAAATGTGTCCTGTCCTCACAACCCACCCCGATAGGTGCTACCTTGAGTCACTCTGCTGAGTAGGGATGAGCTAAGGGCTAATCACCACCAACCCTGCTGTGCCCTAAGGCAGCTGCCTGGTAGGGGTCACTCCTGCATGTGCCCAGTATGAGCTGTCAAAACCAGTTGTGACAGTCCAGTTAGTATAAAGTCCCTGGTTTTCCTTACTACAAAAAGAAAAAAAAAAAAAAAAGAAAAAAAAAAGGGATTCCCATCCATGGCTGAGGCCAGAGGAAGAGGAGGAAAAGGAAGAGGAAGAGGCAGCACAACTGTCTGTCAAGTGGAGAACCCCATTCTGCATATTTTCAACTCTCTGTTACCTACCATGGTACTGTACTGCACTGCAGGTAGAAATTGGACCATTATTACTTGGGTAAAAAATGGCTTTCCAACTAGCATGCAAAGGAAAATACCCCAAACCCCAACCCCTAACACTCATTCCCAGTCACTTAGATGTAGGACACCTACGTTGCAAATTCTTGTCAGCTACGAGCTCTAGTCAAGGAACCCATTTGTGACCTTTCCAAAGAAAAAAGGAAGTTCTGCGGTTTTGGGTCCAACAGCCACTGCCAAACTGTTTTGGTTCAAGCCACCAAACCTGCCCACGCTCCTACGTACACCGCCGGAAGTGACAGGACACCTCTGCCTGCCTGCTGGGAAGTACAGAGGAAAGAGCCGCAAGAGCCCCGGGCTGCGGCACTCACGCCGCAGTGCGACCATCTCAGTCTCTCCACGTCCTAGAGTGGCGTCGCTCTTGGCACCGTCTGTGCTTTCAGCAGCTCCGTGGCAAGCAGCGCTCTGGCTAGCGGCTGGGGGACAAGATCAGGGCAATTGCATATTCCACTCGAAGCAGTAGGAGAGCTGCCTGTGGAGGGGCTGGCTGGGGTCCTCCTGGAGACCTCCCTGCACAGGCTTGTTTCAGCCTCGAGAGCCAGTTTGTGGCAAGAACAAAAGTAAAACAATGAGGTACAGAAAGAGGGGCCCAGCGCTGGGGAAGAGACCAAGAAAGAAGAAAACAGCTTGAGCACTGCCAGAAATAGCAAACAACTGAAACCTTTTTCTCTTCCCTTTTTTTTGACTTTTCTTTTTTCTGTTTTTTTTTTCTTTCTTTCTTTCTTTCCTTTTATTTTTTTTTTGCCAAGGTGAATTAAATATGTCCTTTGGTTGGTTGGTTGGTTGGTTTTGGCAAAGTGAAGCCCTCAGCCGCAGTCTCTTTCCTGGCTGTGCTAGTGAGTTACCGCCACAAGTGCTGCGCAGCAATGAAAGCCACCGAGAGGAGGAGGAGGAAGGCAGAAGGCAAAGATCTGCTGCTGGCCCCATTGATGCCATGTCCAGACTGCTTAGGAATAGCATGCGTTTCTGGCTGCCTGGTGCTGGGACTCTTGGAAAGTCTTTTACCACAGACATCATCAGGACAGCTGTCACCACTCCCAGAGCCACTCATGTCATCACCTGCACAGAGACAAACATGAGGTGAGCCTCAACTGCCTTCTTTATGGAGAGTGACATCCCTGCCTTCCCTCTGATGCAAGTCCAGGGAGCTCAAGCCACCAGCCCTGACTCAGTCACGTCCTCCTCTCTGCGTTATCCACTACGGGGTGCAAGCCCATACCTGATCTCTAGCTGATTTAACCACCTGCTGCTGCAGCAGCTGGAAACCTCTGGAGCAGATGAGAGCAGTGGCCTCATCAGCAGGGTTTGGCTGGCACTAGAGAGAGCACCCAAGGTGCTGCTTACACAAGGTAAGACACTGAGAGCAGCACAGCCTCCAGCCACCCTGCAGCAAGTTGGCTGCACTTGAACAGACCCTCTGCAGCCCCAAGGCAAAACCTGGGAGACCACAACCCCTCTGTGCCATCATGGCCCAACTGCAGGGTCTGCACAGAGGCCCACACAGGCTGCCAGGACTGACTACCCAGACCCTCTCTCCTGCTGTGGAGCTCTCAAATTCTGCTCAACTCACTTGCGTCTTGGAAATCCACGTCGTTCCCGATGTTGGCGTTGCCC
The DNA here is from genome assembly GCF_027791375.1 of Indicator indicator. NCBI lineage: Eukaryota > Metazoa > Chordata > Aves > Piciformes > Indicatoridae > Indicator > Indicator indicator. Next base: position 13,253,222 of record NC_072022.1, on the reverse strand, counting down.
AGCCGGTTTGTCATGATCTTTAGCTGCATGATTTGTTGGCGAATGGTCATATCTGGCTTGGTGATGTCCACCTCCACCTCTGGGTTGTTAATCTGATTAGCTAGGCCATCCCCCATCACTTCAGGCAGGTAACTGTGAAGGAAGGTGACAGGTTTAGATGTGTCCCTCTGGCTATGCTCACCTCTCCCCACTGCAGACACCCATGATGATCCAGCCTCTTTGAATCTCAGAGGAGCAGCCATCACTGGTGTTGGCTTGTCAAACAGCCTCCATGTGCTGGTGTTTGCTATGAGGCAAACAGCTCTATAGATAGCCAAGCCATGGCCAGACCCCATCAGAGCCTGGGGCTCACTCAGGCCACCTCAGCTTGCTGGAAATGGCTGGTGGCTTTGCAACACCGCTGTCCCAGCATGGGAAGGAGCTTCCTGCAGTAAAGGTTGTGCATAGGGTGGAGGGGTTGGTCTCAGGCTGATACCATGGAGCCACAGCAAACCACTCCGCTATGGAAAAGCTGTGTTCATATAGGAGGCTGAGGAGCACCTTCATCCCTGACCTGGTTAAACCCTCCGGGGACTGACGCCTTGGGATGAATGCCCCCAGCCTGGTACAACCAGAGAGGCCCACAAGGATGCATCAGTTAACTGGGAGCAGTCAAGCAGCAGACAAAGCTGCACTGTTCCCTTCAGCAGTCCCCTGGCCCATCTGCTCCTGCAGATATGTGACGCTGCTGGCAACAACATGGAACATTAAAGAACTGAAGGTGCTGGCTCCAGGCTGGCAGAGATCAGCCTAGCAGGTGTGTGGAGAGGAATGGAGAAAGGTGCATGCCCAGCAGCTGCCTATCTCCCCTCACAGCCATCCTTTAACCATAAGCCATGGCTGGGAGGTGTTTCTGCAGCTCTTTGTGTTCACCTGGGTGCCTCCTTTCATGAGGAAACAGCATTTCAGAGCAGGTATGGATAGAAAGATGTGTATACAATTCTCAGCAACAAGTTTGTGAGGTAAATCCAGCCCTTCTGTCTTCTGAGTGAATGCACAGTAGCAAAACTGCTCCATTAGTACCAACCCACAGTTCCTGGCATTTCAGTGCTTAACCCTCCAACTCACAGCGAAACGACAACAGGCTTGGCACCCCCAAGGACCAGTTTCTCAGGAAATGCAGCACTTCTGTGGACAAGGACTCACCTTTGCCTCAGGCTGAACAAGTGGGGCTGGCTGAGATGATATATAAGTGCCTTTTATCAAACCCACCTTCTCTTACCCTAGAATGGTGCTATCCTGGCACCCTGACCCTCTCCGTACCTGCCCTTGGTCATCCCGTTCCAACACTTGTCATCAGCCACCGAGCTGGCCATCACTTTTTTGCTGCACAGGTTGCCTGGCAGGGTGACCCAGTATGTCTTGAGAACTGTCAGATTCCCCTTGGCATCTAAAACCTGTAAACAAAGAGGATGCTCAGGGCCAGGAGAGCTCTGGGGGTGCCCCAGGGCTGCGGAAAAGACAAGGATTCTGTCCATTGTTTTTTTTCTGTTTTATCATCACAAAGTCTGGTTTTTTGCAGACAGGGACGTGTCACCAACCTTCCCCTAAAGGCCACCCACCCACCCAAGCACCCAAGGCTCAGATACATGCTAAGGACTGTTTTGGTACCATAAGAGGAACCAGGAGAAGATCATCTTCTGGGCCATGAGGGCAATACTGAGAAGCAGCCTTGATGGGACAGGCAGGGGTCAATGAGTGAGCAGTCCCTCAAATGTGGGAATCTAAAATCTCCGTGAAGGAGTACCTCTAGTCCCAGTATCCAGGCTGGACTGTCTGAGGCTAAATGACACCAATGGCAAGGAGCCTGTTTAAGTTTGGCACCAAATCTCTGAGAAATTGGTTATTGGTAACCTAGACCCCAACCCTGTGCCAAGGCAAGATCAGCTCTGCTTAGGTCACACCAGGACTTGCTGATCTGTTCTTCAGACTTGCGAGCAAAGGTGATTCAGCAGCCTGAGGTGTGGTCTGACCTGACCTGCAGAAGCCAGAGCTGAGCTGGCCAGGCTCCCGGTGCCCCAGCACACCTGCCTGGCACACTGGTGGGGATGGGGCTTCAGGCAAACTCACCAGCATCTCCAGTGCTTGTGCAGAGGATTTTGCTTCCAATGGGACCTTCCCCCGCCTTTTCTTGTCCTCGCTGCTGGAGCCTTTTGTGCTGATTTTGGGGTTTCCACAGCCTTGGAAAACCTGAAAAGTAAACCAAATTCCACACTTATGTGTTTTTTTTTTCTTCTTTTCATTTGTTTATTTTATTTTTATGTTTTTTCTTTTTCCTTCTTAAGTGTGTTAATCTTTCCTGCCTGCAAGATCTCTAGATTCTGGCTTAATTTCTGATGAGGTTACTCTTATGCCAGAATGTGTTTTCAGCACACTGTCACTGGTTTTGGTTACCATGATCAAGCAAAATGTTCATCACTGACACAAAATTAGCACAAGTTTTTTGGATGAGTCACCAATGTTGATAGAAAATTATTTCTAGCAATCTTATCTGTTCCCATTACGACTTAGAAATTCTGGGAAGAGCAAGAGACTTCAGAACCAGTCCCTGGACTTTAGGTGTGTTGACTTTGATCACTTCAGGGATCTGCTGGCCAAGGTGTCGTGGGACAAAGCCCTAGAGGGAAGAGGGGCCCAGGACAGCTAGTCAGTATTCAAGGATCACCTCCTCTGTGTCCAGGAGCAATGTATACCAACAAAGAGAAAAGCAGGGAAGAATGCTAGGAGGCCTGCCTGGATGAGCAAGGAGCTGCTGGACACACTATCACTTAAAAGGAAGCTCTACAAGGAGTGGAAGAAAGGACAGCTAGAATGGGGGGGATATAAGGAAGCTGCCTGAGCAGCAAGAGACCAGGTTAGGAAAGCCAAAGCACAATTTGAATTGAATCTAGCCAGGGAGGTTAAAGGGAACACTAAGAATTTCTACAGGTATATTAATGGTAAAAAAGAAGCCTAGGGAAGGTGTGGGCCCCCTCAGAAAGGAAACAGGTGAAATGGTCACAAGTGACATGGAAAAGGCTGAGGTTCTCAATGACTTCTTTACCTCAGTCTTCACTGCAAGGGCCTCCAGCCACACTCCTGGAATAGTCATGGAAGCTAATGGCAAGAACCAGAAGGAAGAACTGCCCATCATAAGTGAAGATCAGGTTCGTGATCACCTGAAGAACCTGAAAGTGTTCAAGTCCATGGGACCCGATGGGATACACCCATGGGTACTGAGAGAACTGGCAGAGGAGGTTGCTAAACCCCTCTCTATTATATTCCAAAAGTCCTGGCAGTCTGGGAAAGTCCTCACTGACTGGAAAAGGGGAAACATTACTCCCATTTTCAAAAAGGGTAAGAAGGAAGAACCAGGGAACTACAGGCCAGTCAGTCTCACCTCTGTGCCTGGGAAGATCATGGAGCAGATTCTCCTGGAGGCACTACTGAGACAGAAGAATAGTGAAGAGGTGATTGGGTACAGTCAGCATGGCTTCACCAAGGGCAAATCCTGCCTGACAAACCTGGTGGCCTTCTATGACAAGGTCACAACATTAATAGATGAGGAGAGAGCAACTGATGTCATTTACCTGGACCTGAGCAAAGCCTTCAACACTGTCCCACACCACAGCCTGGTCTCCAAGCTGGTGACACATGGGTTTGATGGGTGGACCACGAGATGGATACAGAACTGGCTTGATGGCTGCACCCAAAGAGTGGCTGTCAATGGCTCCATGTCCCAGTGGAGGCCAGGGACAAGTGGAGTCCCTCAGGGATCAGTCCTGGGACCAGTCTTGTTTAACATCTTTGTTGGTGCCATGGACAGTGGCATTGAGTGCACCCTCAGCAGGTTTGCTGATGACACCAAGCTGTGTGGTGCAGCAGACACACTGGAGGGAAGGGATCCATCCAGAGGGACCTGGACAGGCTGGAGAGGTGAGCACAAGCCAACTCATGAGTTTCAACAAGATCAAGTGCAAGGTCCTGCATCTGGGTCGAGGCAATCCCAAGCACAGATACAGGCTGGGCAGTGACTGGCTGGAAAGTAGCCCTGAGGTAGAGGGACTTGGGGGTGCTGGAAGAGGAGAAGCTCAACATGAGCTGTCAATGTGCACTTGCAGCCCAGAAAGCCAACCAGATCCTGGGCTGCATCAAGAGAAGTGTGGCCAGCAGGTCAAGGGAGGTGATTCTCCCCCTCTGCTCAGCTCTGGTGAGACCCCACCTGGAGTACTGCATCCAGTTCTAGAGCCTCTATTACAAGAGAGATATGGACATGCTGGAACGTGTCCAGAGGAGGGCCACCAGGATGATCAGAGGGCTGGAGCACCTCTCCTATGAGGACAGACTGAAAGAGTTGGGGCTGTTCAGTCTGGAGAAGAGAAGGCTCTGAGGTGACCTTATTGTGGCTTTCCAGTATCTGAAGGGGGCCTACAAGAAAGCTGGGGAGGGACTTTTTATGGTATCAGGTAGTGATAGGACTAGGGGGAATGGAATAAAGCTGGAAGTGGGGAGATTCAGGCTGGACGTGAGGAAGAAGTTCTTCCCCATGAGAGTGGTGAGAGCCTGGAATGGGTTGTCCAGGGAGGTGGTTGGGGCCCCATCCCTGGAGGTGTTTAAGGCCAGGCTGGATGAGGCTCTGGCCAGCCTGATGTAGTGTGAGGTGTCCCTGCCCATGGCAGGGGGGTTGGAACTAGATGATCCTTGTGGTCCCTTCCAACCCTGACTGATTCTATGATTCTAAGATGAGAGTTGCTCACACTCATTACACCACTGATGTGGGCTTCCAGATTGCAGAGGTTTGTTGATTTGGACAACAGACCCAGGGGGGACAACCCCAGTGACTTTTGCAATTGGCACACACACTCACCAAATGAATGTCCTCTCCAACCAGAGAAGTTCAAAGACAGGAGATGTGGTACAATCTGCCAGGTTGGATGTTTTAGGGAAAAATGAGGAAGTTGAACTGATTTACCTCCCAATCTTGGCATGCTTTGTAGCCAGAGGACAGCAGAAGCACTTTGAAGGTACAAATCCTCAGACTTTGCCTCTAGGAGGACATGAAAGGTGCCATGGAAGCACCTAGTTCTCCCAGTCTCTGCATAACCAAGTCCATGCAGTGAGACCTCCACTGCAGACAGCCAGTGCTCAGGCAACTGAGCCTCGTTGTGGCTGGCAGAAGGTATGCTTGGACAGCCACATTTCATGAAGTGCCAAAGATCAGGAGGGCCTTTGCACTGGCTCAGGAAACACCAGCTTTTACAAAGAAAGCCATCTGACTTGTTGTGGTGCTGTGTTGTGGTGCTGTCAGAAGCTGTTGGTAAATCTGACTTTGCACAACGTACCCTTCAAGCAGAGAAATCAAGACCTCAGAGAGGAGCACTGCTGACACAGCTTGTGCTAGCTGCTGGATGCTTTTGCTTGTGGATTCTGACAGCCATCAGCAAAGTCCTAATCTAGACAAGAGTCCCTCTGGTGACAGTGAGTCTCATCAGTGTCATTCAGCCTAGAAAGCCCCCTCCTGGGGTGCACTGTCCTGCTGGCCAGGATGGCAGTTCAGCACCAAGCCAATTTGTTTGTCTGTCTCCCCATGCAAAATGTCCCACCTTGAAAACTGCATGTAGAGCATTTTCAGTTTGGTTTTACCAAAATAAAACGAATTTGGCCTATTGCTGTTGCTAGCAGAAGACAACTCTTTCAGGAAGTAAAAGCCCTGGGAGGTCTCCAGGACAGTGGGTCTCCAGCACTGCATGGCATCAAGGTGAGCAATGCCCATTACTGATGGAGAGAACATGTGTCCTGCAGACCGAGGTGATCAGCAGTCTTCTGCATAAATGACAGCAGACGTCTGCAGCCTTTAACATCTCCTCTGCCTGAGATCCATCAGAGAGCCACAGGGAGTGTGAGGAAGCAGGGAGAGCACTGCGCAGAGCAGTGATCGCAGGGCTCAGTACCAGAAGTGCTCCATACCAGCTCTTCACAGATCTCAGGGCATCCCATGCCTGAGGCTGTCACTGGGTCCAATGGACACTTTTGGTTCTTTTCACAAATTGCAGACAGTGTCCTGGCTCTAGTTTGGCAATGTTTGAAACCCTCAGCTACAGCTCAAGCCTGCTGCTCTCAGCACGTAGAGAGGAAACTCCCAGGACTGGGCCAGTCAAAAGCTTCATCTGATCACTTTGCCATGCTCAAAAGCAGAGTTTAGAGCTGTGGCAATCCGCAGCTCCTGACCTCTGCTACCAGTGCCACCAGCAAAGACTGCCACATTCACCTGGTCACCAGATCATACTGAGGAGCTTATCAAACATGTTTGGTTGCTCCAGTCAAAAACCAATGAGACTATTTACTCCTTTTCATTTTACCAGATTTACTATATAACCCTTGGAAACATCTTTCTTTGCAGATGATGCCATGTTTTCCCACAGCATGGGCTTGCTTTCATGTGGAGAACCTCACTCTCATCTAACAAGGGAAGAAAGAATACAACCTCTCATGTCAGAAAAGAAACTTAAACAACTTGGATGCCTGCTGCTCTCAGTGCTTTGACATGTGCCAGTGAGTTCTCGCTTGGCTAAGCAGTACTTCTGGCCCTTTCCTTCTCCAAGATCCAGTTAGGACCTGCTCTGCTCCTTTCATCTGCATCTCTGCTCTAACTGGGATAGCTGCAGGACTTAGGGAATGTCTGGGCAAAAAGCAGAAGCCCTGGAGGGCTGTTTTTGCTCCCAAAGCTTCTCTTACCTGCAGCTACAGATTGTGGTTAAGGGGATAAATACACTAAAAATGGAAGACCAATAGAAGACAGCTTCACTCTACTTCTTGGAAGACAGGTGAGCAATGGGAGAGCCTGTTTTGTATTCTCCAGACGGACTGCCAGATCGCCACACAGCCTCACAGATACAATCTGCTAGCCCAGTGTTTCCAGTGCAGAACATCACCCCAAGGCAGGTTAAAGCAGCTGCCTTCTGTCACTAGGGACGGTGCACTTGCTGTACCTGCCCCAGCTCAGCCAAAGTACTTCAGGACTCTTCAGACACAGAGGCACCTGACAGCAAATGGCACCATGCCTCCCATAGTCACTGCATATGCAGGCCCACCTTGTGTGTGTCTGTATCTAAATAAGGCTGGCTGGCTGTGGCAGGGAGGAATATTTGGAAACACTTGAGAAGGTTTTTGCCTGTGTAAGATGGGTGGTTTCCTGTCATTAAAATAGCGGGCATTTAATCTCTTTCATCTCCTTTAGTTCAGCTGAACCATGAGTACAGAAGCCATCTGGTCCTGGCAGCCACACACAGTGTGTCTTCAGCCAAGCCCAGGCACAGGTTCTTACCTTGGCTGTGATCGAATCTTTGTTTTCTTGCAAGTTGGAAATGGCTTCAGCAATCCTCATGTGAATGGTGCCTATTACAGTGTCTACGTTGTAGGGTCCGTCGATGCGATCAGCCACCACGGCCAGGGAATCTAAGGACACAAGACAGAGACAGCTCTCATCAGGCTCTGTGCAACCAAGCCAAAGATCACACACTCCTGCTGGGTTGGACAAGGTGGTGGCCCCTTGACAATCTTGTTGGGAGACATTTCACTATTACCTAAGTGCATGCTCATTTTCGTCTGGCATGGGACAGCTGTCCCTTCCCAGCATATAGATGAAGCCACTCTCGGTGGCAAAGGAAGAGAGCTCATCTCCTGGTAAGTGCAACCTGTATTCACACAAAGTGATCAGCATTTCTTGGGGTGCTATGGAAAGGAAAAAGGGAAAACTGGTGCAGAAATATGAAGTAAGGCACAGCAATACTTGTCCCTAGCCATTCTAACTCATTGCATGTCTTCAACAAAGCTCTGCAGCCAGCCAAAAGTGGGACAATCGGGGTCAATAAAGTGCCAAAGGTACTATGGGTGGGCAATAGCTTCTGTAGCAGTGAAGGAGTGAGAAAAGGAGAGAGAAAAGGAGTAATTTTGCTCCCCATCACCTCTGGAAGGACAACACATGACTAGCCAGGGGAGTATCAGGCTATAAAGGTAGAGAAGCAGACCCAAATGCCCACAACTGAACTGGTAAACAGGACAGGGGTGACTGAGGGATGTCTCTTTCTTTCGGCTACTCCTGTCATGGAAAGCTCTCATATCCAGGTGCCCCTGCCTAGCATGGAAGCCTCTTCCTGGATGGCTTGTTTGGGACTGTTCTTGGTTTACTGAAAATTATCATTGTCTACCTACCTCCAGAGCTCATTCTCAACACTCCAGTTGTGTTTGAAGCAAGGCCAGCCTACATGCTTAGAGGGCTTGGGCCACTGGGGAATGCCACTGCAGAGGAAAGCTGACATCCTGGTGTCCAGTCAGATTTAGATAGGATTTTGGGGCAGGGCCAGAACTGGATTTGCATATCTAAAATGAGATTTCAACCAGGTCTGACTTTGCCAGTCAAAAATTTAATTCTGAAGTTCACCCCTATGTTGCTGTTTCCTCAGCTTCCTACCACTTGTGCTTTAGTAGCTCTGGGCCCAGGCCATGTATAACCTTCATCAGCATTTTGGGGCTTGACATTCAGTTACATGTGACCTCAGGTGGCTCCAGTGTGGTTTGTCTCCCCCAGAGCACACCAGAAAACTCCTAGCAGGACAACAGTGAGAAGTCTGAGGTGGCCCACACTCATATGGGACAGAAAGTGATTCATGTTCCTGTAACCATGCCACGTGGGAGACAATAAGTGCAACTGTTTTGTGTTGCTGCTTCTCTATACAAAGAGGGTCAAATCCCAGGGTCTAGGTTGGAGATCTGCACTATTCATAAATGTAGTTATTCATTAGGAATAATTAATTCCTCTGTCCTAAATCCTGATACCTCACCCATCAGTGTGGCAGAAGATCCACAGCAGATGGTGTGATGTTGCAGAAAAGCTTATTCAGCTTGAGTTTGTACTGTTGACATGATTCATGAGCAATGGAACCATCATGTGAATTATACCCAGCAGTTTAACTGAGCATCAGCAAAACATGTCCTTCAACCTACACCATCCCACACTGGGTATGCGTCACCTGTGACACTGCTTTAAAGGACTGAAACTTATCTTTGAGTTGCACAGCAAATTTCCTTTGAGCAGAAGTGCAGCCAGCTGGGGCACAACCATGGACCACTGCCATTTCAAACCTGCTAGGGAAGCAGTCAGTCCTGTGCCTGGGCAAGCCAGTGGGACTTGGTGGAAAGATCCCAAATGAATTCCATGAGGTCTAGAGGTGAGGTTTGTAGGTCCACAGCGGATACAGCTAACAATGATGGTCTGATCCTGAGACCACTGTTCTCAAATTAACAGCATGCTTAGCCCTTGCAAGTGTGTTCTCTGATGTTACAAGATTGATGTTGAGACCCTGACAGCTCTCAGAGAATAAGCAAATTTGACACAGAGTAGATGAGGGACAGCACAAACCCATAGAATATCCCCACAGGGCTTACAGCCCAAAAGCAGGTCCAGCCAGAGGGGAGCAAGAACAATAGCGAAACAGCTAGCAGGGCTCAAACCTTAGCCAGTCTGGAGCATGGCCCACAAAATACTCTTTTTCCAAGTCTGTAATATAGGATTTAACAACATGCAAAGTTACAGCTTGGAAACATTCTGTATTTATTTTTAGTACTTTTTATGAAAAAAGGTTTTTGCTGATTAGCTTGAGCAAGAATGGAAACAGGGGCCACAGATTCTGAGTTCATGTGCTCTCTTTTTCTGCAACTTAATCCTATGTTAGTGCTGATTTCTAAAGCTAAACATGCCATACAAGGGAGTTATGGTTTTTTTTTTGTATTCTGGGAAATAACATCCCTGCACCATTAAAGAGCCTGCAATTTAACTCTGCTGCCACTCAGGGGTTGTGGTGTCATCTTCAAGATTGTATTTTCCAGACAATTTTAGTTTGCAGAGGCACTAAGGTTGAGATACAGACATTTAAATCAACGGCTGCACCCCAAAATTAGTGAGAAACCAGGTTTGAATTACTACTATAAAAACCTCCCCTAATTTAGCCTGTCCCAATTTGTCAAATGTAAAGAGTAACTCCACGTTTAGTATAACAAAACCCTCTCCAGCTACACGGAGGGGTCTGGAGAAGGGTGGAAAACCAGAGAATACCAGTGAACTGCTACCTCTGACTCTACATCTTGCTCCAGTGCTTGCTCAGATTGTGACCTCTAACACTAAAATGTACAATTTGAAAGAAGCTCCAATTTCCTCCTAGCCATCAGCCCTTGACAATGTCTCTTGAGGAAGAAGAAACCAGAATAAGTTCAAAATGCATCCTGAATTGCCTCCCTGTCAATGAAGGAGGACTGGACACTGACATTTCGGGGGACAGGCAGTGACCAGTAACAGTTGGCTTGCTTTGGTCAGAAAGGCCAAAGCACTATCCAAGTCTTGGTGTAAGCCCTGGGGGAAGGGAATATTCCTCCCCCTCTTTTCCAGCAGGCTCCCAAGTTGCTCTCATGGGGAACACTTCCAATTAGCTGCGGCAGGCTGCCACTTGGTTCGTTAGCCTCTAGAGTGAGGTGGGCAGCTGGCCGACACACCTCACTGAGCAAGGGCACTGCCTTCTGTGTGCAGCAGTTCCATATTTATTTTGCAGTGTCCCTTGAGAGCCAGATGACACTCCTTGAACTTATGAGGGAGTTTCATTGTTAACACCACCACACATCAAGCCTGAGCCAGCCTTCCGGGCTGCAGCTGGCTAGTGAGCTGGCACTCTTGCTTGGCCAGGCAGCAGATGCCAAGACAAGGGAAAAGGCCAAGCCTGAAGCTCATCTCCCCTCTGGTGCCTGCATTTTGTAAGCTGAGGCAAATATCAAGCCCCCCTCAGATCTCAGGTCATTCTAGGACTAAATGTACAACCTGAGAGAGAAAGAGGAGTGCTGGGTGATGCTCTGTGAGCACAAGGAGGAGTGAGAGCTTTATCACTGCAAACTGCCTACCCGATGGAGTGCAAACAGGGAAAAGACATGCACTGTACCACAATCACACCATCTTCTAAACAAAGACCCTCACCAGCCTCAAACCACATCCATCAGCTTCATATGTCATGCTCAGCAGTAGCTCATGTTTAAGACAGGAGCCACAGGCTGAGTGACACCTGAGGTCACCTTAAAAGTGATGCCTGGATCAGATCAGGCAATGCAGAATTTCCTGCAGAAATGCCTTTTTGAAGTTCTCCAGCCTCTTTTGCATAAAAGATCAGACTACACCATCACAGTGATAGTTCTGACTTTAAACTCAATAAAATAGACACTTCTACACACATACAACCTGCTTTGAAATAATCTTAGCTGAGCAACAAAACAAAACCAAAACAAACTCTTTCCTCATTTAAAGTACAAGTCTAATTTTCCCATTCCTGGCAATGCCTGTAACTTCCCCCTCCCCACGGATTTGTTTAAGACACCTCCTTCCAAGTATGTGATTCTAACCCCTTTGCTCTCCACCCATGGAAACAGTTTGGGGCTTCATGTCACTGGACTGTCTCCCAAGGAGGGCAGCAAGTGCTTCTCCTGTGCTCTCACAAGTGCTGTGGTGTGGATGATGAGGCAGCTGTGACAGCGTCCGGGTGGCAGGATCTTTCCCTAAGCTTCAACACTTGGGAGGAAAAGGAATTACTTGAATGCAAAGTGTGGGCAATCCCAAAGAGCACAGGCAAGACAAAAACTCTTTAAGGCCTCGTTAGCCAGCCCAGGAGTGTCCTTTCTAATGGTATCAAAGCCCATCAAAACATCCTGCAATAGCTTCTAGGTGTCAGATCACAGACAGTGACGCTAATGTAAATGAGCCTTCAACATCCCTTTCTTTAGCCCCAAACAGTGCCTCAAGAAGTTCAAAAGGTGCTGCAGCAGCAGAAGGCCATCTTACCCATCAGGTACTTCCACTCAGTGTTCAGGTCGGCTTGGTTGGCCAGGCAGCCCTTGACGACGTTCAGGCAGTAGTTGTTGCATGGCTTCACGCTGGACATGCCCCGGCAGTGGGGGCAGTACATCAGCTTCATGATGGCACGAGTGCACTCGTGGCTGAGAGATACCTGGGGGAGACAGACTGGGGTCAGGCACACAGGCTGGTCAAGGGACATGTGGGGGAACTGCCCCGCTTCCCTGGGGTAAGGGAGCTTGGTGTGATCTGAAAGGCAACATGGCTCCCTGTGGGTGACCCTCGGAACAATGCTTCCTCTCTCATTGCCTCTCCTTCCCCCCACCCCTCCTTAGGTGTCCCTCCCATCAGAGGCAGCTGCCAGTTCCTTAGGCTGTGGCTGAACCCAGGATTCTTGGAAAAAACCTTCCAGGCAGATCTGGTGGCCACAAGAACAGCCTGAGCTGACCATCAGCTGTAACCATGACCCCACCACATGGTGCACATGTGCCTCTGGAGATGCTGCCATCAGTGCCACCACTGTACCCCTTCTGCAGGAGGAGTTTGTTGTCACTGCCCAGTGCATACAGGTGTCCCACCTCAAACTGCATCTCTGGCTTCCTTGGGAGACACACAGTGGGGGACTGGACATGGAAAGTTCTAGCTGGCATCTTTGGAAAGGAGAATGCTGTTGGGGGAATACTTGAACAATTCCAAAACCACAGGCAACTGGAAGCACAAGGCACAGGAAGTGATTGTCCTCTGAAAGCACTTCAGCAGCCACAGGCAGGCAGCACAGTGGGTCAGCACAGGTGGTGCCAGTGGCCCACAGGCACTGCACGTGCAGCTGATGCTTTACAGAAATCACTCTGGAGGTGATTTTGCCATCTTTAATTAAACCACCTTGGTTCCATAAGCACAGAGCCAGTGCAGGTGCAGACCCCACAGAGCTGCAGCACATTAAAGTCTCGCCTGACCATCAGCAAGTGTCCCCCTCCAAATGCTGTGTACAAAGGGCTGCCAGTGTTAGCTGAGGGATGAGTAACAACCTGGCAGACCCTGCAGGCATGCTGGCAGAGCTCAGTGTTGCTCTGTCTTCTTGCTAAGGTCTTTTCTCCTTTGTGGTCTTTTTCCACCTTTGCTCAGATTAATTTGCAACTCCTTCGTTGTTCTTTTAAAACCATTCACAAAACCAAACTGAAGTACCTGTGTGCAAGTCTCCCTTGGTACCAGGTACTCAGCACTCACAAGAAGCTCAAAGAGGGAAAAGTGATAGAAGGGGCAAATCTTGACGTGCAGCCTCCATCTGCAGCTGCAGTGCTGAGAACTGCCCCAGCATCTTTGTGACTTGTGAAAAACACTTTGAACATGGCTTTTTAAATTTTCTTCTGGGAGATTCCAGAAAGATTCAGTTCTAAGGTGCCCTTAGGAGAACATGATGATGCAAAACCCACTGTCAGAAGCCACAGGAGAAAACCCCTAAGCCTTCCCCCTCCTCAAACTGCCTGCACAGCAGCACCTCAGTTCCAGTCAGCCTTGGAAAAGAGCTGTTGGATGGTGCTGGGCCTTCATCACGAAGGAATGTATTAAAATGAGAATGCTCTTCAGGAACAGACAGAAACTTCTAGGTCTCAGAGGGAACCCAAACAGTGACTGCATCCCTGTCTGCAGCCAGCTGAGGAACCCTGAGACAGCTGTGGACATCAGAGATGGCTGGAGGGGCTAAGCCTTTAGGGAACGCCAGCACCATGCCAAGTCTTGGCTCTCCTTCCTTGGTGAGCTCTCTCTCCATTCTGGTACAACTTTCTCTGACAGAAAGTGGCTCCTGACTGCTGTGCTGCTCTGCTGCCAGGAGATGGAGGCTTTGTCCTGCTGCACTGCGTGAGTGCCACAGTTTCATCCCTGGGAGAAACAGGCAAAGACATCACCGTCTCCTGCCTGGGGGATCCCTGAGGGGATGCAAGAAAGCAGAGGGCCAGAACAAACAAAAGAATAGTTTATTTTTCATCTCAGGTTTAAATAACCATTGACTGAGCAGTGGTTGAAAAGACAGTCAGTAGGAGCACACAAAACACTAACCCAGGCTGAAGCTGAAGACCTTCTGAACCCAGAGCACTTACACAGAGACCACAGAATCAATAAGGTTGGAAAAGACCTCAAGGACCATCAAAGTCCAACCTGTCACCCAAGACCTCATGACTACTAAACCATGGCACCAAGTGCCACGTCCAATCCCCTCTTGAACACCTCCAGGGATGGTGACTCCACCACCTCCCTGGGCAGCACTTTCCAACGTCTAACAACTCTCTCCATGAAGAACTTTCTCCTCACCTCAAGCCTACAGCTCGGGAAGGAGCTGTGACCTCTATCTCCCTAGGCAGAGCTTTCACAAACAGGAATTATATGGTGAAGCTCCATCCAGAACATGTAACCTGCAAAGGCAGGCAGGTCCTGAACACAATTTTGTCCCTGTGTTTTACCAGCTAGGCTCATCCCTGCTCATCCCAGTTTATGCAGCTGTGGCCATAGAGCACTATAACCCAGCACAGCACAAACTGGGCTGCAGCATCCCAGGAGCTGTGGCACAAATAGGTCATGCAGCTGGGCCCTGGAACGTCAGACTTCCTACAGCACTGATGAGAACTGAGGAGCACAGCTGGGTGGTTTGCCTGCACCCACATACATCTGTGGTTGCACTGCACAGTGCACACTCTTTTGGAGTTCAGGGAGCTGAAGTGCTTTGGCTGGAAAGTGGGAGGTGCCAGGAAACACCCCCAGGGTGGTGTGGGCCAGCCATCTGGTGGCATAGAGGACAGCCACAGGCAGATAGAAAACAAAACTATTTGGTACTCTGCCAGAGGTGTCGGGGACACTGGGAGAGGTGAGTGACAGATCTTGGCTCAGAAAAGCATCTCCAACATGCTTAGCCTTTAAAGGATGGTGTAAATCCAGCTGGAGCTACCCAGGTGATCACAGTGAGCCCACACCTAAATGATGTTTGCACAAGCTCAGTGGGCATTTCACAAATATTTCTGCTTGCAGAATTTGTCCTGGTCTCTGCGTTCATTTTGTGCCTGTCTTTTTCTGACAAAACAGAAAGGACCTTTACACCCTGAGCATACCACTCCCTCGTCCACCAGAGAGTCATTGTGCAGGGCCACGTGTGCCCAGACAACCATGCCCTGCCACCACTCAGAGCTGCAGGAGAGACCTGCTCCTTGGTGCCCATCTACTCCATCTGGCCTCCAGCAAGACTGGTGAACACAGGCAACTGCCAAGGCCTCCTGTGATGCAGACAGCTGCCTGCCGTCCTGCAGCCCACCTCCTTCCAACCTCTCCATGGCTGTCAGCCAGGCAAAACTGCCTATCCCCAGCTTTACTGCCTGTGTCCGTGCCAGTGCCCACAGAGCAGCCACCTCCTGCCTATGCAGCTCTTCTGGGCTGTTGCCACCTGCCCTGGGGCAGTGGGTGCAGGCAGAGCACCAGGTGGTAACAGTACCTGAGGGCTCAGGCTCAGCTCCTGAGGACTTGAGGGGAAAAAAAAGCTGCTTTTGCACCTCAGCAGGGATCATTTCTGGATGTCAGAGAGGAGCTGTGTGTGTACTGCTAGCCTGTCACTCTTGCAAGGTGACTTTGTCTCCTGGAGGACACCGTCCCAGGTACAGCAGCACCCCCTTCATTCCTGTTCCTCTGCCCCAGAGTTTCTCTCTGAAGACAAGCAGATGATCCATCCACCACCAGTTGTTGCTCTGCTGACTCTGGCAGGTGCCAAGTGTTAACTTAATCTCTTGGCAGAAAGGATAAGTATTAACTATCACAGGTGGAAGAGGCCAGGCTCCACTCCCTTTCCCCAAAGAACAACAAACCTCTCCTCTTGGCTGCAGCACTCTTTTTTCACAGGCAGGCTGCAGAGGTGAACCAAGAGCAGAGGGATGAGAGGGCACAAAGAGGAATTTCATATTTTCTTCATGATTTCCTTGGCCAGAGTTCAGCTCCTTGTTGTTTCACCCAACCCACGGACTCCTGCTCCACTGCTCCATACAGGGCAAAGGAGAGTGAGAGCTTGGGGCTCCCAGAGCCTCTCCCATCCCTGATCCTGCACCATCCCATCTGGGGGACTTACAGCATGTTAAGGAACCCTTCAAACATCTCTTAGTACTTGTGGCTGAAGTAAAGTTCCAGTTTTTTTCATGTATGCTGTATCCACACAGGGGAACCCCAGGCCAAGTAGAATGGGCTGAGATTTCCCCTTCTGTATGGATATAGCAACACAATGAGCAGAGCACTGCAGCTCTCTTTCCTGCTCATCTCTTGGTCACTGCCAGCTCCAGCTGGGAGAAGAGCTCCTCAGGCTTGAGCCGTGGGAAGATGGTAACACCCCTGCAGTAAGAGTGAAGCAGTTTTTCCAAGCTGCCAAAGTCAAGACAGACCTCTTCCTGCACACTGAGACATCTTCACTTCCTTGTGCTTTCAACCTTCAGCCTTTAAAAGAAGCTGAGATGTTATGACCTCCTCCCTACCCAACAGCTAAAGGATGCCAGCTAAGAGCTGATGGAGAGCATCTCTGGCAATAACTGATAGATCAATGAGCAACATCCTCTATTCATCACAGGTGGCCTGAAAGCAGGAGCACACAAACTCCTGCAGATGGAGTGAAAGCTAACATAATGTCTTCATCTCTAAATGATCTGGCATAGCATGAAGAGAGGACATGACAATAATTGATTTCTCTACCATCAACCTGGCCCAGCCTGTGCATGGTTGTCCTTTAAGGAGACATGGTTCTTCTTGAACTTCAGTGGCATCTATCGTATTTTCTTAGTTCAGTGACCTAGAAACTGCATTAAGATGTCAAGAGAACATGCACAATACCTTGGAGAAGCCATTTCCTGAGGAACTGGGAAAAATTATTAGTGAGAGATATGGCTTGGAGCCCAGGCACACCTCATTCAGTTGTCAGAGGTACAAATAAATACACAAACCAAAATGAAGTCCAGATTAAAAATACATTGTTCCTACATCATTGCTCAGTTAAAATCCACATACTCTACTCTGATCCCAATGACATGAGTGGGTACTGTCCTTTACAGTGCAAGCCCAGTGATGAAGTGGTAAGGAAAAAAATATTATCTTTGAAGATATGGCCAAAATAGGGAACAAATTGCTATTGAGCAATAAATCACTTTAATTAAACCTACTTTACAGCTGGGGATACAGTAGTTGCTTCGAGTAGCAATGAGGTAATGCAACAGGAACAGGTGGCTGCCTCATAAAAAGCCTCATTCCACCCTAAGTGCTGACATTTCAAGGAGGTTGTTGTCATCAGGTATTATCCCATGACTGTGCCTTGTAGCAAGAGATGAGCTCTGTGCTTTTCCATGGCTGCTTTCCAAAGCCTGATGTGCCCAAGCTTTGTTGCAGGAGCCACCTGACCAGATGTGAATTGCTGGAGGCAAGAGCTTTGCCAGAGCAAAAGATCTTTGCAGACTTGCTTTTATCGTGTCTCAGGCAGAGCTGGAGGTCGCTCGCAGGTTTGCACAGCTCATGGCACAGCCACCCAAAGTGACTGCTGAGATGGGGCTCACTGTGCCACTATTTGGCACTGCTGTTTGCACAGCAGCCATCAGAGAATGGGCACATGTGGAGATAATATGACAGAAAATGGAGAATATATAGTTCTCAGCATTCGCAGTAGCATTGGTTTACCTAATTTTTCCTCCTCCTGAGCAATGCTTAAATCAATTACAGTAAAATTAATGACTTTAGCAAGCTGAGAAGATGGGCTGGGGGATTAGTTGCTAGCTGAGTTTCTTGCCACTCCCCAGCCAATTTAGAAAACATTCAGTGTGAAAGGCTTCTAACAACACAAAAGCTCCTGCCATGTATTTTATTAATATGCTTTCCAGGCAACGAATCACAGAAACACAGGAAGCTTGAGGATAACAAGCAGTCATCTACTCTGTCTCCCTGCAACGAGACACATTTGAGGAGAGCTAAATTATCCTTCATACCACCTAAAATGTAACTTCAGAACAGTCATAAACTTTCTGAAGCAAAGACAGGGAGGTGAAACTACTTGCAGAAGGGGAAGCACTCAGCTGAAACAGGCAAGACACCCCTGCACAGACACTTGAGGGTCTCAAGACACCCAAGTGCAGACAGTTCTTGGGATGAGCAGGGCTTTAGTCTCTGTAGGACACACAGCAACAGGTCAGCACTTGTCAAAATGAGACAGATTTTTCCAGACCACAGAAGAAGCCTTTGTGTCCTTCCTCTCTGTCTTTAAAGAACAAATCAAACTTGTGATTTGCATGTTCAACCCAAGTTACTACCTTTGCACAGACACCATGCTCACAGGTAACAAAAGCACATTTTACAGAGCCATGGGACACTTCTCTCTCAGACCTACCATGGCCATCCCTTCACTCACTATAGCACCTACCCAGGATACATGTTGATTTTCCAAACAATGCTCACTGATTTGTAGACCTCTTTTCAGCATAAGCAAAAGAGGGGTGCAGTTCCTCCTGGCCTGACCCTGGACCTCTCTGAATCTACAGCAGTATGAGGTTTTTCACCCATCTGAACTGGGACTGCATGAGACAGGTCACACAGAACAACAGAGAGGTGGGAAGATGAGATGTGTTTTCAGCTGTTACTGCATTGCCTAATGCTTGGAAAACATTTGAGAGCCTCTGAAACAGCCTGAGAAATATCAGGGCAGAGAAAGAATCATGAAGTGATGGTATGAGTCTTAGATGTTACTGAGTTTTCTTTTAGCTAAAAGCTGCTACACCCTCCTCATTTTCCCAGCCCATTATTGCCTGAAAAGGTGGCTGGAAAGACCAAAGAACGAAGTGTGGGATGCAGAGAGGAAGGCTGGGGATCAGCACCCAAAGAGGCACTAGTGCTGGGACAAGCTCCATACATCACATCCAGGAGTTACAGTGTCTTTTTGATAATGATCCTCCCTCCCAGTTTCCTGAGTGTTGAAGAGAGGCTGAGCCTCAGAAAGCCAGAGACACCTGGAGCAGTGTTTTAAGGGTGGCAGTAGGAAGCTGTTACCACAGCAGGACAGCCCGCAGTCGTCAAGCTGTGCTGCTGGCTCTTAGGCACAGCATGCCTGGCTGTGAGGGGTGAGCCTGGGTCTCTGCAGGGCTCCTCCTGCACCCAGCTCCTTTGGCACCCAGAACCTGCAGCTAAGCTGCAGATGCTGCCTTTGAAGTGCTGCCTTCAAACAAGGAAAAATAAAAAAAAAAAAAAAAGAGGGAAAAACCTCAAGAAACACCCCCCCACACACCCCCAAATCCCATCTCCTTTTGAAGCTCAGCTTAAAAGCTAATGAGAACCTGCAGCTTAGATGCAATGAGATGGGACTGCTTGGCCTTCAGGAGCCTTTAAGTACATCTGAAAGGCATTTAGCACCAATAAAATAAGCTGAGCTCTTGCTGGTATTTTCCCTGCCCCCCCTTCCCCCATGCACATTCACCCACAGGCGGCTGTAAGCCATCTGTGCTTTGCTTCCCAGGGGAGGCAGGGTTAGGAAGAGGGGAGAGATTTGGAGATGAAGAAAGAGGCCTGGGTGAAAAATACAGGCTGCTGGATGTGCCATCAACCTCCCCGGCTTGTCAGGGCATGCAGGAAGGTTTGCTGATGGAGGGAGAAGGCTGAGCTAATTCCTAGCATTGTTGGTGGAGGTGGTGTTCTGTGGGCACTTTCCCCTCTAAACTTTTTGCCCTAGGGAGTATGAGGGTGGCCTGTAGGGAGCTCTCTGTGATGCTGGTGTTCATTGAGCTGGACTATGTCCCTGCTGTGAGGCTGCTCTTCTGGTCCCTTCCTGGCTCTAGCCTCTGAGGAGCAGTGCAGATCTGAGGTGAGCATGGAGAAACTGTTGCACTTGGCTGTGGTTTTGCAGTGACTCATGGATGGTTG
Source organism: Indicator indicator (assembly GCF_027791375.1). Classification (NCBI taxonomy): domain Eukaryota; kingdom Metazoa; phylum Chordata; class Aves; order Piciformes; family Indicatoridae; genus Indicator; species Indicator indicator. Next base: position 13,233,409 of record NC_072022.1, on the reverse strand, counting down.
GGGTGAACACAAAATACCTCCAGACATGTCAGCTATATGTCAAAACATGCCTACACTAATTCTCAAGTATACCTTTCCAGCAGAAGGACTTTCTGAATGGCCATTCTAACCTCCAGAAGCACCAGTTAAAACTCAGTGATATCAGGCAGATTAGGTTTCCAACTGATGCTTTAAAGCCAGTAGATAGCAGGCAGCTTTTTGGGGGCAGGTATGTGTGCTGGGCAGCTAGAGGAAGAAAGCACCTGGAGATGTCCCCAGGTTTATGGGCTGAGCACAGCTATGCAGGCAGCTGCAGCCAAGGCTTTCCTAACACCTTCACCTACCTTCTCATGCATATTTTAAAGGTAGGTGATAGATGTATGGGAAGTTTTTCCTGCCAGCTGTGAAAAATCCATTCTGGGGAAGGGTTTTTGAGAAAACAGGTCAGTTCTTCTATTCACAGGCTGTGCTGGGAAATGCAGGTGGGCATTCAGAGCCACTCCAATTACCCCAAATGCCTCCTTTGGAATTGCACAGTTGGGATAAAGTTGTCTGTATGAATAAAAGCAGCTACAAAACCAAGCAAAACAGGTGAGCAGATCCTGCCAGAGTGGTGTTGAGGAGCACTGCTGACTGCCCACAGAACAGGCTCAGGAAGCCAGTCTTGTCCTCTCTTTATAAGAAGAGCAGCACCAGGAGGGCAGCTTTGTATTTGCCAGGGAGCTGGCTGGATCTGTGATTGGGGTTATCTGCAATGTGGCAATTTCACATTGAGAAATATTTCATTTTTACAATCCCTCCATGGGAGGAATCTCAAATTCTATGATCAAAAAAACCCAGGGCTGTGAGGTTCTTTGCATCTCCACATGTGCAAATCAGGGCCACGGCTGCTCCATGCACCGAGCTGTCAGTGCCCATTCCATAGAATCCTAGCATGTTGTGGGTCGGAAGCGACCTTTAAAGGTTATCTAGTCCAGCTCCATTTCCCTGGTGAAAGAAATGGGAGCTGCAGGTGCTCCCAACCCTCGTCTGGTGCTGGGGAGCTGGCACAGGGAGCAGACCCTGCTCTCTCCACCACATGGTCAGCAGCTGCCTTGTGCATGTTTATGCCAGCCCTGATGTAATTAGCACCTTGACGTGTGTTAAATGAACCAAGCCTTCCAATCTTTCAGAATAAAACTCTAAAAGAAACAGCTGCAGGGCTGACAGAAATATGATTCTTTCAAAGTCTAATGAATTGTATAATCACTTCAGTCATTATTTTGCATCTTCCTTGCACAAATGCAGAGTCATGAGTCCCTGGAGCTCAGTGAGTTTTAAGGCTCACCAAGCCCATCACTCAAGATACATTAAGCACGTTTCCAAACCCCCATCAGGGACCAGAAGGTGAGGGGGTGCAGGCACAGGGTGCCAACTGTGCTGGGGTCTGGTGGCAGTGGTAGGACATACATGACCCTGCAGTTTGGTGACCCTCTTGCCTTCACCTCCCTGTGTTTAGCTCAGGGTGAGAGACACAGGGGATGGAGGCTGATGCAAAATCTGTGCCCTTCGCACTCCAGCAACCCAGAGCTGCTGTGAAGCCTGAGACCAGGCAGACAGCCTAGGTCCATCACTGCCACCCCAGCAGCCAAATGGCCATTTTGCAGACTCAAACCGCCCCCACCCTCCCCAACCCACCCAGCCACCCAAAAAACCCCACACAAAACCAAACCAAAACAAAAAAAACACAATAAGAAAAACGCAGGCTAGGGTAATCCAGCCAAACTGGGACAGCAAAACAGGGAGCAGAGTCAGACCCATCTGCCTCCACAGCCAGCAGGGAGGGCTCTTCCAGAGGGCAGTGACAACGGCTCCAGAAGGCAAGGGACACCAAGACTCAAGGGCAGAATCCACAGCTAACTGGAAGGATCTGTGCCTTCAGATATTAAAGTGAGGAAGATTCATGTGGACATACAGGCTGCTCTCATGCTCCCCTCCCTCCGAAGGAAAATACTGCAAGCCACCACCTGCCTAGTCATCACACTCCCTGCTCTGTTCATCTGACACAGTTATTTCCAGCTGGTACAATTTTCAATCCTTTCAAAACTAGATTCAATTGACTTTTAACTACCAGGTAAATATAGGAGACATATATCTGCTTGCCTGCATTATTTCTATTATATTTGGAACATCTGTGGGTTTTAATCCCTGAAAGGTTGTGAGAGTAATATGTGAAATACATCAGGATGTGCTCAGGACTGCATGCTCCCCATCCAGCTCCATTTGAATCTGACGAAACAAATTCCAATGCTACTGCAAAACTCTCCCCCTAGTTCTACCTCCAGTGCTGCAAGAAAAGAGGATTGGGTTAAGAGGTGTGTGGGGGGCTGCAGGAGCTGCTGCTTCAAGTTGTTTAAAGCAAGAAGGGAGCTGATGGCAGGCTAGTGACTCAGGGAGCATGGCTAGCTTGGCGAAAGGGTTATGAAGCTTAAGGATTTGTAGAGGGATTGGGCTGACTGAGACTTAGTTCTAAAACATTTTAAGCCATGCAATCCCACATACAAACTGCCCAGGGTCACCTCACCCCAAAACATGGAGATGATGCTGATCTCAGCATGGACGGGCATGTCACTGAGCTCAGCAAGGAAAGGCACATCCCAGCCTTCTGCACCCACAGTACCCAGCCACAGGGCAGGTCTTGGCAGCTGTGCCAGATGCTATGCATGGGCAGGATGGAGTAAGCATAGGAGCCACTGAAGGAGCCAGTCTTTGAAGGTGCAGGTGCTTCTTTCAGCCTGCAGTCTAAGATGGTGTTCACAGGCTGGGCTGCCGAAGTAAACAGGTTTCTTAACCCCCAGGACTTCAGTTCTCCTCCTCCTGAATACCAAAGGGTGCTCATGACATTTTCCACTCTATGAACTACTGCTGGGCCTGCAGCAGCACAAACTTTTAGCACAGACACCAACCACTTCCTTTTCAGAAAGCCTACTTTTCAGTAGGGAAGGAAAAAAACCCCAAACCCCAGCCTGTTCCAGCAGTTGCTGCTGGTACCTGGCTGTGGTGAGCTGCATCCTGCCTCCATCCCAGCTAGTGATGCCAACACCTGTGGGACCTGCTGCTACCTGCTGCTTGTGTCCCATGCAGAAACCCCACAGGATTCTGTCTCACGTTATTTCCCCTCATTTTTTAAAAGGGGAAGCCAGATCTGAGAACGAGATCCTGGGTGAATGTCTTACCAAACAGAGCTGTCTCTAGGTAGATGTAGCTGCCATACAAAGATAGGAGGCTTATTAAATCCCATGCAAGCAAACAGGCAATCTCCCTGAAGGAAAATTTGGAGCAGGTCTCAGATGAAAGCTTCTTCCAGATGGAGAGATAAATTACTGTGGCACTTTATAGCTTTTTGGAGCAAAGATACTCTCTGCACAAAGGCATCCTGCCATCAAGTCACTGCCATAACACAAGAACTGTCACGCGAAAACCGAACAGCTCTGAAGTGTGAGGTGGGATAACATCCAATGAAAAAGAAATAAGCATGATACAAGGATTCTGCCAAGTCATTGCTGTTCCAGTGCCATGGAACAACATTCTCATAACACCCATTTACAAACACTAATATAGAACCATAGAACATAACTCTTGAGATTGGAAAAGACCTTTGAGATCATCAGGTCCAACTGCTAGCCTAGAGCTTGCAATCCCAACACTACCGTCTTTTCAGGATCAGGATGAGACCAACTTAGAGAAATGATTAATTTTATTACAAACATGAAAAAAATGTTATTCGTGGTTGTATGTACTTGCTGCTGATGCTCTGAATAAAAAATAAGCTACTGAAAGGATGTAGATGTATCATCAAGGACATGGGACAGGAGTTCACTGCATTTGAGCTGTTTCAGCACAGTTGTTTCATAAGTGTGTGAAAAAAGATTATATTAATTTTATTCAGTCAGATCAATTGTATGCTTACTTCCCATAAAAAGCAACTGGGAGCTGAAAGGCAGAAGTCAACTATGTCCTTCCAAGCTATGGGAGTAAGTGGGGTATGAGAAATGGCTGCAAGGAGCCATGAGATGAGAATCAGGAATGACTATGCTGTCTTTGTTACATTATTGACTTGCTGGAAATGTAAAGCATGTTTAGATAAACACTTTTTTCCATATGTATCCAGCACATTCACTTTACTATTAAAAACATTTATAAAAATTCTATTTTGGTGCCTTTTTAATCGGAATTCAGCTCTCATCCAAATGCAGCTTGACCCACCATGTGTTTAAAAATTACTCACATGGTAAATAGGAAAGCTGCTATTTACCTTATACTAACATAAAAGTTTAAAAAATAAGGCTGAAATGTATTATCAGACACAGTATTGCTTAAATGAAAATCAACTGACAGATTACCTTCATTGGTAAAATGAAATACAGGATTTAGTGGAAAAGTTTATAATTAGCAAAGAAAATCATCGCATTTTGTTTTGAACTCAAACGAAAATCAGCCTTAGGAATCATAGAACTGCCTGGCTGGAAAAGACCCTGAGATCACTGAGTCCAACCACAACTTAACATCTCCCTGTACACAACTACTAGACCATGTGCCTAAGCTCCTCATCCAAGCGTCTTTTAAACACCTCCAGAGATGGTGACTCCACCACTACCCTGGGCAGTCTGTTCCAGTGCCCAATGACCCTTTTAGTGAAGAAATTTTTCCTAATAGTCAATCTAAACCTCCCCTGGGACAACTTGAGGCCATTTTCTCTTGTCCTGTAACTTGTTACCTGGGAGAAGAAACCAACACCCACCTCACTACAAACTCTTTTCAGGGAGTTGTAGAGAGCAATTAAGTCTACCCTAGGCCTCCTCTTTTCCAGGATGAACAACTCCAGCTCCCTCAGCCACTCCTCACAGTACTTGTGTTCAAGAGCCCTCCACCAGCCTTGCTGCCTTTCTCTGGGCACACTCCAGCACTAAAATGATCTTCGTGCAGTGAGGGGCCCAAACCTCAAAACAGTACCTGAGGCACAGCCTCAAAAACATCTACTGAGAACAGGAAATGCAAACAACTATGAAAATGGATTAACCATTCCTTGCTTAGGTGGCTGGTAGCTGCTTCACATCAATCCCCACTACCATAGGGAAACTTATAAGAAACAGAGATCCAGCAAAAGAAAAATTGTCCTAGTAACTCACTTTCTGACTGGTGAGCAAAGTTCATTTTAAAACACCTTCTCTCCCTGTCTTCAGAAATAGAATGTAATTTCTTTACCTCTTCTGCAGTCTCACCTGAGATTCACAGGCTGTCAGCTGCCCAAGGGGAACTTGAAGACTCTGGACATTTTTTGACATGCACAGGGCAGCATTCCTCCCCATCTGTCAGTGCAGCATGGGCATGGTGTGGAGATGCAGGAGGACACTGAGGATCTGTGCACAGTCTCCCTGCCTTTTTTGGGTGCCTTGGTGCAGACAGGATCACCTCTGCTACCTGTCCCCTCAGCACTTTGTGCCCTAGGACTTGAAGGCATGAACAGCATCCTAATGCGAGTCCTAAGTTCCAAACCCACCTGGATATTCCTGTTCATCATGCTGCATCTCCCTAAGGATAGCTCTCTTTTGTTTGATAAAGGGTTTCTCCCTCAGCACTTGCCATTATTACCAGCTTAGATTAGCCTCCACTTTCCACAGGACTTTGATTCACTGTTATCAAAAATGATCCAATAGCTGGAACACCTCTGCTGTGAGGACAGGCTGAGAGAGTGGAGGTTGTTCAGCCTGGAGAAGAGAAGGCTCCAGGAAGACCTTCTTGTGGCCTTTCACTACTTAAAAGGGTTGATAAGAAATCTGGGGACAGACTTTTTAGCTGTGCCTGTTGTGAAAGGATTTAGGGTGATGGTTTCACACTAAAAGAGGGGAGATTTAGACTACATAGTAGGAAGACATTTTTTACAGTGGGTGGTGGAACACTGGCACAGGTTACCCAGAGAGTTGGTAGATGGAAACATTCAAGGTGAGGTTGGATTGGAGTCTGAGCAACCTTACCTAAAGATGTCTGCAGGGAGGTTGAACTAGATGACCTTTAAAGGTCCTTTCCAATCCAAACTAATCTATGACTATTACTTCACAGCAGTGTATTCTCACTCTCCTTGCTGAACCCAGCAATGGCTCACAACAAGTGTGGATCTCCAAGCAGCAGCTGGCAGGCAGCAAGTCTCCCAGCACAAGGCCTTTAACTGTTTACATGAAGCTTGGAGTCACAGCAAACACTGTTTTTGGGCAGCTACCAATCTCACAAGCACTGAAAAGGATTCTACACAGATCTGGAATACTTCTTCTCTCTCATTCTAGCGTGCAGCATGAGGTATGTATCCTTGGGGGAGCCCCTTCTATGTGTGTCCTTCACTAGAGGCTGTTTTGGTAGCTGCTGCTTCACAGAGATGATGAAAACCACACTTGACACTACGCAACTTCAATGAAAACCTGCAATTTGTGCTGAAAGAATGGCTACAGAAACACACAACCTGAATGTGAACACAGAGTTGCTGCCTCAACATCCTCATCCAGGTGTGGGGCATGGGTAATCCCTAACTCTGTACCAGGGCAGGGTGCTGACTTGCATGTCTATCCCCAGCCCTTCCACTCTGCTCAGGATGCGAGGAGCTGCACCAGCCACATGTGTGCCCTGGGCTTCCTGAGCCCCCTGGGCCCCCTGCCACAGCCGCCGTGCAGATGGCAGTGCTTCTGCTGCCGTCAGCACGAGGCCAGGCTGGTGGCACGAACTGCAGCATTAAAAGCTTTAGATCTTGGTGTCAGAGGCTGCAGTCTGTCAGGGTGACTTTCCTTTAAAAGCTAGGATGGCAGTAAAGATGAAAAATTGTTTTGCCATTTTCTACCCAGCTGCCCTCAAACTATTTGAGGTCCTGCACTTGGGTGACAACAACCCCATCCAATGCTACAGGCTTGGGGAAGAGTGTCTGGAAAGCTGGCAGCAGAGAAAAACTTGGGGGTGTTGGTTGACAGCTGAAGACAAGCTAGCAGTGTGCTCAGGTGGCCAAGAAGGCAAACATTATCCTGGCCGAAATTACGGGGGCCAACAGGAGAGGCTGCACCTTGAATACCATGCTCACTTTTGGGCCCCTTACTGTAAGAAGGTCAGCAGGATGCTTGGAGCATGTTCAAACAAGGACAAAGAAGATGGTGAAGGGTCTAGAGCATGAATCTTATGAGGAATGGCTGAAGAAGCTGGGGTTGTTCAGCCTGGAGAAAAGCAGGCTGAGGAGAAACCTTTCTGTGCTCTACAACTCCCTGAAAGGAAGTTGTAGTGAGGTAGGTGTTGGTCTCTTCTCCCAAGTAAGAAGTTACAGGGCAAAAGGAAATGGCCTCAAGTTCTCTGAGGATAGGTTTAGGTTGGACATTAGGAAAAATTTCTTCACTGAAATGGTTGTCAAGCCTTGAATCATAGAATGTTTTTGGATTGGAAGGAGCCTTTAGAGGTCATTTAGTCCAACCTCCCTGTAGCAAGCAGGGACAGGAACAGGCTGCCCAGGGAAGTGGTAGAGTCACCATCCCTGGAAGTGTTTCAAAGACATGTAGATACGGTGCTGAAGGACATGTTTTAGTGGTGGACTTGGCAGGGCTGGGTTAATGGTTTTCCAAACTAAATGATTCTATAATGTATCCTCATCAGGAACACAGAGTGCCTGCTCCCAGCAAACTGCTCCCATTCCTGTCCCTGTGCACCCCCTAGCCACTGGCCAAGGGCTGCCCTAAGCAATGGCTTCCTGTAAGACTGAGCAGCTGGAAGCTGGGGCCAGAAATGCTCCTTGAGCACAGGGGAGGGGCAGCAGGAATGAAAGAAATCTCATTAAGTCCCTAACGACAGCTCAGTCAGGGCAGGCTCTTCTCCATTTTAAGACAGCCAGAAAATCTGCATCTGTCTTTCTCTATACTGCTCAGAAATGGACACACTGCTCAGAAATGGACACACTGCAGGAGAACCTGAAACAACAAAGGATACAGGTGACAAACACCTGTGAGAGACAGGAACGATTTGGACCTTTCTGGAAATACTCCATTCTAGGGGAATGGTTTGTGAGGAGGCAGAGGGAAGAGAAGGAGCCCCACATTCTGTTTGATAAGCAATGCCAAGAGAAGGAGGAGAATACAGAAAGGGGGAGACCACAATCAAAATCCAGTGAGTTAGAAGTCTACATGAAGGTGAGGGGAAAATATGCTGCATGTCAATATCTCAGGTCCTTCCTTTCTGCTGATACCATGACTATAGTTGCCCTCCTAGCCTGCTTTACCCACCAAACTTGGCTCCAGGCAGAATCACACACATCAAGCTGGAAATCTCTCCCATTCAGAAGATTTATGAAAAATATTTCACTTTGGTCTCCCTGAAATTACATCACTCTCCTCTTTTATCTGCCTTAAGTGTCAGAGGAGTGTGATGGTAATGAGATGTACAAAGGCTTTTGGGTAGCTGAACAATTTTATAGTCCCACATTGATAAATGAAAGCATTTGTCATTGTTACCACAGTAATGTTTCTTCCTGAGATCAAAGTCTGGATATGCTGCATCAAATAGCACTGTCCTCTGCTATGCATTACCACACATGACCTCCTGAGGAATTTAATGGTGATTTTGTATTTTTACATTCACAGCAAAACCACACCATGATTCTAATGACAGCTGACTGCCATCTCCACATGCAGCATGCAAGCCATTTTCGTAGGATGGATCTTCTCCTCACCACCTTGTCTGAAAAGCCTGACTATCTTGTTTCAGGACAATCACCTCCTTCTGACGTAAAGAATACAGACAATTTCCTTCCTCCTGAAACCCTGGATTCAGTCACGTTGATTTACATTTATATAGCACCTTTCATCCCTGAAGATCCCAATGCACTTTACAAACTCACCCTCTGTACACAGAAGCTGTACAAATATACATGGGTACACAAACAGACAGGGCGATCCCATCACCGACCACTGAAATCCATCTCTCTGCCTGTATTCCCAGCACACTCATGGCAAGTGAGCTCTGCAAGCCCTACATTGTCTCACCACCAAGGAGGAAAATCAGGCAGTGTGATTTAGAGACACGCCATTTCCCTGTCCAGGAAGCACAAGGAGTCCAGACAAGCAATAGAATGGCTTTACAGCCTGGGCACTAATGTCTCCTTGGCACTCTGCTGTGTAGGTCACAACAAGCCAAAGACTGATTTGTGGTGAGCTATACCTTGCTGCTTCTGCACTGTTAGAGACTGTAGAAGCCCAGGCTTGCTGGCTCCCTTCCACTGATGGGTGACCCTCAAGCACTTCGTTTCGTAAAAACGAAAAATACATTCTTACATTGGGATGAAAACATAAAGGGAAATAAATCCCCTTCTCCTCAACAGCAGCAGTCAACTGGCTCCTGCCAGCCTGAAGACAGAGGAGAGGGAAGAAGCCCAACATACCTGAGACACCTTTTTGACCACGTCGCTGCCTACAAGAAAGCCCTGCGCGTAGGAGCGTGCTGCGATGAAGGCTCGGGTTGCCTTCACCTTCAGGTCCCTGGGAACTTCCCCGAAGGGTTTGTGCTGCTCTGCATGTTTCACCATGCAGTCCAGGTACTCATCTGTGATATGGTACTGGGGATTCATCAGCTTGAAGAGCCGCTCCAGCAATCGTGTCCAGAACTCATTGAGGGCCTCCTCCAAGTTGATGTTGGAGCCCCGGTAATAGCGGCGTAGCTCACTGTACAAGTCCTTGAAGACCTTCATGTTCTGAGTGTACAATTCTCCATAAATGCTTGGAAAAGCATCATAAAGGGCCTTTTCTGACTTGTTCAACAAATCCTGGAAATAACCTGAAGAGAGAAGACGGTGATGCATTAGTGGAACAAACAGGAATCCAACAGGCTCTGCTGCTTGGTAGCACAATCAAACACCCTCAGAAGAGAGAAGGGCCTTAACAGAGCTTTTCCTTCAGTCTACCTTACCCACACTCTCCATCTCGAGTCTTAGCTGAGAAGACCAAAACCAAAACTCCCTCGTGCCAGAGAACCTCTCTACCTCTTCTGGCAGCCTCACCTCAAACCAAAATCGAGGCTTTTCTCTGAGTGTGTAAGGTGCCATAGCATTACTCCTAGGTTTTCTTCACAGAACACATCAACTGGAATTGCTCACATATACCATAACCTGACCACCACCGTCATCTTATAAGACAACCCCAAATCAAGAACCAGTTCCTTCTGGAACAATAGTTGATACTTGTTAGACACCACTAGAGAACACTGTAAACACACAATGACACCCGGATGCTGCTCAGGCGATAGAGGTCTATCCTGTAATGACTGCTGTTAAGAGTAAGACTAGTGTATCAATATTAGCATCACACCAGAATGAAGAAAGATAAAGATTGCACCTGTAAGACAACCTAATGTCTTCCATCTCATCACATGAAATGTTGGAATTCCTTCAGCATCACCTGCTCTAACCATCACACAAAGGTGAGGGCTTTTCTGGAGAAGATTGCAACTTCTTCAATTTTAAAACAAGCCTCACTGCTTGTTCTCTGATGTGCTATTTCCAAAGCCCTTCTGAGATGGAACAAAACATCAGGGACAGTGCCAACCCTTCACAGCGACACTTCCATTAGCCCTCATCATTGCAGCCAGCCTGGCTCTGAGGCACAGCCCAAAACACGTGTGCCAGAGTCCCAAGCACTGCGACAGGAACAGGTACATCTTGTACTCAAGTGCATTTAAACTGAGGCCAACATTACATCCAAGGCTCTCATCCCATTTGCTTATTTGTTTTTGCATCCTGCTTTTGTTTAGGTATAAACGACAAAATGTTTTTTACATTCTAGGTTCAGTAGTTGCAGAGGTGACAGAAATGTGATTCTCATGCTACATACAACAGGGTAAAGATAAAAGATTTCACTCCTCCCTTATCAACATTTTTAAGTATTTCCATCCTCTTGGCTGCCAGCTGCCTTTGGGCTCTATGAGACTGCACAGTGGGAAACTCATAGCAGGACCAGCCTGATTCAATTTATTGATTTACATAAGCAACTTTAATCATCATTTAAGTCAGTGAGAGGAAAAAATATTTAAATAATCATTTTAATTTCAATTACATTTGTATTTTTTAGGGCCTTTTGGAAGCAAACCTGATTATACTATTCTTTAAATCTAAATTACTATTTTTTTTTCCAGTGATGTATGATAAGCTCAAGTTGGAGGGAAACTGTTATTCAATTAAAATCAAACAGCATGTATTTAGGTATATAAATTAACTTCACTGTGCGAGGCATATAAGACAAGAAAGAAAAGCTTCTGAAAAATGCATATCGGATGTACAAAGCTTTATTAAACAAAGTATTTTTTGAGGGAATGGCACTGACTACAATTAAAGACCTCTAAAATTTTAGAACTCGTAAAGCTCATTTCCATAGGTCTTGTCTATATTCACAGACTGCAAGGGCCATTCGACCTTTCCTACGTTAATAACCTCTCATTGGCTTCTCAGATTTGAATGAAGCTGAAACTCAACAAGAGGATCAACCAAGTGAAAATACCCTCTGCATTTGTACCACAGGCTACCAGTACTGGTTAGACATAAGATGTTCTTCACAATAAGAGCGGTAAAATACTGGGACAGGCTGCCCAGGGACAGGGTTGAGGCCTTGTTCCTAGAAACATTCAAGATCAAGGTGTGGACCTGAGCAGCCTGACCTAGTTAGAGGTGTCCCTGCTCACTGAGGGGGGTTGGATGAGATGACCTCTGAGGGTGCCTTCCAAACCAATGCAATCTGTGAATTTTAACAAACCAATACTGAGCATAATAGCCACAACCATGTAATACTTCCTCCAGCCACAATCACATACTGCTTAGCAGCTTAAAATTTTATTTAAGTGCTTTTAAAAGGTTATGAGCAAATTAGGTCTTAGTAGAAGTTTGGTTTATTCACTTACACAGAAAATAAAAAATATGCTATCTAAAGCAAAACTCTGGCGTTCAATGTGTATTTTTGGAAGAAATTTATTCTCACTCAACCTGATCTGGCAGTTTGTACCTCCAAACATTTGTACAGTGATCCCTCTGTCTTTCAAATGACTGACATACATGTGTTTCTCCACCTTCCCTGTTCCCTGTTTCCACAGACACCAGTGGGCTGTCAGGGCACCTAAATCACCTATAAAATTACCTTCTGCCAGGGGATTCCTAGTGTGAAAAAGGTCAAAAGCTGATCCCATCAATAAGTACTTTGCTAGAGGACTTCAATTTAATAAGAAGAGATACCTGCAGCATGTGCTGTCCTAACCCAGATTATCAAAGCCTCTCCTGTGGAATCTCAAGTCACACAGCAATCTGACCACTGCCCTTTGCCCAGGTCCCAGCTCCCAAAGAGGAGCTGTGTCCCAGGGTAGGATGAGCTTTCTGCAAAGCCCAGGGACTACTTGTCTTTATCTCCCACCGCTGGAACAGTTCAGCCATTGCTAGTCCCAAAGACAGCAGCACTTGGCAATTTTTTCTTGTGACAAAATTACTGCTATGAATTGCAGGGTGCTAACACAGGTGAGAGCTTTCCTTTACCAAAAGGCCTCATCTGCACTGAGTAATTGTACAGTATGTAATTAAAACTTGGCAAGTGTTACTGGCCCATGAACAGCATCCATCCAGGTCACCCTGATTCATCAGCCTCTGTGCTGACTGCTCTGCTCAGGCATCCCCTCTTGCAGTCCTGGCTCCATCCCCAGCGCAGCAGTTATGTGCACCCACTTCTAGGAAATTTTGGCAGCTCCACCAACAGGTGAGGAGCTTCAAGAGGATGATTTCCTGTTTGGGAGCTTCTCTTGAAGCATTTTTCTCTTATCCTAGCATCACACATGAATCTGGGCTAAGGGGATCATGGTGAGGTAAGCCCATGTCAGGGCTGCTCCTGATGCAGTGTCACCATTTCTTGTTGCATGGTCACCTTCAGCATCTCCTGAAGAGGCTCACTCCTAGGCTCAGAAGCTAGACAGGTAACTGTCAGGCAGATGATTTATCCTGGCAGGATACGTTTTCATGTCTGACTAATCTGAGATGGCTTCATTTTCCTGTTTCCACAGCATTCCTACCTGTACAAGGAACAGGAATGACATTCACCTGCAAGGGATACAAAATACAAAGTTTCTCTGATTCCAATATCTAAATGCTGCTCTGTATCTTAATGTATCACTCCAAGTGCTGCTGGTTACCCATTCACTATTTAATTAAACACAGCACAAACTCTTTCTTGTATAATCAGTGTTCTCTTCTCTGTGACAAGCAACACTAACTGAATAAATTGTTCAGCAATCCAGGTGCTACACGCTTACCATCAGGAGGAAGAAAACACCAACAAATGCAGCCTGATTTGTCAATTCAAGGTAAAATGACTTTCTTTGTATTGCTACAGGAGAAAGATGTATATCTCCCTGTGAAAAGAACTGGAAACTGCTCTTGAGAAAGTCCCAGCTAATTAAGAGTTGATGAACTGTTACTTCTCACTTAAGTGAGAGAACACCAATTACAGTCAACTCATTTGTGGCTGGTTCTCAGGAAGTTCTACTAGATTTCACACATTGAGAAAAAAAATATATCTACATTATCTAGGGAAAATTAATTAGCAAATAATTGTTAATTAAGTTGTCTGTGATGAACATCTGACTTTGCAGAGAATTTAAATGCCCACGTTGCAGCATTAGAAGGCCCTAAAAAGTGAGCTTTGTCAAGAGGAATGCACAGAAGCTTGTGCTAAGTGCCCTGGTCCTCAGCACAATCTCAGCCTGCACCACTTGTGCACTTTGCACAGGTACCTCCAATTAACACCACAGCTTCTCCCTAATGCTCCCTGCCTACTGACATCCAATCTTTAAATGCATTTAAGCATGTGTCATAGATTAAGGATATGCAGGGCCACACAGTTCAGGCATCTGCCTATGATTTCAGGCAGAAGCAATTATTTATGGTAGTGGAAGCACCCCATTATCTGTAGCTGTGGTGGGTGGGGACCCTCAGGTAACTTGTGTGGCTGGAAACCTCTAACAATTCAGCTGCCACATTATTTCTGTAAGAAGCTAAAAATAACCGTCCAGTGGGTGCATCTGGCTTTATTAACTCTCACTTGGTCCACCACTACTGAGCCTTCCCTGGCTCCCAATGGATGACTGGAGGGATTACCTCTGGCAGGGCCTGAGCACATGGAAGCAGCTTTATAGAGGTCACATCCTGGACACACCCCCAACGCCCCTGAGCTCTGCTGATGCTGTGTTCTCCAGGCCACCATCAAGAAGCTCAACCTATGTCTTCATTCATGCATGGTAGCATGTGGCTTTGTTAGCCTGGGGAATGACAGGGACAGAGTGAAAGGGCTCACAAGGAGCCAGCACTGTAGCTATAAAGCCCTTCTGGCTCCTGGACTCACCACTGCACTCTCATCCCTGAGAGCAGGTACACAAAGAGCTGAGGTAGCTCTGCAGAGGGCCAGCTTCCCTCTGAAATTACCTACTGGTTTTTACTCTGAGCCACAAGAAAACAGTTATGTATCTTCTGGATCCACACTGAAAAGCCACAGATGTTCTCAGCTTCCTCAGAAATTTTACAATGGAGCTGTACTAGTCAGAGATACCTTGCTGCAAGTCACCGCTAAATCTATCACTGGGCTTCCCTCTTTCAAAAAGTTTTCTCAAAGAGCCATTGAAGAGGCAAGTCCTTCCTCACCAGTGCCAGCTAAGGTCTTCACAACACTGCAAAGCCCAGCAGGCAATTTTCTAACACCAGTAATTCAGACAAATCAAGCTCAATTTTCCCTGGGCCAATGAAAAGCAGAGGTCCTCAGTCAGGGCTGTTCCTACGTGAAACATCACCTTTTGTGCTCTTGCTGTGAAAGTATTCAAAAGAAAAAAAATAAAATGGGACTTTTTTCTCCCCCTTAATATTATTGCCTCTCATTTCCAGGCTCAGAAACAAAAAAAACTGTTCAAATGAAAACTGTCTTTTGGCAGAGGCCAGGTCTGAAAAACTTCTGCCTCAAATACAAAAACGTCAGAAAGTTATGAGCAAAGAAACAAAAAGTTTTTACAATCAAGTCAATTCTGCAACCTTGGCTGCTGATTCTCCTGCTGCTGTACTGACAAAAACTTACTTCTCAGGGAATGAAGTTTTCAACCAGAATCTATAATCTCTGCATTCAAGAGAGACTGTAAATCCCCACCCATTCCCCACTTCACAGCTTCCCAGTGTTCGCAGCTCATATTTTCACAGTTTCCACATTTTCACAACTCTGGATTCAAATTGGGAAGCTGTGAACAGCAAAGTGGAGACCAGCAGTTTCTCTCTGAAGATGGAAAGTTCTGACTTCCTCCTTCCTCACCCCCTATCAGCATCAAGTATTTTATCCAAGCTTTTTGATACCATTTGATCACTCAACATCTGGAACACACTGGGGTTTCTTCAACTAATATAAGGATGGAACAGGAATGGATATAGGGGGAAGTGAAGAGTTCACTGAAAGAAAAACATTCAAATGCTCTTTGGGCATGTAGCAGATCAAGTTTTCTTTGAAATCCACCAGATTTGAGAGGCATACTGGAAGATGTATGAGAATTGGAGAAAGACAACTGAATTACTTTCAATCTGAGTACTATTAAAGCCTTAAGCAGCAAACTGCAGTATAAAAAGTCTTAGCATAACTGGAAAGAGTAGTACCAGACTGGAGGAGATGAGGGAGAAAAACACATTGCTCAGTTGATGCCATTAATTACAAAATCAGATTTTAAGAATAAATCTGTTCCTGAAGGCAGGTTTAGCGCTGCATGATTTGATTTTGCGAAAGCTCTGGGCAACAACCTCTACCTCCATTTGGAAGTCAGTCATAAGAGGAGGGTAAAGGCATCAAGGTGCAGGGCTCCAGCAGGAAGAAAGCCCATGGCAAGAGACACCTCTAATGCTTCAACTTGCCCTTGAAGCAGCAGAAGTAGCACTGAGAGATCCTTCCTGCCTTCACCTTCCAGTACCAAGCACTTCCCTACTTCTTTCTTTCTTAGTACAAGAGCAGACTGCTCCACTCCAGGATAGCAAAATTCCATTTTGCCTATGCTTCCTAAAAGCCTTGTGTAGTGCCTGCAAGAACTCCTAATCACTTATGCTGCAACAGTGCTCCACAGCTAGAGAAGTGCTGTTCTTCAGCAGTGGGGCAAGATAAAATATCTCCTGCTGGTTGGACAGCCTTGCATTGGAGCTGAGTTTGTCATCTGAAGTCCTTGCAGTTCATCCATAAACTGCCAGGACAGCTGGAGGTGGGGGCAAATATGTGAGGAGGATAAGTATCAAATGCTGCATCGTAATTTCTTGAGTTTGCAAGCACACAACCCTGTGGTAGAATTCACCCAGGGCCGGGGCCATGGAGCATCTCTGCAGCTGTGGTGGGAGGCCCAGTGAAACGTCTTTACCATTAATGCTCCTATAATGTTTCAAGAAGACTGGACTAAGAACAGGACAGAAAAATAAACTGGCTCTGCAGTGTCCTGAACACCAGTAAAAGTAGGGGAAGAAACAGCATGGGGATGTCTAGAAGAGCAGAGCTCCTTCTTGGTGCCAGGCCTGCTAGGTGGAGGCACAGCATTTTAAACGGGCTGACCTCCACTGCTGCACATCCTAGTATCATTTTGCTTCTCCAGTTGGGTTTTAATGCTGTCCTTGCAGTCAAACTGCAGACAGAAGACAATAATCCAGCAACAGATTTAAGCCGCTAAAATCCCAATCTAATGCATTCATGTCTAGTTTATTCACTTCAGCAAGTTTGATGATATTTTATTTATCAAATGGTTATTATTCATGTTTAATTTAAGCACTACTCATGGCTGTGCTGAAAAGCTGCTATCAATACAACAACAGTGATATGCTCTGGTTTCTACCTTAGCTGGGTCCTCCCAATGGAAACAACCATGGGGAGACCAAGTAGCTTAGTTGCCATGTGCAAATAGCCCTGCATGCAGCAATCCTGATGGCATGTTCCTGGGCAGATACCTCTCTCCTCATAGTTTTGTAGTTGCTCTTGTGTAGCTGTTTCCTCAGTCCTGACCCACCTGGAGAAGGCAGTCCCTCCCTGTGTATTCACTCCCCTCTGCAACTTCTGTGCCCTCTTACACATCACTTAAGAGGCATCATGAGAAATCAAGACTCAGATTACAAAAAAAGTCCTAAGAAAAGGAGATAAAATTAGCTTCTGCATAAAAGCCAAAGGATCAACAGTGAGAACAAATGTGCCAGGTTGTAAAAATTATGATGCTTTTAGGTACAACTTCTGAACACTTAGGATCCTCTCCAAAGATCCACTTTGCCTTTAATGGGGAGCCAAATACCCTTATCTGATTTATCCTCTGGGGTGCTGAGAACACTGTAGGAGCACAGGACTGAAGAGATGTCGTGGGTCAATGGGACATGTGCCAGCTATGCAATGCAATCACCTGATTCAGTCTTCCTCTAGGCCTCTTCAGTGCCCAGCACAAGAACACACTGAGATTTTGCTCTCCCTTCTCCTACTGAAAGGCTGGTCCAGAAAACATCCTCAGATGGGTTGACTCCTTTTCTTAATTTCTGGTTGAAGTTCATTCTTTATCCACCTGGTCTTTGGCCCTATAGTTTCAGTAGTTGTTTTTGTTTCTGGTGTTCAGTCTCTCAGATATTTATACACAAAATCCTGTGTTTTCTCAGCATCCATGCTGCCTTGTGACACAAGCAAAGACACTCTCCCCTCTTCACACCTGACAGACTCTCCAGTATTCCTGATCATTCCACTATCTCTTGTTTTCACCTCTTCTGGTTGGCATTAACTTTTCTTAAGTGTGGGTGGTCAGAACTACAAAGAACATCTCCTCTTCTTCACTGGCAATAACACTCTGAATACTGCAAGGACTGCACTTACTTCTTTAAGGAATGCATCACATTAGCATTTCAGAGACTTTCTGCCTTCGACTGGTACATCCCCAACTCTCTTCTTTGCTACTTCCAACCCATTAGTCCCCAGCTGTATGCTTCACTCTGGAATACTGAATTTCACCCTATTTCTATTATTTTGGTTGTCATGGTTATCTACTATTCTCTTCAATAGTGACAACTTTTCCCAGCACTGTGCTATCAATTAATTTCATGAAAACCTTTCCTTTCCTTTGTGTTGGTCTTTAATGGGGCTGCTAACCAGGTTGGGGCTCTAGGCCTGTCTTTGAGAACCACAACTGGGACCTCCCTCCAGCCCAGGAGCTCTTCTTTCAGCCCAGCATAACACTCCCTTCAGCAAGTCCTTCACCTGGTAATTCCTTTATTAATTTCCATCTTCTTCAGCTTAATTAACTACTCAAGGCACAGATGCAAATGCCTTTGAAGTCTCCTGAGATAAGCTGATAGAAGAGACACACCATGAGCAATGGTGGAAGCACATAATATAGGGTTTGATCTCATCTCTGCAAGAGCTGGCTTTGGGTAAAAGCAAAAGATGGCCTACCTCAAACTGGGTTTAGACTGGGATATAAATCAAACAGGTCGTTTATTTTGCTAGAGGGAAAAAAATGAAAAAAAAAAAATGAAAAGGAGCTTTTTAAGAAAACAAAGAAACTTTTTCCTGAAAAAAAAAAAAAGTTGCTGTGGCATGAAAATCCACTTTGGAACATGGCTGTATTAGTGAGAGACCTGGTGAGGAAGCACTGCCAGTCACTCCAAACAAAGTGTACTTTTTCTGCTCAGACTTGGATAACATTTTCATACTTTTATAATGGAAGATTGTGCCCACTCAACACTGTCCTAAATGGCAGAGAGATGTAATCATTTGCATCTATTTTTGAATTCTGACTATTCCCCCTTCACTGTTTCTAAAATTAGCCAAGACAGCTCACTTTTATCTAATGCAAGCAGGACTGGTCCCTGCTATCAAGATAAGGAGGACATTCCTTGGCTGGAAATTTCCCCAGAGGGAAGATGAGACCCTCACTTAAGGAGCAGCAGGAAAATGTATATTCTTCTTGTCCTCCTGGTGAGCACCATACAACTACTGGGGGGCCCAAGGAACACCAACCCAGGAGGCAGTGGCGAGCCTGCGTGTCACGAGCACAACCATCAAGACCCTCCCCAACCTCGGAAGTAGCTCTCTCCGAAACACAGCTAATGAAGAAACCACTTTAGACTTTGATGATCCTGATGAACTCTGTGCTACTTTCCTAAACTCCCCTGGAAACAGATCTGTGCAAACGTTCAGATATCCCTGAATTCAAGTTCATATAACAACTTTGCAAAGACAAGACTCACTTGGGGCTGGGGGGTCAAGAAAACTAAATAGTCTGTATGGCTGATAGGGCATCTAAGCTAAGCCTGTGTGCACACTGCAGCAGTAAAAGCAGCCAGTATCCACAGGCCAGAGCACATGAACCTGCTGCAGTATTCCCTTATGCCTGGCAGAAAAGTAGCAAGATGGAAGCAGGAGCAAGTGGCACACACCTGCTTGGAAACTGACTCCAGGCACCACACAACACCCTTGCAGACCCCAGATATTAAATGCCATGAAATGCAATGCAGCTGATATCCAAACCATTTGCCTGGGCAGTTCCTCTATTGATTTTAGGCTTGGAATTTCCGTGTTAGGAAGCTTGCTCACAGTGCAGCCCTCGGGGCAGGAGGAGGAGTGCCTGGATGCTGTGTGTGGGGCTGCACTCCAAAGGATAGAATTATTAAGGTGTGCCAAAGTTTGTGTGTGCAGCAACACAGTTAAACGGCTCCCAGTGCTACATGCAGGCGGATGGCCTCTTGCTCCTGCATGGCTGGAAGTGTTCAGAAGTTGTATGTGACTGTGACAATGCATCCACGTATGAGACTGAAAAGACAAGCTGCAAGTAGTCTAGATTTTTCACGTGGTTTTCTCAATCCATCAGATTTAAACCCTGCTCCCTGTACCTCTCTCAAAAACTGTTTTGTTTTGGGGTTTTGTTTGTTTGTTTTGTTGATTGAAGCCTATAATTCAGAATGGTACAAGTCACAGACACAGGTATCTTTTCTGGACATTCTGAATATTAGATATGGGTCTAACCACAGCAATACAGCTGGAGCTACAAGTGTGCAACCCTACAGGCAAGGCAATGCTGTGTACTTAGCAAAGGCACTAGGACAAGGGATGAGCTTATCCCTCAAAACCTACACCACTACAAGGTTTCCTGGCCAAGCCTCAATGTTTAAGAATCACTGTTGGTCACCAGCTTCCATGGACTTGTCAGACCCTTTATTGAGCTCAGGTATGTAATTGGGCTCTTGCAATGAGTTCCATGTTGTATTTTCTGGGGAAAAGTACTTCCTTCCACTGGTTTTAAATCTCTACAGTACAACAGCCATAAACCTTCTCGTGCAAGGAATACAGTACACACACTCCTCATTTACCATCTCTCATACCTCTATGTCTTTGCTAAACTGAAGAGTCTTATCTATAAAAAGTAACCATGTTCTCTCATTTTCTTTGCCATTATCTTTCCCCTCCTCAGCTCCTGAGGCTCCTTTTGCCAGTGTATCAAGCTGAGAAGACTTTCGTGCTTGAGGTCCTCTGCTCCATGCTGTGGAGCCCTGTGCTCTAGCCTGCCTGGTGGAGAACAGAGCTCTGCTGTGAGGTCCTGCTGTCAGGAAACCTGCCGTGGGCTGAAAGCCCTTGCAGATGGGATTTGGTCTGTTTGCATCCAGGGTGGGATAAGCAAATACAAGAGATGTGAATCATAGAATTATTTTTCCCATGTGTGTTCCTGGGATCTGAGCTGGCAAGCGATTTTAATTACAGCTCCTTCTAAATATATCTGTGCTACAATTACAGACTTGCAGCAAATGATGAACTGCAAGTATTGCCCCAGCAGGCTCTTCCCAAACAGACCTCTGCGAGATAACGACTGGGAAGGCATGTGGGAGGGATTTTTCAAACAGGAGTCAAGTCTGATCTGGCAGCTTAGTCCTCACTTAAGGAAGAAAAGGCACCTCCCTCTTTAGCACAAGCTGAACTGTTCCTTAGTGCTGCTCACCTCTCTCTACGGATGGTAGTAGGAGCTGAAATAACTAAGCTAGAGTAGGCTGAACTTTTGGATAAACGAAATTTTGCAAGACTAATTCCAGTCTCATTTTTTCTTTTAAGAAACCTGCACTTAAAGGCAAACCAACAAGCATCATGGGTATCACTGACAGGAACACAAAGAAAAGCAGTTGCTAATGCGGACTGGTTTATTCCAGGTTTCTTCAGTAAGACCTAATGGGCTTGATTTCTCTACCAATAAAATAAACTCAGAACTGAGGGTAGCTGGCAGTTTTAAAAGGTATGATACACACCCTGGATAAGTGCACAGCACATACCTATACCACAGAGGTATTTTTTGCTCCCTAAGGGTTCCTTTCCTCCAGATTAAATAAACAGCTGGTTATGCAGAAATGTGCCCTCTGAGCTGCAAAGAAGAGGGAGATGGCCAAGTAACCTCCCAACGCCCCAGATGTGTGCCCATGTACCAGGCTGGTGGCAAACTGCAGAGATGTGGCATGAACGAGTGAGACAATGGATCTACTCAGGAGATGTCTGGGCAGGTTGTCACATTTCCATCAACACCTTCCCAAACAGCCTCACTGAGGCTGAATGTGATGTTCTGCACCTCTCAGTAAATACTGGACAGGTTCCACTTCACCTTCCAGAGCACATCTCATCCTTCTTCCCTTGCCCTGAACACACACTACTGAAGGTTCAAAATAAGAAGCCTTTGCAGCTGTCAATACAATCTCTAACTCCTTCCTTACTTATGAAATATACCATTATCATGAACCAATCTGTCACTAGGTCAGGCTCTTTGCAGTAAGGAAAACATCAGTGAATGATTTTGGTTTTAGAATTAAATGCATTTCCTTGTCTCTGTACAAAAAATCAACCCCAAAACACCAAAAAACAACCAACCAACCCACTCCCAAAAAACAACCCCTCAAAAACACCATCAGCAGCAACAACAGAAAAAAACCCAAACAACAAAAAAACAGAGTAAAAACCCTTCATGGTCTATGTGCCTGTCTCTGACACTTCCAGTGGTAAGAGAAGGACTTATGCAATCAAGCATCCTCACTGCATAGTTTTCAAGATAAAAACTCCTTAAGTTTTCAAGAGCTGTAGGCTTCATATTGTGGAAGAGAACTGACTTCAGCTTTTAAACTTTTTCTTTAGTGTTGCTCTCTGCTCAAAATTGCCTCTAGACAAACTATTTATTGTTGGGTTAATTAGATAATTTGAATCTCTCCTTGTCACTGCATTTTTCCAGTATGGAGTATCTAAGACATATGGTCTTTGGATATCTAAATGTCTCCAGTATCTGACACATGGGCTTTCCCAAATGAACAGGGAAGCTAGAAATCACCAACTCTGGGGATTATATTCTAGACAGGCAAAGTTTCCATGTTATTATTGCCAGAGTTTATCTAAGACTGCATAAAGCTCTTAATCCCTAGTTTTCTCTCTTTCAACACCATCAGAAGAGAGCTCATCTCTTTGTTAAGAATAATTTGCTTATGGCATTCTCACCCATGGAACGAGTATGCAAAGGAGAAACAGGTAAAGAGGAGTGAAGACAGCTACTGTTGACAGGCAATCTGAAGTGTGCAATATGTATCTGAAAACTGGAAGGGGAAAGAATATCCATGCATACAACAATATGTATGTCTGTTATTTGAATAATAGGCAAATTAACACCAGTTGCTATTTTAATATAGCTGAAGTACAGGACTCCTAAGTTACAGCAGTACCACTACTGAAACAGCTGGCTGATTTCACTGCATTTCATTGAGATTCATAGAAGTTAAAGACATTGTCTGGTAGTTAGACCCTTTTCAGTTATGTCTGAATGTATTTGCTAACGGATGTAAACATATTTTTGTTTGTTTGTGAATATACACATGTCACATATTACTGGTTTGATTTATTAATTGTGTAGGAGTCTTTAAAATAAAATTGCATCACAACTGTGACCTACATGAAAAATCTGCCACAAAATCTATTTGCTTTGGAAAATTTTGTGATAGAGAAAGATGCTATTCCATCCTAACCACGGCTTCAAACTCCCCTGTCCCTCCTCTACTCACTGTCACTGTTTTCAGATGAGACACAGTTAACTGAGTGAGTGTTCCCAGTCAAACAGTTTGGCAAAATCTCTGTGGACAGTCACACAGACTACACCTGACAGTGGTGCACAATGAAGCAACAATCTATAAATATATGATCATTGTCACTTGTCACATTCCACCTTTACTTTATATGAACAGGACAGACAGAGGACACTGGCATTTTCCCTGGCCCCTGTGGCATCTTCACTTTGTGAAGAACTGCACACCTGAACTACCTGAACACAATATAGTCCTTATTTTTTGTCAGCAAAAGCAGGAACTAATTCTGATTTCTGATAATTCTGCTTTCTGTTGTCCCACCTCACTGAGTCAAGAGTGCTTCTCGTGGCCAGGGATGACTTTAAACACTGTCAGACATTTAAACATTATCAGAACTTTGTCTGGAGGAAATCACAGAATCACAGAATGTTAGGGCTTGGAAGGGACCTCAAAAGATCATCTAGTCCAACCCCCCTGACAGAGCAGGACCATGTAGAGCAGGTCACACAGGAATGCATCTGGGTGGGTTTTGAATGTCTCCAGTGAAGAAGACTCCACAGTCTCTCTGGGCAGCCTGTTCCAGTGCTGTGTCACCCTCATAATGAAAAAGTTTTTCCTTATGTTCACATGGAACCTCCTATGCTCCAGCTTGCATCCATTGCCCTTTGTCCTATTATTGGATATCACTGAGAAGAGCCTAGGTCCACCCTCCTGATGCTCACCCTTCATGTATTTGCAAATATTAATGAGGTCACCCCTCAGTCTCCTCTTCTCCAAATACAATTTTGAAGGCTTGGGAAAGAGTCTGCAAGAAGTTGAGAATGTCTCTTGTCTTTTAGCTATCTCTAGTCTCATCCCATTTTCACTAACTCCGTTTTAAGATGTACGTATAATACATGTATTTATAATTTATATGAATCAAACCAAGTCACCTTAGAATTTGCAAGTGTTACAAAACCTGCTTAGGTGCCTCTTAGGACTACGTATAATACATGTATTTATAATTTATATGAATCAAACTAAGTCACCTTAGAATTTGCAAGTGTTACCAAACCTGCTTAGGTGCCTCTTAGGACTATCATCTGGATACAGCAATGACTGAAAACATCTGCATCCATCACAGGCTGTCATCATGCTTACAGAATGGAGATCAAAAACATGTTAAAAAAAATTATCTGAGAACTCAAATGCTAACTGCACTCTGACTGCAGCTATGCTTAGGAAAAAAAAAGAGAGGAAATTACATGTGCTCCTCTTTTTAAAAAATTCCTTTAAAACAACTAAAAAGAGGCTTTGGTTACCCTGAGATGCTGGCATTCTCTTCCTGCCAGTGTTGGAGTTTCTGCTGCTTTTGAAGCATCTCTGGCCTGGTCCAAGACTGAAGGATAGGAGAAACGGATCCTCGTTAAAAGCAACTGCTTGTTCCATTTTATCCACCTTAAAATGTGCCTTTTTTTTCTCCTCTCAGATTTCATCTCAAGTACATTGCACCAGTGAACTGGTGACTAGTAATAAATTCTGACCTCTTTAAAATGTCCTCACGTTAATTTAGATTGAAATCCTCATTAAAGAGCAAGATAAATTAAGGCATTTAGTATGCCTTTATGAGGATGCACACAGAAGCTGACAAGCAGCCATCACTTATGTTTTTCTCTTATCACAAATACTTGGGGACAATCAGTAAAATCTCAGAACAGTCAAAAGGAAATACTATTTCAAACAATCAAGCCATGGAAAATCCCACCCCTGTTACAAAATGTCCTGGGCACTGAAGACTAAAATAGACTCAAATGACGATCAAACATAAAAAGGAAAGTCCATTTGGCAGTCATAAAACAAAATGAACACAACATACAGGGTAGAAGAGGAACCACAAGAAGTTTCTGGGGCAGACAGCACATAAGATAACTTTGGTGCTTCCTCTGTTAACAAGGGTGCACCTCACTAATTGCCATTAGCCTATTTACCCTGGGATGCTGTCAAGACTGAGGTAAGAGCCAAAGTGAGTTTTATCTCTGGAAGAAGAAAGTTAAGAGACTGGTTGCTGACTCAGAACACAAACCCACTGAACCACAGCACACTTGCACTGCCCCAGCCACGGAGTCCTACACAGAGCCACCTCTGGGTCCTGCTCAGCTCACAGGGCATGAGGCACCCTACAGCCTGCTACAACTGGGACTTGGGGCTTGCACAAACTCCTTCTGGCACTATCCCGCTAAACCAGAACCCTCTTCTTGGTGCAAATCCCTTCCTGCTACCTTATTGTGTGTAAATGTATCCCCGCGGAACTTCCAGAACCCAGAAGCTCAGTGATTAACTTAATTAGGATAGCAACTTTCGTATCTTTTAATGAAACACTGTGTGATACACCACTGGATGAGGACGTCTGGACATGCTTTCTGAACACAGGTCAGACTAAATGAACCCAACAACAGACAGCTGTCCAAGTGACACAGATGAAGCTTTTTCTATACAAACAGCAGTGAGCGAGACCTGAAAAATCTCCTCTTCATGTACATGACTCCAAGTAAACTTACAAAAATGTCTTATACTACTACTGCAATGATAGTAATAATAACTGCAGTTTACTGTCAGGTCTGGGCAGAGCCAACAGAAGACAACCTGAGCAATACCCTCATTAGGGCTAGGAGAACCCATCCTGCATATTGACTTTTCTTTGCCTGTGGAGGGGATAATTTGACAATTTACCTTTGATTCCCTCAGGATGCTCCATCTGGGCTTAGATCAATGGCCCACCTGGTTGTTTCAGCTGAAATCTGCTTTGAACTTGCCAACTATTAAACAGTCATAGAAATTTCTGGTGGGTTCAGTTAGTGGTCAAGTAATGAAGATTCCCCACAGAGTTTCATCCAAGTAAACCAGGTTGTATCTGGAGGAACCTACTTTGACTTGTGTGAGCTTTTCAAAAGGATGCAAGTATTTTTCTGTGTGGTTCGGATAGGACAGAGAAAACTGAAAGACCTTTCCCAGTGTTTGAGGGAGCTGAAGAGCTGCTTCTAGTCCTAAAACACCATGGATGTTGAAGGTGCTGGCCAGAAGGGACCTGAAGAAGGACTGACCCCCTCGCTGGGCATACTCTTGACAGTTCCTTCTCTGAAATCCCTGTTTATGCCATTTACCTGCTGCACACAGCCAACAACTGGTGTAGCTGATTTCCTACACTTTAATTTCCCATTTCAACTACATGCTTGTCAACTTTATATTTATGGTGCTCCACTCTTACTAAAGAGTGTTAATGAGGTAAAGGGCAATCTTACTTCATTTAGAGCTCCCCATGTCCCTCTGACATGCTCCAAGGCTCACAGCACTGGAGCCTTCACACAGAAAAGAGAAAGGTCTGTAAGGAAAGGGTGGCATTTGTGTGCCACTATCTAGGAGGTAAAGAGAAGAGTCGCCCCAACACACTTCACATGTTCAGTTCTCAAAGCCTTTGACCTTGCTGCCTTGATCTTTTGCTGTTACTGTTTTCTCTAATAATGAAGGAATTGCTCTGCACGATTTCCATTTATCCTAGTCCTCCTTCAGCACGTAATGGTAGTACTATCAGTAATGCAGAGATGTCTCTTTTAACTGACTCAACAGGCAATGGCTTAGGTGAGATAGCTGGAGGCCTCAACTGAGGTGAGATGAAACTCACCCCTAGTTTTCAGCCTCCCATTCAATTAAATAAATTAACATGCTATACTCCTGGGACCTCCTCCCTGCACTTCTTCATAAAGGCTTGGGGGAGGAAGCCTCCAGCATTTGCAAGCTTGATCCTGATGCTTCAGTTACTACAGTGATACAAGCTACTGCTTCTGTAGTGCTGACGACAGGGAAGTCATTTAAGGTCTTTGCAGCTGTTCAGTTTGTGACACAGGCTTTTACATTCCTTAGTAAGGTTTTTTGTGTGCACTGTCACAGCTGACAGTGTGCAGTGTGTCAGCAGTATCTCTCAAATGACACAGTGTCACAGAAGCCAGTGCGTGCACATGGAAATCTGTGCAAGTGGATTGAACGAGTTAAAATAAAAACAAAAACCAACCCAACCAAACCCAAACAACCAGGGTTTCCTACCCTTGCTAGTTAGTCCTCTAGGATGGAGCTGGAACGTGCTGGAATTCAAACCAACACTATCAAACAGAGGGAAAGAGATGGGTGGTAGCAAAGCTCCTACCAGTCTTGAGAAAGGAGGACAAGCAGGCCAGCAAGGGGAAAGGGGCTGTCAGCATGCTGGGAAAGGCTTTCAGTTTACTGACTCCTAGAGAACGCATGCAGGAGAGAGCCAACATAAACACACTGAGGTCAGGAAAAGCTTCAGTGGGATCCTACAAATTCTTTGACACGAAGGTGTCTCTGACAGGCTTGAGAGGTTGGCCTGTGCAAACCTTATGAAGCTCAACAAGGCCAAGCGCAAGGCCCTGCACTTAGGTCTGGGCAGTCTCAAGCGCAAACACAGGCTGGGCAATGACTGAATTGAAAGCAGCCCCGGGGATGTTGGTGGGTCAAAAACTGAACATGAGTCAGCAGTAGGCAGTCACATCCCAGAAAGCCAATTGCATCCTGGGCTGCACCAAGAGAAGTGTGTCTGGCAGGTTTAGGGAGGTGATTCGCACCTTCCGCTCTGGTGAGACCTCACCTAAAGTACTGCATCCAGCTCTGCAACCCCCAGAGCAAGAAAGACATGGATCTGCATGAGCAGGTCCAGAGAAATCCATGAAGATGATCAGGGGGCTGGAGCACCTCCCCTGTGAGGACGAATTGAGAGTACTGGAGTTGCTCAACCGTGAGAAGAGAAGGCTTTGGGGAGACCCTATAGTGGCATTCCAGTACTTAAAGGGGGTCTACAGAAAAGATGGAGAGGAGGGTGTGTACACTATGCCAGGGAGTGTAGTGATAGAATGAGGGACAATGGTTTTAAGTGAAAGAAGGTAGACATAGATTAGATGTAAGGATGAAATTCTTTGCTGTGAGTGTGGTGGGACATGGGAACAAGTAGCCCAGAAAAGTTGTTGATGCCCCCTCTCTGGAAGTGTTCAAGAGCAGGCTAGACAGGGCTTTGAGCAACCTGGTTTACTAGAATGTGTCCCAGGGGCTCATGGCAGAACAGTGGAACTAGACAATCTTTAAGGTCCTTTCCAAGCTAAACCATTCTCTGAAAATCAATTGTGCATGAAATAGAAAGGCCTAGAAAACCAGACTTCATTAGTTCTAACACTCATGGAACCACTTGCGCAATATGTTGAAAAATAATAATAGAAAAATCGGTCATAAAATATTGGCAGAATGGAGCTGCATGTCCAGAAGCTAAAGCGAGTCAGAACAAGAAACAGAAGCCAAATCACTGCACCTTATTTATTAGCGATCTACTGAACAAATGGTCCCGGAAACTGCTCTACCAATTCATCAAACAAATGAGAAAGCAAAGGCTTAAAGAACTGTCTTAAAATGAAATAATCTATAATAATATTAAAGCAGACCATATTTGTGATTATTATTATTATTATTTTAAAATTATACAGTACTACTATTTCAAGTCTAACAGCTAACCTCGGAGGCTGGGCAGCACCTGTTATATTCCTATTTACAGCAAATTGATGGGAAAGCACTTTGAATGTAGGTGACTGAAGGAAAACCAAAATCTCAATCTCATGTATTTCCCTGTAAATACAGCAGTAGAGGTGTGGAGTGAAGCAGCTCTGAACCTGAGTCAATGGATCTGACTGGTCCATGACGGCTGACACCAACAGCACAACAGACCTGGAGATCAGGTCTGAACGCTACTACTACAGCTGGAACCTAAAACAAGCCTAACTACTGTAAGACTTCCTTGACGACCATGGAAAGGGAAGGGAGCTGGATTTTTCATCCTGAGGGTGGGAAAGAGAAACGTGGGTTCGGTTTTAACCATGGAAAGCCATGGCCCTCATCTCTTCTCCTCTGTCTCCAGATAAATGGGCTGTACAACAGACATTGAGATTAGAGCACCTGGAGGGTACAGGCACTACCAAAAGCAGAGCATAAGCTTTTTAACTAACTTTAGTTATGTTACTGAAAACTTTAAGTCTATGAAAACTTTAATTCTTTAGTCCATGGCATTTCTATCACTTGGTTTGATCTAACAGCATTCCTCTTAAAAAGGCTTAGGCTGACACTTACAGCATGATGCTACAATATTGTTATTATGAACAAAGCTATTTGTCATTCATTAGCAGGATGACAATTAGCTGCAAAACAAGTATACTAGAATCACAGGACCCACGCCTCTTTGCTAATTTTATCTGAAGCTCCTAACGCCACCAAGCCCCAGACTGCTAATGGAGCCAAGCAGGAAGAATTTTGCACAGATCCTCAAAGCCCAGGCCAGTGTCCTGCCTGCCTGGGAGTTCCACCTGCACAATCACAGCCATTTTCGTTATTTGCTGTTGTGGAACTTCCTAATCCCAACCACTTTCCTCTCTTTCCCCCTCACCTTCCTTCTTTTTCTACTGTGGCCCTGAATGGATCTGAAGGGCTTCTACTGTCTGGTATTGAACAGACACCACAAAGCAGGACACTGAGTTATCACTACCAGATTTATTTTTGTCTGTCTGTGCCACATGAGGTTTGAATGGATTTCTGAAAAATATCACTGTGGCAGGCTTTGGGGATAACGATACTGATTTTGGTCTTCAACCAGCTGTCTTCTCAAATATAATCAATGTATTATTTTCTCTCCCCATAGCAAGCATAGTTAGTTTATATTTGAACTTTTCCATCTTTGAGAACATGTTTACCACTGCTTCCTTGAAGGACATTGGATCTCATTTACTTGAACTTCCTCTGTTCTGCTCTCACTGTGAAGAAAAGCCCTTTATGTTGACGTGTCACTATAAAAATCCATAATCATAAAGTTAAAAATAAAAAACCCTGCTAGAATAAGATCAGCTGAATATAGTGAATTGCCTTCTAAAGTAGTATTTGGTTCTGCCCTGCCTTTTCATGTTTGATGTCAATTAAATCAATTTTCTTCAGCAATTCAGAGGCCTTTAAAGCAACTGTATGTTGCTGAATATAAAAATCATGGTGTATTTACTGCATAAATCAGAGTTAACACCATCACAGGTTGTCTCACTTCACAGGTGTAACTCCCAACACAAACCTGCTTTTTACCACTCAGAAATTTCCACCAAGGACCCATTAAACCCCAGAGCCTGCCACTCCTGCATGGAAGAGCTCTCCAGGGATGCACTGGGAAACTGTAGGACTTTGGTATGCATGGTTTAATGGGGGTGCTGAGCTTGTGAGGGCCGCAGCTGAGCACAGCATTGGACTTTCTCACAGCCCCTTAGATGCAAAACCAGAACCAATTTTACTCCTTAGACAGCGCTTCGGGCCAGGCTGATATCTGAGTCCTATGTACCTGGCATAACTCCCCAGCCAATGCACTGTACCTGCAGTCACGACAAACAGCAGCCAGTGCCACCAGCCATATAAGACCTGAGCTTTACAACCACAACCACAGAAACCCAACCCTTTTGACACTGGCAGAAAGAAATTTTTTGGTGCGACATTTAGCCCTAACCATGACAATACACACTATTACCAGATGCTGATGAAGACAAGGGGGTTCACAGTTCCTGCAACGTCCACCAGCAACATCCTAATGTCCCCCATTACAGCAGTCATAGTGGTGGTGTGTGGGGGGATTGCTGCTGTCTGCACCATTTCCTGTCTTTTTTCCGCAAAACCCACTGATCCTGAGGAAGCATTTAGCAGATAACAGGAAGGGATGAAGAACATGTAGTGAAATTCTTTGTCTAGGGTATTTATTGCAATCTTGAGTCATTCTCTGTGGTGGAGAGTTTGATTCTCCAATAATTTCACACTACATAAAAATCGAATCTGTGATAATTTAGGTAGACTATCAAGTACTGCTGATCTTGACCATAAACAAAGCAAAACCAGTAATTGCTTTCACTGAAAAATAATGTGTGTTTTAGGGTTTTAACCCTGGACTATTCCAGGGGAAGGAGAAGAAAATTGGAAAGCACTGGCTTCAACAAACGTGAAATTGCACAAAAAGTAGCAAAAATTAGATGACAATGAATTTCCACACATAAAAGCATGTAAAAATGCTGTCATGTTGGCTTCTTCAATTTAATCCAATCAGCCTTCGAGATTTCCATTTGTTTTTATATGAAAAATATCAATTCCTCACAATACTGAGTTTTCCAATTACTTCATTGTGCTTCCATTAATAAGGAAAAGCTATTGATTTAAAAAAGGCATACACAACCATGACTTTTCAAACCAGAATTTCTATTTTTCTTAAAGGTTTTTCTTTTGGTAAGCTATAAATTATTAGACTTCAACAACACAACAGTAAAAAAAACATACCCAAAGAACCCTTGCACTGCCCCAAAGGCCAAAGAGGGTGTATGGAGCTTCTATGTCTGGTGGATGAGGATCACCACCTACCAAGTGAAGTGAATGCTTAAGCATGGCCCCCGACAAACACCAGATTTTTGGCTGAATTTTCTGTGAGGGAGTTAAAAGTAATGATTTCTGGCCACGACAAAACTTTCCAGTTCTGTGGCTCACAAGCTGCATGGCAGCTTTTTACAGCTTGCAGTCAGAAGTGTTGCAAAATTTAATACTAAAGCCAATGGACTTCTGCAACTTCAGGAATCAACATGATCCCCAGCTGAAGGTAAGAAGGCACAGGGAGGGCTCTAACTAAACCCACTAAATTCAAAGATCTTGTATCTTTTTAGATTTTAAAATATGAAACTTCTCTTCCTGTACTGCTAGAGTTTCACTCCTTCCTTGTTGCTGTTCCACAATCTTACAAGGCTAAATCAGGTGCCATTAATTCCTCAAAGAATTTCAGGGTTATGACATAAAGATTTCTACTTTTCTTACAAAATATTCCTGTAAACTGCAAAAGGCAAACGTAGGGCTCGATGATGCAAAGAATCTTCCCACCAAAACTGTAAGTTGAGATTTTGCAATAGAGTGAAAGACTGAGCATCCTCAAGGCACGAAGTAGGAAAGGCCATAACTCATCTGTGCATCTCTGGGGCTGCAGAGCCACTGCCCTGCACAGGAGCTCACCTTGAGTCGCACTCCAGCTTAGACTATAAAGTACCCATTATCCTCGCTTGGTGCTTATATAGCTTTTCTTAAATTAACACAGATGCCATTTCCTATTACAAATAATTTGTTCCACAAATAGACATTTTCAGGAACAACATCTGTGCCTCTACTTAATTTGCAGCAGGCTGGTGTCTTACAGGAGTCAATGGGAGAGGTCACACCAGTTAAACTAGTGAAAACTGAACTTTGTGGGATCAGGGCCTTCATTTGTATTTTGCTTTTGTTTTGTCTTGCCTGACACGGTTTTTGTGCTGTTTCAGTGACACAGCTCCCATGGGCTGTGAGGGGTCATTTGTGGGGGATATTTGAAATGCCAGCCTTTGTACCTCAGTTATTGAGTTTACCATCAACGGCAGCCGTAAACATTTTCTAAACCATTGCAGAAAGCCTCAGAGGCAGGTTTTTAAAAGGTAATCTTTAGGAGCATTGACTTTAACTGTTTCATGTTGCTGACAGTGCCCTTGCACACGGGTCTCCAAGCTGCTGTAATAAGAAATGGAAAAACAGGGGCCATGCCGTGCCCTGGCACACTCCCCAGCCCAGGCAGGCGACAAGGCTCTGCTACACGTGAGGGCTTTGCAGATCTGCTTGTGCCCTGCAACACAACCTACAGCTACTGTGGACCAAGCACACCCTGAGACTCAAGGGGCCTGTGCTGTGTGCTGTACTCCTGTGTCAGCAAAGAGCTTGTCAAAGCTGCCTGGGAAGAAGGACATATCCATCAGGGATGCTCTTGTGAATGGCCGTGTTGCCAGCAGATAGTGCCAGCAGTTCTCAGGCTGGGATTCACAGATTGCATTGGGTTGGAAGGGACCCTCAGAAGTCATGTTGTCCAACCCTCCCGCAGTGAGCAGGGATACCTCCAACTAGATCAGACTGCCCAAGGAATCACCCCAGGAGCTTCACACTCACAGAATCACAGAATGGTAGCAGTCAGAAGGGACCCTTAAATATCATCAAGCCCAAACCCCCTGCCAGAGCAGGATAACCTAAAGCAGATCACATAGGAACACATCCAGGCAGACCTTGAAAGTCTCCAGAGTAGGAGACTTCACCACCTCTCTAGGCAATGCTCTACCAGTTCCAGTGCTCTACTACCATCAAAGTAAAAAAGTTCCTCTCATGTTTAGATGGAACTTTCTATTTTCAAGTTTGTGCCTTTGCATTACCTCTTGTCCTGTAACACTGGAAGACCAGTAAGATGACTCTGGTCCATCCTGACAGCCACCTCTTAGATATTTGTAAGTATAAGACCACCCCTCAGCCTCCTCTTCTCTGACCTAAACAGCCTCAGAACTCCCAGCATTTCCTCATATGATAGGCATTTCAGTCCCCTCAGCATCTTAATGGCCCTGCACTGGACTCTCTCCAGCCCTTATATGCTTCATATTCCCCACTCCTATGCTGCCCTCAATCTTCTACTGCACCAGACCAGTCTCCAAACCCTGGCACCAAATTCACCTCTTGCCTGGCCATTACCTGGCAGGGTGAAACTCCCCTGGGGTTGGAAACTCCCTGCCAACTGGTCAGGGACACCTGGGATCAGGGCAGCTATGCCATCAAGGTTCATCCTGCACCTCCATGTGCCTCCACCCAGTGATGGCTGTTTAGAGTACTTATGGGTGGTATGGCTTCATATGTCAAACCTGAGCAACACAGGGTAAAGCTTTTCAGTGGCAAGCACAGAAGGTAAGAGGTCCCCAGAGGCTCAAAGGGTATACTGCTGCTGTTGTACACCAAATAACAGATACCAAACTGCTCTCAAAGAAATTTGTTTTACGTATAAGAGCAGGAGATTTTACAAATCATTCCTTCCTCCTTTTCCAATTTTCTCCACTCCCATAATCTATAATTTCACGTCTGGTATAGACCTGATGGATTGCAGCACTGTTGATATACTGCAATAACAAATAAACAGTTATTATTAATGGGACTATAAATCAACCCCTGTGCCAGCTAATTGTAGTCATTTACATTCTACCTGCAATGCTGCTGCTATTGTTGCAGCTGAACATGGCTGAACTTAGCCATAAAACCATGGGTGCGTGGAGTCCCACAGCTGCTCTGTCCACCCTACTTCCAAGCAGGAATGAAGGGAAACTTTTTGCAGCATG
Source organism: Indicator indicator (assembly GCF_027791375.1). Lineage (NCBI taxonomy): Eukaryota > Metazoa > Chordata > Aves > Piciformes > Indicatoridae > Indicator > Indicator indicator. The sequence goes on along the minus strand of NC_072022.1, from coordinate 13,199,041 downwards.
ATAGCTGTATCAGACAGAATTCTGAGATAAAAATAAGGTTTTGATCAGGTTTTGATCTCTGATTAATTTACTGCTGCTGCTATATGGAAAACAACGCTAACAGAGTTTGTCTGGGCATTCATTTTTTTTTTTTCTTGCTGCAAAGAAATGGGCAGTAGGTTTGAACAGCACCCTGAAGGATGGCACTGCAGCAGAGCCCCATTATTCAGTCGATATACAGCTTGCAGCTCCTCAGATGTAAAATTCAGCAGCTCAGCATGTATCCACAGGCTGCTGGATTCCAGTGATGATCACCCACGGTGGTTAATCATTTCATGTTCATGTTGTGAAACCCCTCCATGCATTCCTTCAGTGTTATCTACTGTTGTGTTAGGTTTTAGTTCAGGAGCTCCCTTGGGATCTCAAAAAGCAGCAGAGTTGTCCTATGTATGTATGTTTGCTGAATGGGTAAAACAGACTTTGAAGGCCTGTGAACTATCTGGGTATTTTTCTTAAATCCAAAAACCTCAGAA